>NC_030387.2:2017500-2642500 GCF_001625215.2 Daucus carota subsp. sativus | reverse complement strand
TAGAATATCATACACTTGTAAGCATGATTGTCAATTAGAGTCAAATACAATCATAAATGGATTGTTACGGTTCTTGCTGATTCTCACGTTTTATCACTTATTAGACCACTTTCCCACCTCTGTCCTGCATCATAAATTGTGGATAGCTGCTTGTTTTATCTTTTCTTGTCCAAAGAATTTATGCAATCATGGTTTTCAGTTTTCTCCGAACTGCACTAACATGGATCCGTCTTGCAGCCATTCTTTCTGCCAGTGTCAATGCACATTATTCTTGCAGTTTTAAGAGAATTCCGAAGGTACAAGCAAGAAAGTGCCAAACACAAAGCATGGGGAGTTATAGATAGTAGGAATGCATGATTAGTTGAACCTTTATAGATACTTCATTGTGGCTGAAACACATCAATGTAGCTGTCAGGCCAGGAAGTTTTTTTTTTTTTTTTGTCTTCTCCTCAGCAAGATTTTTGTTGTAGTCCCTGGTAAATTGTTCACAAGTAGTGTAGACGGAGGCACCCACGAGGGAACTATCATGTACAAGCTGTAATCTTAGTTATGATGTTACGATTACACGTAACAAAGTTGAGAACAACGAAAACTATTATTTTATCCAGTTAAAATAGACTCTTTACATTAAGTTGTGGCCAGAGAGGATATTATTTATCGAGGATATTACTATATCGATTATTACTTAATCGAGGTTCTATCGGAAACGGAAATGTAATCAAAGTTCTAGCTATAATCACGAACACAAGTAATTTCTTACGAAGGCATGTGCCAAGAAAGTTTCCAAAGAACCAAAATTCCACCATCAACTCATTGGATCAAAGTTTTGGATTCTTAATCACTGAATTAGCGGTAATTAACAGTATTTTTTAGGCATCCTCATTCGAGCGATAGTCTTTACTTGCTGAGTTTTAGACAAAAATTAGTCAAGCCCATTTAATCACATCACAATGAGAATTATACTCATAGTTACAACTTGAATAATCAAACAGAAAAGTACTTCCTCCATCCCTAATGAAATTAAATGCCTCTTTATGTAGTAGTTGATTCTAAGAAAAGTTCAACAAGGACTAAAAATAATTCACTACGAGAAATTTATAATTATTGCTCCTTTCGCATTTCACACCATTGTTTTACACAGAATAACTGGTGGCAGAGAAAAACTAATTTATTCACTTTTCCAAGATCAAATGTAAAAAGCACAGTGGTCAAAACTACGGATTTTGACAAAGGTATTTTCTCACCACCAGCAAGCATCACAGCATCAGACTTTTGTTTTTCAAACAGCGTACTTCGGTAATACTTCTTCGCATAATGAGTAGAGTAATTGAAGTTGCTATACGAAGTATTGATACTCCCATGAACTTCACAACCAGCAGCACCACCAGATTCAAAGTTACTCACTACCTCAAACGACAATTTTATGTAATTATATGTAAAACGCCCAAAGCTGATCTCACGGCCTTGATTATCCGTCAGCTCTGTTACTATCCCCAAATGTGGACCGACAAAACCACGACCCAGATCAGGAACTAGCTTTACAATGTTATTTGAAGTGGAGACTCCTCTGGTGTCTGAATCAAAGATATATAGACGTTCTCTGCAATCGAAACACTTCACTTTTCCTCTGAGACTGAATTCAGAATCTCCCTGATCATAAGCACGAACAAAAATTGAGAAAATCTCCAAAAGTTCAGGTTGAAAATCATTTATGTCCCTGAAAAATCAAGAGTTAGTTCCACAATTATCTTTCATCAAGAACTGTACCACAACCAAGACTGCCTCTAAACAGAACGAGGTAGAGTTAACTATATAAATGATCAATGTAAATCCTTTTTGACAGGAGAGAGCCGCTTACCATTTCATGTCCACAAAGTATTGTCTCACACCTGGTTAAATATAATGTGCCTTCAACAGGAAACCAAAGTCGGTCAATTTAAAATGAAAATTAGAATTAAAGAAAAAAAGAAAGAAAAAGCAAAGGTAAAGCCAGAAAACGAAAATGCATGCACAGACATTGTTAGTTCTAAGGATTTTGCTTGTCGGCCTCTGAGCTGTAAAGGGTGTTTCACTTTCTTTAGCATAGTATTCATGTATATTAGCTTCCATAAGGCTTGTAGTGCCCTGCAACCAATACACCGAAATGGTCTACGGCCAATTTGTTTCTCATGAAATAAGTTCTCTGTAGTGACGGGTTCAAAAATCAAATCACAAATTAAATCATCCCCGTTAACATTTAGTAGGCCGTGAAATTCAAGTTCAGAATATGCTGGCACAACCAATGTAGACAGTGGAATATAATTTCCACACTTGAACTTTTCACTTGATGCAGCAAGGAGGGTACGGACATGAGGTGACATATCTTTATTCAATCCCCTAGTTTGTGCAAATATGCGACCAGTAATTGTAGCAACACCACTTTCATCATTTTCGCCAGTTTTTTCAACTACAATACCCGCCTCAGCTAAAAGTGCACACTTGAATATTGTGTAAGTCACAGTAATAATAGATTGACCGTCGCCAAAGACCCTAGATTGTGGTATATCCTAAGGAACTTCCTTAGTGCAATCTATATACGTGTAATCATCAAAGATTACAATATCCTTCTTAGCAGCACCAGGCAGTCTTCTTTTGACTTGAAATAACAAACAAAATTTACTTGATACGCCACAAGGTTGAAAGTTTTCAAGGATTAGACATGAGGGTGTTGCAGGATCTAAAATATGAGTCGTTGCATCATGACGATGCTTGCAATCATAGATATACAATTCGTTGCCATGATCATCAATGAGTACGATAGTGCCATAAATTTTAATCAGAATTGAACCCTTTGAATTGGTTGCTTTCTATGCGAACAGAGCTCAAGTAGAACAAAGGTGCTGCCCTACCATGATCATAGGGTTTACCAGGTTCCGGTTTCGAATAGTCGCCTGTGAACGTTGGGGGAGAAGACCGATTGAGCTTGGAACTCTGCTGAAATTCTAAAGTTAGCAGTAAGACATGTATGTATGTACTAAAACATCTAGGAGAAATACCAACCAATATTATTTTCTACACAAACAGCTCTATATATGAAAATACAAAACGAGAAGGAAACAAATACACAATGTACTTTTTTTTCACCAAAAAACTAAGTTAACCAAAATGAAAACAAAACATGTATTGCTTGCATACCTCCAGATTCATATGTCGCGGCCGACACGATTCGGGTGTTTGTTCATGTTGCTGCAGATCCAAATCGGGTGTTTGTTCATGTTGCTTCAGATCCGTATCGGGTGTTTGCTCGGCGATTTCTAATCCTGAATAAGTATATCTAATAATTTTCATCATAAGTTGGACCAAAACTCAAATGACCAATAAAATTATTAACGTTTCAATTTTAATATAATAATATTATTTATTTTTTTTATTTATTATATTATTATTACAACAATAAAAATGTAAGATTTGGATTTTAAGTTTAGATTTAGGGGGTGTTTGGAAGTTAGCTTTTTGACATGAAATTACTTTTTTGGATCAAATTAGATGTTTGACCAAATGAAAAAGCTAATGATAGTGTTTGGTAGTTAGCTTATTAAAATAGCTTTTTAGATCTAAAAAGCTAATTTTGAAAAAGCTAATAGGAGCAGATTTTTCAATTAGATGATTGGCAATGTGTTTGGGTAAAATACAAACAGCTAATTCAATCAGCTATTTACCAAACACTTTCTTCCAAAACAGCTAATTTCAATCAACTAGTCAAAACAGCTAATTCAATCAGTTACAGCTAACAGCTAACTCCCAAACAGGTCCTTAGTAGACTTGACCAAAGAGGCGACCATCTATTTTCCTGAGCAAATAAGAAAAGGGGCCGCATAGAACTAGGGTTCCAAATCTTGAATCAGATGGTATGTTCTATGGATCTCATTCATATTTGATTTATGAGCTGTTATGTATGTATGTGTGTATGTTTTTTTTAATCTTTTTAAATTAATTTCGTATATAATCATATGCTAGCACCAGTATTGAAAATCGTATGTTTTATGTTTGCAAGGACATAGCAGAAGTATATAGGGTAACTTACTATGGTCCTGAAGATCGTTTGCGTGGTGCAATCATGGTGTGTGATATGAAAACTGGCTTTCAATTTTTATACAAAGATAAGAGTCTAGACGAATTTGACGCCCAAGAATTATATATTAAACTATTTAATGCTGAAGAGCATGAGGAACTCGACAAAAAAGCAACTATGATGATTCAACCATGTATTAAAACTAGGGATCATATTTTACTGAGCGGTCCTAAAGCATCTGTTGGTTTCGTGCCCGATCTTTCGCTGTGTCTTTTCCTTTTTGGTGACATCTGTACGATCAGTATTCACAACCATCGCCTAGGCTCAAAGGACCTTTCTGTTCCTCTGAAGAGAAGCTTTGTAACATATGATGGCACCAGAAGTTTCTCGATTTTATATGCATTATTCAAAAACGCAGTCGAAGCGCGTGTGAAAGTTAAGATATGCAATGTGGTGTCTGCATTTGGCCTCTATGGTGTCGTAGCTGCTAGGACAAGTGCAATAAAGGCCCCTGCGTATTCAAGCATACTTTTCTTCAAGGATGAGGATGAGAAACTTGAGGTGAAACCTGGAAATGGAGATAATGACTTAGCGTTGTCGAGAAGTGTGGTAGGTGTGCCATTCGGATCTGAGCTAATTCTGCAATTCGGATTATGTGATGATGGAGGCGGTAAACTAGTTGAACACAATGAGCGAATTGAAGTTACACAAGGGGAAACAAGTTCCAGGACTGTTCGAAGTATACCCTTTGGCAATCAATGTCTGATTGAAGTTGAAATTAACTGGAAAAGTAAGAGAGATATGCAACTATAGATATGTTAGTTCTGCTAATATTGCAAGGGAATGCTGAATCGTTTATGTTTTTATTTGCTAAATATTAAATCATTTATGTTGTTGCCTAAAGATTGATGTGTTTATGTTTCTCTCTTTGTTTTTTTGCTGAATAAGTAATTATATTAGAAAGAAAAAGAATGCATTGATATGTTGTGGTTATGTTACGAGGATACATGAAACTAATAGGTGTGATATAGAGAATGATGAGAGAATTAGACAATAACGAGATGATAGTAGATAACAAAGTTAACAGGATCGGAAAACTTAAATAGATATATAATAAAAGGAACTTAGCAGGAAGATGGAATGCTTGATGGCTGAGGATTTTATTAAAACTTTATCAGCTGAGAGCAACTTGGAGGTCGAGGGAAATAATTTGGAGAAAGTAGCACCTGGTTACTTGAATGAACGAGTAGGGTCTACGATGTTAAGTATGTTTCCTGTAACACTAAAGAAGCTTACATCAGAATGTACATGTACTTAAAGTTGGATGAATGTCTGCACTCGGCACCTAGAGGAATTTTTTTATTGGTATAGGAGTTGTAAACATTAGATGAATGTCTGCACCTAGAGGAATTTTTTTTAATTGAACTTGTCCTCCAAATTGTTGAAGATCTTAAATCTAGACAAATTACAACATCTAGAAAATTTGAGTTTGCAAAACGACATGAAGTCGGATATTCCCTTTGATAACAGGTTATCATACAGGGAGTTGTCTAGGCCAAGTATGTTTCCCGTAACACTAAAGAAGCTTACACCAGTTGTCTAGTCTAGTCCTGGAAATTCTCAAATTACAGTGAAGCATTCCACAGTGAACGATGGGAAACTAATGATGGTGGCCTCAAAGATTTGGCATTTAAGTTCATGAGAATTGTCCACTGGAGTACCTACAATGAGCAATTTCCAATTCATGAGCACTTAAAGTTAGATAACTGTCTACACCTAAAGGGATTTCCAATTGGTATAGGAGATATATACATTTGCAGATGATTGAGATAAGAAGTTGCAACACTGTTGTGCAATCTGCACAGAGAACTAAAGGAGATCAAGTAAAGAAAGATATTAATGATATTTTGAAGGTATCGTTTTCAAGCATGATATATTCTGATTCAAGATATGCAAATTCAGTTTGATTAGAAACTAAGCAGATGTGGTTCACATACACTTAGATACTGACAATATAGATGCTAGGAAAAACCAAGTAGGAGAACACATGTACAACATTAAATGTCACACCCTGGTCCCAAACAAATGCTTATATAATACTTTTGAATGTATTAAAATAGTTTTCGGGATTTTTAGATTTAACAAAAATATTTTGTTTTAGGATTTATAAGGAATTTGCGAATAGTAAGGTGACCCTATAAAGGAGAAAGGACATGAAGGGGTAAAAATAAAAGTCTCAGAATAATTTTTAGATATTTTATAAATTACCAGAGCGGAGAAATAGTGAACAGAAGTACGGTCAGAATTGTATGATTTTGCACCGAACTGTGATTATAAAATCCAGTTATTAGAAAATAGGTGAAAATAGAAAAGACACAAAATGAGCCAAGAATTTTCCTAGAGTATCTAAATAAATTGTGGAACTCATTTATGAATTTTCGGAAATTTTACGAAGCTCAAGGAAGTTAAAATGAAAAGGAATAAAGGAGCCGGATACCCAAGATTTCCGGACTGCAAAATGACCTTTAAACTAAACCAGCGGAATTTCGGAAGGAATACTGAAGAGAAGGTTAGTACGTTTATGATCTTTGGAGTCTCTAGAACATTCCTATATTGAGTTTGAAGAAAAATCTCGAGATTAAGAGTGAACAGGGATCAGTGGAAAAATATCAGACCGATACATCCCTAAGAAAAAGTGAAATATTTTCGGACTCCAAATGAGCTCATTTTACAGTCAAAAATTCCCAAATAATATATTAGGAATTATTATATCGTTGGAATTCGTCAACGAGATCAAGAATAGTGAGATTTAATTTAAGATTTCAAGAAAATGATTAGATTAAAATGAATAAGCCTTAAATGAATCCATGAAGTCTCTGGACATACCGTTGGCAAATTAAATGTTGCCACGTGTCAAGCAAGCATTTCACCGCCTGAATAACTAGATAAACATTCAGTTAACATAATGAAAATTGTAGAGTTCATCCATTTTAATGAAGAAATTCGAAGTGGAAGAACTATAAAACAGGGAGGAGAAGAAAATTCATAGAAAAAGATTCCTAGCTCGGATTTTGACGTTCTATAGCTTGTTTCGAAGAGCTTGACAAGGGCTGCGATTTGAGTGGTAAGGTTCTTGATTTCCTCTGCAATAACATGTTCATAAATGGCTTCGATTATAGCTTGTTTATACTTACATAATTCTATAAGTATTAAGTTAGCTACATGATGGGTTTGTTGTGGAAGCTTGTAAGATGAAAGTTCTTGACTTGTGTATGGAACAACAAGGCTGGGTATATAGAGTATGATGATATTAAGTTGATATAATTGCTTGGGTAAGCCTATAACATGAGTTTAACCACGGAAACGTTAAGATTATAGCCGTTATGCTGGCCGATTTACAAGAGACAGCTACTGTTACTGTTCACCTGTGAGTCTTCACTTCGAATTTATGAAGTTACTTTATATGGTTGGATAGATCTTGATTAGTAGATCGCGTGAGCGCTTGAATCATGCAAAACGGATTTACGGTTTAGAAATTATGGCCATTTTAGTACAGGACGCGCAGAATCTTAGTTTCCGTAAGAAAATGAACTTTGAGGTTACAATTCGGTTAGTTCAAAGATGATATAAATCATGGAATAATTTGAGTAAATACTAGGGACAAATTGGGAGGTATATGAGTTGGTTTCGTGATAAAAACTCGAATGGTTTATAAGTGAAAAATGTCGGAACCTAAAGATGTAAATAGTAACAATACGTGAGACGAGAAACAGTTAGTACCAGATCTCTTTAAAATGAAAGGATTAACAATAAGAGTAATTAGAAGGGACTTTAAGGGTAGGTAACACATACACAAACTATGATATAGAGTTATAAAGGATCTTAATGATTAATTATGTCCTTTATAGGTGCACAGAAAGGTGCAGAAGGACCTTAAGGACAGGAAGTTGTGATTGAGTTGCTGAAGTAAGGTGAGTATACATCAACACTACTTATATCTATGTGATATGTGAATTACGTGCTTTTATATGCTGAAAGTGATATATTAGAATATTGATTTGACTATGTGATTCTATACATGACTGAAGTTCTTTGATGTCAGTGTAGTGTGATGATATATCAAGGTACATGTATATATGGAATGTGTATTGACCTGTGATTTCACGAACGATACATTAACATAGAGTCTGCATATAGAACAGGTCATATGCACACCCTACATTCATTTGATAGTGATAAATTAAAAAGTCAAAGTGACAGTCACTTGTGTAATGGCCACCTTTATATATGGAACCTACGGGTAATTACGGAGCAGACTATATGTCAGCCATAGACGGGGCCGACTTGTGTCGGACATAGACGGAGCCGATTTCCATAGTCGGACATAGACGGAGCTGGCCAGACACACATGGATCCTTTGAGGACATGTGGAAACACGGGCATTATACAGTGAACTGTTCACAATAGCAAAAGAAAGAGAAACAGAGATGCATGCATGCATAGATACAAGTTCATACTTTCATGGCATATATGATTAACATATGTCAGTGATTTATGATTAAGTAAAATATATATATGTGATGATGTTATATCTTGGTGTAATTTGGGATGATGATAATATTATGAATGAAAGATATTAATTGCTCTCATATATACGAACAGGGAATATATATTAAAATGAATATTTTCTTACAATTGTTTCGAGAACCTTACTTTCTTTTATTTTCTGGAAGATTTTTCAAAGACGCTACAAGTTATTTTCAGACAATCTCAGTATCTCTTAAAAACTAAAGTTGATGTATATTCATTGAGTTGCGACTCATGGAAATCGCTCAATTTTTCCAGGATATGAATAGTTAGTAGTGTGTTTTGTATGAGTGCTCAGTGGAGATTGTAGATGGTGCCTAAGAGACGGTGGTCCAACAGGATGCTCCAGACTCCTCCATCAGCCGATGCACATATATGTAGTTTGAGAGATTGTGTTTATGTACTCTAGACTTATCAAGTGTGCAAGAAATCACGAAGATAAATTTATGTTTAAATTCTGAATATGTGTGGTGAATATGGATGATGGAAATGTATTGAAATTTTATGTTGCTTGGTAAATGTTGTTGAAGTAGTTGAGATTTTATAGCCTGGTGAAGATCAAGGTATAGCCAAGCAATAGCTGATGGTTATATTATCCACTTATACAGGAAAAGATATTTCATAATACTATTAAATTACATGATTTTGCTAGAATTGCATGAAAATGATTATATGGTACAAGGGTGTTACATTTAGTTGGTATCAGAGCAGGGATATGACCTCTAGGGCATAGAAGTACGGTTAGGGTTTGTGAGTGATATAGTATCTAAGATATGTTTATATGTGCAGAAGGCAATGGAAGGAGCATCCAATGAACAGGCTGCACAAAGGAGTCCAGCTGACCACCAACCATCTGGTAGTGGATCCCATACTCCACATGAGTCTAGACACGAGGAAACTATACCTATTCTACACGAATCTAGGCATGAGGCCACTGTAGAAGTAGAAAGGCCAGTACCTGAGCAGCAAGCTATGTCACAACCCCAAGTTGTTCGTAGGAATGCACCAGTTAAACGGAATTATAAAGAACTTAGGAAACTAGGGGCGACTGATTTCTACGGTACTGTAGATCCAACTGAAGCTGAGTCATGGTTAAAAAGGACAAAGAGAGTGTTTAATATGATGCATTGTGAAGACGAAGAGAAGTTTGATTATGCAGTATCCTTACTCCAAGATGATGCTTATGATTGGTGGGAGACTATTCCTGACTCAGATGCTCAACCACCAAAACTTACTTGGGATGATTTTCAGCGAGAGTTTAAAGATAAGTATATGCCAGAGATCTATAGGGATGAGAAACAAAGAGAGTTCTTGAATTTGAAGCAAGGAAATATGACGGTAGCTGAGTACGAAGTCAAGTTCACCCAATTGTCCCGATATGCCTCATCAATGGTGGCAACTGAGAGGGACAAATGTAGACGTTTTGAGGAAGGTCTCAAGTATGAGATCAGGAGTAAAATTACTATTGGAGAACTTAGGAGTTATACAGATTTGAGGGCTGCAGCGATTCGAGCTGAACGCTTGATTAAAGAGAAGCCTGCTTTCTTCTCAAAGTCAAAGAGAGAAGAAACAAGATTTGCTGGAGAGGCTGGTGGAAGGCCTAAGAAGCGTCCAAATGTTAGTGCACCCACTAAATCTATTACAAGAGGAGGTTTTTCTGGTACTCAAGGCGGGAGATTGAATAACCCTCGATCAAATCCAACTCTTAGCCGAGGTTCAAATGTACAGGTGAAGCCTACATGTCAAACTTGCGGAAGGCAACATTTTGGGCAATGTAGAGCTCAAACGGGAGGATGTTATTTGTGTGGGGAACAAGGCCATTTCATTAGAGACTGTCCCAACAAAAGGGAAAATATACAGGCTGTATCTGAACCAAGTGTTCAGAATGTAGAAGTGAAAGGAGTTGGTACATCTTTTGGAAGAGGTAGAGGCAAGAAGGGTACAGGTAGCACTGGGGGAGGCATTGGAAGATCACAGGCTCAAAGTTCAAATCCACCAACCCAGGCACGAGTTTTTGCATTAACGAGAGGAGAGGCAGAAGTTGCACCTGAGGTTATAACGGGTAAAGTTCTCTTATATCAATTAGATGCGTATGCTCTTATCGACCCTGGTTCAACACATTCATTCATATCATCTAAAATGACATCTCACTTGCATAGAAGTCATGAAATACTAGATCTCAAAGTAAATGTTCATACACCACTAGGAGAAGTGGAAGTAGTAGATCAAATATATAGAGACTGTCCTATCAAAATAGGAAATACGGAATTAAAAGCAGACTTGATAGTATTGCCTTTTCAAGAGTTTGATATCATACTAGGCATGGATTGGTTGACAAGACATCATGCTAAAGTTGATTGTTACGCTAAAGAAGTTACGATCGAGTCACCAGGACAAGGGAGAGTCGTATTTCAAGGAGAATATAGGATGATATTTAGTTGTTTAATTTCGGCTATGAGTGCTTTTAAGATGATTAGAAAGGGCTGTGAAGCGTATTTAGCACACGTGGTAGACCCGAACACTAACTCAACTAAACTTGAAACTATTCCAATAGTTCGAGAATTCCCAGATGTGTTTCCAGATGATTTGCCAGGAATGCCGCCGGATAGAGACATAGAGTTTAGTATTGAGACGGTTCCTGGTAGTACCCCTATTTCTATTCCTCCTTACCGAATGGCACCCGTAGAGTTAAAAGAGTTAAAGAAGCAGTTGATAGAATTATTGGAAAAAGGTTTTATCCGCCCAAGTGTTTCACCATGGGGAGCGCCAGTATTATTTGTCAAAAAGAAGGATGGAACTATGAGGCTATGTATCGATTATCGAAAATTAAATCAAGTCACGGTTAAGAACAAATATCCATTACCAAGAATAGATGACTTCTTTGATCAATTACAAGGGGCTCAAGTGTTTTCAAAGATTGATTTGAGATCAGGATATCATCAATTGAAGATTGCCAAGGAAGATATCCCAAAGACTGCTTTCCGAACTAGATATGGTCACTTTGAATTTCTAGTTATGCCGTTTGGGTTAACAAATGCTCCAGCTGTGTTTATGGCACTTATGAACAAAGTGTTTCAACCTTTTCTGGATAAATTTGTTATAGTATTCATCGATGACATATTGGTATATTCAAAGAGTAAATCTGAGCATGAAGAGCATTTAAGAATAGCTTTACAAATCTTAAGAGAAAACCAATTATATGCTAAGCTGAGTAAATGTGAGTTTTGGTTGGACCATGTCGTATTCCTAGGACATGTTATTTCTAGTAAAGGAATTGAAGTGGACCCAAAGAAAATAGAGGCTATATGGAATTGGGAAGTACCCAAGAATGTTACAGAAGTGAGGAGTTTCCTAGGAATGGCTGGTTATTACAGACGTTTTGTTGAAGGATTTTCTAAGATTGCCGGACCAATGACCAAATTACTCAGAAAGAATGTTCCTTTTCAATGGACTGAAGAAGCTCAACAAAGTTTTGATGAATTAAAGCGAAGATTGACATCCGCTCCAGTGTTGACTACACCATCAGGACAAGGTGGTTTTGTAGTATATAGTGATGCGTCACAACAAGGCTTAGGATGTGTCCTTATGCAATATGGAAAAGTTATAGCTTATGCTTCAAGACAGCTCAGACCGCATGAAAAGTCATATCCTGTACATGATCTAGAATTGGCAGCAATTGTTTTTGCATTGAAAATTTGGAGGCATTACTTATACGGGGAGACATTTCAGATTTCTACAGACCATAAGAGTCTAAAGTATTTAATGAGTCAGAAAGAGTTGAATATGAGACAGAGAAGATGGGTGGAACTTTTAAAGGATTATGATTGTACGTTAGAATATCACCCAGGAAAGGCCAATATAGTGGCAGACGCTTTAAGTCGGAAATGTAGTAGCGTAGCAAATCTTCAAGGATCGACGTTCCCATCTTTAGTTGAATTAAGAAAGATGAATATTGGGTTAGAGGTTGACACCTGTGGAGTTTTATTGGCTACACTAAATATCCGACCGGTGTTGAAGGAAAGGATTCAGAAGGCACAAATAAATGATCCTAAATTAAGAGACGCAGTCGAGAGAGTAAGACAAGGTCAAGAAAATCAGTTCACGTTATATGAGGATACTTTAATGTTAGGAAACAGAATTTGTGTTCCAAATGACGAAGACTTAAGACGAGAAATTCTAGATGAAGCTCATAATGCTCCATATGCCATGCATCCCGGAGCAACAAAAATGTATAATACGATGAAATCTCATTATTGGTGGTCTGGAATGAAAAGAGATGTGGCAGAGTTTACAGCCAAATGTTTAACGTGTCAACAAGTGAAAGTGGAACATCAAGCTCCAGCTGGGAAGTTACATCCGTTGTCGATTCCTGAGTGGAAGTGGGAAAAGATCACTATGGATTTTGTAACAAATTTACCCAAGACAAGGAAGGGAAATGATGCAATATGGATCATTGTTGATCGACTTACCAAATCAGCTCATTTTCTACCAATACGTTGGGGTTGCACACTAGATCATTTAGCTCAAAGGTATGTGAATGAGATTGTACGATTACATGGAGTACCAATATCCATTGTTTCAGATAGAGATCCAAGATTTACTTCTAGATTTTGGAAAAGTTTACAAGAAGCAATGGGTACAAGATTGAATTTTAGTACAGCCTTTCATCCTCAGACTGATGGGCAATCTGAAAGAACCATTCAAACGTTAGAGGAAATGTTAAGAGCGTGTGTGATTGAGTTTAAAGGCTCATGGGATGAATATATTGCTTTGATGGAATTCGCCTACAACAATCATTTCCATAGCAGTATTGGAATGGCACCTTATGAAGCCTTGTATGGACGGAAGTGCAGAAGTCCCTTGTACTGGGATAAAGAAGGTACTATCATTTTAGAAGGGCCAGAACTTGTCCAGAATGCAGTAGATAAGGTAAACATTGTAAAAGCAAAGCTGAAGGCTACCCAAGATCGACAGAAAAGTTATGTGGACCAAAATAGAAGAGAGATGGAATATCAAGTAGGTGATAAAGTATTTCTGAAAGTATCGCCATGGAAAGGGGTGATGAGATTCAGCAATAAAGGGAAGTTGAGTCCTAGGTATATTGGACCATATGAAATAATTGAGAAGATAGGACCACTTGCCTATAGATTAGCATTGCCCCCAGAACTTTCTCAAATCCATGATGTATTTCATGTAAGCATGTTACGAAGATATAGGTCAGATCCTACACACGTTTTGAAGGACCCCGGGATAGAAATCAATGACAATTTGAGTTACATTGAAGAACCTGTCAAGATAATAGGGCACAAGACCAAACAACTGAGGAATAGAGAAATACCGCTAGTCAAAGTACTATGGAGAAACCACGCAGTGGAAGAAGCCACATGGGAGACAGAGGAGCATATGAGAAGCAAGTACCCTCACCTATTCGACAATCCAGGTACATTTTTGAATTTTGAGGACAAAATTCTTTAAAGGGGGGAAGAGTTGTCACACCCTGGTCCCAAACAAATGCTTATATAATACTTTTGAATGTATTAAAATAGTTTTCGGGATTTTTAGATTTAACAAAAATATTTTGTTTTAGGATTTATAAGGAATTTGCGAATAGTAAGGTGACCCTATAAAGGAGAAAGGACATGAAGGGGTAAAAATAAAAGTCTCAGAATAATTTTTAGATATTTTATAAATTACCAGAGCGGAGAAATAGTGAACAGAAGTACGGTCAGAATTGTATGATTTTGCACCGAACTGTGATTATAAAATCCAGTTATTAGAAAATAGGTGAAAATAGAAAAGACACAAAATGAGCCAAGAATTTTCCTAGAGTATCTAAATAAATTGTGGAACTCATTTATGAATTTTCGGAAATTTTACGAAGCTCAAGGAAGTTAAAATGAAAAGGAATAAAGGAGCCGGATACCCAAGATTTCCGGACTGCAAAATGACCTTTAAACTAAACCAGCGGAATTTCGGAAGGAATACTGAAGAGAAGGTTAGTACGTTTATGATCTTTGGAGTCTCTAGAACATTCCTATATTGAGTTTGAAGAAAAATCTCGAGATTAAGAGTGAACAGGGATCAGTGGAAAAATATCAGACCGATACATCCCTAAGAAAAAGTGAAATATTTTCGGACTCCAAATGAGCTCATTTTACAGTCAAAAATTCCCAAATAATATATTAGGAATTATTATATCGTTGGAATTCGTCAACGAGATCAAGAATAGTGAGATTTAATTTAAGATTTCAAGAAAATGATTAGATTAAAATGAATAAGCCTTAAATGAATCCATGAAGTCTCTGGACATACCGTTGGCAAATTAAATGTTGCCACGTGTCAAGCAAGCATTTCACCGCCTGAATAACTAGATAAACATTCAGTTAACATAATGAAAATTGTAGAGTTCATCCATTTTAATGAAGAAATTCGAAGTGGAAGAACTATAAAACAGGGAGGAGAAGAAAATTCATAGAAAAAGATTCCTAGCTCGGATTTTGACGTTCTATAGCTTGTTTCGAAGAGCTTGACAAGGGCTGCGATTTGAGTGGTAAGGTTCTTGATTTCCTCTGCAATAACATGTTCATAAATGGCTTCGATTATAGCTTGTTTATACTTACATAATTCTATAAGTATTAAGTTAGCTACATGATGGGTTTGTTGTGGAAGCTTGTAAGATGAAAGTTCTTGACTTGTGTATGGAACAACAAGGCTGGGTATATAGAGTATGATGATATTAAGTTGATATAATTGCTTGGGTAAGCCTATAACATGAGTTTAACCACGGAAACGTTAAGATTATAGCCGTTATGCTGGCCGATTTACAAGAGACAGCTACTGTTACTGTTCACCTGTGAGTCTTCACTTCGAATTTATGAAGTTACTTTATATGGTTGGATAGATCTTGATTAGTAGATCGCGTGAGCGCTTGAATCATGCAAAACGGATTTACGGTTTAGAAATTATGGCCATTTTAGTACAGGACGCGCAGAATCTTAGTTTCCGTAAGAAAATGAACTTTGAGGTTACAATTCGGTTAGTTCAAAGATGATATAAATCATGGAATAATTTGAGTAAATACTAGGGACAAATTGGGAGGTATATGAGTTGGTTTCGTGATAAAAACTCGAATGGTTTATAAGTGAAAAATGTCGGAACCTAAAGATGTAAATAGTAACAATACGTGAGACGAGAAACAGTTAGTACCAGATCTCTTTAAAATGAAAGGATTAACAATAAGAGTAATTAGAAGGGACTTTAAGGGTAGGTAACACATACACAAACTATGATATAGAGTTATAAAGGATCTTAATGATTAATTATGTCCTTTATAGGTGCACAGAAAGGTGCAGAAGGACCTTAAGGACAGGAAGTTGTGATTGAGTTGCTGAAGTAAGGTGAGTATACATCAACACTACTTATATCTATGTGATATGTGAATTACGTGCTTTTATATGCTGAAAGTGATATATTAGAATATTGATTTGACTATGTGATTCTATACATGACTGAAGTTCTTTGATGTCAGTGTAGTGTGATGATATATCAAGGTACATGTATATATGGAATGTGTATTGACCTGTGATTTCACGAACGATACATTAACATAGAGTCTGCATATAGAACAGGTCATATGCACACCCTACATTCATTTGATAGTGATAAATTAAAAAGTCAAAGTGACAGTCACTTGTGTAATGGCCACCTTTATATATGGAACCTACGGGTAATTACGGAGCAGACTATATGTCAGCCATAGACGGGGCCGACTTGTGTCGGACATAGACGGAGCCGATTTCCATAGTCGGACATAGACGGAGCTGGCCAGACACACATGGATCCTTTGAGGACATGTGGAAACACGGGCATTATACAGTGAACTGTTCACAATAGCAAAAGAAAGAGAAACAGAGATGCATGCATGCATAGATACAAGTTCATACTTTCATGGCATATATGATTAACATATGTCAGTGATTTATGATTAAGTAAAATATATATATGTGATGATGTTATATCTTGGTGTAATTTGGGATGATGATAATATTATGAATGAAAGATATTAATTGCTCTCATATATACGAACAGGGAATATATATTAAAATGAATATTTTCTTACAATTGTTTCGAGAACCTTACTTTCTTTTATTTTCTGGAAGATTTTTCAAAGACGCTACAAGTTATTTTCAGACAATCTCAGTATCTCTTAAAAACTAAAGTTGATGTATATTCATTGAGTTGCGACTCATGGAAATCGCTCAATTTTTCCAGGATATGAATAGTTAGTAGTGTGTTTTGTATGAGTGCTCAGTGGAGATTGTAGATGGTGCCTAAGAGACGGTGGTCCAACAGGATGCTCCAGACTCCTCCATCAGCCGATGCACATATATGTAGTTTGAGAGATTGTGTTTATGTACTCTAGACTTATCAAGTGTGCAAGAAATCACGAAGATAAATTTATGTTTAAATTCTGAATATGTGTGGTGAATATGGATGATGGAAATGTATTGAAATTTTATGTTGCTTGGTAAATGTTGTTGAAGTAGTTGAGATTTTATAGCCTGGTGAAGATCAAGGTATAGCCAAGCAATAGCTGATGGTTATATTATCCACTTATACAGGAAAAGATATTTCATAATACTATTAAATTACATGATTTTGCTAGAATTGCATGAAAATGATTATATGGTACAAGGGTGTTACATTAAATGTATAAGTGATCAGTTTGTGGCTAATCTAGGGGATTTGATGTCCATTTATGAAGATTTTTTGATGTGGTCCAAACGCGTGCTCATGTATTATCAACGAAGTGGCTAACCTGTGCACTTGAGGCACATTCTGTGTATATATATAAAAGCATTCAAATTTTATTAAATATTAGCAATAAGGACTAAAAATAATTCACTAGGGGAGATTTATAATTATTGCTCCTTTCTAGGGGTGATCACGGTGTGGACGGTGCGGTTTTTATCTAAAAACCGCGAACCAAACCGTGTATACGATTTGGATGAAATTCAAACCGCAACCACACCGCGCCAGCATAAAAACCGCATAAACCACACCACAAAAATGCGGTGTGGTGCGGCTTGTGCGGTTTGTATGCTTAAAGTAAATATTTTTAGTTGCAATCAAGAATAAAATTTAAATATATAGTAACAATACAAACTTTTTTAAATTGAATATATATGATTTTTATCATTTTAGAACTACAACAACTGCTAAAATAATAGAAACAAAAGTATAAATATAATAATAATAATGAGTACTAAAAGACATATTGTAATAATATAATCATTTCATAAAAATTTGGTATAATAGTCATCCGAGATTTATAAACTAATAATTAACTATTATTTGAAGAGATTTGAAAAATATATACATAACATAATTATAAATAATATACATACATATATAATATTATTTTATTGACAATAACTAATATATTTATATATATTATAATATTGCGGTGCGGTTTAAACCGCGCTAGTAATATGTTAAACCGTAACCCGCACCGCACCGCGCGGTTTATGAAAAATTCAAACCACAACCGCACCACGAAAATTAGAAACCGCGTTTTGTGGTGCGGTTTGATGTCATGCGGACGGTTTATGCGGTCTGGGCGTTTTTCCTGATCACCCTTACTCCCTTCACATTCCAACACCAGTGGTTTCACAAAATAACTGGCGGCAGAAAAAAACTAAAATAGTCACTTTTCCAGGATCAAATAACTAAAGGCACAGTGGTCAAAACACAAGAAATACAGTAGTTCATTCAAAGTGTCAATTTTAAGAGAAAATAGACTGAGAACCGAATTTGAATTTTTTCCGGACCGGACCGAAGTTTTATAATGGACCGAACCTGACCGAACCGAAATAATTCGGTTCGGTCCGGATCAAAAGAACCGAAATTATTTTAAAAATAAAATTTTTTATTAAAAAGAAAACTAAAATTCATGATTTATTTTATAATTTTCATATTAATTAATCACCCCCAATTTATTAAAGATAGATATAATTAAATTTACAATTAGATATTATAATTATACCATATAAGATATATATAATATAAATTAAAATTAAAATTATATTTATTTTGAACTATTCGGGCTATTTGGTCCGGACCGAAATATTTTTTTACGGACCGGACCGACTTATTTCGGTCCATTCGGTCTGGACCGGACCGAATGGACCGAATTTTCAGAAAATTAGAACTGAACCAAACCGAATTTACACGGCTCGGTTCAGTTTTTCGGTTCCGATTCGGTTTCGCTCACCCCTAATCATAGCCTTAATGAAGTCAATGTCAGCAATAATCAAATCACACACTCTCAACTACCAAATGTGTAATTAGTAACAAACCAACATCAAGACTTGTATGCACCAAAGGAAAGACCCTTGATCCACAAACTCAACTAATTTCTTCTATTGCTATGCAATTCAACGGTAATACCTTTTTACATGATTCAACTAATACAATTCAACGGTAATACCTTTTTACATGATTCCAAATTTACCATGATTCTCACCTTCAAAATCATAAAATAGTTATGAATCATAAGGGAAATATAGTAATAACGTTTAGCTCAGTGACGTCGCAATATTAATAAGAACTGTTATATAGTTTACCATAACTGTATTTTATTTGAGTAAGCTGTGCAATGTCTTCCTTAAACTGTAAACATAGAAAAAAGGGGGTCGGCGGTGGAAGTACAAGGATACTAGAGAACATATCACAAAAATGATTATCCGGGTGAAACTCAATCAGTACAATCAATAAATCAAAATAGTGTTTATCCGGTACAAATAGTAATTTAAAACGCACGTTTTTAGTATAAATATTCATTTAACCCAAAAAGTTAAAAAAAGCATTCACTTCATACAACATGGTAGTTATAAAGAATTGATCTAATTTGGTCCACCTAATCTCCGTCACTTCTTGAAATATGATGTTCATCATAATTTTCAACATTGTCAATAGCAATGAGTCTTTTTAATTCTGGCAACCCTTCAAGATCATCAACAAACCCTTCAAAAGCATCAGCAAATCAAACATCATTTACCATCTCATCAATGCAAGTCGCGTTTATTGATTCCTTGTTGATAAAATTTTCTAAACAAGCACTAATAGTTTGAAAATGGCTAAGTTCGTTCAACAAATCTCACACAGGTTTAACACTATCCATCAAGCATCTGTAGCAAATTGGAACCATGTCACTCTTAAATAAATATGGATTAATATTAGGAAATTAGTGTTCATACTACAACTTACTGGATCTGATTGATGCTAGCACCACGGATGACATTTAAAATTGCCCATGTAGCCTCCTCCTTCACAACTGCCAACTTATGGTTTTTGATAACGCCGACCAGGGAGTCAATACACTTGTGTTTGATTACGGCCTTATCCAATACAACTTTAAGCAGAAATCATATATAATAGACACAAAGTTATAAACAGAAATTAAGACTACACTGAAATTAACAAGGATTATATGGTTTTGATGTCTGACAATTATGTTTGAAAGTATCCAGCAGGGTCCATGACATAGTACTTATCATCTTCGTCTAACAAACACTCAAGGCTCCACAATCCCTCCTTATCAATATTACAAATCAGAGTTGTTAAATACAACATATTGCACTTATCACGTTATCATACCTGAATATCATCATCACTGCCCCATCTTACAATGCTTCATATTGCTTTAAACAGTGGCGGATCCAGTTCCAAAAGTAAGAGAAGTCGTATATAATATTTTTTACTGATTATTAATTGGAATGATAACACAGAAAACAAAATTTTAATATTCATATTATGTAATTATTTACCGTTGCACAATATAAATAAGTCATGTCTATTTTGATTACAATGTTCAATACCATAATGATAACATAGAAAACAAAAATTTAATAGTTATATTATATAATATTTTACCGTTGCACAACATTATATAATTATGTAAAATTAAGGACAAAAATTTAACGGGGATCGACTGACCTTCTTGCCCCTAGCAGGATCTGCCCCTAGCTTTAAGTCTAAGAATGATATTGACACGTGATAGTGAACAGTAACACAAATAAATAAATTAAATATGAACCCAGTTTTCATTTCTTTAAAGTTAAACAGGAGTGAATTATACTCGATAAACTTACTCAATCAGCACAATGAGTCACTCAACAACATAGTTGAGGTAATCACAATCAACTACCACCCCTTTTACTTCCATCACACAGATCAGAAAATCATTTGCATGCTTTGACACAATTTCATAATTTTCATATCGAAAAACCTTTCGAATAGCTTAAGAGCCAACTCTAACTGCCAATGGCTAAAGTTAATACCGAAAAAGATTTGTTTATAAATTAATTTATAAAGCTGTTAGAATTATCAATTAAAAATAACTAACCTTATCAAGAGGAAGTTGTGGATGCACTTGACAAACAGCTGCCAAAGTCACACTCCCGCCGCGTAACACCTTGTAATCAATAGAGTCCTCACTACATGACACCTGATTATCATGAAAGTGTTCACTGAAGAAATGAACTATACTCTCCAAAGTTTCTTCAATCATGATCTTAATTTTAGGATGATGAGGAAACGATACTGCGTAATAACCAGAGAGCCTACAAAGTGAAAAAATATCAGTAATTCACTGTAAAAAAAAAGAAAAAGAAAAAAGAGAGAAAGTAAATTTGCTTAATTGGTTTACCTGCACCATTAAGTTAAAATCTTTGGAGTGGAAAGCCTCACAATGATCGAAACTTTAATATATCTAATTACAATTTCCCTATTATCCGAATAACCAACAACGGAAACTTTAATATATCTAATTATAATTTCCCTATTATCCGAATAACCAACAACAGGTATGAAAATGTTAACAACATTGACTTGTCGATAATTGAAATTCATTCCACAAGCATGTTAGGATACAAATTAATCCAAATAACATTTGAAGTAAGGTGGCAATGGAGACAATATACCTGAAGCACTTGATTTTGTTCAGCAGGGAGAAAGTCAACAAGAAGTTCTAAAAATTGCTCTTCTAAGAAAATAGCCAACCTGGCATCTGTTCGACAAAAATTTCCAAGAACAGATTTTGATGGTGCGATCAATTAACAGATAGAAAAACAAAGTATTAACCGATAGAAAAATAAAGAGGGTGCACAATTTTTACCTGCTATGATCAATTCACCCAACGCTTTAGTGCACTATTCGATCTCCAACTGGCCTTCGGTTTTAATTTTATGTTTTAGCTTATTGATGTTTTCTCTCTGCAATGATAGTATTACAAAATATTCAATAAGTATTACCAAATCATGCAAAACACAAAAATCTAAATTTTAAACATTTTGGTAATTGAAGTCAACACATCACTTCTCTCCAAAATAAATAATGTAAAAATAATCAAAAATATAGATGGGGAGAGAGGGGAGAGGGAGGGCGAGCGAGGGAGGGAAGACCTCCAAGTCCACAGCAAAGTCAAGAAAGCGGGCGATATGAGGTACATTGAAAATAAATTCTGTAGACAATGAAATCTTGTATTCATCATAAGGTGTGCGATCTCTAATTTTAGGATACACCTGTTTAATATCATCATGATTCGCTCCTGCTGATTCACCAGTTCCTTTCAGTTTATTTCCTGAATCAACACCAAACCCTTCCTCCATAATCTCGTCCTCGTCCGACATCTTTCCTTTTTCCATGTAAATTAAGTTAAAACTCTTGTTCGGGCCGCCACTCTGTACTTGTAGAGCCTATGCAAAACTTACAAAATAATTTTTATTTTAATGGTGATTTAATAACTACTAGCCTTAAACACGTGGAAAGCACGAGCGGTTTATATATGTTATTAATGGTGGTTTTAATTTTTATATGTTACTATGTTATTGATATTAGTTTTATTTCCTTTTTTTTTAACTAATTATATGTGTTATAACCTTGAACCTGTGTGATGCACGGGGGAGTATATAGTTTTTTCCTTTTTTTTAACTAATTATAATTTTTTTTTATTTTTTTATTTTTTTATTTTTTATGTTTATAAAAAAATATATTATTATTTTGGAGTAGAAGACATAAGACCAAATGTATTTATAAGTTATGCATCTATTAATAATTTTTATATAATAGTAATATATACTAATGATAGTAAATTTTCTATTTTTATTTTTTAACCAATTATAAATTATATTTGAAAGAATAATGGCGGACTTTTTATCTTGTAGTATATCAAACTGTTTAGAGATGTAAGATTACGAGAACTCTACGTATAGCAGATTTTTTTTTTTTTGACAAAATGCAAATTCATTCCATTAAATTAAAACAAGTGTAGTCGGGACAAATCCCCAAATGACAATGCAATCAGGTTGATAAACAATAAAACGAGCTAAACAAATAGCCGCATTGTTTCCAGACTGCTTAACACACTGAATCCAAGGATTCTTGAAACTGAAAATGAATACAAAGGCTTCTCGAGTAATCCAGCCTACATCAATCCCAAAAATGGTAGCTTCACAATTGACCTTCACAATAGTTCCATGGCTGTTGCGGTGTTCAGGCGACTCAGTTGTAAAAACTAAGCAATGAGGAATAAGAGTCCTCGAATAATGAACAACTATAATTTGTGAAAGGTGAGCACATGCGATCGCCACCGAACAAGCATACCCCAGCTATCTACATGCCGGGTGCCAGCTATAGACATGACAAAAATATTAATGATGCGACAAGCCAGATCTTCCAAAACTCCATCCCAATCATTCTCATTGATAAATGATAACACAGAAAGACATAACAACCCCAAACATAACAACGCAGAATCACCCAAAAATTGGGTACTAAATCAATACGCCAAAAGGCGAGACGGGAAAACACAATCGGACCTTTAATTTCAAAAAATCTAATTTATTCATAAAACAATCAAACCCAAGCTCAAATCCGAAATAGATCCGAGAATGAAACTCGATTGAAATCTTCGAGGTTTAAGCAACACTCGATTTTATTGAAAAACAAAAACTGGTAAATAATGGAGAAGATGAGAGAGCGAAAAGCATTTGGTGGATGAAGAGAATGAAGGTGAAGAATGGAGAAGTGACGGCTAGTTTTGGGAGTCGACTCTCAAAACCCTAATTCTCAAAACCCTAATTTGAAATGATGGAAACACGTATAGCAGACTTGAAGTTATAAAATAAATCACCAAACCAAACCAAATTTTGTACGACGACAAATTATATGATCTGGCTATATTTTGTTTGAATAAACAAAAAATATATTTTATACTTATAGATAAATACTAAATATTATATATTGTTATATACTTTGATTATTTGTTTAAAAAATTTTAACTTTAAGATTCAATTATACTTATTTTACATAATCTTACTTAACTATCAAAATACTAATTTTATGTTTATTATATTATCTGTACTAAATTTAGATACGGATAATTGATCAAACTTGGATATATTATCTTTCTCATATAAAAGAAGAAAAATAAATGTTAAATATTAATTACATATAAGAACTTTTAAATTTTGTAACTTGTCTGTATTTCGCACGAGTGATATTAGGACTATTACGAATGAAATATTAAATATTTGGTTGATGTAAAACCTTCTTAATGTATTATTCTTCATTTAATACATGTCATAATAATTTTTTTTTTATAATTACATCATATTTCAAGAGTAAAGTTCTACGGAGACCAATTTTTTTGGAGACCGTGGAGACCGTTTATGTTCTGCAAGTAAAATATGCATAATATATTGAAAAACTCATAATTTTGCAAATCATGTTGTACAAAGATCATTAAATCATTTAAAATCTTGAATATCATGTATGTTTTGCATGTAGAATATTATATAATATTTTATCCTGCGGAATATGTTTAGTTTGCAGAACATTTGTTCAATTTGCAGAACATACACATTCTACTTATTAAACATAGATGTTCATCAATAATTTTAATGAATTGGTGATATTTCTTCACAAAATAATGTATTCTGCAGTATTTTGATTTGCAAAATTATGAGTTTTGTAATGTTTTTATGCAATATTTTACTTGCAGAACATAAGTGGTCTCCACGGTCTCCAAATAAAGTGGTCTCCATAGAACTTTACTCCATATTTCAATATATATTTTTTGGTCTAAACTTTTAATTAATTTTTTGATGTGTTTCGCTATTAACAATTTATTCATAATTTAATTAAAAACATATTTAACACACCCCAATAAAAATATTTAAAATTCTGTTTCACTTTTAAAACACATATTATTCTAACATAATTCCATATCATAGTAATAATAATAAATATTAAAATATTTTGCATTTATGACAAAATAACTAATAAATATTCAATGATTCAATAATTAAAATATTTAAAATAAATTATAAACTAATATATATATATATATATATATATATATATATATATATATATATATATATATATATATATATAAAATAAGTGAATCTTTACATAATTTGTGTTTATTCGTTTGGACATTTTTATCATTTCACAATTATCTTTTTTCTTTTTTTATCAATAAAGAAATTCTAAGATAATAATTTTTTTAATATAAATCTGAATTGAGATGCAGATCTTGATTTTATAAATAAAATTAAAATTTGTACATATTATACCGAGTTTTAAGTTTTAAAACTTGTTAGAATTATAATTTATTAATTCTGAGCGAGATTTTTGAGGTGTTGGTCCCGTCAAAAATTTGATGAAAATGCCTTAAGCAGAGTATTTGAGAAGGTACCAGACAACTATTTATTATTTTATAATCCAAAACACTCAAAACACCCTATGTGCAAAGGTTGTTATTATTATTATCTTTTCCTTGGATCTAACGTTTTAGACCAAAACAGAAACACATTTTTCTTTTAAATTATCCGACGTTAATAAATGATATGTGAAGGCATTCTTTTAGCTCTATTTTTTGGACATGACTTGTGAATTTTGTAACATGGGATATCTTTTCTCGATTTCTCAACTGATCCAGAACATGGTCTTAACTCTTCCAGGAAATGATGTTATTACTTGGAATTGCAACAACTTGCTTTCACCCAATGGAGAGAACAAATTCTGAAAGTTCCAGAAAATTTTTCAAAGCTAAACCACTGCACCTCCTCCTAACAGTGACATCCCTGATATAAATAACCAATATACCACTAAATTAGTGCTAACAACAACTTGACTGATTCTGACAGATAATTTTGCTAACTAATGCAGACAAAGAACAAGTTTCAGATGTCTTGCATATGAAGCTCTCTAAAGCTGATCTCTATCATGTAGAGTCGAAGGATGAAATTACACACCTAGAGGGGGGGTGAATAGGTGTTATGGCTAATATACCCGATTTTTATAAGTTACCGAATAATTAATCTGTCAAAGACAGCCTGCTGTTAATTTTCAGAGTAAACTGTTAGCCTGCTAATAAGATAAATGCAATGCAGATAATGTAAAGCAGTATGCTAGCAACACCAAGAATTTTAGCCAGGTTCGACCCCTAACCCTAATGGTCTACGTCCTGGTCCCCTACCAACTGGTAAGAGATTATATTATTAATCAATAATATCAACGATTACAAGATTCAATAATATAACTCCCTTTCTCCCTTGTTCCTGTTATCAGCCTGCTGAAACCCCTGAACCACGAACCAAAAGCCTACCAAGACCTATACTTCCCAAGTATACTCTTCTAGCTAACTAGTTCCCTTGTTCCCTTGTTTCACAAGCTGGATACACAGCAACAAAACATTACACCTTGAACAATACAATGAATAAGTGTAATACAACCGAAACTATGAACTCTCAATATAGATATATATGCAAATATAAGTACTAGAGCTCAATAAAAGATTTAGCAATGTATAGAGTTGTATTTCAGAAAGCTTGGTGTGTTCTCCTTGTTCTCTACCGAAAATGAAAGCACACACAAATTTATATACATCATACCAACGGTCATAATCCAACAAATTTCCCAACGATCTTGGTAACAACCTCACGTTTAAATTTGAATTGAATGATGAACGTTTGAATGAAGTAAGATTACTGAGTAAAGGATAAGTTACGTTTGAAATCATCTCAGTAAGACATTTAAACTAAAACCCGTTTGAAACAAAGTAGGAGTTTGTTAAAGATAAAATCGATTTGAAATAAAATCTCCTATTTGTTAGGAAAACGTTTTTGAATGAAACTCTTTATAAAACTGAGCTCTAATATTTATATAGGATATATACAAATATTAGAATCCTTACAAAGTCGTTTCCTATTAATTCTCCTTGAGAATAGACTTTGATCTTTATCCGATTGTTTCTCTGTTCACGCTGTAAGCCTGCTGATAGCTTGTAAATATTCCTGTAAGCTTGCTGACAGCTATAATCATGCTAACATCCTGAAATACTGTTAGTACGCATAAACAACCTTTGATAGCATGCTCACACATATCAGTTTCATGTTATTAGCTTGCTGTTAGTGTCATCATCAAAACCTTGAGAGTATCAATCTCCCCCTTTTTGATGATTACACTATATTAGGAAAAGTAATAAACTCCCCCTAAATATAGCAATCTAATATCACTAAACTTTCACAATTATCACAGAGAATATAATCTAACAAATATCTAATTCACAGATATGCATGCAATATTACAGATATTTAACTAACACAGAAACAATTAATCAAAGCAACTTGCATAGATAATTAAAAATAATCCTAACCAGGATAAACCACCTGGTATCCAAAATATTATCCAAACAACTTAAACCAAATTAACTCAGGATAAACCACCTGAGATCACCAAATCAAATCCAACCAGCACAGAACAACTTAGTCTTTAAAGCAAATTAAAACTTAGGGCCAATGTACTTAAGCAGATTAAACACACTTAAGTAAAGTATTATTAATTTCCTAATTTCCTCCCCCTTAATCATTAAAAAGGTGAGAAAATCAAGTTCCAGGCTTGTCCTGATCATCTTTCTCCAGTCCATACTTCTTGGCAAGTTCAGCAGCAATCACATTCTGAGCTAGCAATGCTTCCCCTGCAGCAGCATACTTAGAATCAGTTCCAGCAGCTTCCTTCAGTGCATCCAAAGCTGTCCTTGGCCTTGGACTGTCTGTAGCATCATCTTCGGAAGTAAAGGTAGCCTTCACATCTGATGATCCTCCAGAGCCATACATCCGCTTGCAAAGTTCATAGGCAAAACTCCCAGAACTGCATTTTTCAGACGCAGTTGAAGTCCTAGCCCCAAACATCATATCCTTCCAAAAACCAACCTGAGAAACCAACTCAGCCATCTGCTCAGATAGCTGCTTCTGCCCATCCATCACATCCTTGTGATTTGCCCGAAGTTCATCCATATAAGCATGAATCTCTTGTGCAGAGATTCCCAAGTCAACAACGTTCACAGATTGAGCAGGAGGTGTAGGTGGAGACACCTCAACGACAACCAACTGACCATCCTTATCCAACTTCAAGTTTGATTGAGTTAAGAATTTCATATCAAGAAATTCTTTAGCAGACACAGAGTCCTCACCAACAAAGGACACCCCAAACCACTCAAAAACACGTGTCAACAAAAACCCATATGGCAGTCCACCAGATGACTTACCCTCAACTGACTCCAGCATATTCTTTAAAATCAATTCAGCCAAATCAAATTTTCTACCAGCCATTATCATCGAAACCACAACAATATCTTGTGAAGATAAATTGGACCTAGTACCAAGTCTTGGACTGACATTCTCAATAGATAACTTAAAAAGTGCTTGAGCAAGTGGAAGTAGTTGTGTAGTGGAAGGAAACATAGTATCAGAAACATTCTCAGACCCAGTTATCAATTTCAACTGATCAGTGTGAGAAAAACCCTCGACATCTTTAGGACCTCTCTTAGTGTGGATAGACACAGTAGATGGTGGAATTTTTAAAATCGCACCCAAAAACATTGAAGACAAACAAATCTTCACATCCGAGACAAAAGACACAAACTGATCCGACCCAACCAGTTGAAGGTTTGCATAAAACTCACGCACTAAGTCAGGATAGCAAGTTTTAGGCAAATCAACTAAGAAAGATTGAAACCCTAGATCCTCAAACAACTTAACAATACCACAGGTAAAGAGAGTTTTGCCGGAAATAGGCTTACCCAAGATGACTTTCCGACCAGCGAGTCCACGAACAGCAAGAACTTCCGATTTGACCTTCTTCTGACCCGATTCAACTCCAGTATCACCGCGATTGACACCAGACAACTCATCGCCGCTTTCCACAGTGACCAACTCATCCTCATCCTCATCAATTAGCTTTCTCTTTTGGGAAATCGAAGAGGGCTGTGGGGTGTGGGCTTTGAGATTAGCTCTCGTCTTCTTCCTCATTGCGACACGGAGACCGATTGAGGCTATGGTGAGTACGAAGAGTTTTCGGAGAAGTGGTGATAAAACCCTAGCGTCTCGGGGAGGGTTGTATATGTAGTTGAAGAGACGTGGAGAAAGGATATATTTTAACACTCTTTTAACAATTATCAGGGGAGTAGTTTTAGGAATAAAATTAAACGAACTAAAATTCCTAAAATAATTCATGTTTATCGACTAGATATCGTATAACACAAAATTGTTAAACGCTCTTATCACGTATCACATATATATATCCCTAGAAACTGAAATTTGAATTTTAAACCTTATCATAAATTACACAGATAAGCACATAATCACATATCAAAATTCAACATAAAATTTCAACAGTCTAAGCACATAACGGTAATATCATTTATGTACACATATATCAATTAAACACTTAAACTGACCGGCATGCAAAATAAATAAAAATTATATAAAATGCTAGGAGTAAGCTGATAGTACCCGGACCATGTTTAAGAGCCTGCTGACTGCACATCACACATACCCAATTCCCTTCTCAGCACGACATAACGTTCTTCAGGAAGAGGTTTTGTGAAGATGTCAGCTAGCTGATCTGCTGTAGCCACAAAAATAAGCTTGACAGCACCCTTTGCAACATTGTCTCTCAGAAAATGATGTCTAACATCAATATGTTTTGTCCTTGAATGATTGACTGGATTTTCTGAAATGTTGATTGTACTTGTGTTGTCACAAAAGATAGGAGTTTGCTTGCATTTGATTCCAAAGTCCTTCAATTGTTGTCTCATCCATAGCATTTGAGAGCAACAGCTACCAGCTGCTAAATACTCCCCCTCAGCCGTAGATAGAGCAACTGAAGTTTGCTTCTTGCTTAACCAAGAAACTAAGCTTTGACCCAAAAATGCACAAACACCACTTGTACTTTTTCTATCAGTTTGACTACCTGCATAATCTGCATCACTATACCCAACAAGATCAAAAGCATTTGTGATAGGATAGAATAAGCCCAAAGTAATGGTTCCACTTAAATATTTAAAAATTCTTTTAACAGCTTGTAAGTGAGAATCCTTTGGTTTTGCTTGAAATCTAGCACAAACACAAACACTATACATAATATCAGGTCTAGAGGCTGTAAGATAAAGTAAACTACCAATCATACCTCTATACATTCGAATATCAACATCTTTACCATTTTCATCTGCTGTCAGCTTGCTGACAACGCTCATCGGTGTTGATTTTGCCTTGATATTCTCATATCCAAATCTTTTGAGTAGATTCTTGATATACTTGGATTGATGCACATAGATTCCTTCTGGAGTTTGCTTAATTTGGAGTCCCAAGAAATAATTGAGCTCTCCCATCATGCTCATGTCAAACTCACTATGCATGCACTTTGAAAACCACTTACACAAAGAATCATTAGTAGATCCAAATATAATATCATCTACATATATTTGAACAACTAATATATCTTGACCTTTAATAATGGTAAACAAAGTAGGATCAATTTTACCTCTAATGAAACCATTTTTGATCAAAAATTCACTTAACCTTTCATACCATGATCGAGGTGCTTGCCTTAATCCATATAGTGCCTTCTTGAGCTTGTAGACACGGTTGGGATATTTTTCATCCTCGAATCCTGGTGGTTGCTTGACATAGACTTCTTCCTTTAGATATCCATTTAAGAATGCACTTTTGACGTCCATTTGATGTAGCTTGAACTTCTTGTAGCATGCAAATGATAACAGCATCCTTATAGATTCCAATCTTGCAACCGGAGCATATGTTTGATCAAAATCAATTCCTTCTTGTTGATTGTATCCTTGTGCAACAAGTCTAGCTTTGTTCCGAGTGATAGTACCAAATTCATCAACTTTATTCTTGAACACCCATTTGGTTCCAACAATTGAAGCATCCTCTGGTGGATCTACAAGTTCCCAAACATCACATCTTTCAAATTGGTTGAGTTCTTCTTGCATTGCCATGATCCAATTCTCATCTTGTAAAGCTTCTTGAACATTCTTTGGTTCCTCTTGAGCTATGAAGGCAGCATAAGCACAAATGTTGGCTTGAGCTTTCCTTGTCTTGATTCCAGCTGATTTATCTCCAATGATCAACTGAGGAGGATGATTCTTCACTGTTCTAGTTGATTTTGGTAGGTTATGTTGAGCTATGACCTCTTCATTCCTTGTAGTCTGTCTTGGAGGAGTTTGATCAACAACATTTTGGCTTGCTGATGAAGTTTGACCTCTGGATTCATCCAATGTAAGCTTTGACATCTTATCCAAGGTTTCCTCAAGAGATGGAGTGGATTCAGTAGCTTTATTGCCTTCTGAAGTTGTGGCAGTTGACTTGTCAGCTTGCTGAATTCCAGTTTCTTTCACTGTCAGCTTGCTGCTAGTACCTGTACCTGCACATTCTTCCTCATCCCTTGCAAGATCATCAGTAGACTCTTGAAATGAAACATCAATAGACTCTTCAACAGTATGTTTAGCAAGATTATACACTCTATAAGCACGACTTGTTAAAGAATAACCTAAGAATATAGCTTCATAAGATTTAGAGTCGAATTTACCATCCCTATCAATGGTTTTGAGTACGAAGCACTTAGATCCAAAGACTTTGAAGTAGCTAATGTTAGGCTTCTTTTTCCTTAGCAAATCATAAGGAGTCTTGTTGAGAATTGGCCTGATAAGCACTCTGTTAAGAACATAGCATGCTGTGTTGACAGCTTCTGCCCAAAAGCTTCTTGGCAGCTTGCTCTCCTGCAGCAATGTCCTAGCTGTTTCTTGTAAGGACCTGTTCTTACGCTCTACAACTCCATTTTGCTGAGGTGTACGAGGTGCTGAGAACTCATGTGAGATTCCTCTTTCTTCACAATAAGTAATGAAGTCTTTTTGGAATTCCCCACCATGATCACTTCGAATACCTACAAGTCTTGTATCTAGCTTGTTCTCAAGCAACTTGATTAGTTTCTCAAATTCACTAAAAGCACAATCTTTAGTACGCAAGAATAATACCCAAGTGAATCTAGAATAATCATCAACAATAACAAAGGCATATTGTTTACCTCCAATACTCTTATAAGCTTCGGGACCAAAAAGATCCAAGTGAAGAAACTCTAAAGGTTTAGAAGTAGATACCATTTTCTTTGCCTTATGTGGAGTCCTTGTTTGCTTTCCCAATTGACAAGCAGAACATGTCTCCATCTTGACATACTTAAGCTTTGGTAGTCCTCGAACAAGCTTCTTTGCTGACAGCTTGCTGAGATGATCCATATGAGCATGTCCAAGCCTTCTATGCCAAATTTCTGGATTATTATCCATAGCTGCTAAACAAACACCTGCCTCCTGTTCTTCAAAGTTCAAGACATATATATTTCCTTCTCGTTTTGCAACTAGAGGAGTTTTGTTAGCACCAACAAGTATAGTACATTCATCCTTACCAAAGTTAACAATATGACCATCATCAAATAACTGACTTATACTAAGCAAGTTATAAGTAAGACCTTTAACATATTGTACCTTGTTGATAGAAATGATACTATTACCTATAGTTCCTTTGCCAAGAATAGGAAGAGTTTTGCTATCACCAATTGTGACACGTCCACCCTTCTTCATCTTCAAGCTTAGAAACTGGGATTTGTCTCCACTCATGTGCCTAGTGCATCCACTATCCAATATCCATTGATTTGGCTTTACTTTAGACACGAGACAAACCTACAAAACAAACACAACCAACTCAACGTTTTGGTACCCAAATTTTGTTGGGTCCAGCAGTGTTAGATGATAAAACATATAGAACATTTAGATCAGATTTCTTGATCCACATTTGGACCACTTTAGAATTCTTCTTCCATGTTCTGCCAGTCTTGTCAGCATACTGTCTAGGAGCTGTCTTCTGTCTGTTTGTGTTGTCAGCATACTGTCTGTGAGCTGACTTCCTTCTCCAGCTTGCTGATTGAGTATTCTTCATTGGACAGTTATTAGCAAGATGGCCCTTCTTTCCACACTTGTGACAAGTCACCCAAGGCATGGCATAATTGTATGGAATGCCATTTTTCCCTTCATATCTCATTGATGATGTGGATGTAGAGGCTGCACCAATGCCTCCTTTGTCATGAGAACCTTTAGCTTGTTTCATTATAGATTTGAGACTTTCTTCTCCTTGAACAAACTTTCCCATGGCTTTCTGAAGATCTTTGACTTCTTGCTCCAATGATCTGATCTTTTCAGCTTGAATAGAGATTTCGGCTAAGCTTTGAGCTTTGCTTAACTCGAATGCCTCCAAGCTAGCATCCTTAGATTTAAGATCTGCTCTCAGCGAGCTGAGTTCCTTCATGAGTGTATCATTCCTTCTTTGGATTTGCATGTTGTTCCCTTCAAGTTGTGAGATTTGTTCCTTGAGAGTAGCAATGATTCCACTGCTTGCCTTGGCACTCTTTTCATTCAAGAAATCACCTATGACTTTCTTCAAATGAACATTTTCTTTCTCGAGCTCATAGTTCTCATTCTTTAGATCAATGAGTTCCATAATTGATAAACAACTCTTATCCTGCATGGTTAGTTCACAAGATGTTGTATCAATAGAATGTAATTCAGAATTAATAGAATGTACCTCACTATTAGTCTCTGAATCTGAATCGGTTGTCTCTATTGAGCCATCGAGACCAACAAGAGCCAAGTTAACCATCTCATCACTTGAAACATCAGAAGCTGATTCGTCTTCATCATCACTCCATGTGAGAAGTGCCTTTGATTTCTTCTTGTTCTTGTAATCAGCTTGCTGTTTAGACGGCTTAGACTTGTTTTTCAGCTTGTAGCAATCCCTTTTGAAATGTCCTTTCTTGCCACATTCGAAACATGCATCATCTTTTGGATCTTTCTTTGCACCAAAAGCTTTGCCCTTTTCTCTTTTCATCTTATTCTTCTTTTCAATCATTCTCTTGATTTTTCTGGACATAAGAGCTAGATCCTCATCTGATTCTGTTTCCTCATCTGATTCCAGCCTGCTGGCAGTAGAATGAAGTGCAAGATTCTTCATTTTCTCTGTTGGCAGCTTGCTGCTTTCTGAGCTGTTAGCTTCAATCTTAGCTTCAAATTGTTCCAACTCAGCAAATATAGCCAGGTGATCCATAGTATCAATATTGAGAGCTGACTCCAATGCTGTGACCTTGGCACCATATTCAAATGGAACTGCATTTAGAATATTCATGTTGATTTCCGATTGAGGAATCTTTTTGCCAAGTCTTTCAAGGCTGTTAAGAGTAACTTGGAATCTAGCTTGACTTTCACGAATGGATTCTCCCTTCTTGATAGCGAAGCTTCCAAATTCTTTCATGAGCTTTCCGAGCTTGACCTTCTTTAGACCTTTTGAGCCTTCATGATATGTCTCCAATGCATCCCAAATTTCCTTTGCTGTTTTGAGAGAAGAGACCTTGTCATATTCAGCTTGATTCAGCCCATTGATCAATGTACTCCTTGCTTTTCCATTGGCAGCAACCTTTGATAGCTCATCCGTTGTGAGAACATCAACGTCCTTGACTTTGCCATTGCCATCCAGATATTCATAAGGACCTCTTTGCACAACTCTTTGCATTAGGGGATCTCTGGATAGATGAGCCTCCATTTGGCCTTTCCACCAATTGTAGTTGTCAGAACCCGTGAGGAGAGGAGCTCTAAAATCGGACTTTCCCTGAAAGTTATCAGCCATATCGATCGATACTATTCCTGTTACAGAAGTATTAGTACAAACACAGCTCTGATACCAATTGAAATTACACACCTAGAGGGGGGGTGAATAGGTGTTATGGCTAATATACCCGATTTTTATAAGTTACCGAATAATTAATCTGTCAAAGACAGCCTGCTGTTAATTTTCAGAGTAAACTGTTAGCCTGCTAATAAGATAAATGCAATGCAGATAATGTAAAGCAGTATGCTAGCAACACCAAGAATTTTAGCCAGGTTCGACCCCTAACCCTAATGGTCTACGTCCTGGTCCCCTACCAACTGGTAAGAGATTATATTATTAATCAATAATATCAACGATTACAAGATTCAATAATATAACTCCCTTTCTCCCTTGTTCCTGTTATCAGCCTGCTGAAACCCCTGAACCACGAACCAAAAGCCTACCAAGACCTATACTTCCCAAGTATACTCTTCTAGCTAACTAGTTCCCTTGTTCCCTTGTTTCACAAGCTGGATACACAGCAACAAAACATTACACCTTGAACAATACAATGAATAAGTGTAATACAACCGAAACTATGAACTCTCAATATAGATATATATGCAAATATAAGTACTAGAGCTCAATAAAAGATTTAGCAATGTATAGAGTTGTATTTCAGAAAGCTTGGTGTGTTCTCCTTGTTCTCTACCGAAAATGAAAGCACACACAAATTTATATACATCATACCAACGGTCATAATCCAACAAATTTCCCAACGATCTTGGTAACAACCTCACGTTTAAATTTGAATTGAATGATGAACGTTTGAATGAAGTAAGATTACTGAGTAAAGGATAAGTTACGTTTGAAATCATCTCAGTAAGACATTTAAACTAAAACCCGTTTGAAACAAAGTAGGAGTTTGTTAAAGATAAAATCGATTTGAAATAAAATCTCCTATTTGTTAGGAAAACGTTTTTGAATGAAACTCTTTATAAAACTGAGCTCTAATATTTATATAGGATATATACAAATATTAGAATCCTTACAAAGTCGTTTCCTATTAATTCTCCTTGAGAATAGACTTTGATCTTTATCCGATTGTTTCTCTGTTCACGCTGTAAGCCTGCTGATAGCTTGTAAATATTCCTGTAAGCTTGCTGACAGCTATAATCATGCTAACATCCTGAAATACTGTTAGTACGCATAAACAACCTTTGATAGCATGCTCACACATATCAGTTTCATGTTATTAGCTTGCTGTTAGTGTCATCATCAAAACCTTGAGAGTATCAAAGGATATATCAGTGTGTGTTTTGTCTGTGTTTGTACCTTTTTGGTTGCTTCGTCAAGCTATAAGCATATGATCATCTGCAGTGACCCCTGCATCTTAGAGGCAGTACTCCATAACATGATAAACGAGATCGCTTCTGTAATACATATCTGGTTGCCATTTGTATTTATCTTGTGACACATGTGCTTCACTATCTGTAAGGAGAATGATAGATTATTAGTAATCCTCACATTTTATAAATGAATTAGCCATGAATGTTTTATATGAAGGACATAGAAATCTAGAAAAATCAAATGACCTTTCAATTGCCATGTCGGAGCTGGTGCACAAGCCTTTTAAAACAGTCTGGCTATGATGATGTTATAATTTGTTGCCAAGTCTAGCGAGCAGAGCACTTGAGATGATTGTGCATTCTAGCAAGTTTCAATAATAAAAATAAGAAACTGGCTTCACAGAAAAAAAAGTTCACACTCACCTTGGCCTAATGATTTCACACAGCTTGACTAAAATGTTCATATCAGAGGCACACTTGAATTCTGATCCATTATTGACCAGCATTATGATATACTGTAGTACTAGATAAATAGATGTCCGTGAGGAAAAACATATAATATTGGCCGCAGAAGTAAACTCAAATGTTCAAATAGATATATCCCAGATCCAATCCACAACACCTTTTCTCTAAAGAGACCAAGAACAAAGCAAAGTCAAACACACTGATCAGATGACTTATAAATCTTTTTCAACATAGCATCAGATACTTAACAGATTCGATCATCTAAAAACACCTCATACATGGAAACCTCGAATAGTAGTTTTCAGAAAGTTGGGAGTCAACGTGATGCAAGAAGCACAACTGTGGTTGGTTATGACGAGGATGCAAGGATTCTAATCGAGAAACTTAAGGGAGGGAGGAAGCAGCTTCAGTTTATCTCAGTTTTTGGCATGGCTGGACTAGGTAAGACTACTTTGGTCAGAAAAGTCTTTACTGAACCTTTAATTGAATATCACTTCCACGTTCGCGCCTGGACAACTGTTACTCAAGAGCCTAAAAAGAGAGATCTCCTGCTTGGCATCTTAAAATCAGGTTTTGATGTTGATAATAAGAATGAGAGTGACATGGAATTAAGAGCAACCTTGAAAAGGAGGCTAAGCGGTCAGAGATATCTTGTTGTCATGGACGACATATGGGATAGTAAGGACTGGAACGACCTGATGTTGTGTTTTCCAGATGACAATCTCGGAAGTAGAATAGTATTCACATCTCGACTTGCAGACGTGCCATTTAAAGTTCATCCTGGGTGCTACAAGTATCCTTTGCGGTTCTTAAGTCACGAAGAAAGCTGGAATTTACTCAGGTACAGGGTGTTTCTTGAAGACAGTTGTCCAACATCTTTGATTAAGATTGGACAAGAGATTGCTAGAAATTGCAAGGGGCTACCACTTTCACTTGTTGTGATGGCCGGAATCCTTGCAAGTGACCAGACAGCAAACTGGTGGAATCAAGTTGGCGAAGATACGAGTTCTAATGTAAGTAATGCCCCAGAACAGCACATGAAGACTGTAGAACTCAGCTATAAACATTTGCCAAATCATCTCAAACCATGTTTCCTCTACTTCGCAGCCTTCCCAGAGGATTATGAAATACCTGCATGGAAGTTAATTTTGTTATGGATGGCTGAGGGACTCATCAAAACTACCCAAACAACAGAAAAGTTTCCGGAAGATGAGGAAAACAGTTTGGAAAAGGTAGCAGCAGGTTACTTGAACAATCTGATCTCTAGAAGTCTGGTAATGGTTTCCAAAACCGGGTCTAATGGTGGAATCAAAGCGTGTATCGTTCATGATGTGTTGCGTGATTTTTGCATTCAAAGAGCAAGCAAGGCAAATTTTTTACAGCAACTTCCAAGATACCAACTACATGTTTCTAATACTCCTACCAAAAGCACGGTCAAGAGAGTATACTCTGGATCTGACAGTGAGAAGAATTTCATATTGGAACTTACAAGGTACTTTCAACTTGAAAATTTATTTTCACCATATGAAACTTTATTAAATAAATCTACAGATTCCCTAAAGGTTAATACAATATTGTGCTGCAATGCATCACTGTCCTTTTACGCTGATTGCTATGATTTTTACGCTCTCGGGGCATTCAGAGTTCTAAGGGTTCTAGATTTATCAGGTACTGGGTTATCTAATGTTCCCCATGTAATGGTATCTCTACTTACATTAAGATATGTTGCACTTTGCATTAAGCCTGTCGATGACCACAGAGGTTTCGTCGATCTCAGTTTACCCAATTCAATGAATAGTCTTATTTTTCTAGAGACCCTTATTGTACATAACAGAAAAGAAAATGGGATTCATGTACCTTATGAAACATGGATGTTGAATAGGCTAAAACACCTTATCCTAAGAGGGAACATAGTTCACCAAGATATTCCAGATTCACAAATGCACTGTCTTTCAAACTTGAAAACTGTTTCAACCCAGATTCCTCTTGACCAGTGTAAGAAAATCTTAGAATATACTCCAAATCTTCGGAAGTTGGGGATCAGAGCAGCACTCTATCTATCCTCCACCAAGTTGAGGATTCCAAATCTCGACAAACTTCAGCATTTAGAAAATCTGAGTTTGCAAAATGATTTGAACCCGGGCTATGATTTAACGGACAATCTATTACATAGGGAGTTGACCAGTCCATTCATGTTTCCTGCAACCCTCAAGAAGCTTACACTAGTATGTACCTTCTTGAAATGGGATGAAATGGAACAAATTGGAATGCTACCCAACCTTGAAGTTCTCAAATTGCAGTGTGAGGCATTCCGCGGGGAAAAGTGGGAAACGACCGATGGCGGGTTCTGTAGGCTCAAGCACTTGGCATTTAAGTTCATCAAATTTGTTCAATGGAGTGCCTACAGTGAGCAATTTCCGAACCTTCAGCACTTGAAGATGGATGAATGTACACAACTTGAGGAGATTCCAATTGGTATTGGAGATATATACACTCTCGAGAGGATTGAGATAAGGAATTGCAACTATGCTGTTGTCCAGTCTGCACATAAAATTATAGAAGATCAGTTAAACAAAGGAAATGATTTCTTGAAGATATCAGTATTTCAAGGTATGCAAACCTCAGTGTGATTATGTTCAGTGAAATTATTGTGCTATACATTCTTTAAATTGATTATTTTGTTTTTACAATTTAATTGTTGTTGAACTCTTTGATGCGAATGTATGTCATCTAAAGAAATCGTAACAGAGTGAAGAGTGTTTATCATCAACCCCATCCATGTGATACTTGTGCTGCTAGCCAGCTTGTTGAATGGACGATCACCAACAATTAAGTCAAAGCCGCCAAACGAAGCCATGTAGTTGCTCCAGCCATAAATTTCAAGAACCTTGCTTCCATCAGACAGCTCCTTGGAGAAATGTCATCGGCCTTTGCCATTTGAGCATCAGTTATAAAATCAATCAGATCAACGACTGAAGCCTCAGGACCTGCAATTTAAATCATTTATGAAAATCCAGAAAGTGCTAGGTAAATTTTGTGTGCTATAGAAACTATAATAAAACCAAGTGCCTCCTTATAAATAAAAGAAAGTTTCATTCAGTGCATATTTTCTTTAAAAGTTAAACGTGGATCGTTTGGCAAGAGAGAGAACAAGCAAGACAAAGAAGTTAATCAGATTATTTTCACAACCTGATCAAGCCAATACATACCAAGGTTGATTTACATCAGCAAAGATCATCTAGGCAAAGAAGTACATTCTTAACATTTGCTTGACAGGGGACAAATTGTCTAGGCAATATTAGATGTAACACCTTTTTACATCATTTGAGTGTACACAGACAAAAGGAATACAAATAAACTGTAACAAGCTTCATGGCAATGCTGTGTAGAGTGTTTTTCTCGTACTACACTCTAACATAGGGAAAACTATAAGTAAACCATATAATTATACTACACTGTAGCATAGGAAAACCATACATGGATAGAAATTCTTTAAATAATAAAACTCATTAATGGCATGGAGGACTTTGATATATCATAAAACATTTAATTAATATCTTAACCAAAAGACTTGTGCCCTATCATTATTAACAAGCGTTATTATTCATATACAAAACACTATCCACAATTTCTTCTCCGGTAATACTGTACCAAAGTCAAATAAAGTGTTTTTCCCTTAAATGCTTAATTGCAACCTAAACAGCTTTATTGCAAGAACAGACTGTATCAAATTGTAAAGCTAATATCAGTATATAAACACTCCAAGTGTGTCCTTGTCCATCTTTTCAGCATAAATCAAAGGTGAAGCTAGCGTAAATCAAAGCTTTTAGTTAGAACTAGGTTTGGGAAGCATCTGCAGAGCTTCAAAATCTTTATTGAATAGGTGCACTGATATTTATATTAACTTTAACAAAGATATCATTTTGCTATTTTTCCGGGAAATAAAAAACCTCGGTTTACTGTTAGTGCATGGTACCATTATTTGATATATCCATCAATCTCAAGATAACCTCATTTGGCATATAGGAGCTGTATATCAGATGGTGTAAAGTTCAATAAATATGAATCCACACTACAGTATTAGATAATTATCTCTTCATAATCAAGTTCACTACAGATAATTATGTGCATTCATTTAAATCCTTTTTTCTTAAGAGTTGTCCTGTCTAGGAAAACTAAACTAAAATGGTTGCCGAGAAACGTGGACAATCCAGAACCAACCTGAGAGAAAGGAGACATGCTTTCATTTAGATCCAATTAATCAATCTAGAGAAGGCATGCAAAAAGGACGGGCCTAATGTTTTTGTTCACAATTTGTTGGGAGTTTCTACATGACATAAAAGAGTTCCTTCCTTTTCATTTGAAGGGCATGTGACATCTTCTTGTACTCCACAGTCCACACTCCCTTCTATGGTTGCAAGAATGTTGCATTGAGTAGTTTATCAATTACCTGCTCTCCTACACAGAATTCCATATTCTTTAGAGAAGCAGTCAAATGGACAAAGAAAAACACTAAATAATTTACCAATCATCTCTGTGTATGAATGGACACATAATTAGGGAAAATTTATCTGTTCAGTACCATTCCTCTGCCATCAATTTATTTTGATGTTTTCATTTTATCAAGCTTGCTGTGTACATTTTAGTACTTAATAACCTTAATCTTTGTTTTAAAATTTCAATGCATGTTACCAAAGTTGTTATATTTCTTTTAAAAGAGTAGAATATCGATAATAGAACTGATGAGTCTGCAACAGACAGAAACCTAACCATACCGTCTACATAGACTACGTTCTAACACAAAGTTTTGAAACTTGATGTAACTGAGCATGCAGAGATAGGGATGTTATTCCCATAATAAAATCTTCATCAATGCCTAGCCAGTGATTAGGGTCGTGAAGACTATTAAAAATGTGAAGTTAGGTTGATGTATTACTTAGATCGCAATTACACCAAAGAGCTTGTGCACGCCACACACTCTAATCCTAATCATCATAATATCGTACTCTTGTGTCTTTTTAAACTCTTTATAAACTCAGCCACAGGGCCATCTCTTCTATAAGCAATCTATTTTCTCTTCTTTCTACTCACCCCTCATTCCTCAATGATTATTTTTTTTAATCCTTGCTTTAAATTCTATTGGCTGCCCAAAATTAAATCCAAATTATAATTCTTAAGGATGGCAGTAAAAAATATGAATGCCAAATACCTGATAAGGAAGACTTTAATTACTCACAAAGAGCAAATTGGCCACAAGGTATCAGTCCTATTAAATATCTTTAGTGAATAGGTGCATTGATAATATATTAACTTCAACAAAAATGTCATTTTAGTTGAAACCAAACAATCAGTGGGTCCTCATACAGCTGCTTGGAACCATTTTGACCTTTGTGAGAACTCAAACTCCTTCTGTGAGGTATCAACATGAGCCACCTGTCAACATACATACACCAGGAAAAGTAAAAATCATGAATCAAAGGGCATAAGGAAAAATAAGGAGAGATTTTGGGCAGAGGTAAGGAAATGTTAAAATATAATTAATATTTTAAAAAAATTATTATTAGTGATATTGTTTAGAAATTTTCTAAATGAACAAAAAAAAATATAATTGCCTGGTGAACGTTTAAAAATCTTCGCACAGGGCTTCCAAATTCTCTCTCAGGACCAGCACCGGTCCTCCTTTTTGGTCATTGATTGCACAGCACTGTCTCCATAGATACTTGGCATTGTTTTTTAGCACTCTGTGTAATAACAGAATCTGTAATACCATTAACAGAAACCACAAAGGTATAAGTTATAACAGATAACATCCAGAGAGAGAGAGAGAGAAATGAACTTGGTTGTGAAAGCCAAAATATTTACTGAAAGGCATATATAGAATGAATTTATCTGCATGCATTAGGGAGGTAGTAAATGTTTTTTTTTTTTTTTAAATGCTGATTTCTTTTTCTGTATATGAGAAGCATTGAGATGCTAACTTTCAATTCCGAATGACGACTTGAACATAGACTACCCTTAATACATTTAAACGAGATAGTTTTACTGTTTCTAATTCTTAGTCCAATTTGCTCTTAACAAACTGAAGACTGAAGGAACCCCTCTAGTTGCTAACAAATATAATTCTTTGCTCAGCACAACATATTACTATACTCTATCCATGAAAAGTTAGAAGATGACAAAATAACATTTGTCTATAAATTTTAGTACCTATTGCAAAAACCATTCACGAAATGCAAGAACAAATGGGTCCAGTTCTTCTGTGGATAATACGTCTAGTACCATGGACGTGGTAGATGCATCTGCTGAGAAACACCTAGCTCGCATGTTCTCTATATGCACAAGAGTTTCTTCATATTTTTTGTTGACAAGACTTCCACGGATGATTGTGTTATAAGTCGCATCGTCAGGCAAACAACCGCTAGCTTCCATTTTTGAAAATAATTCCTTTGCTTCTTCATATAAACCTTCCTGACAAAGTCCTCTGATCATTATGTTGTGAGTTATGACATTTGGTTGCAAACCTCTTGAAGCAAGGTTATCATATATATTTCTAGCCTCATCAAGCTTCGATTTCTTACAAAGACCATCAATGAGGATGGTATGTATTTGTATATCATGTATTATACCATTACGTTCCAGGATATTAAAGAAAGAAATTGCCTCATTAATGAACTGGTTCTTGCACAGGCCATCTAACAAAATTCTACATGTCACGATATCTGGTTTATCACCTTTTTTTAGCATTTCATGGAAAATATTCCGTGCCTCACTATGTCTACCCACCTGAAAAAGACCGTGTATGAGCGTGCTATAGGTTTGAACGTCAGGCTTCAAACCTTCAGCAGGCATTTGTCTGAAGAGCTCGATGGCTTTATCTACATTCTTCCTCTTACAATAGCCATTTATCAGTATATTGTAACTACAACAATCTGGCACTATCCCATTAGCCCTCATGGTATTCAGCACCTCTAATGCCCTGTCGATTTTGCCTCTTAAACAAAATCCATCCATAAGTGTACTGTAGGTGATTACATTCGGAGTTACACCTTTCCGGATCATAATTTCAATCACATCTTCCGCATCTTTTGTCCTCCCTTCTTTGCAGTGTGCATCAACCAATATACCATAGGTGTGTAAATCTAGAGAGACGTTTTTAACATCCATCTCACTTAACAGTCGCTTAGTGTCCTCCCATCGTTTGGACCTGCAAAGACCTTGAAGTAATGTGGTATATGCTATAACATCTAGTAATATGCCTTTCTCATTCATTTCAGACACAAGACCCAAAGCTTGATCAACCAGTCCGTCCTTGCACAAAGAATCAATAATCATGCTATAAGTTACTGTATCCGGTTTACAACCTTTCTTCTCCATATTTCTTAATAACTTCTCAGCCATGGAGGTATTTGAAGTTTTGCAAAGACCGTCAATGATGGTGTTGTACATAACTGTATCAGGCTCAATTTCTTTACATCTAATAAGCTTCTTAAACAAACGCTCAGCCTCCAAAACCCGGTCCTGAGACAGCAGGCCCTTAATAATAGTGGTATATGTAACTACATTGGGCCGCATGTCCTTATATCCCACAAGCTTCTCAAACAAGCGCTCAGCCTCAACAGGTCTGTCTCGAGACAAAAGGCCCTTAATTAGAGTGTTGTAGGTGACCACATCAGGGACAAGGCCACGTTTAGCAATCCCAGCAAGCATCGAAAACGCATAATTAAGTGTATTCAAGTGGCAACAACATTTGATCACAGTATTAAAGGTAAACATATCAACCGGAATGCTTAAAACACGCATTTCCCTAAACACAGAGACAGCAACAGAGTAGTGCTTCATTCGAACAAGCGCGGCCAGCAGTTGGTTGAACTGCAGAACCGGAAGCAACGGTTTTAAATGAAGCATTTCATCGAACACTTGAAGAGCATCATCGAGTTTATCGAAACCTGTCTTGGATTTGTGATAGAGTAATTGTTTTAAGTGGGGATGAGTGGTGCATAGAGAAGGAATAAAGGGAGGTTTGAGTTTTGAATTAGGGTTAGGTTTAGTGGAGAAGGGAGTGCAAGTATTGTTAAACGGGGGAAATGTGGTTACAGCTGAAGAATGATTAGTAGAGAACATAGGAAAATGAGAATGAAAATGACAGAGTAAAGGAGAACAAGTGCTTACGATTTGAAACCGAGGAGAAGCCATTATTTTGGAGAAGGTAAAAGCAGGAATTTTAGCTCGACCTTATAGCATCAACCTGGAAGACATTGCTTAGAGCAGCTACAATGCTCAAGTCTCATCTCCCGTTCCCCGTTCTCTTTCTTTGCCGCCTCAGCTTTAAATCCTTGCCGCCTCAGATTTAGGGGGTGTTTGGATGATCGGTGGGAATGGGAATGGTGTATGGGAAATGGTAAACCAAGGGGTATGAGGTATTGATTTACCTTGAAGAGGGAATGAGGTCTCATTCCAAGCAAAAATTTTACTAATCCAAACAAAATGTATGGGTATTAGGTTCCGATTCCCGTTAATCGGGCTCATTAACCATCAACCAAACACCCCCCTTAAATTGATTCGAAAGAAATGAGGACTTCTCATATATGAGATATGTGTCTAAATAAATCCAATCGAGAATAATTTATTCGGATCTGAATATTCTGATTTAACCATATACATTAGGAATAATAAAATGATCGGAGCTGTCGAAGTGAATGAAAGTATTAGATATTTAATTGAGATTTTAAATTATATTTTAAAATCTGATGGTATTCAATCTAGTTTAAAATTCATTAAAATCTCATGGTATTTAAGTGTTGATGGATTTTTTTTTTATTTCATAAAATGAACGATTTTGTGGCATTTTCCGGTCTATTTTAAGTTTTTTAAAATCTCACCAAATCAATGGGATTTTGAAGTATTGACATTTTATCAAGAATCAGCACAAAATCAAAATCACAAAATCACATACAATCCATTAAAATCCATAAACTAAAAACAATTTATTAAAATCTCAATCGATACACATCAAGAATCAGCACAAAATCAAAATCACAAAATCACATACAATCCATTAAAATCCATAAACTAAAAACAATCTATTAAAATCTCAATCCATACCCCCGTAATTCTCCTGACCAGAAAAGATGCTAAAAAAAATCTCTCGTAGTTTGATTAGGATGAATATCGGTTGAGAATAAGGGGTCGTTTGGTTCATGGGTATGTGGAATAAGGTATGAGGTTTGTCCATTCCAAACCCATACCTAGTGTTTGGTTGGTGAAAATATAATCTCAAACCCATACCTTAAACCCCCAAGGTATGAGTTTTTGATACCTAGGTGGGGAGGTGGGTATGAGATGGAGGTATGGGTATCCATTCATTTTTGATTTTTTTTGTCTCTATTTAAGTAATCAAATATTAATGTTTTATACAAAATTAAATCAATGATGCAAAAATACATAACAATAATAATTTTATTAATTTTTTCAATTAATATAAATTAATAACTTATTTTTTACAAAAATTGCATATATTGATTCCAGCACTCAACCAAACACATGATATCAGATATGATACCTCAAACCCATACCAGCTTAACCCGATTCCTCATTCCAACCCGATACCACTCTTCGAACCAAACGACCCCTAATAGAGTTAGGAAAATTGCAGAAACGTGGCATCTATTAATTCGCGGGAATGCATCACCACACTTCCAAGTGTGCACTTTCTGTTTGATTTAAGGTTTCACATAAATGTACAAAACAACTCTTCTTCTCCGACAGCTAAATCAAATCACAAGGATCATCAACCAAAACCCTACCTCGTCTTTACAAAACCTATGCACGTAAATGATGGTTAGGTCAGGTGGTCGTAAGTTATCATTCGACATTCTCAACACCGCCACCTTTGAAGACAATGACAGCACCAAGCGCCCCATGCACCGATCCAAATCCGATCCACCTGCTCTCGAGGCCAATGCAGCAACATCGGATTCAAAGCGTAATCGTCGTAAAAAGAGAAACAAAAGCTCGAGGAAGAATGCGGGGAGCGAGTGTTTGGAAGATATAATTGAGGATCAGTGTGAGACTAGTCATGTTTGTAATGGTAGTGTGAGTAAGAATGTGGTTTATGAGGAAATGAGTGCTGTTCCAGAGGAGAAGAGTGTTGTTAGCGTCGAGTTTTGTCAGCTGCATGGGGGGGAATTAAGACAGAGGAGTGTTAATGCGAGGGAGGAGAATGTTAATGCCAATGAGGATGAGAATGGGAATGGGAATGAGAATGAGAAATTTAGTGGGGATAGAAAGGAAGTGGATGGTGTTGTTAAGGACAAGAGGTCTCGGAAGCTGGAGAGGGAGGAATCGTTGGATTGGAGACGAGTAGTTATGGCGAAAGATCCTAATTGTGAGTTATGTATACGAATATGATTTGAAATGATTTGTGTTGTTTGAATTGTTTTTTATTAGTTTCTGGTACTTATAGTCAGGGAGCAGAAATCTTTGTATAATCAAGGACATATAATCAGGGAGCACAAAGCTTTTGTATGTGATCTAGCTGAATAAATTTTTCTTGACTAGTTATTTTTTTTATTTTGCCAGATTTTTTGTCTATAGAGAAGTCTCCACTGAAATACTTTGTAGAAGAAATGAATTGTGGAAATTCCTTACGGACGACATCAACTCTGGCCAATGAGGAAGATCGTGAAAGAGTATATGATACCATATTCCGTTTGCCTTGGCGTTGTGAACTGGTGAGATGCATTCTTAATTTTTTTTTCAAAGAAGGCTTTTATCTTTTGAGAGTTTTACCTTAAGAGATTATTAGTAAAGGACGATGGCAGATGATTCTACATATTTGAATCCTGTGAATGCACAATGTTATAACTGCCCTGCGTTCTTTCATTGATAATCCTTAATGACTCTGCTTATGCAGCTCATAAGTGTCGGCTACTTTGTATGCTTTGATTCATTTCTATCAATAGTGACCATAATGCCTATAAGACTTATCATGGTTGCTTGGAGGAATCTGAATGCAAGGTGAGTGTTTAGTTTTTTCCTTTTTTAAGCATTGATTAAAATGTATATATGGAATCCTGCTTGCTTTATTAAGTGATTTACCTTGAAATTAGCTACTTATTAATTAGTTGGAGTGGTGTAATTGTGTTAGACAAAATCCATATCGAAGAGGAACTGAATTGATGTTTAAAGTACGGGATGATGCTTATTTAAAGTTTGAAAGGATTAATGAATATAAATGTACAGTTGCTATAGTTCAGTGTTGATCAGGATGATGAATCTGTGCATTTCTGATTTAAATTATTGATGACTCAAAAGACTATTTAGTTATCTGGGGAACTTTAAGTTCTATAAAACTAGTTAGAATTATAGTTTCCATGAAAAATATAGCTATTTAGTTCACTGCTGTAACTAGGACTTACATAGATAGTTGGGTAACAGAGTCAGGTTCCATTGTTTGCACCTGTATGTGTTATGCAACTTTTTTGGGTAAAGTACTCAACTCTATACTCTGAAAATAACTAGATCATGCTTGTGGCAGGCATTTTATAAGGCCTTCAGCAGCAGAACTATGTGATTTCGGTTGTTTTGTTGCGCTGGCCTGTGGAGTTTTTCTTTTAGAACAGACAGGTTTTATAAGAATATTTACACACTGCACACTTTTTTTCAACCTTTTGTCTCATCCGCTGACCAAATGTTAAATTGAGCATCTAAAATCAGGTTGTTTATGTCTTGTGACTCAGACATCAGCCTAATATATCACATAATCCGTGGTCAAGGGACAATCAAACTTTATGTGGTTTACAATGTGTTGGAGGTGAGACATAATTTTGCGAAAATCAAGCGTTTCAGCAAGGATAGCCTCATCTATCCTTGTAAAATAGCCATTTAACCCTTGTAAAAGATCCACATCCATACTAGAGGATAAAATAAAATTTTCTATGCCTCATCTATAACCTTTGTTGGGTGTTCTACACATGAATCCTCTTTGAACTGATATATATCCTGGGTAGCAGATATTTGACAAAATGTGCCAAAGTTTGGGTGGAGATGTGTTGCATACCCTTTTCAATTCTGCAGAAGGACTAGCAAATTGTGACCAAGAAAACACGAATTACTGGTTGTGGAGATTCATTTCTGATGGGGCTTTAGCCGTGATTTCATCAAATATCCTTGTATTCTTTTGTTGTATTATTGTTCATAGTGGTGCTAGAATAGTCTTATGCTCTACGCCTCTACCTGAAATTTGGTTCCTTGACTATTTCTACTTATTCATTCATTCATATTATTAGCTGAGGCCATTACTCTTTCAACCTGTGTGGTTGCTCACAATAATACATTGCTGGCTTTGCTTGTATCTAACAACTTTGCTGAGATCAAAAGCAGCGTTTTCAAGCGTTTCAGCAAGGATAATGTACAAGTCATGGTATATAGTGGTAAGATCCTCTCTAAAAAACTAAAGACTGTTTCCCAGCATTATTTTAGAAATGGAAGTGGCTTCTCTGGCATGTCAAGGCAACTACGAATCATATTACCTATGTACTGTTAGTGGCACAGTTGTGCAATACTTAGTGATAGTAATGCATGAAATCGACTTAACAGAAACACACACAAATTTTCCATTATATGGCTTGATCAAGGTTGTTAATATTTTTTATCTTTCTTTTCTGTGGGTGAGACTATTACTATCTATGACTCCTTTTAACTATTTATTTGTCTTGATACTGAACTCAGTTTTATATTTCAAAACGTCATCTTACATCATTGCTTTAATACATTCCATGATGTTGATACCAGATTCAGTTGAGAGATTCCACATTTCATCGTTCATATTATTTGTCTTTGCTCAATATACTGTGGAGGCTGAGTATCCTTGGTTTGAAAAATTTCTATTTGTAAGTTCACTTCATCTTTATGATTTAATAAGAGATGTGGGATGATGAATTAAGCATAGAAAATATTATAGGAATTTGTTTCACTTATATTGGCTCTCTGTTTGCATTTGTGTATTGCTTGAATTTCAGAATGCTTCTATGGTTTATATTTGTGAAATAATGATCGACACAATCAAGCACTCGTTTATCGCGAAGTTTAATGACATAAAGCCCATTGTATTCTCCGAATTTCTTGAAGACCTATGCAGACAGGTAAATTGTTTCAATAATTAACTTTTTAATATTGCATTAGACCGCTCTAAAGATGGATTTTCTTATTATTCAAATTCTATATGTGGTTTAACTCAAAAAAAGTAAGGATTGTGTTGCGCCTTATATATTAAAGAGTATACAAAAATGATAGTTTTGACGAATCAAATACCATGGTCTAATAATAAAGCAATTTGATTAGTTGATAATATTGTGCATTAAAATTATTCTTGCTTTTAATCATCAGAAGAGATAGTTCTTCAATGATGAACATTTTAGTGCGCAGTTGCATGTTAATGCGTGCACCACCCTGCTGGTTAATTAGTCTGCAGTCTAACTGGATGGAAATTGAATCTTCAAGTTTATGTATAGTTAATTGTAGTCTGTTATGCCTAATTACAGTGCCAGGGGATATTGAGATAAATTTTTGTATAAATATATAAAGAAAATTATGTTTGTAATGACCAACTACTCACTGCAATGCTCCTTATTGCCTTCTGTTTGTTAGGTACTGTAGCTAATACAGCAGACTGAAATGATGAAGATTTTAAAAAGTGCTTTAAAGATTTAATCATTATAAATCATTGATTGGCCTTAGAGATGATCAACATGGCATGCTAGGTGTTTCCATGTCATTTTAGAAATCTATTTTTTAAATTGATTTTTGGCCTTGTATACTAGATAGTTTCATAGGAGTTTGTGGCTTTCACTAGCAATGATGTTAAAAGTTTACAGTTTACAGTTTACTTATATATTACTCGGATTTAAGAGTATCATTATGCTAGATTTATCATTATGCTAGCCTCATTATCATAGAGACTGCATTCATTTTTTGGCAGAGACTTAAGTTAGAAGAAGAAAATGAGAAGAAAAAGCTTACTTTCGTTCCCCTGGCACCTGCATGCGTGGTAAGCTTGACACTGTTTTGTGGTTTAGAACACTTCTTTCAGCTTTTATTGATACCTTTGTAAATTAGCACTATGTGCCTTTGAGAAGTGTGTTCAGATATGTTACAAAGATAAGTAGTTTATCAGATATTTACAATTTTCATGTCAGATCATACGAGTATTAAGTCCGGTGTATGCTGCTCATCTCCCTCAAGGCCCCTTCGTGTGGAAACTCTTTTGCATCTTCTTCCTGTCAGCTATAACCTTCCTGATGCTTACAACCCTCAAAGTTATGGTTGGCATGGGGCTACAAAAGCATGCAACTTGGTACTTGGAACGGTCCCAAAAGCGAAAACTGCACTGTGATTAATTCGCCGAACTTGTTTCTGCATACATAAGGATAGTACAGAACTAGGAGTTTTTGGATTTTTATAAAGGATTGCTTTTCCAAAATAGCAGGATCTCACTTGGATTTTGTCACTTGACCAAGCCTGCAATGTGGAGTGGCATGCATGATTCATATATCTATGACAATTGCCCTAGCTGAGTTCTTGCCGATTCCTCGAGAATAAGAGTAATTATAGAGTATATCTTTTGCTATTGATTATCATCGGCTTCTTAATTAGAATATAGTCTAGATTCTGACATTTACACTATAAATTTTGTAATTTCAGACAACAAATAGTCTGGTAACAGTATGTTTCTTTGTTGTACAAGTGAGGCTATCAGTGAAATATTGATTGACAATATCATGAATTCAAATGTCCCAATAAATTCATTACACAAGAATATAATTATTATCGTTCAATAATATCAAGTAGGTCACAGGTCTCTATGGGTGCCTAACTCACTAAAATGAATTAAGAATATGAAGCCGGTCATCCTGTTATATTCATTCAAATCTTTCATAGAAAATGTAACGAATGGATCATGACATTGACACGACTGTTGTGATGTGGTATGAGTTAGAAATTGGACTAATAATTAATACGAAAAATCCATATAGTAAAAATAATTACGATTTTTTAACACATATATAAACTATAACACCTCTTTGTTTTTGTCATTGTACCTTCGACATCCCGTAAAGAAAACGAGTGAAATAGTATGGAACAAGAATACATGATTTATTATAAATCTGCAGACATAAAATTTTAGTAAACAGGGTGAATGCATGATGCATAAAGAGCCCAAAGTAAATATAAAGCAGCAACACTTGCATGGGAAATGCATTAAAGATGCTCTGTAAACAAACATGAAGGGCCGGTTTAGAACAACAATATTGTGGAAGTTGGGTAACTTGATTATAATTGAAGGGGATGTAGCTCAAATGGTAGAGCGCTCGCTTTGCATGCGAGAGGTACAGGGTTCGATCCCCTGCATCTCCATTTTTCTAATAATTTTTCTTGTGGGTCAGACTTGAGAGAGAGAGACCCTTGTTCTACAGGCATTGATTTTGGTTAGGTTGTGTCACATGTCCTGTTTTGAATACCAACTGCCTACATTCATGAAGTCCATCTCATAAGCTACGCCAACCAAGAAATGACTTGGCATCTATTACACAACACTAACGATTGGATAGGCCAGTGGTGGGTTTATCCGGACACCCGGATTCGACTCTGCCTCACCCCGAGAATTATTAGAACATTATTAGAACATATACCATTTGTAAGACATATAAGCCTGCATTGTCGAAAAAAAAAGGAATCTTACTTTTCTCCCCTCCCTCTCGTGAACTTTCATTTTTGTCTCCATTTGATAATAATACATGATCATGCATTTGGACCACATCAAAAATCTTCATAAATGGACATCAAATCCACTAGATTTAGCCACAAACTCATCACTTATACAGTTAATGTTCTGTTCTGTGTCCAATTTATAGTCTGTGTTCTCCTGCTTAGTTTTTGACATTTTGTTCAGTATCTAAGTGTTCAAGTATGTGCACCAAATCTGCTGCATTTCTGTGTATTATAATCGTCTCGTGTAACGCTATGCTCCTCGGGCATTGCTTGGGACCTGGAGACTTCCAGGCAGTGCTAGATGTAGATGGTCAAGAACTACAAGTTGCTGCCAAGTACTATATATTGCCTGCTGCCCCGGGTGGGGGAAATGGTGGTGGTGGCCTTGGCCTTGCGTCGAGAGACAGGAGATGCCCTTTTTATGTGATGCAAGAGAGTCATGAACAATCTAATGGCCTGCCAGTAAGATTTTTACCAGTGAACTATAAAGCGGATGCTAATGTGAGCTTGTCTAGTGATTTGAATATTGTGTTTCATGCTGCTACAATCTGTGTGCAATCCACTGGGTGGAAAGTTGGAAGCGTCGATGAGATTACTGGACGGAGGTATGTTAAGAGTGGGGGGCTAACGGGGCACCCAGGGGTGAATACAGTGAGTAATTGGTTTAAGTTTGAAAAGAATGAGAATGGTGATGGGTACAAAATAGTTTTCTGTCCTAGTGTTTGTAGCTTCTGTAAGGTTGTTTGTGGGAATGTAGGCGTGTTCGACGAAAATGGGAAGAAATGGCTTGGCTTAAGTGATGGTGATCCTCTCATTGTTATGTTTAAAATGGCTTAGATTTGATTTTCGGGTTCTTATTTATACCCCATTTCAGAATAGTCATGCTTTGTTTTCTCTAATTTGCTGTGGTCTCTTGGCTTCAAAAGTGGGATAAGCAATCAGCACTAGTAAAGAGTTCTACAGCAATAAAATTGTACAAGCAAGCCAGATTACAGGAGCAGTTTATAAAATGTCAAGAGAAGTACTTTTTCTAATCAAACTGAAGTTTGCATATCTAGAATCAGAATACATCATGCTTGAAAAATTGATACCTTCAAACAATCAGTAACTTTCTTCACTTGATCTTCTTTAATTCTCTGTGCAGACTGCGCAATAGCATGATGCAAAGTGTGTATATCTCCTATACCAATGGAATTTCCTCGAGTTGCAGACATTCACCCAACTTTAAGTGCTCAAGCATCGGAAATTCCTCATTACTGGCACTCCATTGGACAATTCTCATGAACTTGAATGCCAAATGTTTGAGGCCACAGAACCCACCATCATTAGTTTCCATCGTTCACCGTGGAATGCTTCACACTGTAAATTGAGAATCTCCAGGGCTGGTGGCATTCCAATTTTTTGCATTTTATCCCATTTTAAAAAAGTACATACTAGTGTAAGCTTCTTTAGTGTTGCAGGAAACATACTTGACTGGACAACTCCCCGTATGATAACCTGTTATCAAAGGGAATCTCCGACTTCATATCGTTTTGAACAAACAAAAATTTTCTAGATGTTGTAATTCGCCAAGATTCAAGTTCTTCAACATTTTGGAGGACAGAAACAAGCTTGTATTGATACCTAGATTTCAGAGAAACAAGCTATCATATGTTAATTCTTATGAAGTTTCTCTTTAGCGGAACAGAGAGGTCCTTCGAGGTATGGTGTGTGTGAACAATCAGCGTATACTGGATGTCACCAAAGAGGAAAAGATGTAGAGAAACATCGGGCACAAAATCAATAGATGCTTGAGGCCATTTGGTAAAATATTATCCCATGCATGGCTGAATCATCATAGTTGTTTTTTTGTCTTTGGGGTCAAATTCGTCTAGCTCTTATCTTTGTATAAAAATTGAAAACCAATTCCTATATCACACACCATGATTGCACCACGCAAACGATCCTCAGGATCATGGATTCATGGTAAGCTATCCTGTACACTTCTACTACGTCCTTAAAAAAATATACACACAATTTACAGACACAAATATTGATGCTAACATATCATCTCTAACACTATAGAAGCTTACACCAGTGTCTACTTTCTTAAAACGGACTCGAATGCATATGAATGGAAATTTACACAACCTTGAAGTTCTACAATGAGCCCGTTTGGTTTATCTTATGACTTATGACTTAACGTCACTTATGTGATAAGTTGGGAGTTTAAAATATCTGTTTGAGTAATTTTGACTTATTAATGACTTGAAGGTTACAAAAATATAAAATAAAAATAAAATTGATTTATGGGTAACTTATGGCTTAGGGGTAATTGTATAAAAAAAATAAGTCACTGAAAAAAATACCTCAAACTAACTTCTGGCTTTAAGTCTGCTTTTGACTTATTTCTGACGTTAAGCCGACTTCTGACTTATTACACAAACAAATATATTTCAGCTTAAGGCTCTATGACGCATTCTGCGTAGAAAAGTCGGAAACAAATGATCTGGGTTCCATTGGCTCACACATTTGGCATTTAATTTCATTAAAATTGTTCAGTGGAGTGCCTGCACTCAGCAATTTCCAAACCTTCAGAACCTAAAGCTAAATGCATGTCAGCAACTCAAGCCTTTAAACAAATCCCAGTATTACTTGAAAGGGAATCGACAATTCGGCAACTAGCTTATAAGTCCAAAACAATGACTAGATGCACATCACAGCAAACACTACATAACAAAATATACACTGTTGATGACTTAGATTATGAAATTGCACTGCAAGAGCCTAATATACCTTGTTCCAATATGCTTCTCAAGTACACGAAAATTTCTGGTTCAACAAGTAGCTTGTAAAATCATTCTTCCTGTACGGTGTTAGTAGAACATACATTCCGATGCTCGGATTGGATCTTTCGCTAATTACATTGCAAAAAATAAAAGTTTCTTATAGCTGTCTTTCATATCTAACATCGAAATGCCAATCTTACACCAATGTGTCCAATTTTTACAAAAACAATAACTCGCCGCCTCGTGCTTACCTATGCTTCACAAATCACAACCTTGTGCAAACACCTCTTATAGCCTGTCCTCTTCTGAACTTGCGAAACATAAACAAGTCAAGTACACCCTCGTCTAATATCTCCTCTGTTTCCCAACATGCAGAGGCGAATCAGACAAGTCTTCACCTCCGTAAGAGAGCACACCCTCGTCAGGTACGCGAAAGTTGCCACTGCTGGAGGGTTCTGTGACCTTGACTTGATAGTTGTCAAGGCCACATCTCCTGATGACTTTCCACTGCATGATAAATATGTTCATCAGCTCCTCAAAATCTTCTCTATTTCTCCTTCTTCGTATCACGATTTTGCAATTAGCTTTGCTAGAAGATTTGGGAGGACGCAATGCTGGAGAGTTGCATTGAAATGCCTTGTTCTTCTTCACCGTTTGCTTCGATCATTGCCTGATGATAATGACTTTCGGGACCATCTCCTCTGGATCCGATCCAATGGCTATTTGTCACTTAATCCGTGTCATTTCCGAGACTTCTCCTCATCAGCCTCTGAGGATTACACGCTTTTCATTAGATCATACGCTTGCCTACTTGATGAAGCGCTTGAATGTTCATATGTTGGTGTAGAATTACAATTTGTTGACCGCGAAGAGATGTGTTTAGTAAGTGAAGGTGATAAAATGGAAGTGTTCGACGAATTGCTTGAAATGTTGTTACAAGTTCAGAGCCTAATTGATAGAGTCATGGAATGCAAGCCATCCGGGATAGCTCCAAGGAACTTTGTGGTCCAATCGGCCATGAAGTACATAATTCGCGACAGCTTCATATGTTACTCAATTTTTAGAAGAAAGATCGTCGTAGTTTTAGAACATCTCACTCAGGTTCATTACAGAAATAGTATAACTGCTTTTAGTATCTACAAAAAAGCAGCAATTCAAGCAAATCAACTTTGTGAATTCTTTGATTGGTGCAAGACTCTGTTGCTTTGCGGGTCATACGAGTTCCCTTTGGTTGATAAGATTCCTCAAATTCAGATAAAAGCTCTTGAAACTTTCCTGAATGGAATGTGGCAGATAACTGATCAGTCGTCGTCTTCTACATCTGAATCTTCTATTACATCAACATTGGAGTCTCCATCAAGCTCAAATCGCGATGAAAAGATTATGAGGCTTGAGTTTCTTGGTAGCAAAGATTGCGGAAATGCCAAAGATAATTGTACCATGACAAAAATCAAGAAATTTGAAGAGATGGAGCCATTGATTCAATTTGATGATGATTATGATCAAAATTCTGGTTGGGAGGCTCTTCTAGAAGCTTCTATTAATTCGTTGTGCATGGCTTCAGAGAGGAACGTCGTCTTCTTGCCACCTGATAAATATTGTCAAGCCTGCGGATATGGATATGCGACTGATATTAATGATCCAAATGGATGGCAGATTCAAGTATACAATCCTAATGTTCTCAATCCGTTTAATTATTAGCCGATTTACTCCCACAATATGGGCTCATGGCTGATAATATTTACCTTATTCAATTAAATTCAATTTATCCTATCCATGTGAACTTGATTTCTGATAGTGATGATGTAACAACATTAGTGAGTAGTTACAGAGTTACAGCTGATTCTACAATTCCTTATGTATGTTACGAAATAAAAAAAATTATTTGATCTATAATGCCAGAACTGGAGCTGCTCTAGTGTTCTAAAGATGCAACACTGCAGAAGAATCTTTTAATTGATGATCTCTTAGTAGTAATTGACAGAGAATCATGCACAGAAGAAGATAAAATGAATTACAACGATTTGCTATTGACTAATCATTCACTAATCCATCCAGTGATTATATACCGTTATATCTACACCAAAATTTGTGATGTTATTATTCTTCTGTATTTTGGATGTCTGAGGCAACTTTGCTGAACTGGATAACTCAGCAATGTATATCCGAATTGCACTTAATTACCCGGCAATATATCTAAAAGGGGTACTAACATCTGGTATAGCTTTGTAGCTTTTGCTATGTCAGCATGTGAATCAATTTCCGCGCAGCCTGGCATTTTGGCACTCAGTGTTGCAGAAGTGGCTTCGCAGGCTCAACAATGTTGTTGGACTTTTACTTGTTAGACAATGTGGCCTTCTAACTTTTAAACCTTGATACTAGTTTGAACAATAACCCGCATGCTGGCCACAAAAGTTCGGGCTAAAATAGGTTCTCAATGAAATCCCTAAATATTATGGTGTCAAATAGGCAAGAAAGTTTTAAGGACAGCTTGGAACATCAAATTTAAACAGTTGATGACCTTGATGCTGGTCTTTTCAATTTTATATACGTTTGTGTTTATTCTAATTAATCATAGTTTGTTTGTTAGTTTAATATAGTTATAGAACATGTTTATGGTTTGATATGAAGAGAGAAAAGATTACATAAAAAAGACATGAATAGCATAACAGAACAATCACATTACGGCGAATACTATCACTACTCTTGCAAAACGCCCAGCTAGGGATCTAACACAGGGCATGACCACGTAACACTGTGGTGTCGTTTTAATGCACCTTGTCATATATTGAACCTGTTGTATCACGGAAAGATTGTTTCTCCTCTGTCCGACCAAAGTTTTTAAGCTCTATCAATCCAACTTGGTAGGTTTAATCCTTACACATCGTACGGATACTCATTCTTATACTCCACATTTTCATACCTCATTCCCAGAGCCGTACCTGAGATTTTATGTGCCCTGTACAAAATTTTAAAATGTTGCCCTATAATTAAAATAAAATAAAATAATAAAGTAAATAAAATACAAAAATTAACTAAATATTTTCTTTTATAATATAATTTAAATAAATCGAAAATCAAGAGATAAATACGAGTACATAATTAATAAGATGTAATCATTACCAAAAAAAACAATGACATAAACATAATTTATATGTAAACCTATTTAAATTTTATATAAATATATAATTTAATTAATGTAATTTTATAAGTTAATATTTTTCATTTAATATGTAAACAATTGCATGTAGTTATAAAATAAAATAAATTAATCACCTAAGAATTGAATTACTAAAAAAATGATAAAATATAGAAGTTGTCTACAAAACCCTAGTGTTCACGGTTGTATTATATTTTAATGAAATAAATAAGACTTGTAGTCTATATTAAATTATTATGATTAATTTTAATCTTTAAGATCAATATAACATGTTTTAAGTTTACTTATAATTGTAATTGATAATTAGTTAGCATGTATTATTTTTTAAACTTTATTCTGTCTGCACTTTTTTTTTTTGGAATGAAATTATAATTACTTTTTTTCCAACAATATATATTATGTGTATAAGGCACTAAAAAAAGGCCCCTCAAATTTTTGGGCCCTGTTCCGTTGAACACTTGGAACACCCTCAGGCACGGCTCTGCTCATTCCCGATTCTCATTTCCGATTATATTCCCACAATCCCACCATCATACAAACGCCTCCTAAATCAGATGTAACTTATTAATGTCAATGGGTCTGAATAATTACTCCAAGATGACACAGATCTAAATAAGGTGGCTAACTAGTTTGAACTATCACGGATTCTGAGATTCATCTACTCAAGTGAGGCTCAAATGCATAAGGCGGTATAGCGGTTAAAATATACTACACAATCGTGGTGAACCCTTCTCCTCACATCTTAAAATGTCAAAAGAATTTGTCACTTAACATAATATCACGAAGTACGGGCTCTGACAAAAATTACGAGTTCGCTTCTGATCAACCTTAGCATCAAACTTTTACCTCTTAAATAGGCATTTTTAGTCACTCTTCAACTCAAAAATGAGTTTTTCAGGGGAAAAAAGTGAATATTCAATAATCAATATGATTCTAGAAGTCTTAGGTTTGTAATTAATTCTCACATAGTCACATATCAATCACCACTAAAGTACTTCTACAGAAACTGGAAGTTAGCTCCTTTAAATTCAGGGTAAAAAGACCAGTGAGCAAGAGAAACCGATACTACAGTTCTGTTAACATCAGCAAGTACGACAGAACATGTATACAAAAGAGAAAATAAATACTTCCTCCGTCCCCTTCACGTATTTCGATACTCTTATAAAGTATAGTTTCATAATTTTTTTTAATAAAAATTTAAACATCAAATTTTTATTCAGTGAAAAAAATTAAAAAAATATATTATGTAACTATACTTTAAATGAGTGTGAAAAAACATGTCAAAAAGTAACTAAAGAAAATGAAGGAGAGAGGGAGTATGTTGAAAGTTGAAACTAGCTGCTTATCTCTAAATGACAAGACTTTTGGTTCACTTTCTCGCTTCACATCAATTAAATGAGAGAGATGAATGATTGGTTCGTCAATGTTGAAAATTTCTCCCCTCAGCCCGTCTTTTATAAAATGACGAATTATTTAGTTGGTGAATGTTGAAACTTTTCGAACTTTTATCGTCAGAGATAAATTCAAGATCTACTACTGAGAATAATAATTGATTATAAGTAGCTTAGTTCTTCTCATTCCCAATTGTCTGATGATTTATGATGAATGACGACCCTAATTTTTAGTTAGTTAATATCTAGCAATTCGGAACTTTTCACGAAAATTTCTTTTTGATGCTCAAAATCGAAATCAGGAATTCATTTACGATATCATCGTTGTTGCTGAGGTTTAATACTGACAATTTTCTTCAAAAAAAGGGTATTACAATACACCATGGTCTGTCTAAAATTTTTCCCAGGAACCTGCCGACTAGTTCTATAAGCCTGCTTAGGATTTTTCCGTAGGAACCTGCCGACTAGTTCCATAGCCAACATAGGTAGATAAATCGGACTAACAAGGCTATAAGATTGGAACCCGATCCCCTTTTTCCAAATCATCCCACTGTCTCTTCAACTCGGGTGAAGACCCGTGAGCTGGTTAGGTTCGAACCCGTGGTCCTCTTTCTTCAAATCATCCCACTGTCGCTTCAACTCGGGTGAACGCCCGGTAGCTAGTGAGTTTCGAACCAGTGACTCTTTGAATTAAAGCAAGATCCCGTTTCCAATGAGACAGCTCTCACTCTCGATTCTGACACTTTTTTGCATTTCATGTGAGTTCTTGAACTTAAAATAATATTGTGAAAGTTAAATAAGATCTATTGCTAACTTTTTCACTATTTAAATGAAAATTATTATAAAAAAAATAATTTATATTATTTTTTGGATATCAATCGAGATTTCATGGTCACCCCCTCACCCTTCCGGGCCCTGCAACTCAGTCAAGTGGTTCAGTAACCAGATTGATAAATTATTAATACGTACGTTCCTCAGCTCTGCACCTTACTCGTTACTGGTGAATAATAATTAAGTACGACAGATATTACACATGTAAATTGAACAACAATAAACTCTCGGCAACTCTCTGCTATAATTTATTTCCTAACGTGACAGTATGACAAAGACTTCAATTTAAAATTTAATTCACGGATCGAATCGGATAATCCGTAGCAATTAGCAATAGATTATTCTTCCTCTTGCTCGTAGCTGCATTAGTCTCATCCATGTCCAAATCCTCCGGCTTCATTTCATTAGGGAGCTTCCAATCGAAAGAATAGACTAATTGAGCTAGCGGAAGCTCAACGGTAGCTACCCCGAACGAGATTCCAGCACACATTCTTCGGCCAGCGCCAAACGGAATGAACTCGTAATTAGCCCCTGTATAATCCACCGAACTGTTCTCGAATCTCTCGGGTATGAAACTGTCGGCATTAGGCCAGTACTCGGGGTCTCTTCCGATTGCCCACGCGTTTACGATGACCTTGGTTCCTACGGGGATTGTGTAACCATCGATTTCACATTCTTTTCGACATTCTCTTGGTAGCAACAATGGAACTGGTGCATGTAAACGTAAGGCTTCTTTGACCACCAGCTTTAAGTAGCTCATTCTTGGTATATCTGTTTCGTCTATTCGTTCTTTTCCGTTCCCTACTTCCCTCACTTCGGCTTGCAGCTTCTTCATTACTTTCGGGTTTTTCATTAGTTCGGACATTGTCCATTCGAGCACTGCTGAAGAGGTATCGGTTCCAGCCGTAAACATATCCTGCAATCACATTGAAATGTTATTATAAACTAATTAATGTCATTAAGATTGCGTTTCGGAACATGTATTTCATTTCAAATTTTGAATTTTATACTAATATTTGAATGTCCTGGGTTTCAAATGAAATTCAAATCCAACTTTTTTTTTTTGTGTATCTAGACATATCATTTCATCAAATCCGGATTTCAAATGAAATCCAAATTCTCAAACAACCCATAATTTTTATTGCTTAAGACGATGTAAGATGGAATTAAGCATATGTAAAACTTACCAAAACAAGGCCTTGGATGTCATTCGAAGAAATGGGAAACTCAAGGCGCTGAGTCTGGTTAATTCTCAGAAGAACATCGACCAAGTCCTCCTCTTCAGCCACAACTTCAGATCCTTCTTTCCGGTTCCTCAATTTTTGCTCATGCTCCTTGATAATATAATCAAAGATAACATCAAGCTTCCGCCTAATTCTCTCCAACGCGGGCTTCATCCCGGTAATCAGAGGAAGGAATTTTATGGACCGAAACATATCCGCCATAAAAAACCCGGAACCAAGATGAGCAATCTCCTCAACACACTCCACAAGCTCATCTTGGTACTTGCATTTCTCTCCAATTGTAGACCTACACGTTATGGCATTAGCCAATTTACCAACCAAGTCACTAATATTAACTAGTGATCCTGATTGTATCGATGATCTGATCGATTGATGTAGCTGCCATGTCTCATCCTGCCGAATGGCACGAAAAGACCTTACTTTGTTCGCACTCAGAAGCTCCAGTGTACAAATCTTCCGCATCTGTCTCCAGTAATCACCGTACAGAGCCAAGACTATGTCACGGCAGTTTTTCAAAATAATAGTTGTTAAAATCAATTCGGGCCTATCGGCGCATGCAAGATCATTCGTCTTGAGCACTTCTTTAGCCACCCGTGGATTCGATATAACAATCGCCGATATTTCGCCGAGCTGCAAGTGCATTAGAGGGCCGCATTCTTGTGCTAATTCTCTGAGAACAAGGTGCGGAATTTTTCCAGCGACTTGGTGCATGTTTCCTATCAATGGTAGCTTCCGTGGCCCGGGAGGGAGATTCGACTTCGATTTTCGTCTCGATTTTTTGAGTAAAGAGACGAAAAATATGACGAATATGAGAGAAGATAAAATGGAGAAGGGGGACGGAAGTTCCATTATTAGGAAATTCAGATGATGAAGAGGAAGAAAAAGATGTTACTTTAAGATATGGTTGATGCCTGTTAAATGGGAAGTGAAGTGTTTTATAGAGCTTTACGTGTGTTATAATCTATAAATCTGAATATTTTTAATTGTAGACGACTTCTCGAAGAGGGAAAGTTTCAAGGTATCTCATTATAAAATTGGCATGCTACCATGCATGACAAATTTTAAATAGTCAAACATCAATATACTATATTTTAAGAATACATCATAATATAAATTTTTTTAAAATAAGATGAATTTTTGTTTAATAACATATTAGCAAATTTGTATATTTTTAAAAATTCATATTAAATATTTAGTTTTCCTTGGGGATGATAAGTCAGAAATGTTGATTCGGATCCATATATCTTTAGTCAAAAATTAAACAAATGACATGCATATATAGTTGACCAAGCATTCGTTTATGATAGGCTGGTGGGATATCGAAAGCCAAAGATATTCATTTAAATATAGTGGCTAGTCAAATTTGGCTAGTTAAGGAAAACGACAGCCGATGAATCTATGGCTCTCCTTGGAGAAGGCGTTCTTGTCAGTACAATCTCTAATAAACACTCTAATAATGAGTTTGCCTAACAAAAAGGTAAATATAGACTCAAATGACTTGTTATTATATTTGGTACGTGTCCATGTGCACATACTAATAATACTCTCTATACTCCTTATTTATTTATGTTACTTTTTGGCACATTTTTTCATATTTATTTAAAATATAATTTTATAATATATTTTTTAATTTTTTTCTCTGAATAAAAATTTGATATTTAAACTGTTATTCCAAAAAAGAAAATATTAAAAAAAATTATACAACTATACTTTATAGGAGTCTCAAAATGCGTGCATACAGTGAACGTAAACAATCACGGAGAACGAAAAGAGTAACTTTTTAGATAGTTATATTTTTATTAGTTCCAATTTTAATAATAACAATGACATCTGCATACACAAGATTCGCACCAATTAATATCTTCCATCTAAGCTAAAAATTATTATTAGCGTATATGGCCATGGATACACATGATCCTTATTATAAATCTCCATTCTAATATATGGTCCACTCGACCATGTCGCGCTTAGGTGCGGTTTACCTTGGTTCATGTGGTAGCGGTTGCGGGTTCCTACGTTAAAAAAAAATAAAAAAAAATATGAATGTATTTAAATTTTTTTGATGAAAATCGCAAATAAAAGTAGAATTGGAATGAACTTCCTTCTGAAACATGTGAGCTAGAATTCTATTTAAGATAATAGGAATAGAATGATGAAATGAATGAAAATTATAGTCATATTTTTTATCGAAACCAATTTAAAGTATAAAGTTTATTTCATCCTCAATCTTTCGTTCGATCAAAATGAACACAATCTTAACATACATACTTTTGCTCACTTTTAGGCAATTCACTGCTAATAACCACGAAACCACAAAGCTATTCACCCCCACGCATAGGGGGAGCTTTTCTATGTAATGCAGAATAAAGTGAAATTCTATTTCGCAGCACTTTGGCAGTAGCAGCAGGCCCCGTAGAAAAAATTAAAATAGGAAACACGTTTGCCTCCTTATAAATACTGGCGTTCAATAATTAGTTGAGCAATAATTATTCTCACAAGTCACAACTATCCACTTGAAGCACACCCATTTTATATGAGGCCAAGCATTGCTCGGCTGTGGGGCCGTTTGGATGAGCTTAAAATAAGTGTTTATTGCTTAAAATAAATAAGTGGAGTAGAAGTTAGAAGTAAGATAAGACTTATAAGTGATAAAAGTGTTTGGGAAATAAGTAGAAGCCCTGAAACAAAAGCTAGCATTCCTAGCTTTTTATAAGTGCTTCTTGACTTATTACACAAACAGTACAAATAAGTGCTCATAACTTATAATCCAGAAGCTGGACTTATAATCTGTAAACAAACACCCACACAGTCATACAGATAACGACTCATTTGACTGAGTTTATGATTTATGACTTAACACGATTTATTTGATAAGTTGAGAGCTTAAAATATCTGTTTGGGTAATTTTGACTTCAACTAACTTCTGGCTTTAAGTCAGCTCCTGGCTTATTTTTGACTTTAACCTAACTTGTGAATTATTACACAAACATACATTTTTCAGCTTAAAGCCAAAGATAACTTAAAGCCTGGGCTTAATCCCAGACAAACACGCTCAAGGTCACAAGGTTCTGTATAAACATTTTTTTTATGTATTTATTGTAGTATTATTTTAACCATTATTTAAATGATTTTCCTGAAAAAGTAGATACGCATAAGATAAAAGAACTATCAGCATAAGATAAAAGAACTATCAACATGTATTGATTCAGAAAGTGTAGATACAGAATCATTAAAAAAACTATATCGATATGTATTGGGTTGGATATCGGAACTCACTAAAATAATTTATCGAACAAAATTATCTGATCACCATGATGTTCGTTTTATTTTACTTTCAACAAAAATGATTTTAAAAGATCTCTAGATATTCTATTTTTATTTTGTTAAAACGATTGCCGTTGACGTTTTCCTCGAATTTTACGCAGACCACTCTGAGATAAATATTTTTTTTGTGCAATTCCAAATGTGACGTAAGTGTCCGTATCCTATTGGTGAAACTCACTACTGAAATTCAACAAACCCCTTGTTGTCTAGTTGATATTTGAAATAATAATTATCTCTTGGTAAAAGAATCATAATAATTCTCTCTCACATTATCAATTACATTCGATAGATTAGTACGGCCCCTTGTTGTCTAGTTGATATTTGAAATAATAATTATCTCTTGGTAAAAAAATCATAATAATTCTCTTTCACATTATCAACCTTCGATAGATTAGTACAATTAACTATTTTGATTAGCATTCCATATACAAATTCTGAATAAAATCCGGAAAGGATTCCGGGATGACTCACGACAGTAGATAGGAGGATATGGGTAGGAATTTATAATATTTCATTATTTATTTCGCACGCTAAGAAAATTATTATTGACGAATATTCATTATATTAAGAGGTATGAACATATTTGTCCTTATCCCATTCTCTTTAGAGTTCTTAGAGTCCTCTCTCAACACTGTTGGATCATATCTTTATCCGACGATTTGTAGTACACAAGCAGTTAAGCTATTTTAAATTTTAAAAACTCTGTAATAATTCCTAAACATTCACTCCTAAACTACCATGCATATCACAACCGCTAACAACACGGGATTGGCTCAGCTGTTTTGATTTTTAAATTAATGGGGGCTGATATCGTGCAGCTTCTTTGATCATTCAAACCAGAGCTCGACTGTATACTATAAAATTGTTCTTCGGTCCAATTTTAGATGGCAAGACCACTTCGTGTGCAGAACATCAACTTGTTCCTGCAGTCACAAATACAATATGCAGACACAACTTGTGCATATTAATACAATATGCTGGACACAACTTGTTCTCGCAGTTCACAAATCAAATGTACTTACTAATATAAGTTTTGCATTAATAAAAAAGCGCGTTATTCGTACATTCAATGGGGAATATGATTGTAACTCATAATTCATATACAGTATTTGCAGAACACCGAGCCCAATTTGTACACATACTCTACAACTATTAACACCACAAGAAAAGCACAAATTTACATCTTCTTGTTTATTAGACATGTTGTCGTATCCTACAAAAAATGTCGTTGTAGAATCAACACAGAAAGAAAACGTTGCAAAACAAATTGGTAGAATAATCTCTTTCCCACAGACTCAGCAACAAAATAAACTACCGCTACAATCCTGGGTCAAAACTATTACACACGCTCAATTTGAAAAGATAATGTAATTAATAATTTATCTATTATAAATTTCTAATTAAACTACAGTCGTTAGATAGAGAGTTAAATGAAGAGGCATGATTGAGATTCCGGAAACTCCAAACAAAATGGGACTCCATATAACTTTTCACTCCATGATTATCTATATTCATACTTTCTATAATAGATATTATCTTTTTGGTTCTATTATCAAATCAAGTTGTTTATTACTCCCTCTGTCCCCTTCATTTGTTTACATTGAGAGACGGGGGTTCAGCACGCATTCTAATACTTTCATAAAACGTAGTTTGATAAATTATTTTGAAGTTTTTTTTCTTTTGTATAAAAGTTTGATGTTTATATTTTTATACAAAACAAAAAAAATTCAAAAATAAATCATACAACTATGTTTTATATGCGCGTTAAAATGCATATCGAACAGTGCAAAAAACTGTAAAAAAATGAGAGGAACAGAGGGAGTATTTGCGTTGGTTAGTGCGGGCGTAAATTGTTATCCGCGAAATGGATAGGATAACAGATGCTAGATTTCTGAACCTCAAGGTTTTGCCACCGAGGGACTCTACGATCGTAATCATCCCCACTCGGAAAGAAGAGGTTCCATGCGTCCATCAATTACAAAGCATCAAACTTTCATAAACAAATATTTTAAATATAAAAACGGATATAAAATTTTGAAGATGATGATATATGTTAAGTTTTGATTCAAATAACAACACATATTTTCGCAAATAGCATCAATAAAAATATCATACTTTCATTATCATATCATATATATTTACAAAATTATAAATATCTAATTTAACGCATGTAACACTATTCAGCTTCGTGCCGGTTTGGCTCATGCTACTTATGATTTTTTGATAAAAGTCGACTTCTACTTTTCTTTTTGCCGTTTGTGTAAAATGAAGCATTTCTAAAAAATTAAGAATGATGATTTTTCGCAAACAGTTTAATTACTTATAAGTCTTAATTTATTTCACACTTTTGTTCAACTTCTTTATTTTAAATAAGAAATATTTTTTTTTTAAAATTTATCCAAAAGCCCTTCTTATATTATTTTGGGAGAGTCCACCGGTAGTTATCATTTTTTTTTTCAGGCACTGGTAGTTATCAACTAAGTTGCTAAGTAAACTTATTTTGTGTAGCTTAACTCTTTCCGAAATATAAATTTATAATTGTATTTGTGAAACGAAACAATAGTGTTTGTGTGTTCGAAATTATAACATGCTACACATGTGTAACTAAAAAAAAAAACAAAAATATAAACAAGTCAATGCGAAATCATCTCCTTCACGTAATTTCTCACAAATTACCAAACTAATGTAGAATAGTATTGTTGCGCAAAAGAAACACTTTCGGCGAGATTGAACGAGGCAAGAGATCACAGGGCTGTTTTGACAATGTTAAAAAAATGATGTTTTGCTTAAAGTAAAAAAGTGGAATATTAGAAGTGAAAAGTAAATAAGTCAATAAATCGTTTGGAAAAGAAACAGAAGCTCTGAGAGAGAAGTTAGCTATCAGTTTCTTAAAAGTATTTAATTTATTTACACAAACGGGTTAAAAAAAGTAGAAATCAAATTATTTACACAAACGGGTTAAGAAAAGTAGAAGCCAAAGACAACTTCGGCTTCTTCAATTCAAATAGATACTATACCTAGATGAGAAATGGAAAAATGATGCCAACAAAGTATTGGTGTGGTGGTAGAGCTCTTGCACCCTTTTGCCGGAGGTCGGAATGGAAAAATGAAGGACTAATATAGACTTTATACTATTCACATGATATGTGCAAAAAGCTAAATAATTTATGTAACATATTTTGGTGCCGAGTATTTTCATTATAAATTTTCACTCGAGAAAAAAAATATGGAAAAATGAAGGATTAATGTAGACTTTATACTATTCACGTGATATGTGCAAAAAGCTAAATAATTTATGTAACATGTTTTGGTGCCGAGTATTTTCATTTTAAATTTTCACTCGAGAATATAGCTATAGCACATGAAATCCAACTGAGTGTCGATTTAAGGCACTTCTCAGTTCTGATCAGCCGATCTTAAAATTCTATGTTTACTACTATTTGGAATTTATACACTAATTGGAAGCAGAGTTAACAGATCATTTTGCTAAGGTTGCTTTTTTACTGAGATTCTTGTTAGAAGATCTTCTCAGATTTGGTGAGCGGTCAAGTATGATTCGAGCCTTTGTTAGGAAAAAGACTTTGAAGACTCCCTCCGTTTTAATATACACATCCTTTTGACTTTTACTCGGTTAACTTATTTTGACTGAAATTTATATATATTATATAATTGAAAAAAATTTATAAAAAATATCATCGAAAAGTAAATCTAATCTATTTTAATATGTAACTATCTATTTTCTAAAATAATAAATAAATATTTTTTTAATGTTTTGTCAAAAATGAGCCAATTTGATTTTTTGAAATGCAAAAAAACAAAAGAGACATGTAAATTGAGACGGAGAGAGTATTCCTTATAATATTATGCGAGTCTCAGTAAGCCGTATACATTTAGCATTGAGGTTCAGTTCGGACTTCGACGCATTTTATAGATTATTTTAAAAAAAATTTAATGGAAAACATAGTATTCTAATATTTATTCATGAACTAAAATTTTATAAATAAATGATTGAATTAAATATTATAAAAATCTTCAAAAGTTATCCGAAAAACTAAAATTTTCTTATAAAAAATTAGCGGGAGTGAGGAGCATACAATTAAGGCTAAAACACACAACATCCATTAAAGTTTATAACAATATGCATGTTAACCCTCAAAGTTCAAAACTGTCCGGTTCAGCCACCGAAGTTACAAGAATGTAACTAGTAGCCACATGAGACAGAGAGTACATGACACACTCCTTGCCTGAGAGTACACTGACAGATACTCCGCAGTCCGCAGACCGCACAGATGCATGTACCTTTCCCTTTTCCTTTCACCGTGACCGTGTTATAGCTTCCATAGCAACACCCATTATTCTTTTAAAACATGCACCCAATATTATTCATTAATAAAGTTTTTGAGAGCGCCTTTAGTATATTTTTGGTATATTTTTATGTTAGTATTTTATTTTAAATTTAAGTATTATTTATCAAATTATTTTTTGAGCCTCTTGTATTGATTTGTTAAATAATTTTAGTAAAATAAATAATATATAATTTTTATTTCTTATCATAAATTATATATTATAATAATTATTTATTTTTTGTGTTAAATAAATTAATATTTTAACATAAAAAATAAATAAAGTTCGACGATGTACATGTATTGTTAAAGGTTTTTCGTTTCAAGTTCTAATTAAATTTAAAATAAAACATATTTATGTAGTATGTATCTTATTATTAAAAAGTGCCCATATTTAAATTCACGCATGACCCCTTTTTTATAGAGCCGGATATGCCAATAGTCATAAATATCCTTCTTAAATAATATTTTAGTTCATAATCCGTGTTATACTTTATGTGATTTATAATATTTATTATTTTGTTAAAATAATTTTAATATATTTTTAATGAAAAGGTCATTCAAGAATAACATATATTTTTTAGCAAAAAGATTTTATAACTAAAAAGTAAATGTGTTTGATTTTATAATTATAAAATAAACGTGTTTGATTTAAAATAAAATCATCGAATGTGTTAAATTAATTTTTTTATTTATTATAAATTATAATAATGATTAACTTATAAATTGAATGTTACGATATTCTCTTAGGACCAAGCTTGATGCTTTTATTCTATTGTACAGATAATATATGCTGCAGGATTTTGCAAAATAAAAACAAAAAATCTACACACAAATTTCAAATGTATGCAACTTCAATCATAATAATATATTATATACTGTATTGTATTAATAAGAAGAACCGATCGAGAAACACAGCTTCCCCGACCATCTTCCCAGGGCAACGTCCTACACAGGCACTGCTAATCAAAGCAGCTTAGAAATTGGGACTGGATGAACACTAACATAATTTTAACTAATAAAACTGAAATAATAACTGAGATGGACTGATGGAGGAGTAAAAAGGACTGAGATGGAGGAGAAAACAACTAAGAGCATCAGATGAGTCATGCATAGTGTGGGTACTCTCAGGTAGGGAGTGTGCCATGCACTCTCTGTCTCATGTGGCTACTAGTTACATTCTTGTAACTTCGGTGGCTGAACCGGACAGTTTTGAACTTTGAGGGTTAACATGCATATTGGTGTAAACTTGAATGGCTGTTGTGTGTTTTAGGCTACAATTAATGAAAAAGGTTGTAACATACTCTAGTACAGCTCGATTTTCGATATTAATCAAAATAATGTTATTTCCCAATTATAATTAGCGCGTTGGATCTTTTCACTAGTATATTTTTCCAACGAATCTCCCTAATAACTGGATCATGTTTTTTTTAGTCACGTGGCATTTTCTTTTCTTAGAGAGCTAAATATATTAAATTTAAATTTTTATACACACGTGATCTTTTTTACACTAAATTAACTAAATTTATAAATTTGAAACTAAAACCTGCATATTATTCTACATTATAAAAATTATTCATTTATATGCTATATATTATTATAGTTCACACAAAATAAAATCAATTTCTTTTAATAGTATTTACTTATACTTAAAAATATGACATATAGGGCCTGTTTGTTTTGTAGAAGCAGAAGCTGCTTCGCTTGACCCGTTTGTGTAAATAATTAAAAGCACTTTTAAGAAACTGAGAATGCTAGCTTCTCCCTCACAGCTTCTACTTCTTTTTCAAACACTTTATTAACTTATTTATTTCTCACTTTTACTATACTTCTTTAGTTTAAGCAAGAAGTCTTTTTTTTTTAAATTAACCCAAACGGTGATAGTTTTTAAAAATTGCTATGTCTAAGAGAAATTTCTTAAAACACATAGATTTATTGATGTACTAAAGTTCAAATAATTACACGCGTTTGACAAATAGAAATTAATTTGACTTGTTAATAATCTTTTAAAATCAAATTTCTCAAATGATTTCAAAGTAGAGTACTCTTTGGATGAATTTAAATTGAAATAATGAAGTAAATTTTAATTAAAACAAATTTCCAACACAATTAAATTTATTAAAATAATGTATGTACCTGTGTTTCAATTGTAACAATTAGTAATGTAGTATATTTTTTTGACAAAATGCAATTTCATTACTCTCTCAAATAGAGATACAATGTTTAACGTTGGCGTGGACAGATATCAAATCAAAGACGCGATCAGGGAAACACAAGCAAGCTCATGAGCAGACATATTTGCAGACCGCTTAATGAAATACAAACTCAAGTTGTTAAACTCACTGACTAATGCTCGGCACTCCTCAATGATCTTCTCAAGTCTAGCTCGCAAAGGACACACACTTCTGATCAACTGCATTATCACTAGACAATCAGACTCTATAACCACAGCCTGCCACTACATTTCTTTCGCCCAGTTTAAGGTTTCCTTAACCGCCATTGCTTCCACTAGAGTCGGGTTCATCTCCTCCAAAAATCTTCTGGTTTTAGCTAGGATCAGATGACCATCATGGTTACGAGCAATAAAGCCTATACCTAAGGCTCCTTCGTTTTCAAAAGTCGCTGCGTCCACTGTGATCTTCACTGCATTGTGATGAGGTTTTGCCCAGTAAATGGCACCGTCTCCTGTTACAGGAGGCTGAATTGGTGCCCCAATGTGTCTACTCTGGGCTACTGTTCTCTGTGAAAGATACTCCCAAGCTTTAACAACAATTTTCAAAGGACTCCATCTCTTATTACTCCACACCAAATCGTTCCTGGATCTCCAGATGGACCAACATAGAGTGATGATTTTTTCCTTGATTTGATTTGATTTTCCTCATAAAACTCTCTCCAACCAAACCGCGAAAGCTCTGACCTCTTCCGTGTTGATGTTTGGATCATGAATCTGCCAACAAAACGCTGCTACATTGCATTTTACTAAGCCATGAAAGATTGATTCTACCTCCGCATGACACACCTGGCAGATTGCATCAACCTGAATACATGCTTCGTCTGCAACATAATCTTGGTTGGTAAACATCCTGTAGCAGCTCTCCAGACCAAGTTCAACGCTTTTGGAGGGGCTTTGATGTTCCAGATTTGCTTCCAGAAACTATTATTATCAGCAGCATTCCACAGCCCTTTCTGATCTTGTAAGAGTTTATATGCATTTTTAACCGAATAAACACATATGTGTTCCAATTTCCAGAATAATATATCTCTGTTCAGATCCTAATCCACCCTTGTGTTTAAAATACATTGTTGATCTCTATCTTCAAAGATATCGTCAATCACCTCCAAGTCCCATTCCTTGGTGCCACTTTTGAACAGAGATGCCACATTTTGGTTAATGAGTGAGGGAGAGATAGTAGAGATAAAGGGATTCTCCAGACAATTCGGCCATGGTTGGTCAAGAATTTTTATTTCATGCCCCGTGCCAATCCTCCAACTTGAACCTGCTGAGATAACCTTTTTTTTCCTCCAGAATACTACGCTAGATGAAGCTAGGGCTCGAGTTCGAACTGCCAATAATTTTTTATAAGCTTAACGAGTCAAACCAAGTTTTTTAGTTGTTCGACTCGACTCAGCTCGTTAACGAGCTCGAGTTCTTAATTTCTAAATTGTGTACTAAATAGATAAAGCTAATTTTTAAAATTTGAAGAAAACAGAAATTTTATTGACCGGCTCGATATCAACTCGGTTCGGCTCTACTCGGATCGGTACGTTAAAAACTCGAACTCGACTCGGTGTTTAACGAACTCGAGTTCGAACCGAAAAAAAGATCGATAAGCTTATCGAGTTTGGCTCGACTTGGTAAAAAAAAAACTCTACTCCAACTTGAACTCGATAAAACTCGACTCAGCTCGGTTCGTTTACAGTTCCCACAGGGATAGTGTAGTGTATCCATCAATTCCACATTCTTTTCGACATTGTCGTGGGAGCAACAATGGAACTGGTGCATGTAGACGCAAGAATTCTTTCACCACAAGTTTTAAGTAATTCATTCTTGGTATATCCGTTTCATCTATTTGTTCTTTTCCTTTCCCTACTTCCCTCACTTCGGCTTACAACTTCTTCATTTCTTTCGGGTTTTTAATTAACTCAGTCTTAGTCCATTCGAGCACTGCAGAAGATGTGTCGGTTCCAGCCGTGAACATGTCCTGCAATTAAGTTAAAATGCAATGTTAATACATGAGCATAGACATCACAGTGATATTATAAACTGAATTAGTGTAAGCGTCTTTCTCGCACACACTAACAACTATTTTTTATCTAAGTGGAATATTTTGATAGATGGAAATTCGTTGTGCACTCAGGAGGCCATTAGTGAAACTTAAACTAACAGAAATTCACCACCTAACTAAATAGGCGCACACTAGAAAATATGTTAGTGTAAAATGGATTTGAAGTTACGTAAACTTACCAAAAAAACGCCTGGTTAATTCTCAAAAGAACATCGACTAATCTTCATCTTCAGCGGTAACTTCAGATCCTTCTTTCCTGTTACTCAATTTCTGTTCATGCTCCTTGTCTCCTTGATAATATAATCAAAGAAACCATCAACCTTCGGTCTGATCTTATCCACGGCACGTTTCATCCCAGTAAGCAGAGGAAGAAATTTTATTGACCCAAACATATCAGCCATAAAAAATCCGAAACCAAGTTGAGCAATCTCCTCAACACATTCCACAAGCTCATCTTAGTACTTGCATTTCTCTCCAATTGTAGACCTGCAAACAATTGCATTGGACAATGTCGAGACCAGGTGACTAATATTAACTGATGATCCTGATCGCGACAATGATTTGATTTATTGATACAGCTGCCATGTCTCATCCTGCCTGATGAAACGGAAGGACTTCACTTTGTGTGCACTCAAAAGTTCCGCTGTACAAATTTTTCGCATTTGTCTCCAGTAATCACCGTAGAGAGCCAAGACTATGTCACGGAAATTTGCCAGAAGAATAGTGCCGAATACAATTCTGGCCTGTTAGCGGATGCCAGATGATTCGTTTTCAGCACTTCTTTCGCAACTCTTGAATCTAAACTAACAATTGCCGATATTTCACCGAGCTGCAGGTGCATGACAGGTCCGCACTTTTGTGCTAATTCTCTGAGAGCTAGATGCCGGATTTTTCCAGCAACTTGGTGAATATATCCTATGATTGGTAGCTTCCGTGGTCCGGGAGGGAGATTAGATTTCTATTTTCATTTCGAATTTTTGAATAAAAAAACGAAAAATATGCCGAGTATGAGAGAAGATATATATAATGGGAAAGGGGGTAAAAGTTCCATTTCTAAACATTTCAGATGATGCAAAGAAGAAATAGATGTAAGATTGATATTGTTGAATGTGATAAAGTGAAATCTTTCTTACAGCTCGAGGCTTGTTATGATTTATGTATCTGAATTATTTAATTGCATATGATCTCAGGGTATCTGATCTTAAAAAGCTTCAAATCTTGAATATCAATTCAAAAATAGGTTGATGTATGCTGACACAAGTACAACAGTTTGTATAATACAAAATTCATCACTGAGGCTCAAAAAATAGTTTCCGAACTAAATGAACCGAGTTTGAGACTGCTGACAGAAAACTCAGATTCAGATTCTTCTAGTATACAAATGGAATTGAAGATTTCTATTTATGTTTGCTAACGACCATGTTAATTTGCAACCCTGCTTTCTAGGGTTGATAAATAATCGATTCATGTTAGTATAGTGTTTTATGCTTGTTTGGTAATCGCCTGAGATTTGATGCTCATAAAATTGAGAATCATGTCCAACTCAAAGATACAATTATTGCAAATCTTTCTGAAGATCAGTTGAATCTTTCAATCTTGATCAGTAACAACAGATTCTTGATACCTGTTCAAATAATTGTAATTTTTAGATAATACATACATGTGTTAGCATGTTGAACTTTAACATATCAAAACTTACCAAAAAATCTAAACTCATTTATTTCTTTAACATAATTGGAGACAATTACAAATCTTTCGTACACACACACACATTCATTACAGCACACATTCTATTAATTAAAGAGTTTTAAAAGACTGCGTGTCGTTGGACAACATAAACAAGCCCTCTCGGCTCTCGAGTAAAACAATCGAATCATGAAACGGTGATATCGACTTCTTTGGTTCATTCTTCGATTTTAGAAATGTGAGGACTGGCATTCAAAAACAAGCTGTTCTTTCGTTTAGTAGTTGCTCCGAAAGTTTCATCCATGTCCAAATCCTCCGGTTTCATTCCATCAGGAAGAGTCCAGTCGAAGTGATAGAGTAGTTGCGCCAGAGGAAGCTCAATGCTAGCAATCCCGAATGAGATTCCTGCGCACATCCTTCGTCCAGCACCGAAAGGAATAAACTCGAAGTTGGCTCCAATGTAATCAACTGAGCTTCCATCAAATCTTTCCGGAATGAAGCTGTCAGCATCAACCCATTGCCCGGGGTCTCTTCCAATAGCCCACGCATTTACCATCACTTTGGTCCCAACCGGAATAGTATATCCATCAATTTCGCATTCTTTTCTGCATTCTCTAGGGAGTAGTAGGGGAACCGGGGGATGTAAGCGTAGCGTTTCCTTGATCACTAGCTTTAGATAACTCAAGCCTTGGATGTCAGTTTCGCGGATACTTTCCTTTCCCTTTAAGGCGTTTCTCAGCTCATCTTGTGCCTTTTTCATCACGCTTGGCTTTTTCATCAGCTCTGACATTGCCCATTCTAGCACTGCTGAAGACGTGTCAGTCCCCGCGGTGAACATGTCCTGTACACATTAAAAAGAACCGTAAGCTAAAAGATTTATAATAGAAAAAATAAACAAAATTTAAAGCACTAGATCAATTTCAAAAAGGGTTTGTCTAGTCTGTGTCATGTCACATGCTAAACAATAAATTTTATATGTTTGGGTCATTTTGATCGGTGTGGTTATTGTATAGGGGTCCACCATTATTAAGGAATATGAGCCAATCAAAATGAGTTAAACTTTTAAATTTAATGCTTAGCATGTGTCATGGCCACACACAAGAAAAACCGTTTCAAAAATAGGAAATGGCATTACTAACCAGAACGATGCCTTGGATGTCGTTGGAAGTGACTGGAAATTCGAGTTGCAGACTGTCGTTAATCCTCAACAAAATATCAACAAGGTCCTCATCCTCTGCATCAAGCTTGGTTCCTTGATTCTTTCTACTAGCCAACTTCTCCTTATGTTCATTGATTATGTAATCAAATATATGATCAAGCTCTCGACGAACCTTCTTAAGTGCAGGCTTCATTCCACTCAGAACCGGAAAAACTAGCGCAGAAGGAAACAAATCAGCCATAAAAAAACCAGCACCCCAGTAAGCTATATTCTCTGTAGCCTCAATGAGTTCATGTTGGTACTTGCATCTCTTTCCAATTGTAGACCTGCAAGTTATCGAGTTTGCCAAATTAGAGACCTTCTCGCTCACATTAACCGCAGACCCTGACGCTGATTGAATGGATTGAATAAGGTCCCGCGCCTCCTCTTCCCTTATATTTCTAAAAGATTTCACTTTATTAGCACTCAGAAGCTCCAAGGTACAGATTTTTCGAAACTGTCTCCAGTGTTCACCATACCGCGCCAAGACAATGTCTCTGCAATTCGACAAAATAATGTTGCCAAGCAGAAGCGTTGGCCGGTCAGCAAAACAGAGGTCATGAGTCTTGAGAACTTCTTTAGCGACTCTCGGGTTCGATACAACGACAGCAGAGACCTCACCGAGCTGGAGGTGCATGAGGGGGCCGTGAGTTTTCGATAAATTGTAGAGACTGCGGTGAGGGAGTGCGCCAGTGACTTGTAACAAGTTGCCTAGTATGGGAAGCCTGAATGGCCCTGGAGGGAGTTTCTTCGATTTTCGGAACAATTTTTTCAGGAGATTGAGAAGCATGAAAGAAATGACCATGAACGTAAGAATGGGGACAATCTGGATAGCCATTTGGTACCTAGATAATATGATTTTTTTTTTCTTGTTTTGATGTTGCGATTTGAAATGTGGTTGATGATATTATTTTTGGCGCAGTGCATGTTCAATTTATAGGCTTCAGCCGTTCCGCGTACGTGCTGGTGGCTCCTGAATACGCAAGGAAGGAGAGTTAAACTGGTGCAGAAATCGTTGTATAAATTTTAAACATGAAAAGGATGATTTAGTTTTTTAATTTATTTTGAGGAAGCGTTGAAAGTCCTGGTCTTTCTTTCTGTGTTTTATTATAAAAAGGGTGGAATCAAGAAGACTAGCCTATATTAAAATCATGTTCCAGTTCAAAAATGAAAAATCGTATGATAAAGTCATATGTTGTTTTCAAAATTCGGTGATTAGTTGAACCTGGTTGAATTTGAACACGGGTGTAAATGGGTCGAATAGTTCGTGAGATGCTCGAGCTCGGCTCGTAAAATTTTTGAATTCAGCTCGAAAATAATTGAGTCAAACTCGAACTCGAACTCGAGCTATTCAAATAATTTACCGAGCCGAGTTCGAGCTTCATATTACTCAGTTCGTGAGTTTCGCGAGCCTAATTGAGCATGTATTATTATAGTTATTTTTATATTATTTCCAAATTACTACATAAAATATTTAATTTTTATATCTTTTTATATATTTAATCGGATCGAACTTGAGTCGAACCCGATCATGTTTCAAGTTTTTGTTAATATTTGATGACATCATTCGAGCTTTCGAGTCGAACTCGAGCCTATCGAACTTTGACGAGCCGAGCTTCGAACTTAAAATTAAAGACTCGGTCAAACTCGTGCTCGAGTTGAACCCGAACTTCTTAGTCGAGCTCGAGCCGAGCGTGGCAGTACTGTTCGACTCGGCACGGCTCGATGATTACACCCCTAAATTTGAATACTTAGTGAAAAAAATTATGATATCGTATTTCTTTTCAATTGATGGTTCAGTCACCGGATAATAATATATATTATTTTATTTAATTAGTTAGAACAAGTCTAATAATTATGTTAAAATAGATTATTATTATAATTTGAAATCAAAAAATAATTTTTGATACTAAATTAACAATATTTCTCCCATATTTGGTACTATATCTTATTCCAAAATTAATCCATTTTTCAGGTATCACACTTTTTTAATTATTAATTAAATTTTTCAGGATTACTTTGCATTAAGAACCCTGCTATTTTCTTTAAATAGCATTGCACTTGTTTTGGGTGTAATTAAATACAGAACAGTTCCTTCAAAAAAAAATACAGAACAGTTGTACCAACGTAATGACTACGTATATACATAGCTGGAAGAGGTAGTATTCGGCGAAGATGTACGCAAAACTTCAGTATGAAGCATGCACACATTTTCCAAACTTTTCGCATGGGCGGACGGCGGCTCCTTGGTCACAACCAACCCACCATAGTTTTAGTTTTCAGTTCAGTTGTTTTCTCATATATGATAGTCAGATTATATTTCTTCAAAGTGCACTTGAAAACATTTGTTTTATTACTATTGTGAAGGTTCTATATTGACTGCCCAAATTTCTGTTCTCAGATATATGGAAGAATTTGACAGTCGTAAGTGGTTGCTCCTCAAAACAGAATAGAATATGCGAGCCTTGACTCTTGACGGCTCACTTGTATAAATATTGAATCATCGTTATAACATATGTGTAGGGATACTAATCATGTCGGATTTGTTTGGATTTCATGAAATTCATATCTAATTCATTATATTTGGGGTCGGATTGGATTCGGATTGAGATATTAAACGGTAAATCCAAATCCAAATCGTCAGGTTTTTCCGGGTCTCGAATCAGATTGGGATTTCAATCGGATATCTTAAAACAAATTAAAAATAATAAGATTATAAACATGTCTAAATTATGATAATTAAGTGTGTTTTTTTCAAAATTAGGATTATTGGATTGTTTAATATACAAAAATATACACTTAAACCATATTAATTATCATTATTGACAATGGTTTAATTTATCGGTTATAATAACCCTATATAAAATATACTTATGCTTGAACTATGAGATGGAAATAGTGGATCAAATTTTTTTAAATTAATCGTATTTAATAAATTTTTCAAATATATTAAAAGTTATTGCATACCAAATTAACAATCGATTAATTGAGACATCAACAATTTAATATACAACATTAAATAGATCATTTCAAATTTCATATTTACTGACTATGATAACTTGAACATTGTATAATGCTAAAGAAAAATAAAAAATTTTAAATATTAAATAATATATATCACGATGTATAATATAAAAAAACTATGAATAATAAATTATAAATTATATATAAAATATATACCATAATGAATACATAAAAATAGGGAGATGTTCAAAGAGACAGGAAACTAACAAGAGAACTGAGACACGATTGTAACACCCTAGTCCCACATTGAGAAGTGTGGAGACTTTAGTTCAGTTTATAAGCATAAGTACTACTACTACCAATTACACCAACAAATCATGATCTTTTAGGGACCTGTGGTGGACTTGTGATTTACCCAAGTCGCTACAGTTGGGGCAGTTTATTTTCGGTTTATTTTCGAATTCGAAATTCGGGACTTGACCCGATTTTTGGAAAAAACTCGGGATTTGATCCAGGTTGTCACATATGGTATTCAAAGCCAGCTCTCGAAAACTTGATTAGTCAAGTTGCCAAAGGTGGGGACACGAAGGCTGGTGATATTATCCCGCAATGAATAGAGATCCAGAGACGGGACACGAAGCCAGCCGGTACCACAATAGCTAGATAGGTGCGATATGGGCGTATGGGCTACTACCAATTGCACCAACAAATCATGATCTTTTGGGGGGCCTGTGGTGGGCTTGTGATTTACCCAAGTTGTTGCAGTTAATTCAGTTTATTTTCGGCTTATTTTCAGATTCGGAATTCGGGACTTGACCCGATTTTCGGAAAAACTTGGAATTTGACCCGGTTTGTCATACCCTGATCTCTATTATTGATTCTCTTTTGATCTTGTTGTCTATATTTTATACATACATGCTAATATTCTCTTTGTTAAACTCGAGTGGTAGTATATTATATTTTAAAAATACGTATATATACACATCAATCACACGATTTTTTTAATTGTACTTCCTTAAATAAAAAGATTAAATCATTATTACCATCTTACAAGTCCATATAATATATTATTCAAATTGTTTCTATGTATTTTGAGATCTTTGAAATCCTTCCACATTAATGATACGTATTGAGATCTCAAAATACAAATTATATATACATCGATGATACATATTGTACATTAATTTTACCATTTTCAAATAGATTATATGAAGATTGGGTGCACTATTAACATAAATTAAAAATTCAACAATTAATATATTACCATAAATTACATTAAAAACTCGATTCAGATTTGTTTAATAACTGAAAATTTGGTTCTTTTATGTTTGCTAAGAGCATCTCCAACCATCTAAAACCCTTGGATAAAAGGTGAGTTGGCATACCTAAAATAAAAAATTTTAGCCAACAGCTCCAAAAACTCAACTCCAACCATGCTCATCTGTTGTCTATATATTTAGCCAACCTCCTATGGATGGCTAAATTTGTCGAACCTCTACAGGTCTGTAAGAAAATCTGTAGGAAGATTGTACATCATCTATTACCATATTGAACTGATATATTCTATTTTAACAATTTAAAATATTAATAACATACTATTTTTAAATTATAGCGAACCAATATAGCCAGTACCATTGAAGCAAAATGTCTTACAGGTTCAGCAAATTTTACATAATGTCTTACAGGTCCAATTTAGCCAGCGATTATAGCCAACGCGGTTGGAGATGCTCTAATGACAATTTTAATTTGCAATTCCCTACTTTCTAAGGGTTGGTAAATAATCGATTAATGTTAAGGGTTGTAATAGTGTTTATGCATGTTTGTTAATCGCCTGAGATTTTTAAAATTAAGGATCAAGTCCGACTCAAAGATAAAATTATTGCAAATCTTGCTAAAGATCAGTTGAAGTATTTCAATCTTGAATAGTAACAGCAGATTCTTTTTTTGACACAAAAGTGTTAATCTAATAACAAAAAAATATAGGACATCTAGACGAATGATCAAGTCGAACAAATAACTAGTAAATTGCAATCGCCTGTTTTTATAAACACACAGATAAACGATATAGAGCTCTCGTTTGAGTTATCGATCAGAATTGCGATTTCATACAAAATTTCATCATCAATATAAGACTCCCGCTTACAATTAAGAAGCGAAAACAGAACTCTCACTAGGAAGAGAAGATACCTGAAAGTACAAGTCGAAAAACGAAATAAAATTAGCAAACTGAAAAGAAATCAAAAAAAAAGAAAAAATTAGATCTAATAGTCGAAGTCACAAGATAGACGATAAACTCTCCAATCCGATAAGCTCCGCTCGCATAGAATAAAAAGTAAATCGAAAACTCTTATGATATAGATCCAGAAAAACAAGCCAAACCTGATCAAAAAGATAGAAATTCTTCTTCAAAGAGAAAGATTATTGAAGGAAACAAATCGAAAAATACAGATAAAAGAGTTTGGGACTTTCCACCAGGGAAAATCGATGAAAGCTACTTCAAGGGCAGAGAGAATATAAGGTTCGTAAGGGAGAGGCTTTCTGTAACAGCAGATTCTAAGTAATTTAAAATTTTAGGTAATACATGTGTTAGAGCATCTTCAACCATGAAGAGCCTTTAGCTAAAAACCGATTTGGCATAAAAAAAAAACACACTTCAACCACACCCACCCTTTAGCTATAATTATAGCCAACCTCCTATGAATAGATTATATTTTTCAAACCTATATAGATTTATAAAAAATCTGTAGAAAGATTACATTTTATTTATTATCATATTAAACTGATATATTCTATTTATAAGAATTTAAATATTAATAATATATTTTTTTTAAATTATAAATACTCAATATAGCTAATACCATTAAATTTAAATGTCTTTCATGGTTCAGTAAATTTTACCTAATATCCTACATGTCCAGTTTAGCCCACGAGTATAGTTAACACCGTTAAGAGATGATCTTGGCACGTTGAACTTTAACATACCAAAAATATCTATACTCATCTATTTCTTTAACAGAATCAGAAACAATTACAAATCTTTGGCGGGCGCGCACACGTTTAATCAATTAAAGAGTTCTAAAAGACTGCATGTCCTTAGACAACATAAACAAACCCTCTCGGCTCTCCAGTAAAAACAATCCAATCATGAAAGGGTGATATCGACTTCTTTGGTCACTCTTCGATGCTAGAAATGTGAGGACTGGCATTCAAAAACAAGCTGTTCTTTCGTTTCGTAGTAGCTCCAAAAGTTTCATCCATGTCCAAATCCTCCGGCTTCATTCCATCAGGAAGAGTCCAGTCGAAGTGATAGAGCAGCTGCGCCAGAGGAAGCTCAATGCTAGCAATCCCGAACGAGATTCCTGCGCACATCCTTCGTCCAGCACCAAAAGGAATAAACTCGAAGTTGGCTCCAATGTAATCAACTGAGCTTCCATCAAATCTTTCAGGAATGAAACTGTCAGCATCAACCCATTGCCCGGGGTCTCTTCCAATAGCCCACGCATTTACCATGACTTTGGTCCCAACTGGAATAGTATATCCATCAATTTCGCATTCTTTTCTGCATTCTCTAGGGAGTAGCAGGGGAACCGGGGGATGTAAGCGTAGCGTTTCCTTGATCACTAGCTTTAGATAACTCAAGCCTTGGATATCAGTTTCGCGGATACTTTCCTTTCCTTTTAAGGCGGTTCTCAGCTCATCTTGTGCCTTTTTCATCGCGCTTGGCTTTTTCATCAGCTCTGACATTGCCCATTCTAGCACTGCTGAAGACGTGTCAGTCCCCGCGGTGAACATATCCTGTTAACATTAATAAGAACCGTAAGCTAAAAGATTTATACAGAATAAATGAACAAAATTTAAAGAACTATAACAATTCAAAATAGGAAATGGCATTACTAACCAAAACGATGCCTTGGATGTCGTTGGAAGTGACAGGAAATTCGAGTTGCAGACTGTCGTTAATCCTCAACAAAATATCAACAAGGTCTTCATCCTCTGCCTCAAGCTTGGTTCCTTGATTCTTCCTACTAGCCAACTTCTCCTTATGTTCATTTATTATGTAATCAAATATATGATCAAGCTCTCGACGAACCTTCTTAAGTGCAGGCTTCATTCCACTCAGAACTGGAAAAACCAGCGCAGAAGGAAACAAATCAGCCATAAAAAAACCCGCGCCCCAGTAAGCTATATTCTCCGTAGCCTCAATGAGTTCATGTTGGTACTTGCATCTCTTTCCAATTGTAGACCTGCAAGTTATCGAGTTTGCCAAATTAGAGACCTTCTCGCTCACATTAACCGCAGACCCTGACGCTGATTGAATGGATTGGATAAGGTCCCGCGCCTCCTCTTCCCTTATATTTCTAAAAGATTTCACTTTATTAGCACTCAAGAGCTCCAAGGTACAGATTTTTCGAAACTGCCTCCAGTGCTCACCATACCGCGCCAAGACAATGTCTCTGCAATTCGACAAAATAATGTTGCCTAGCAGAAGCGTTGGACGGTCAGCAAAGCAGAGATCATGAGTCTTGAGAACTTCTTTAGCTACTCTCGGGTTCGATACAACCACAGCAGAGACCTCACCGAGCTGGAGGTGCATGAGGGGGCCGTGAGTTTTCGATAAATTGTAGAGACTGCGGTGAGGGAGTGCGCCAGTGACTTGTAACAAGTTGCCTAGTATGGGAAGCCTGAATGGCCCTGGAGGAAGTTTCTTCGATTTTCGAAACAATTTTTTGAGTAGATTGAGAAGCATGAAGGAAATGACCATGAACATAGCAATGGGGACAATCTGGATAGCCATTTGGTACCTAGATAATATGATCCTTTTTTTTCTTGTTTTGATGTTGTGATTTGAAATGTGGTTGATGATATTATTTTGACGCAGTACATGTTCAATTTATAGGCATCAGCGAACGTGCCGGTGGCTCCTGAAAACGCAAGGAAGAAGAGTTACCCTGATGCAGAAATCGTTGTTTAAATTTAAAACATGAAAAGGATGATTTAGTTTTTTATGTTGAGGATGCCACGGTTGAAAGTCCTGGTCTGTCTTTCTTTCTGTGTTTTATTATAGAAAGGGTGGACTGAGGAAGACCAACTGTGCTAAAATTCCAATTCAAAATTTTGATGATAAAGTCATATGTTGTTTTTAAAATTCGGTAATTCGGTGCTTCTTTTTATTTGAACTTGATTTAATTCGAATAGTCAGTTGAAATAGTATTTGTTTTCTATTTTTTCCGGTCACGGGCTCTTTTCTAAAAGTCGGTGATTAATCACATATTTGAGCTCTGTTCCGTAAGTCGCAATACTAATTAAATCTCCGATTAATTGCCGATCAATCCGATTAATCCCCGATCAATTCAATTAATCTCTAATTAATCTTTTTTCCGTGACTTCACCGATTAAGTCTGATTCTTGTTTTCTACAACACTACTCACGGACAATAAATATGTTATTTTATTTTATTTAGTTAGTCAGAGTAAGTCCAATAATTATGTTCAAATAAATGTAATTATCGTTATAATTTAAAATAAAATATGATTTTTAATACTAAATTAAAAACATATTTGCAATGATCTATGTTTTATCTTATTTAAAATCTAACTTATTTTTTAATTGCCTCACACTTTTAACTATAAATTAACTTTCAATATAATTTTCATGAAGGACCTTACTATAATCATTTTTAGTGTGTTAGACAATTATAATTTCTTTTTTTTTTTTAACGTAGGAACCCGCAGCAGCTACCCTTCGGGTGCGCACTGGGTAAACCCACGAGCTCACGCAATAGCCTGCAAACTACGTGAACCAAGGTAAACCGCACTAAGCGCGGCGATCTGTTCGTATAAACTAGAACAAAGTATAAAATTATTTTATTCAGTAGATCTTTAGACTATAAGCATAACAGAACATCATTGAATTAAATTTTCTCTTTGAATATCTTTAACTAATGTCTTGAAAATGCTAATTCAACTAAGTTTTAGATGAGTCAAGTTTTGAAAATAAAAATTATGGAGATAAATTTAAAAATTTATCATTAAATTTAATTTAAAAACGTAAATGAACATTTAAACAGAAATATTTTTTTTTAAAATGAACATGTAAAAGGTAAAGGAGAGTGAACGTAACAGTTATATAAACTTTTGAGAAGAAAATTTCTCTTAAATATAAGTAGCCAAATAACTCCATTAGTATGAAATTTTTTGGGGGAGTCCGAAAAGAAATCCGTGCAGGCTTGGACCCCAGAACTGACAATACTCCTTCCGCTTCAATTTACATGTCCACTTTCAAGAAAAAAATTAGTTTCAAATGATTTGTCCACTTCAACTTTCAATGCAAAATCATATTTCCAAAGTCGATTCTACTCCACATATCTTTAATTTATATTTCCTAGAATCTCATTCGATATATTATATGATCATTTAATGTAATTAATTTATAAACATTCACTTTTCTTAAACTGTGTGATTTTTTAAAAGTGGGCATCTAATTTGAAACGGAGGGAGTATCATACTAATGTGGAGTTAACGAATGTTGGCGGTCCAATGAATGGTATCACAGTCGGTGGTTAAGAAGTTGATTTTGGGGTTGCAGGCTGCAGTTGTGTGACGACATAGGCTCTTGGACTACTCGTGTCGAATGTCTTTCCGACAATAACACATCGTAAAGATAAAAAATGATTTATTGAATATAAACATCCAAAAAACTTCATTAGTGAGGCCGATTAGAGGAAGGGCGAAAACAATGTACAGACTTGGACACAGTCCACACCAATAATATCATACTCACATGGAGTTACAAACGATATGACCACGTATATAATAAGCTGGAAGAGGTAGTATTTGTTAAGATGCATGCAAAACTATAGTATGAAGCATGCACACATGTTTCAAACTTTTCGCATGGGCGGACGGCGGCTCCTTGCTCACACCCAACCCACCATAGTTTTAGTTTTCAGTTCAGTTGTTTTCTGATATAAATGATAGTCAGATTATATTTCTTCAAAGTGCACTTGAAAATACATTTTTCTATTACCAGTATGAAGGTTCCATATTGACTGCCCACATTTCTATTCTCAGATATGCCAGTTAGATCTCACTCTGAAGAATTTGACAGTCGTATGTGGTTGCTACTCAAAACAAAATAGAATATGCGAGCCTTGACGGCTCACTTAAATAAATATTTAATATTGAATCATCGTTGTAACTTATTTGACTCATCCGATTCATTGGGTTGTTTCGCGGCTATGTTTTTTATTATTTTCTAGTGACCTGAATTCCATCTCACTGCGACGAACGTTATAACAATACAAAATGTTTCTATTTTAGTTATTTGATATGGATTAATTCCGGCAAAAATACGTGAATATTGAGACTTCTATAGCTGGCTGTCTTTTGCTGAGGAACTCCTTTTAAGTCTCAGTATCACTCTTTCAAACTTCAAGTGCATTTTTTTGCCAGGTTAAATTTTTCTGATGTAAGCACTACTGGCTATTCAACTTTCATTGACAACATATTACTAGGGTCACGCTTAAGAGAGAATCAATGATTAAAATAGAGTCACGCTTAAGAGAGAATCAATGGTTAAAATAGAATCATGCAATCACTAAAGTTTTGTTGCAGAACCCTAAATTTCAAAGTAAACATTTCAATTATACTTTTCCGTAGCATTTTCTATTAATCCTCCCTGCTGCTTATATCCTCATCTGAACCTTTTCCTATAAACGCAGAACCAAGATTTTGGAATAATTGGGACTTAAATTAAATATCTCCAATCTTCGAATGTTGGTTACGGTCTAAAATAAATTAAATTGCTTCTCATTTTTAACTAAAAATTTGATTAATTTTCTCCATCATACATTGTAGAATCCTGCCTTGTTTGCTTGAAAAGAGCAAACTATTTGGATCGCCATCCTCATCATATCTCATGACAAGTTATTTACCATATCATTATATCATGGAACAAAAATAAAGAAGAACCACTTAACAATCGGCGATAAATAATTATTCCACCTTTGCAAACTTTAGTTGCAAATATGCACTGGATATAACTTGCATTCTTGCAAGGCCCCAGGCTTTGTCAGATATTTACTCCATCCTTCCCATAATTCTTGGCTTGTTTGATTTTTTATGTTCAAACTGACAAAACTTTGATTACAAATTACATGTGATTCTATAAAATATGCATAATTTTATTACGTAAAATATATTTTTTAATGTTATAATTTTTATGATTGTTCTTAATCATATTATATATGTAATTTGTGGTCAAAGTTTGGTCAATTTAACCATCAAAAGTCAAACAAACCAAAAATTATGGGACAGAGGGAGTATTATTTAGAATGACAAAACAATTTAGATGATTAAATGTGAATAATTGTGTTGCATTTTTGTTGTGTACAGTATTGTAAACTCTCATAGTAAAATTCGTTGTTGCATACGATTGACTCGTCTAGAGCCAGATCAAATAAAAAAGTTATGTGCAACAAAGCCATCGCTAGGGATTCGGAATGAAGATTTGAGGGTGATTTTTCGGCTTTTAAGTTGCAAGCCTGAGGAAAATCAATCTTAGAATTATGAGCAGATGTGCAAGATACCGGGTATGTTTGTCTGATGATAATAAGAACTTATTTTAAGAAAAAGAATTCATATATTTACATCAAGTATGAAATCTTAACAGCCGTTTGACCTTCCTCAATCACAAAAATAAGTTACAACTCAATTTTGAAAAATAAGATAAATTAAACAGGGTCATAATTGATTTTCTCATATGTTCGATCTTCAATTAAAAATCCTCATAAATATTTTCTATGATTTCCAAACTAAGGGGCTAAGAGCAACTCCACCAGCATCTTAGCACATTCCTTAAATATAATATAAAATATTGGATCATAATGATTTAAGATAATAATAGCTATTCTCAACTCCAACAATATTCCTTATATTCATTTCTTATATACTATTTTATTATTAAAAGTTACCATTATTACAATAGGTGAAGAGAGAGAACATGTTTGTTTTCAAAATTTATTATAAAATAAGATTTGGGAGAGGATCGAGGTTAACTAAAGATAAGGCATGGCTAATAGATCTTAGTGATTTAGGGAATCACTAGGATACTATTGGAGTAGATTATTTTCTTATATACCTTATATTTTGGTTTAAGACTCCAAATAGCTAAGCTATTGGAGTTGCTCCAAGATCGTTAATGTCATACATGAACTATGACCAGGTATTTAGAGTATCTCCAACCATCTAAACCCCTTGGCTAAAAAATGAGTTGGCATACTTAAAATAAAAAGATATAGCCAACAGCTTCAAAAACTGAACTCCAACCATGATCAGCTGTTATCTATAAATTTAGCCAACCTCCTATGGATGGCTAAATTTGTCGAACCTCTACAGGTCTGTAAGAAAATCTGTAGGAAGATTGTACATCATTTATTACCATATTGAACTAATATATTCTATTTTAATAATTTAAAATATTAATAACATACTATTTTTAAATTATAGCCAGCCAATATAGCCAGTACCATTGAAGCAAAATGTCCTACAGGTTCAGCAAATTTTACATAATGTCTTACAGGTCCAATTTAGCCAACGATTATAGCCAACGCCGTTGGAGATGCTCTTAGCGCACGGCGTTGCCAAATAAAAGATGATAAGACCCGCTGTATATGTTCTTTCATTCGATAAGAATCTCAAGACTAGCTCTACAGGTAGATTTCCCAATATAAGAGGAGTCGCCTTTCAGGAAATTGTGGAAATCATTTGATATCCTCCGTCTTTATCTCAACTGTATAGCGAAATACTTTAAACATGACAAACATTCGATTAAAATTTGAGAAATTCTTCATAAAAACAAATATGATCTATCATGTCTTTAATTTACGTGAACATGTTCTCGAGATCCTCCATCTTTAATTAACTCGACTAACCTATAGCTCGATTGTACTATAAACATAATAGATATTTAATTAAAGTTTGAGAAACTCTCAACAAAAGCAAAACACGATCTAACACGTTTTTAGTTTATGAACATAATCTTACTTTTTCGAGATCCTCCATCTACTGTAATGTGAGGTACTTTAAAGATGACAGATATTCAACTAAAATTAAGAAATTCTCAACAAACATGCAATTAAAGTTAAGAAAGTCTCAACAAAAGTTAAACACATCTTTAGTTGATGAACGTAACCTCACTGAATATGTAACAACTATTGTTGCACACGTTATAACTGAAACTAAAATTTAGAACAAGAACAAGCATTGGACAAGTCAAGAAAAGCCTAGCTACAAAAGGAGAAAAAATTAATTGACGGAGAACAGTGAGAATTTAAAGGACAGGAGTTTGTCTTGGTGCAATGAGTTTAATTGATTAGAAGATCTTCTTATATGGTTTTTAATGCTCACTAAAGTGTTGGGCCTCAACGTTAACTATTGGTAATAAGGCCCATCTGAAGAGATGGGCGGATGGGTTGATGGGATCCCAGGAGGAAAAAATAAATAAAAACATAATTCGTAACATAGCGACAGAAATACGCATAAGGAGAGCCCCAATTCCATTCCAACATTCGGCGCAGAATGCAGATAGAAGAGAGCACATATAAGTTAACCTAACGGATATAGAACAAGACAAATAATTTAGTACGATTGATTTCTGGAAAAAAATTAAAGAAAAACACCACCATAATCATAACCATAACACCCTTTCTATATATGTTCCAAACCATAACCATGTTTTTTTTTTTTAATAAAAACCATAACCATGTTTTTTTTTTTTAATAAAAACCATAACCATGTTAAAACACAAACATTTAATTTTCACCTAAGTAGATTTGTCACGGAATACTCCTTCGTCCTCTTTTATACGTCTCTTTTAATATGTTACGAAGACTAAGATATATTATTAATTCATGGGATGCCTTCGGTTCTGCAGGTCTCTTTAAAATAACTGATCTCATGGGGTCCTGATCTGATTTTTTTATTATTATTTGGATTCATATCCCTGGTCTTGGTCCTTTACTGATTTACAAGCTGGAGATGGCATAATTGATGCCTAGTCTCATCTTCCCTGAACAGGTTTTGTTCTTGACACAAGGCCATTGGTAAGATTACCATAACCGAGCAATAGTTGTTCGCATAATCGCATATTCGCATGTACATGGTACTGTTTCATTGTGGGCGGCAAAAGCACTGCTATATCAGAAGAAGGAATATTGAGGTGGAACAAACAAAACTAATCACTGTCCTGGAGCACAATAGAATAGCCGAAGATCATAAACGTGTCCGAGACCTTGAAATGTTGGAACAGATAAAGCAGGTCAAGATAGAACAACCAGTATTTGAATGTTCTGTATAAACTTTAATAATGTCTAAGACATGAATTACTAAGAAAAGCCACAAAGTTGTCCGAAATGTTTATCATCAAGATTCAAGAAAATAATCTATTTAGTCCGTATAATCATCATTTTAATGTTTCCAAATTATAAATTACAGTGACATACTGTATTTACTTTCCAAAATACTTTTAGAGCGCGTCTGAAAACATGCATTTCATTTCAAATGACGGGATTTGAGTTGTCGTTTCAAATTCTTAGGTTTATATACTAACATTTGAATGTCTGGATTTCAAATGAAATCCAAATTCCCAAACAAACTATTTTATCAAATCCAGAATTTCAAATGAAATCCAAGTTCCAAATGGGCCATTAATGATTTTGAGCAAAAATGGTTGACGAAAATAATTATTTCATCAACACAAGAAGGAAGAAAGTGATGCATCAGCCAGCCATCCCAGCAACCTATTCTGAATTGAAAGATCTACACTTCAGGGTTGATCCATATCATCTTGACGAGGATCCACATATCTAGATATACATGAACACGAAGCCCTGTGAAGTCTAGTCACTAGTAGGATTCATAATCCACTGCCTTAAATCCCTCTTTCCCCGAAAACAAACTAATCGTTATGATTCCTTTTAACGTTAAAATTATCAAGAATCTGTGTTGTGGTTCTAGATCAATTACCTTGAGCAGAACTGAAAAAAATGATGTTGTATAAGTAATGTACTTATAAATTGTGTATAGTTTGTACTTTGTACAAGTAAAAAATCAGTTCTATCAATATGAACCTACGAAAAAATTACATGAGTTCAATGATACGCGCATAATGAGCCTTCTTTTGAATTAAGAAGGGCGCTTGAGATTTTTAAAATCCATCGAATCAATACACTCCTCCAGCTTCTCCCTGTGAAGATTCAACATTTTCAATAAGTCCGTGGCCTTGCCTTTGATCCTGTCACTGCAACCGAACTGCAACAATAGAAGTAGCTTCTGAAAAGCCCCTACTTGAAGAGCTTCAACAATAACTCCTCCATCCTCCCTTTTCTCATTCTTGCTCAGCTTCCAGACGATCGACACTGAGAACTCTGTAGCCAGGTCCGAAACCCGGAGGATCTTCTTGACCAGAACAGGCATTGTTAGTGCATTAGCATAGGCCTTTTCTCTTCCTTGCTTGTACAAACACAAGCCGTCCAAAACACCCAGTGCTTTCTCACATATGCTTTTTTCGCAATCCATGAGCATTTCTAGTAGTCTTTCGACTAACCCCATGTCAGTAAATCTTGTTACAATCTTCTCGACGGATCTACTAGACGATGAAGTCGAAACCATGTAGTAAATTATTATCAGAGAAGCTTTCGTAGTTGTAGTAGAGACAGGCTCTTCGATTAGCTTCACTAGTCCTTCCAAAGACCCTTCAATTTTCGCGAACTCCTCCATTTTCTTCTGATCGGTTGATAAAACATGTTTTAGTACTAATACAGAATTTGTTCGAACCGATAAATCTCCACCGCTTAAAAACCGCACCATGCAATTCAACGAAGAATTTGATCCGAGAAAAGACTTAGCCTCTCCATCTAAAGGCGTCATCATCGAAATAACTAACAAAACCTCCTCCAAAACTAGAGCATTTTTATCAAAATTTGTTTTCGAAAATGTTTCAAACACCGAAGCTAAAACGCCGACTGTCCCATTCGCGACAAAACATCGCTTATTCTTCTCACTTTCCTTAGCCAACCGCTTAATCCTCCCCACCACCTCCCCACACGCGCTGGCCTCCTCTCTTCTACACGCCGCCACGAGCCTCGAAAGCATCTCCGTGACTTGATGCGAGCTCAAGGGGATCCTAGGCGTCGGAATTCTCTCGATTCCATACGACTTATTCACAACGCACCAATCTTGTATCATTTTCCGCAAGGCGTGATTAGGAGTCGGCTCAAGCGTGTTCAAGGCTTGTTTCGTAGTAGGACACGTGTTGTTTCCAGCTTCAATCCACGTCTCAATGCTGCACCGATCGTAAGTTATTCCGCTAGACAAAGTCACGGGGTCTTTCATCAAGTCCAACGAGATTGGGCACCGGAAATGACTCGGAATCGAAATCTCGAAATTCGACAAGTCATCCAAACCGTCTCTCTTGTTCGCTTGCCGAGAAGCTCTCTTCTTTCTCCATGAGGAAATCATATTATTACGAACCTTTGTTTTGTTTTGTTTTGGGTATAAGATAAAGTTGTGTTAGAATGAAATGAGAATATGGTACAATAAAGAGGTTGTGTTAATATATATACGTGAGTTGTGCTAGTTGCCTTACGCGGTTCAAGCAAGGAAACTTGAGCAAGGAGATTACTACAACAAATAAAAATAATGAAAACGTTGTATGGGATTGAACGTTGACCATTGAAAACTTAGAAATGGACCATTTAATTCTCTCCCTCTCGTCGTGAGTTAGAGGAGGGAAGTTTACGCGAATTATAATATTCTTGTAAAATATAATAAATTTTCTTAAAATTACTTTTTCTCTATGTAGAATTTAAACATTTAAATTTTATTTAGAAATAAATGAATAAAATATTTAAATATGTGTTGAATAAATGAAAACGATACATGAGGATGAATGATACTTCCTACGTCCCCCTCAACTGTTTACATTGGGGACGGAAGCTCAGCATGCATTTTAGTTATGTTATAAAATATATTTTGATAAATTATTTTAATTTTTTTTTTGTGAATAAAAATATATAATTTAAATTTTTAAAAGAAAATTGTAAAATTATATGTAATATTCATTCTAAAATGCTGATCGGATACTATAAAAAGTGTAAATAAATGAGAGGAGAGAGAAAGTATTGTATAAAAAACTCAATAAGCATGGAGATCAAAGTTTGACCAAAAATCTTTCGACAAATAAAGAAATGGTCGGTGTGGCGTGGCGAGAGTCAAAGACACACAACGGTTCATATCTTGATCTACTCATTCTTCTTTCTTTTTGTGTCCTGTAGACGCGGACCAAACCTAACACGCCTAGTTTGAATATTTAGCAGGTTACTACAGTATTTTATTCGATATCAGAGGATTATGTTTGATACTCCCTCCGTCCCTCCCATTTCTTATCAAATGAGTTGGGCACGGAGGTTAAGAAATATGTATAAAGTAGTGAAAAAGAGAAAGAAAAGTGGGTGAAATGGTGGGACCCATTGATTTCTAATGTATAAAAAGAAGATAGTGGAGTAAAAGTAGTGTGAAAAGGAAAGAAAAGTGGAGAAGTGGTGGGACCCATTTACTATTTTTGGTAAGTTTTGAAATGTAAAGAATTGGATGGGACACTCCAAAGAAGAAAGTGTAAAGAAATGGAAGGGACGGAGGGAGTATTTTCTACTGGTTTATGGGAGTTGTCTGGTTGTAAACTTGTAATGTAGTGGTGTACCATGACATGTTAGACGTGTGATACCATTTATTAACTCGTGTCTTCTTCTACATTATGATATAAAATAATATAAAATATTGAGCAAAATAATAAACTTTTATGATAGATTTCAGGACTGATAGGAAAAATCAGATAACAAAATAATTTGATATTTAAGTCATCGATTTTATTTTTATTTAGATATTTTTTATGATCAACACGCTCTAATCCATCCACCTTATTTTTTAAATTTGATTGATTATTGATCTAATTTTCTTAGATGAAACATTTTTTTTGGCCCAACCAAAACTTATTGATATCAAAATAATTAATTGAAATTATTCCTAATAATGGCTACCTTTTACAACACGTTTAAAAATTTCAACTGTGGATACCCTTTTGAAAAATCAACCACTGTCTATAAATGGATGAAAATATTGTTTAAGGTCACAACATATCACACCAAAATTTAATGAATCTATTTGAATTAAAAAATATTTGGCTGCATCAACTACTTCCTAGAAATATCGATTTTACAAAGTCATTCCTATTGAATTGAGCGCCAGCTAGTCCAGCAAAGAAAATAGATTATTATAAACTCTTAAGTCTAAATTATGAATGGACCACTGTTAACTGTTAAGAAAACGAATGACATTTGCGTAATTAATACTCCCTCGGTCCTTTTTTAATTGTCATATTTGGGTTTGTGCCGGTAAAATTGACAAAAATTTGACTGAAATTTATTAATATTTTATTAATTGATAAAATATAAAAAATATGTCATCGGAGATAACTTTTAATCTACTTTAAAATATAATTTTTAATTTTTTAAAATAATGAAAAAGTGACCAATAATTCTCAGTCAAAAATTAGTTAATTTGACTAATAAAAATAGAATTGTGACAACTAAAAAAAGATGAAACAGTTGGAACACATAAAATGAAGAAACTAGCAGCCCATTTCTGACTCGGTGCGTACAATTTGAACGGTCGGTCTCCATTTTAGTTTCTTCTATTTTTCTTAATACAAGAGCAAGATTTCCTTCTATCCCTGGTACAGTTGTGCTGAGTGCTGACCATAAACAATTGTCAAATTTGCAATTATTTTCCTTTGCGGTGATATATGCAGCCTGCACGTCGATTTTTTCATTCTTTAAAACCAGATATATTCAACTTTATATATTCTAAAATATAGGTTTAGTGAAAATTGTTGTGCTAGGAAAAGGAATGCTATTGAAAAAGTCATATTATGTTTGGTAATTTATTGATATTTACATATTTTGAATTATAATATTTGAAAAAAATTATATTTGATGACATTTGATATTAAAATCTGTAACAAATTCTCATAAAAATTGAAATATAAATTTTTTAAAGAAATATGATGGTCAAGAACCGCTATACTCTTGGAAAAAACCGTTTTACATTTATCAAATAGTTTTCCAACTATAAAATCATAATACATTAAACTTTTGAAACGTTGATATTTTAAAAGATCAACAACATAATAACGACATCATGAAGTGCAGTGGTGTGCTAGAGCAGGGAGCAACTCCAAAAGAGCATAAGTACCGGAACATAATACATACTTAGTTCATCTGACAGCAAAGAAGGAACTAAATTGGTAGAGTTATACGAACATACGAAAACAATGAAACGATCATGCAACTAAGATGTTTTGCCTGCCTCCAACAGCTTCTTCAAGTTATATAAAGACCTTAATTTTTCTCTGTTGGCTTTGTCCAGCATGTAGCCGAATATGATATTGGCCGCGCTGGGCGTGATTCCTCTGTTCTCTAAATACTTCCTGAATTCCGTTTTCAGGCTGTCGTTCAGTTCACTGCGATTGGATCACACAAAAATGGTCACTATTCATTTCACAATATTGAAACCTCACAAAAAAATATGAGACTCACCTAAAATCAAGCTTATTGGTGTAAACACATTCACCGCTATAAACACTTTCGATTGAATATCCAGTGCCGTATGCAGCACAGTCGAATGCAATGTCGTTCTCCTCGGAGTTAGCACAACGGATTTCAACATGTATTGGCATCCTAAAACTGATGTTCTTATGAAACTGATAGTACTCAGCGGTAATTGGAGTGAAGACAGAAGGTTTGCCGGCTTGGACAATAATATCTTTCGATTTGTACCGCCGTTTCAAAGTTATTGAATCGGACCCTGGGATATCATTCTCCACGTTGAAGGGGAAATCATCCGGAAAGTTTACACCCTACAGATGCGAGATTAAACAGTAGAGTTAAACATAGATACTATACATTGTTTCAAGATATTTTATACGGGTTAAGTTCTAAGAAGACCGTTTTTTTATTGAAAATTTTAAAGACAATATATAAACTACTAGGAGAACATTGCAAAACTTTTTTTATCTAAGGGACCTCAAACAAACAAACATGAATCGACAAAACACTATAGCATAGTACTCCATGAATCGACAAAACACTATAGCATAGTACTCCAGGATTCGACAAAACAAATATGAATGATACTAAATTAATTAAAACATGATACCGATAACAAACCTGGCTAGACACACGACTGAATTCCTCAGCATGCGATATCTCTGATTCGATTTTTTTAAGGAGCGGATCTTTTTCTTTGCAATTAGAAACGGTATCATTATTGTACTCCTCAGCATCACTCTTCTGTAAATTTTCTGTGGTATTCTCATTGTTTCCCTCAATATCACTCTTCGGCATTTCCCCTGAAAAACCACTCGTCTTTTCTGCGAGCTTCTCATTGTTGTCCCCGGTGTCACGAATCCGTATCGCCTCTGAGGCATCACTCATCTTTTCTGCAGCCTTGTCATCCTGACTAATCACAATTTTCGTATTAAAGTGAGTAGCCATGGCCTCAGAGAAATCGCTTATTTTTTCGGTCTTCTTCTCCTTCTCGTCCCTGTTGCACGAAAAATCACTCATATTTTCAACCACTTTTTTCTCTGGATTAATCACAAATCTTGCATTAAAATGAGTAGCCATTGCTTCAGAAAAATCACTCTTCTTCGCGGTCTCTTTCTCATTCGAGTCGCCAACAAAATCATTGCCATCATCTTTATCTCCTGCAACACTCCGTGCATTACATTTTTGAATTGAACTAACCGCTGCACTCAGTAAAATGACTTCTGTTCGCAACGACTCGACGTCCCTACGAAGAGATTTGACACTGCAAATTAAATCCTCAGTAACCGAACTCTGCAAGTACTCATCCGAAACCTCAGGGGAGCTAGAAAAATTTCGGAGAAAGGGTCCAATTAACCGTTTGCTGCATGTTTTCGAGCCGCGATTAATCGTGTCAGGAAAAACTACAGGGATGTGATTAAGAGCAGTCGAGAAGGCGCGGCCACAATGGTGTAGAGAAGGAGAACTTGAGAGGCGAAGTATTCTTGTTAGAGCCATCGAAGAAGAAAAAATGAAAAATGGGATAAGGATTAGAAGAGTTTGATTTATACAAGGAGTTGCTTAATCCTAATAAAACTCAACTATACCTTGGTAACCAAGTTAAATATCTAAAAGATATGCTTCTCATTTGCAAATTTCAATACAGAATGGAAACTAAATCAATCATTTGCAAAGATATCCGTTTGTCGTCCCCGAGTTCTTGGGTTCGATTCTCACATATATCGAATTTAATATAGAACAGATGCTAACGAGTATCATAAAAACATCACTATACAATGATTTTAAATTCTTGAAATATTTTATATCAATATCCAAATAACAAGAGACATCAAATTGTACATAAACAATATTGAAGTCTCGTATAAAAAATGTTCGGATTTTTGACAATCGACGATAATAATTATCCCGCGATTTTGTAAAGGTACGGAATAATTGTTGCTAACAATTACTTGTCAAGGACGACCTCCTGTAAAACATATACCATCATGCCATCATGGTGTGAAGAAGCTAGAGCCACACCTGCAGCTCCATTCTTCAGGTCCATAATTAGGAGACTGGAGCTGCATATCGTTGGTTGGGACTTGAACGGCAACGCATGGCTTGCACTCCCCACATCCGTGATCACAATTTGGTGGTCTTGACCCGAGTCTACTCATCTCTGATCTGTCTGTCTGCTCAAACTACATCAAAATTTATCGTTATCCGACAAAACTATCAAGTAAAGAAAATGCATATGAAATTTATGTTACCCGGGCTGAAATGTCTAAACTAGATATGTGTCCGAGCGTCTAGTCCGACAATATTTTGTGAATTTTACATGTTTTTGGTCTAAGATAAATGTTGGAGCGTTCATATCCATGTCCGAGTGTCGAGTTTCCGACACGGGTACTCGAAGTAAAATAAAGAGTCGGGGGATAACGTTAGATTAAATACACAGAGCTCGAAACTCCCATGCAAATGTATCAAAGAGGCGATCAAGAGTCATACTTGTTCCTTGTGATGCCCAAGTTCTTCAAGAGAGTGCAGGCTTTTCCTCGTGCCTAATCGCGACACTTGATCTGCATACATAAATGTAACAAGTGTGAGTTCAAGAACAAAGTGCCTTAAAGTGATCCACTTAACTTGTTTAGTTACCTTCTTGCTGAGGAGCCTCAGTTTGATCCAAGGGTGAAAAGGGCTGAGCTGCTGTAAAAAACCAACTTGTTATACACAAACAGGCTATGAAATGTGTACAAATTCTTCTCCTCATCATCAATTTATTTTACTGCAGGAACCAAGAGAAATGCTCTTTACCACTCAAACTTCAACTCATAAATATTTGATATATATGGTATATCAAGGATCCTTTATTTAAAAATTATTTTTATTTGCACAAAGCTCAGAAGTTGTCATAATCATGAGATTTCATGAGATCAGTATGCGTGTGCGTGCATAAAATGTTGGAGTGCTTTAATTAGTATAATTCATTTGTTACTCTGATATGTGCTGATATAGACTTCAGAGTATTGAAAAATGAAAACGAAACCAGGATACCCCCAGGACCAAACATCTGTCCCGATAGTAAAGAATTGAGAAGGACAGAGAGAGTCATGTCTACGATAAACATTATTTAAACATTCTACTTGCTTCCAAGGTAAAAGTTGTTGTTAATAACTTAATATGTTATATTTCATGGGAGTTCCAAATTATTACTGATGGTGATATACAAATAATGCAAATTAACTATTTGAAAATGATGTGTTTAAATTAGATAAAAGAGAATATATTGTGTTTGTGTGATGATTCTCAGTTTTTAGTTTTTAGTTTTCACTTTTATGTGCCTTGGCCACGCAGTATTTAAAGAGAATTTATATATACAGTATGGGCATTGCTTTCCAGTACATAACACAGCACAGTGCAAACTGAGCCATGCAATTTAAGATATTGTTCCTAAACCAAACCCCAGAAACCAAACTTCATCATATGATCTTTACATACAGTGAAGACTAATGGTTTCTGTAATAACAGTAGAGGTTTTTAAGTAAACTGGTTAGCAAATAGCCAAATACTATATCCAACCTGCAGACTGACACTCAAAGTTTTCCCACACTGGAGATTAGGCTTCAGCAAAGAACATGCAAAAGATGCTCGGGTAATGTTTCGTTGCAAGGAATCAGGAATGGGAAGTTCTGCTATGAGTCCGATACTGGTTTAGGCTCGAAGAAGATGGCAACAGCCTGATAGAGATTCTCTTCTTCAAATGGCTTTGATACGTAACCATCCATTCCGTTTTTCAGGCACTCGTCATGTGTGGCATGGATAACATCGGCCGTCATGGCTAAAATGGGTAAATGCCATTCTGTAGTTCTTGAAGTTCTATTGGCAGGGGGATATTCACCATTCATCTGCTCATTTGCCTTGCTCTCCAGCATCCTAATGCGACGAGTTGCCTCAAAACTGCAAACAGATGGAATGTGAATATATTGAGACAGTTGATACCTGGGCTGCTAATTCGAATCTTATATTATGAATAGATAGCACAAATTCTGTAAGAACAGTTGTGCTTCCAGACAACTCTAATGACAAAGGTGTAGTACATCTAAGATAGACAGCGCAGTTATGGACTTTGAATTAGTCTTGATAAGGTTTATTTAATATATCTGTAGCTGATATAGTCCATTATGAATAGATGTATATTAGAATTCAAGATGAACATAATAATAGCCTGTGTGGTGATAAAGGCACTGTGGCAAGTTTGTATACGTATACTATTGCAAAGTGGGAAGTACACAATACACAAACTACCATCTTGATGAAACCTTGGTCCTATGAAGATAATTGGGTTGAAAATAATCTAGCGTCTTATTACAGCTTGAAAGATAATATCCTAAATCAAATAAAACTACTTGAGGTCACTAAAACCTTAATTCAGATAAACTATAGACTAGTTTGGATTCTGTAAATGTTTTGATATTCCATTTTGCAGGACCAGTATATATAAGTATATAACAACATGATGAAGATTTAGCAAAAAAATAAATAATACTCCCTCCGTCCCCCTCAATTGTTTACATTGGAGGGGGACACGGAGACCAAGACAATGTGTGAAAAATGAGTAAAGTTTAATGAAAAATGGGTAAAGTGGTGGGACCTACCAATATTTAATAATAGATTTGAGATAGTGGAGGAAAGTAGTGGGTGTAATAGTAGTTTTTATTGTTAAATATGAGATAGTAGAGGAAGATAGTGGCCTAGTGGGTGTAATGATGGGAAAAACTTACTATTTATAGTAACGTAAAGAAATGAGAGGGACATCCCAAAATAGTAACTGTAAACAAATGAGAGGGACAGAGGGAGTATGACTAATGATAGCAAAAGCACTATAATATAACTTTTGCAATCCACTAGTGCTGGAAAGTATACATGAACAATCATATTTATTTAGACCATCTGGATATTGGACATACAATTATACAAGTAAATTAATTATTTTAACGCCATATGGGCATGGGCAGCCTAATCATACTATGATCACCAAATAAGGTTATGTGATATTTTAAAAAGCATCATCAGATATATTTAAATTTCTTAGAATTTTAGATCATTAAGAGAATATAAGAAAATAAGAAACAGAGTTGAGAACAAACCCATCCATTTCTGGCATCTGAATATCCATGAAGCATGCGTCAAAATTGTGTGGAAACTGTAGTAGTGCAAGAGCATCTTTACCGCTCTCAGCACACTCCACATCGGCACCAAACTTCTTCAGGGCACCGGCTGCAACTCTGCGATTCACCCTGTTGTCATCAACCACCAATATTTTCTTGCCGCAAAGCAGACTTCGAAGGAAAGATCCATTGAGCATTTCTTTTCCTTGCGGTTTCTTTCCTGTTCCAAACACCTGCTGAAGACAGGCTGCTACCATGCTAGCCCTCAACGGCTTCATAATCACAGTATCTGCAAAACCTGCTGCTTTTGCTTTATCAAACTCAGCGCTGGTGATATTGGTGGCCAGAAGGATCATCTTAGATAATAAGTTATCATCTCCGTTTTGCTTGCAATTAATCAGTCGTAGATTTAAGAAATCATCTTCACTGGATAACCATGAATCCTTCTCAATCAGAATCATATCTTGCTGCAAACGGTTTCTGCAATAAACCAAAAGTAATGAAACAGGCGGTGATAAAGTTTAAAAATAAGTAGTGTGAAGTTAAAGATTTACCTCGATCTCACAATACCATTTATGCCTGACATTGTGGCTGCTATCTTGATGCTAGCGGCAATTTCTACCAGGATGCCAAGTCTTTTTAAATGATACTTTGTTATCGCAGCTCTAACTGGTCTCTCATCAACTAAAATTGCTTTCAGTCCTTTAAAGGTCGTAGGGAGATCACCAGCTAAGGATTTTTTCATATCACCAGTTGTAATATTTTGGCACCTTCTAAAGACAGCCGTAAACGAAAATGTACTTCCAATTTGCGGACGACTGATGAAGTTTATCTGACCACCCATCAACTCAACTAGACACTTGCTTATACTTAATCCGATACCGGTACCACCATAGTTTCTCGAAGTTGAACTATCCGCCTGCATGAATGGCATGTATACCCGCTCTTGTGCGGGTACAGGGATCCCTATCCCTGTATCCTCAACAGATACCATCAATGTGACATTTTGAAATAATTCATCAGGACCTATCACGTTATTAGAAGCATTGCACATGAACTCTTCATTGGCAATTAATTTCTTAAATGTATCCCAATTATTCCTATCATCAGCAGCTTCACGACCACTCAAAGTACTAAAGTGACTGCTAACTGCACCTTTAAATCCTCTATTCAAAGTTGTGTCAGAACTTGCCCCTAGGACAACTTGTGCATGGTCAGCAAGGTGAACTTGCACGAATATGTGTCCTTTTTCTGTGAACTGCCACAAGGTAGTACTACTAGCAGTCAGATGATATTAAGACATATAATTGGGCAAGCACAAGTCTTGTTACGAATTGGAATATGAAGGAGCAAACTTGATGATATAGTACAAGGTAATGACAAAATTAATAGAGCTTAGAACAGCACACTGACCTTGACAGAGTTTCCCACAAGATTTGTGATCACTTGCCGGAATCTCCCAGGATCTCCGACAACAATATCTGGAACCTTATCAGATACGAACACGGCCAGCTTCATTCCTCATTGGAAAGTACAACATTAGTCTCAGTAAGGCCAACAAATCATTGATATAAGACAAACAAGGAAAAAAATTGTTGGGGGGGGGGGGGGGGGGGGGGGGGTGCAGGGTGCTAAAAATTAAGGCAAACAGTGTAATAAACCGCAGAGAATCAAATTTATCACTGATTAGATCATACCTCAACACCTTGGTGCCTAGACTTTTCAGAGAACAAAGAGAGCACATCATCAAGTATAGCTCGAATATCAAATGGGACTACTTCCAGATTTAACTTTCCAGCTTCGATTTTTGCCCTATCAAGGACTTCATTAATCAAAGCTATCAGTGCCTTTCCACATGCCTGAGCTGTTTGACCATAGTCCCTTTGTGTCGAGCTCAAATCTGTATCAAGAAGCAATGCAAGCATCCCTGCAACAATAACACAAAGGGAGTCCCCAATGTAAGTAACAAAGTTCCTTGTACTTATTTCATGGGACAAAACTAAGGATATAAGCCATACCAAGGATGCCGTTCATTGGAGTTCTGATTTCATGTGATACAGTAGCAAGAAACTAAAATAAGAAAGCCATGGATTATAAAGTCAGCACTCAGAAGTCTAGTCTGAAAAAATGTACTTGATCAAGTTCACATAATTAAGTTGTAGTATGTCCAACCTGGGATTTTGCAACATCGGCAGCTTCTGCTTGCCCTTTTAGTTTCTCCATTTGGTCAAAATCATCCTCAACCTTAACAATGTGAAGCGCTGCACCATATATCATATAGCCGACTAGTAACCCAATTACAAATATTAAGGACGCAGTCGTGATTGCTGTCCATGCTGTCGGTGCCTTCTGAAGATACCTTTGTGCAGGATACAGTAATTCATAAGTAAAACTTTATATCCAGTTTCTTTGTTATAAAGGAAAAAAATCAAAAATATTAACATGAAGCAAAACTGGTTAAATTTGCTTACCGACATATCATTTGGTGTCTTCTAAATGGATCCCCAAAGTCAAGCATGCTTAGACGCTCAAGGGAAATATCACAATCTTGATGTTCACGTCCATACATTACTAGGGGATCTGAAGTATTAGTTATGTCATATACGTTGACTACAATTGCTTGGTTCCGAGAAAGTTGTCCTAGTAGATTTTCAACTAGCGACTCCACATCAAATGCTCCACCAAGGTATCTGTTAGAGCAAGTAACAATTAGCTACAGGAAAATATTCTTCTGACAGAAATCGCCAAGACAGAAGACAAAATCATTACATTTATATCTCGATTTTAATTGAAGACCTTTCAACTAATAGAAAATATTGCAAGACATTTAAAGTTTAACATGATCAATGATGAACAGTAATGTAGCCTCGCATGTCTTATAGTGACTTATTATATGTGTAACCTTCAAATTGTTTTTAATATATCTATTAAAAGTTCCCATTTCCTAGGACATGGGAACTATTAAATGTTTTAAGGAAATGGATGATAAAACTATTTGTATACATAAAACATGGGGGTTCTTTGAGATTGCGACTTGCCGACGAGTATTTGACTGACTCAAGTGAGTGATACAACGGTATTCTATAGATCCAGATATGTTAACTGCAATGTACAAAAGTAGGATTGGCAGTAGAAAATGTGGGTATATATAAAAAAAAGTATAGTAATGTAGGATACTGCAATCAGCAAGACAAAAACATCTACACTCCTTAGCAATCCATTTTTAAGAATCATAAATCCTAATACTTTTTTAATATGCTCATTGTATTTTACAGGAGCTGTATATTTGGTTTTATCACCAGGAGGGTTTCAAAGATTAGATATGACAACAGTTTCTGGAATTGCCCAAGACAAACCTGTAACATAGCAGATACATGATGCAAATTACTTATACTATTTTATAAGAGCTTTAATATTAATTCTTCCATCAGGAATCACATAAATCTGTAAACATTACATAGAGACAAATTAAAAAATATATATATAAAAAAGAAGAGAAACAGTGCATTAAATTCTGTAACACAATATAACAATAAATGTTAAGTGCATAGAAAGAAGTAAATAGAATACCCTGCTGTTGCTTCAATACGTTCTTCCACAGAAGGATTTGGCTCAAGCTTGAATTTGTATACAGGAAACGTTAACACAACCCCAAGATGATGAGAACCCAACAAACGAAATGGCCTTGTAAGAACTGCATTCCCAGTAGACCTAGCCCTTAATATGTTTTCACGATCTTCCTGTAAAAATTGAAGAATTTGGAGTTTGAGAGTAAGCGTCCATTTTGTGATTAATTTCGGATAACATTGCTCGCATGTAATGTGAGAATTTACCCAAAATGCCAAAATTGAACAGATTTAATAAAATATAGCATATGAATTACCTCTCCTGACATCATATCAAGTGACTCAATGTACGAGACAGTTTCTTGAGAGAATATTACAGGGGCATACTCATCTCGCATAGGTGAAGGCTCCCTTTCCATTGTCTTTATTGTCCACCCATGTTGCTTCTCAAATTCATCCCTTTCTGAATTTACAACCCTTTGTGCATATGCAACACCATTTAACAATGGCCTTTCAAAAGCTGTCCTAGCGGTGTATTCTGCAAAAGTTTCCTGCACTACCAGAAAGATTTAGGTAAGTGGCGAAAAATGGGCCAACAGAATCAACAATAGATGACCAAATATAAACCCACACCTGATCAATTGCTGAGGGATTCTTATAATAGTGAAAAGTGGAGACCAAAACAGCAAGCGCATGCACATGATTAACACTGACATTAAATTGATCTTGCAACATTCTAGCCCTTTGATCACACATGCTTACAAGAACTTCTTTCCTTCTTTCTTTGTTTTCAGCATCCATCCTATTATATAGCACTCTACTAGCAAAAACCATAATCATGATCCAGAGCGCTAAAATTTTGGGCAGCCATACTTTGTTTATAAATGTGTACTTTCTCTTTGTTCCAAATGGATCATTCAACCTTACAGCCACCGTATGGTAACCTTGCATCTTCATAGTCATTCCTCTTGTTTTTCCTCCTTTCTTAGGATCATATAAACTGAAAGAAAGATATATTTCTGATTAGGATTTTTTTCAATAACAAAGAAATTTAACATTCAAATTTCATGTAACTACAGAGAAAAAAGGCACATTTATCTATCGATGCAGCATTGTCTTGCGTGAGACTATAATCATCACAAACCTCTAATGATTATGTGCCCAAAGACATGAAATTATTAGTATTAGAAACTAAAGTGTTCTCTTGTTCTCAGTACTCTCTCCCCCTATATATATGCAGGGTCATGTTCTGCTCCAACCCGTATTAGCCTACAAACTCCACAAACCAGCTAACATATCATCGGTCACACTCGAACAATTTAATTTAGTATGCAACAAATATACCCTCACGGTACTACAAATCATCGTTTTTCATAAATAAATATCACAATTTGCAGTTTATAATCTAAATTAATTTGTATTTAACCGAACACCTATATAAAATATACACACCCTACGCAATTCACTATACTATAAACAAAGATTTCTCGATTTCTTTGAGGAACAAGCATGGCTTGCAACTGCTCTCAAAAGATGGACACAACCCAAACTCCAAAAAAAGACTGTCTCTCTCTCTTCTATCAGGGTTTTAACTTTTAATTAAAGGATCACAATTGAATAAAAAACAATTTGGAACCTCCCTAATTATTCACCCTTTCAACAAGCGTGAAGATAAGTTGAACAAAGTCCAGACAACATATAGCACGTTCACTGTGCTCTCTGTTAAAAAATGCTTATGCATTTCTCCATATATTGGTTGTTTAGTCTTTGATCTCACTTAATCACTTGCATTTCTCTCATTTTTCAATCTAGCTTATAAACATCTAAAAGATGCAAACTTTACATGAAATTAAAATCAAGAAATAAACACATTGACCAATAAAGTAAATATCATTAAATCTTCTTGATAAATACAAAGGCAAAAAAACATTAGAAAGATGCTATCTTTACCTCAACTTTTAAAGCAAATTTGAGGGGTTTTGAAGAAATGCTGCTGTACCCTTTTGAAAACATCAAATATTCTCACAAGGGTCTTGCTTATTTCACCTTCTTGTTCACCATTAATGGAGCTTCAGCTAGCTCAAAACTCAAAAAAAGCTTCAATCTTTCACTTTTTTACACAAATGGGTGTGTGTATATATGCAAAACACATGAAATTATGAATCATAAAAAAAGAGCAGCAAGAAAGAAGCTGCTTTCTCTCTCTAAAACCACTACATAAATGGAATTTAGAGAAAGAGTAACAGAGAAAGGGGATAAATTGAGACTAAAAAAAGTGAAAATTGTTTTTTCTTTTGTTTTTGTTTCTGATTACTTTTGTAATTTATATACACTGCAATTTACTATTTTAATTGGTTAAAATAATAGTAACACATCACTATCAAATATCTTTGAGATAATGACTGGCAGACAAGGCGTAGATCTCATTCTCGTAATAATTACTGCAACTTGTAATAATTAATTATGTAATAATTAATTATGTAATTCATCTCTGCCCAATTATATAGCTCCCTGTCATAAACTGTTTAGTAAAATCTTTACATATAATTTGTACCACATAATTTGTCTTATCATCGTGATTAGCGGTTATGTCGATAAGATTTTGAGATCCTTGTTGATGTTCATAGGATGGTTGAATTAAATTTCATTTGATGGGGGACATAAATAGAACTTTTTTCCTGATAAGACTTATACATAGAACATTAATATGCTTTGAATCATGTTGTTGCCGCTCTTAAAATTTCTAGAAATATAGATGAAAATTTTAATGCAGGCGATATATAAAAAGAGATTTTCTAAAGGCACACAATAGTCTCTAACTCCAATAAAAATAGTTACTTTTGATTGGTGGATGAATAATAAATGATAATGGTCCCTGCATTCACATCAACTCCACCAATCAGAATAGGTCATTTTTATAGAATTTAGTGATTATTGTGTGCCCTTGGGCACACATTAGAAAGACCGATATAAAAATACTTCCTCATTCCCTCACATTTCTTATCCAATAGATTGGGCACAGAGGTTAACAAAATATGTATACAATAGTGAAACAGAGAAATAAAAATGGGTTAAGTGGGTATCCATTAATTTTTAATGTATAAAAACAAGATAAGATAATATAGAAAAGTAGTTTGAAAAGGAAAAGTGGAGGGTGGTGGAACGATTGACTAGTTTTTGTAAGTTTTGAAATGTAAGGAAATTGACGGGACACTCAAAAAAAAATGTAAAGAAATAGTTGAGAAAGAAAAAGAAATATATATCTACATTTTTTCTGATAATTTAAGATGCGATGAATTGATCACTAAATTAAAACGGAGAAGCAAATTATTCACGTAGACGCTGTCTTAAACACGGTCCCTTAGCAATAAATTTTACTCCTTCCGTCTCATCCAATATGAAAAATGAAAAAACAATTTAACAAGAAGATGTAACGGTTGATTAGAAGTTAAGCGGTACAGTAGCACTGTAGCAGTCCTATGTTTGATGAGAATGAGAGTAGTGTAGTGGAGGGTTTGTTAGTTGGTTGAGATATGGTGAATCTCATGGCATTGAATTGATATGTAAGAAGAACAGTGGCAAGTGTTGGGTTTCTCTGTATCCGAATATCTTTGGATGGAACGAGGTGAAGATTGCATGGGGACCATTTCTTTTATTTTGCAAATTATGTTAACATTTTCTCACTTTTTTCTCTTACTGTTCCACCACAATACCTACCCCTCACTGTTTCCATGTTATATGTTCTCTCTTTCTCGATGTTTGGTTAATAAAATATTACTTTTTTTTTTTGGAGTAATGTTTGGTTAAATTTTAATAGCATAATAGGATTAGTAGATCTTTGTTGATTTTAGAATTTTTAATGACATTTCATATCACTGTAAATGGGTGCTTATTATACATTCCAATGTTGCACTATGTGTTAGAAAATGAAATTTTTTTAATATATTGAATATATTTTCTTAATATAATTTACAGAACTTTTAGTTTATGTGCGTCATTCCTTCTCACGAGGTTTTAAACTTTCATGTATAGTTCTAAATATTTTTCTGATGAAGTTCATAAAGAATTGAGTTAAACTAAGTTGAAATTGCTATCTAAATGAGTAAAATGGGATCATATGAGTTGTCCACAAGATCATCTCCAAAATATTAGTTACTCCCTCCGTCCTTCTCAATAGTTTATATTGAGGGACAGGTATTCGGCGTGCATTCTAATACTTTCATAGAATATAATTTGATAAATTATTTTGATTTTTTTTTGTATTAAAGCTAAGTGTTTAAATTTTTATATAAAAAAAATTTGAAAATAAATTACAAAACTATGTTTCATTTGCGCTTTAAATACCATGTCGAGCAGTGTAAAAAAACTATAAAGAAATTAGAGTGACATAGGGTAGGCATGTGCATGGTGCGGTTTGGTGCGGTTTGCACCTAAAACCGCAACCGGAACCACGGGACTACGGTTTCAAAAATTGAAAACCGAAACCAAACCAAGCATAATTGGTGCGGTTCGGTTTATGATATAAACCGCTCATATCATAAACCGAACCGCACCAATTATGCTTGTTTTGGTTTCGGTTTTCAATTTTCGAAACCGCATCCCCGTGGTTCCGGTTACGGGTGTACACGGTTCGGGTTGGGCGGTTTAGCGGAATTTGTCAACCCAACCCAATTAATTCGGGTTTTCAAAATTTCAACCCAACCCGGACCATATAAATTTGCCACCCAAACCAATTTGTAGTACTTCGGTTTGGATCTGATTGGTTTGGTTTGGTTGGATCTTATAAATTTGTAACACAAACATTGATATTTGTTTGATATTTAAATAGATAAATTTAAGACCTAAATACATTTAAGTAACAAACGAACATAGTATTCATGTTTGTGTGCTCTTAAACAAGCATAGTAAATTTAATCTCATTTCTCATTCATACATTTAATCTCATGTACATTTAAGTAGCAAACAAATATTATTATATTAAATTTAAGGAGCACACAAATATAATAAACCAAATAAACTGGACTAATATGTGATGGGTTGGATAAATATTATATATTTTCGTACTTTTCAATCGGGTTGGATTGGATCGGTTTATAAAAACCGAAACCCGTGTCCAACCCAATTAAATCGGGTTAATATATTTTTAACCCAATTACATATCGGATTAAAAAAAAATCGAGTTGGATCGGGTGAAATATGATCGGTTTGGGTTGGGTTGGTCGGTTTCATCAACCCATATACAATCCTAGTTCCGGTTACGGTTTTAGATGCAAACCGCACCACTCACATGTCTACTCCCATGTATCATATAGAAGCAAGTCTATTCAAAAAACGAAGAAGCAAAGGTTAAGGAATTTTATTCGATCTCCGAATCTAACTATACTCGCATATGTCGAGGCATCCTAGCCGGGGACTTTGAATATTTTGCTAGTAAATCTCCACAAGTCAATATTCAAGATTCGCAATATAGACATTGCACTAAACTTACTTATTGTACTGCTCCTTCCATCCCCTTTTACATGTTTATTTTATTTTTCGAGTAGTCAAATCGATTAATTTTTGACTAAATCTTACAAATTATCTATTCATTATTTTTAAATTCTGAAAATTGCATATTAAAATAGACAAAATATACTTTCAAATGATATAATTTTTATTATTATTTTTAATTATAATATATATAAATTACAGTTAAAATATAATCAACTTAACTAGTCAAAAATTAAAATAAACATATAAAAAGAGACGGAGGAAGGAATATTTATTTTAAAGTAAGGCAGACGCCCTCGGTTTGCAAAGTAACAGTAGTAGTAGTATATCTTAATTTAGTTTTGTGGTCAAAGATTCGTACAACGCGTAATTAATAGGCTGAATCCGTATTACAGGCAGCAGAGTTCATGCCTCGTCGCGTAAGCATTCATTGATTCAATTTTTCTAGACAGAATACGAAAATAAAAAGTAGCATGCCTTCAAATTTTTGCCTTATTGCGATTGCGAATCCGCTTGGCTGCCGTAAATATTCGATTTTCTTTGTAAAATTCATTTTATTACTAATATTTTCAGAAGCCCTGTGTAAAGTTGAAAAACTTCTACGTTGTTAAAAAATTCCAAAAACTAAAGGTGGAGACCATAAAATATTATGAGAGACCGATCAAATTACAAAATTGAATAGAGTACTACTTTTATGTAGTATATGTTATTCCACGGAAATTTATGAAGATTTTTTGGGTAATTTCTTGGCAGCTTCCCCTACCCGTTTTGATTCTCTCGATTTTATATTAAAATACAAATTATCAAAATAAAAGTTAAAACAAAATTTAAAAAAAATTACCTACATAACATCAACCATCTCTTATTATCATTCACGCGAGACTTATTGTTTGTCCCATTTAATTTATTCTGAATTCACTAGAATCTTATTTGATCGAATTAATTAATGAATATGAATTAATTGATGAATATGGATTAATTTATAATTATCCAAATTCTACGTTTCTGATGTAATTCGATCATTTCTATCTAATCGACGTATCCGAGAAGCACTTTATTTTTCATTAGTCAAATCAAATCTTGCTTTAAACAACGGTGACTAAAGTGAGTGTCTGAGAATCATCACTATGGTTTTGATTTGCTACCACTTTGTGCAGAAGCAAATGGGTCAATGGTCACGACTTTGCTGGCCCTGCGTACAAGTTATTGGAAATGGATTTTCTCTATTACCCTTTTTCTTGTCCATATTTTGTCAAATGGGGACCGGTATTTTTATTCCCGGGAAACATGCGAATGGTGAAAATGTTTTAAATTATTTTATCGTAGATAAATAAAACCAAACAAAATCAAACAAATCCGGTATATCCCGCTTAGAGCAGGTCTGTGGAGGGTAAAATATACGCAGACGATGTCCCTACTCATTTAGAGTAAGAAGGCTGTTTCCGTGAGACCCCCGGCTTAGTGCAAGACAAAGTTTTATGTGAAATATGAGTAAGGTGTACCTTGGCCATGATTTCTAACACATGGGACTCACCTCTATCAGCAATGCATCTGTCCATGAATGATCTGAGCTGTTGCACCTGAGCCTTGTCCTAAAAGCATAACACCAGAACACTCAAAACCCCTGTAAGCCACTAAACCGAGTCTCAACTACCCTAATACGCCGTCGCCAATCATTCTTATCTAATGTCATATCTTCCGTTAGATTTAGGTTTAGGGCTCCCAAGTCCAAACTCAATTGATCAGACCACGTCCGACGGGGCTGATCTCTCTTTCTCTTTCCTCGAACCGATATGCGTTCAACCCTTTGAACCGGGGCTGAGTTACATTTACGTCGAACATGTCCATACCAACGTAAACGCCCCTACTTTATTTTTTTAGAGATAGACTCAACCCCTAAAAGGCGTCGAAAAATAACATTCGATATATGATCTGTCATAGTGTTACCACAATTCCAACGCAACATACGCAATTCTGCTGCCTCTAGTCGACGTTCCTGAGCCTTTCTCAATGGCCAACACTCAGAACCATATAGTAATGACGGTCTGATTGCCACTCGATAAAATTTACCCTTCAACTTCAAAGGTACACTTCCATCACACAACACACCAGTAGCAGCCCTCCAACGAAGCCATCCCGTCAAAATACGATGAGTCACATCCGCTGAAATATCACCATTATTCTGAATGATAGAACCCAAGTATTTAAATGTATTAGTTTGTGGTACACGGGCCTCCCCGATACATACAGCTACCTCCTCCTCATGAGCCTCCTCACTGAAATTGGCACATAGGTACTCAGTTTTAGAATGGCACAGACGCAATTCATAACCCTCCAGCGATGTACGCCACCGTTCTAGGTTTATATTAAAATCGTTCCGAGACTCAGCGATTAATACAATATCATCGGCAAAAAGCATACACCGAGGTATAGGAGCCTGAATATTACGAGTAATCACATCCAAGACCATTATAAAAAGCAAAGGACTTAATACCGACCCTTGATGAAACCCTACCTCAACTTCATAAATTCAACTTCATAATAACAATTTGTTTCTTTAAAATAATTTTATTATTTTTTTTGACGAAAAGCGAAGAATTTAATAAATAACCGAAACCCAGCAGAGACAAAACCTCGAACTGTCAATTGCAACCTGATTAAGAAACAAAAAAACAAGCTAAACATATAGCCGCTTTGTATTCAGATCGCTTAACAAGTAGAATATTTAAATTTTTTGAACAAAAAAGTATTATGATCAAATCTCGAACAATCCAACCTACATCAGTTGTGAACATAATAGCATCACAATCGACCTTCACATAAGTAGCAGCATTTGTAGCCCAATTTTCAGAATTATCAGTTACATTCACTGATATTGGATCAAAAAATGACCCCAAAACATGAACAATATTTTGTAGTGAAAGGTGAGCTCTAACGATATTTACCACCGTATCATATTTGATGCAAGCTATACGGATCATCCAAAATATCATGTAACACCTTCTTTAAAACGTTACCGAAATCCATAACAAGACACACAGAAACATCAAAACAAACACAAACATCCCAAAAAGATAGGCACAACCTTGATGACAAGGTACACAACAAGAACTCACCCAAAAGGATTAGATCTTGATTTTATTTGATAAAAGTGATAAATATAATAGAAGATGGAAGAGCGAAGATGATTAAGGGGATGAAGGATGAAGAGCGGAGAAGTGGCGTGTAATAAATAAATAATTTTATTATTTAATTAAGGGAAATGTAATAAGAGCGGACCTACGGTCTACACACCGGAGTAGATGTCCCTATTCAATTTGCTCTTCTATTTCTTCAACCATGTGTACTTAATAAAGTTAATATAGTTTCCGTAAAATGAAAATGTGTGTTATGTTAGTATTTAAAAGAACTTAACAATATTATGAGAAAAAAAAATTAGTGTCTTAATTTATTTCTTGAGATGATATCCTAAAAATACAATGTATGTTAGATGATATAGCTATTGAATATAAATTTTTATTTATTTATTTGTTTATATTCTATATGATGCCCACTAGAAAATTATTTCGGGTCTGCCATTGACCTGCAAAACACATCCAAATTAAGATGATCAAATTTTAACAAAGATACAAGACTAATTAGCAAAGGAAATATATCAAAATGTTTGTGTCAAACAATCTAAACAAAAATTCTAACTTTCTCGAAATTTTGGAAAGAATAAAAAAATTTGAATTAAATAGTAAAGAAAGAAATTCTAAAATTATCATCATTGAAATTTTGGAAAGAATAAAAAGTTTGAATTAAATACTAGTTTAATGAGTTGTTTTGTTTAACATTTATGAGATTGCAGGGGGTGTTTTGAAAAATTACTCTATTCATTTAACCTAATTTTTAGATAATCATTATAACTATATATTTCGGAAAATCGAAATAGGACTACCGCCGGAGATATTCTTCATACAAATATACAATCGGTAGATGGGGTAACTATAGGGATAATAAACCACATAAATCTCTTAGAATTTTATTCCGATTATGTATATAATCCGCAAATATTTTGTGTGAATTATATTTTTATTTTTGCACAGATCAAAATACCACGACTCAAGCGAGGTCGGAAATTTATTCCAGACCATCAAAAATTAGTTTTTAGGTACATGTTCAATTGTAATGTTCAACTGGCAAGGGAATGCCCAGTCCAAAACAATATACTAGCAGGCCCAGTAAATCATATTGGTGTAATGAGTAATGGGCCTTATTTAAATTTATTTCTTCTCAAAAAATAGCGAGGTTCTTTTGTCCTTTTAAAAAAAAGCAGCGATGGTTCATATAACTTCCTGTGTTTGAAGATATATTACTTAGGCTTAATTAAAAAATTACTTATCACCAAAATAAAAATTGGAACAAAATTGATAAATAGGTTGGTATTTACAGATTATTAAAATATTGAATATGTGATTTATAAGTTATTTAATGGGGGTGTATTCAGTTATTTTAATGAATTGTTCTTAGTTTATTGATTTTAATGGATTATGTCTGATTTTGATTTTTATGCGGATTCTTGATAAAATATAGCAGAGTTGATATAGATTTTCTTAGAATTTATGCACAATGATTCAAAATCACACCGATTTTGGTGGGAATTAAAAAAATTTAAGACCCTGAACAATACCATTAAATCCATCATTTTTATAATGAAATGCAAAACAAATTAATCAATATTTGAATACTATCAAATTTTAATGGATTTTAAATAATTTTAATTGAATACCGTCAAATTTTAAAGAACGATTTGGAAAGAATACAATCAGATTTTGTAGTATAATTTAAAATTTCAATCAGATATCTCAAGATTCTGTTAAATTGTTTGTTAGGAATATGTGATGCTTGATGATACAAAGTTATTTTGTTCGTACTTAGAACAAAATTAAATGTAGCTGATCAATGGCTAGCATGCTAAGGCAGTAGCAATTGATGAGATTCACCCATCAACGGATGATGTGGTACTGTAATAAGGCTGGAGCATCTTAGCAATTGATATGTTAATAATGCATACTTTTAGATTAGCAGTTGATCTATCAATGGATGAGTAAATAGGGTGACATATTACAGTACCACATCATCCGTTACTACAAAGAGTATTACTACACCCTTGATCGTGAAATATCGATTGCTTGTTGAACCCTGCGAATTGCGTGAAAGTAGGATACTCCAAATTCGGGGGTCAAAAAGTTTTATAAAATGTTCTTGGTGGAAAAAAATGTGAATAAAAGATCCCACTGAATTGAATTGGGTCCATGAATCTAAGAAATAGTGAGAATTCTTGATCTCTCTCAATATCTCTCTTAATTCGAAAATCCAGAATTTGAATTGATGTCCTTTCATTGATTCCTCCTAAATTGCATTGATTTATTCTAAAGATTTCGTTTCAATTGGAATTGGAATAGGGTGACATAATTGTAAATATTTAAAATCATATAATCTATCCAAATGAAGTGAAGATTGATCGCTAGTCATGAAGTATCAATGGCTAAAAAGCAAGTTTATCAATCGCTACATCAACTCATCAATGGCTAATCAAGGAAGGCTATCAATCGATAGTTCAAGAATGCTATCAATCGATAGTTCAAGAATGCTATCACTCGATAAGCTTATCGATAGTTAGCAGTTGAAAGCTACAAGTCAAGTAAAGGATAAGAAGCACATGGGTTGATGTGACAGATGCTGCACCAGTTTTGGAAGTTAAACCAAAAGTAGTTTAGTCAAATATTGAGAACCTCGAAACCTACCATTTCTGGCAAAACAACAAGAATTTCAAGCTGCCAAATGTTCTATCCAGTCTAAGAAATTCTACATTTGTAATAGCTGGAAACTGAGTAGGAAAATACTTTTGCAGACTAGTTTTGTTTGTAGTAGTATATATTCACTTTGTAATTTTCATTTCAAAGCATCAAAACACTGAGAACTGAAGAGCAAAGCAGAAGAGATAGCACGCAAGAAATTGTAAGCTTCTGCTCTTCATTCTTTTGTAAGCAGCCAAGTATTTCTTACTTGGAAGGTTCTTAATATAAAAATCTCTCAGGTGGATCAAACAATCCACCTGAAATTTTTTAAGATCCTTCTTCTTTAAATTTCTGTTTTAGCTATAATATTCTCCTGTAGCTGTGAATATAATCTGTTTGGCAAAAATTGGTTGAAATTTTTGTAGATTGTATTCAAACCCCCCCTTCTACAATCTAACTTATTGTTTGCATTATCTGAATAACATTGTTTTTAAATTCGAGTTGAATACCCTCATATTTCATAAATGAAAAATACCCAAATAAATACACTCATAATTATTTTTCACTATTTTGCTGATTAAACAACAACGTTTTTTACTAACAAGTTCAACCAACAATCTTTTCGAAATTAAGTAAATTTTAACCACGGTTACTTTAAAATCTCACATGGCTGATATTTGCCACATCACTACTCCACCAACTAGCCACGTGTAAATTATAAAAACAAAAAATAACAATAAAATCAATAACTTATTAGATTCAAAATCAAAATATCAAAAGAACATCTAAAACCTCTGTTGTCGTCTCATTCTCCCGCTACTCTCTTATTCTACTGTTGAAACCCTACCCAACGACTACCTTACTGCACTCATTTTAATCGTTGCTCTTCAATTGATACGGTAAGTTTATCTTCGATTCTTCCTTTCATCTTGTAATTAGGGTTTCTGAATTCAATTATTGTTCTTATGATTTGGGTTAATTTGGGTTTGTATCATATGGTTGTAGATATCAAGTATGGAGGAGGATTGCAAGTGTTTAAGGTTCAATTGGAGGCAATATACGGTCATTACTCAGGTAGACCCAAATAAATGTAATATGCTAGATTTGGTGATCGACTTCGAAGATGAAGGTAAGAAGTCTGGCGCTGTGCTTAATTACAAATACCTAGTGTTTTTTTTTTGATAATAACAAGTTGTTTGTTGATTATTTTGGCAAACTAACTAGTCTAATTAATCTTCAGTGTCACGTGGACTATCTTGGTTTGTCACATCAGTTGTCGTTAACCATAATTAGTCCATTAACCGCTTTTTGCATGATTTTGAAAAAATTGTTGGTTAAACTTGTTAGTAAAACGTTGTTGGTTGACTAGAAAAATAGTAAAAAGGCTAATGGGTTTTTTGGCAATAAGCTCAATAATATATGTAAAAAGTTTGGATCTCTTTATAGAGATGAACCAAGTAGAGCACAAGTTTTTACAAAAAAAAAAAAAAATAGATCACAAGTTAACTTTTTAATTTAAGAAAAGTTCAATACATAATATAATATTGTCCCTCTTTTGATAAACTCATTTAAGTCTAGTACTTATTTCAGAAAAAAATCATATTTATATAACATTTTTAAATTCTAATAAGTGTTTGATATTTCTTAATTGTTAATATAAAAATCTTATATTCAGAATATGACACTAACTTATGATCTTTTATCCGTAAACAAATAAATTATTTTCAAAAAATGAGGTAAGCCAAGTACTGATAAATTCCTAATATATATTATATATCATGTTTATACTAATATCTATAATATATTATATTATATTATTAATTTATTTTTTGAATATGTTGATTTAGGCCTAATTAAAGTTAAGTTTTCTTTTTAGTATAAATAAAATAATTACTGATGACTTGTCGATTATACAATTACAATAAAAAAATAAAAAGTAGCAAAAATAGTTATAAAATTTATAAATAAGAACCACATTCTAAAAATAATTTTGAATAATATAATAAGAATCACATTATAAAAATCATTATAAATTTCATACTAGAAATAACCATGAATTTTATAATAAAAATCAAGTTCTATATACAAAACCTATTTTTATTTAATTTTTACATAAAAAATAATAAAAATCGTATTCGAATTACAAAGTCATCGAAGAATCTCCTACATTTCTTAGGTCTGATGGTTTCATCTAAAAAAGCTTCAGAAGTTTCCTAAGTTCCTTGTAAGATAAGAACTTGGCACGCCATTCAAGCGAAGTTTCCTGCGTTTACCAAACTTCATGCTAATTAGCTATTATTTATTATATTCTTGTTCAACTGTACAAGAGAATGTAAGAAGAAGCAGAGATTTATATTGGAAAACATGGTTTTACATATAAAAAATAAAATAAAATATGTATTCGAATTACAAAACATATTTATTTTTGATTTAGAATATGGAAAGTATAAACAATAATTTATATATATGCGTGACTCTCTTCAATAATTTTTTTTTCTTTTTTGTTCACAAAGAAAAATGGTTGATGTAATTGTATCTTCTGCAATTACAATGCTTAATGAGTTTATTGTCGAAGAAGTTAATATCATATTAGGATTGAAAGATAATGTAAGATAGAATTAGAGACGAAATGGGTTTTTTTCAATTCTCGCTAAGACAAGCTGAATCACGGTAGGAAGATCGGTCTGTAATTGGGTAAAGAATGTTAGAGATTTGTTTAATGATGCAATAACTATACCTGGAAAGTTTAGCGATCTCCAATAAGAAAATGCAAATTTAAAACGAGGTGTTTGAGATTGTTTTCGGGGTATGTGTAGGACAGAAGCTAAGCTTTATGATATTGGAAATGACATAAACACGCTAGGTTCTCAGGGTAATTTAAAGCGGCAATGACCCGGGCCCAAATTTATTTAGTTATGTAATTATAATATAATTTTTTTGTCAAGATAGAAAATAGTAAGATTGATTAATAAAAAGTTAGAAGGGGACCAAAATTTCGGTTACCGATGCATCAGCGAAAAGAAGTTTTTTCAAAATTAAAGTTGATAAAAATCAATTTGAGATTCTCTGTCACGGGAACAGTTGAATGGTCTTACAAATTTATCAATCGAAAAAAGACTTCTGAAAAATATTAACTCCGATGTTTTCATTAACGAATTTGTATCTTAAAACACTTGTAAAACTCATTTTCTATGAATTGTCAGATTATGTTTTAAATCATGACTTTATAAATTTTTTGTACATTTTCATAATATATGTTAGTAACTATTTGATGATTTTAAGATGATTTTAAATATTTTAAAAAAATTTTAAAAAGGCCTCAATTTATTTTTTAGCCTAAGACCTCGAAAAGTTCAAGATCGGGCTTGAACAAATTATCATCACCAAATATCTCCAACATCAAAAGCCGATACAATCTACTAATAGATCCCAAAATAATCATCTATCATTATATTTCCATCTTGCACATCATGTCTAAGGGTCTCCCGGATCTAGAATTTTAAATATTTGCCACCCAAAATTCTTCCATTATCAAACCAATAGGTTCCCGTCTCCTCTATTATATCCGTAGGCAACTCATCGATTTTTACCACCACATAATCGTAAAGAGGCTCCTACTTAATCTCCTCTTTGACATAATTTTTTAGACAAATACATAATAGAAAGTCAACAATTTTTTTCCAGGTTGTTCAAAAAAAATTACAAAGTTAAATAAGGGGCAATGACAATGAAATTAGAAATCTAATAGTAAGTTCTACAGGGAGTAATTTTTACTTTAAAACCCATATCTTTGCTCCAAAAACAGAGTAGCATATCTAAATCACCAACAAAACAGAATGCATTTTATACTCGAGATGTGGTTACAATTGGTAACTTTTGGCCAAAAACCTTTAACTTAGTAAAGGGGCAAACGTTAACATTGTAATTGAATGTGTATTTCAACTTGTACATGTTATAAACCCATATAGATGGCAGAACTAGAATGAAAAATATACAATATATACTTAAAAAAATTAAAAAAATTAAAAAATATATCATTATATAATACATGCAATATACTTTTAAAAAAAAATTCAGTTTTAAATAATTAAAAAATCCTTAAAATTTCTCAAAAAGTTAATTTATTTATTTAAGATAAAAAAACGAACAACTAAAATGGACGGAGAACATAATTTATTATTAACACATTTTATTAATTTGTGTCATGTACACACGTGAAGATTAGACAGTGGATTTCTCATCTAATGTCTACATAAAAATCTCCACCAATCAAAATAATTAGGTGATGATTTGTTATCTGCTGCGTGCATAAAAATCTACGTCAATCAACATCTTCACTAAAGTGAGTGTGTATGTCATGAACACAAACAGCAAAGACCCCACTATTTAATACCTTATAGCTGTTTGATTTTTTGGCACACACTTTCAAATTCTTTGGATGTATAGTTAAAATTATTATTTTTAAAATATTTTTTAGATAAAAATATATGAATAATATTATAATTTAGAAGAAGAAATATTTTAAATAACATTTTAAACTAAGCAGTCAAATAACTTAAAAATGTGTGTCAAAAAATCAAACGAATTATATTTTAAAACGTAGGAAGTAATTACAAATTTGACAAAATCCACACACTAACTATCATTGCATACTCATTAATAACGAAATCTTATATCGAGAAATCACTGGATTCGAAAAAATCGCTCAAATTTGCATTAAATGAATTTTTAAATTTGTATGCAAACTAAAACAATACTCCCTCCATCCCATTTTCAATGTCCACTTTGCAAATTTCACACATATTAAGAAGTAAATGAAATGTTTTTATCATTATATTCCGACAACTACTCAGCTTTATTTTTATACATATTAATTATGCAGAGTTAAGTTCAATGGAGATCACATTTTTTTGGAGATCTGGAGACCACCTATGTTCTGCAAGTAAAATATTTCATAAAAATATTGCAAAACGTATAGTTTTGCAAATCATGTTCTACGAAATCATTATTTCATTTAAAATCTTGAATATCATGTAAGTTTTACATGTGGAACATTACAAAATGTTTTAGTCTAACTTAACTTGTAGAACATACATTATCTACTTATTAAACATAGATGATCTTCAACAATTTTAATGAATACATGATATTTGTAGAACATATTTTATAAAATAATGTATTTTATAGGGTTTTGATTGCTGAACATACGTGGTCTCCGAGGTCTCCGATGATATAGCGGTCTCCATAGAACTTTCCTCTAATTATGCATAGCACTACTCCTAATTAATTACTCTCTAAGTACGTGTAGATGTGTAGTTAGGGTACAGTAGTATAGTATAACATTAGTGTAAAATGAGTTTACTAACTCTTTGGTTTCTCTACATTAATGCATTAATGTTGGGGTTGTTGGTTGTATTCAATACTCACTCTGGTCCATAATATATGTCGTTTAACATAATATAGGTCGTTTGACTTTTTGCACGTAATTTTATGTGCTTTGACCACGTAACAAATATTAACATTTTATAATTTTCTTTTTCTGAATAAAAATATAATATTTATATTTTTATTCATAAAAAGAAAATTACAAAAATATTAATATTTGCCATATGATCGAAGCACCTAAAGTTACGTGTAAAAAGTCAAACGATCTATATTATGGATCAGAGGAAGTATTATATTGGAACCAGTATAGATTTTACATGGGTTAAAGAGTATGACATATATTTTGGAAAATACTCCCTCCGTCCCTATTTATCTGTCCACTTTGGAAGTAAAAATTTTTCCCTATTTATCTGTCTATTTATACTTTCAAAACTAATTTAATGATAGTTTTTCAAATATATCTCCATAATTTCAATTTTCAAGGCTTGACTTATTTAAAACTTGGTTGAATTCATGTTTTCAAGACATAAAGTAGGGGTATTCCACCATTTTCAAGATATTAATTAGAGGTATTTAATGAAAAAGTTCATACAATCAATTATTCCTTGATATGTGTTTTTTTTTTCCAAAATGGACAGATAAAAAGGGACGGAGGGAATATGTATTTGGAACACAAAGTCAAATAAATCAATATACTTATATAAAGGAGAAGCGAGGGGCGTGTAGGTGGCGCCTCTCACATCGCTCCGTTCTATTTTTCTAATTTTCTGGAATTCTTGGATGAAAAATATCAAAAATTAGAACTACCTTTTTTAGTTTCGGGTATATTAGAAGTAAGTTTTAGAATCTGATTTTGTTTCAAATTATTTATGGAATATAGTAGTTTGAAAGTTTTAATCTAATTTTGTTCCAGATTATTTAATTATGGAAAAGACAGATTATTTATGGAATATAGTAGCTTGAAAATTTTAATCCGATTTTGTTCTGATTATTTAATTATGGAAAGAGTAGCATTATTTATGGAATATAGTAGTTTGAAAGTTTTAATCTGATTTTGTTTCAGATTATTTAATTATGGAAAATACAGATTATTTGTGGAATATAGTAGCTTGAAAATTTTAATCTAATTTTGTTCTGATTATTTAATTATGGAAAAGAGTAGCAAACAAGTCTCTCTGCACCTATAAATACCCCCGTATAGATCGTAGGATTTTGAATCATCTAAACACAATCTCCTCTCTCAATACCACAAATCTACATCTTTCTGGTGATAGTTTTCTTACTCGATTTTTAAAGGGGAAGCGAGGGGCGTGTAGGTGGAGCCTCTCACATCGCTCCGTTCTATTTTTTAAATTTTCTGAAATTTTTGGATGAAAAATATCAAAAATTAGAACTACCTTTCTCATGCTCGATTTCTAACTCGGATGTGTCGTTTTTCTGCAACAATAAGTGAAGGCTGTTTATACAGTATTAAAAAAATAAAAATTGTTGCAAGGAAAGGTAGTTATAGACCGTTATATTGGAGTCGACAAATCCAATATGATATTGATGGTTGATATCAATAAATTAACTATTAGTGATGTATGTTTGTTGGTTATTCTTTTATAATATTTATTTTGTTCATCGGACATGTTTGTTGTTAATTTTTATATGATTTACTTTGTATAGAGGAAAAAATTATTCATGCATTATCCGTTTGCTCCGTTTAAGCAACTTTTAAGAGGGTAGTTACAGACCGCTATCTCATAGATTTAAGTTAGATATTTTTGTGCACCATCAATCCAAAAAAATTGGAGGAATGTGTCAATGTAAGAACATGATTACTTTTCATAAAAAAAAGAAATAAAATTAAGATTCGTCATGCTTTAAATTGTTAATTACGTGTATAAATTTATTTTCATTTTTTCACCATGAATTATAGTCCAATTTTGCAAATTTATATATTAGTATTGGTATTACATCAAGATTTTTATAATATAAATTTATTTTATCCTAAAAATATTAACTTTGAAACATTAATATATTTTTTATAAGCAGCCACAATATTATTTTATTCTAGAATTATTAATATTAAATGTTTAATATAATTTTTATAGGCCGCCGCAACGCGCGGTTTCTGAACTATAGTTACGAGGAGCACCACCTATGAAGCAAGAATATTTAAACATTTATTTATACAGGGGGCATCAGGACAACAACATTGGTGTTTGGACCACTCTAAAAGAGTAATTTATTCAGAGACGTTGGGACCTTTTTGTAAAATTAAAAAAAGCAACGCGGAGGAGCATAATCTCTCTCTCCTCTCTCCCCTTCTCTCTCTCTCTCCTGTTGCAGAGATAGAATGATTCAGGGATGAGGAACTGAGCTGAAGACTAAAAGATTCGATCTTTAAGCTAATCTTGATCTCTGTAAGTTATATCTTTATATATCTCATTTTGTGTGTGTTTTTGTTAGTTTAATTATGTCGAAAGAAAAAGAAAATTCAAGTGATCTTGTGTATGGAGGAGGGGATAGCTCTCAAGAGAAGCTTGTGAATCACATTTCTGGTGAGAACAAAGACAGCCCAGATGATAAAATTGGATCTTGTGAAAAGGGTATTGATTTTCTTGGTCAATCTGATATGGATTTTGAAGGGTCTCGGACAAAACCCTCAAAAATTGGGAATTCTGGGTCTCAGGAGCTTACTCTTAGTTATCTTTGTGAAAATAATAATTCTAAACTTGGGTTTTCTGATAAAGATGTTCCTGGTAGGAATCTGTTGAATTTGAGTGATAAGGTAAGTTATAAAGGGAAGGAAGTGGTGGTTTCTGATGATCCGATTCGAGATGATCGGAGATGGGTTGAGAGGGATTTCTTGCAGTTGAATGAGAGTAGGGAGAATTCTTCGAAAAGGGAGGTTGAATATGAAGGAAGTGATGGGGGGAGTAGGGAGAAGAAGGCAAAGTTGGAGACTCTTGATTTGTCTTTGGCTTTGCCTGATGTGTCACTGTCTTTGGCTGCTTCGGATCCGGGGGCGAATGGGGAGTCTCGAGTTCCAAAGCCTAGTAGAAGTGTGCAATCTTTAGCACCTTCGAATAATAATACACAAACTACGTACTCCAATGATTTTACTAATGCTTCGATGTCTTATTCATATTCACACCCCTTTTCGCATAATGCTAGTTGCTCCCTGACCCGGAATTCAACTGAAAATTATGAGAATTCTGTGGGGAGTCATAGGAGGGACTGTGATTATATCTGGAATGCTGGAGAGGGTACCAATGGATCGGTTCATAGTCGATTTAGGCCAGTTGGAGATGGTGTTGTGCTGTCCAATCATGGTGGTGGAGCTTTCCCGGCACTTCAAGGCAACCGCCCTGCCAATAAGGACTTGTCTAATAGTCTTTATAGGGCAACAAGCTCTGACAACTATTCATTTTTTCCTTCTGAGTTGCCAGCAAGGCCACAGTTGGACACTCAGTCAGGTGATTCAAGGGGCCGCGGATCTGATCAGATGAGGGGATCAGAGAATTTAGATGGAGGGAGAGAGCGGAAGCTTTCGAGACCTGAAAGGATTATCCGAGAGATAGTATCAGAATCCGTTCCGGTCATGGCTCACATTGTTCAGGAGCTCTCAGATGAAGTAATTGAATCCACAAAGGAATACCTTAAGAGTGTCATAGCTACTCCACAGAAGAGACAGGAACTGTTGTCCCTTCAGAATAGGCTTGCGGGAAGATCTGATTTAAGCAGTCAGACTCTTTCAAGGGCAAATAGGAACCAACTTGAACTTATGACTGCATTAAAAATGGGTCTTGGCGAATTCTTATCTACCAAAAATCGTCTTACGATGCCTGAACTGGTGGAAATTTTTCTACTAGAAAGGTGTCGCAATGTAAACTGTAAGAGGATATTGCCAGTTGAAGATTGTGAGTGCAAGATTTGCTCGAATAAAAAAGGATTTTGCAGCGAGTGCATGTGTCCCGTCTGTTTCAACTTTGACTGTGCCAGTAACACTTGCAGTTGGGTTGGTTGTGATGTTTGTTCCCATTGGTGCCATGCAGCCTGTGCCCTACAGAGGAATCTCATAAAACCTGGTCCTAGCTTGAAAGGTCCATCAGGAACTAGTGAGATGCAGTTTCACTGTCTTGGCTGTGGTCATGCTTCTGAGATGTTTGGATTTGTTAAGGATGTCTTCATGTCATGTGCCAAGGCCTGGGCTCCGGAGACTTTGGTGAAAGAACTTGATTGTGTTAGTAAAGTGTTTAGGGGAAGTGAAGATTTGAAGGGCAAGGAGTTGCACAGGAGGGCTGACGAGATGCTATCGAAGCTTGAGAATAAGATAATGTCTCCTTCAGATGTCTGCAATTTCATCTTTCAGTTTTTCAATAGTAAGTATTCAAGCGAAGTTTTATTATTCCTTTTATCAGTTTTAATAATAAATAAGAAAAAGAACTAATACATACTGACGTTATCCTTTTGTGTGTCTAAAACTTTTCGGAAATTCTATAATTAATGTGATAATGTGCTTTGTTCTGCAAGCGGATGACTAGCTTATTTTTAGCAAGTTAACTGGAATTTTAATGCTTATTATGGTTGGAAGCTGGCTGATGAAGTACATGTGTTTGCTTTGGTTTTTTGATTAAGACCTATTGATACAAAACAGGAGGTTACTACTAACCTAATCAATTGATGTCAGTGGAAGACTATGTTGTAAAATAATGGATGGGAATTTGAAAAGAATATGAAATAACTGATTCCTATCCAGAAGATTATCATAGTAAATATAATTGCCTAGTCATTTTTCTATGTTTAAACATAAATGGTCAAGTGATTATATGTCGCACAAGGCTATATATATTACCTTCTAGTTTTAGCCAAAATATATAAAATATCCTGATGTCAAATGCAGGGTAGAGGGTGTTTATATGTTTGTCATTCCATATTGTTTTGGTTATGTGTGCAGTATATTACCTTCTAGTTTTAGTCAAAATATATAAAATATCCTGATATCAAATGCAGGGTGGAGGGTGCTTATATGTTTGTCATTCCATATTGTTTTGGTTATGTGTGCAGTACCCCTTAACCCTTAATGTGTTTCTAGCTGTGTTTTGTATTTCAATTTCGTTTATTTTCTTTATCTTTCCTTTTACAAACACAAAAAAGTGTAACCTGGTTTTTGCTTTATTAATAGATGCAGAAAGCATGGCCAGTCGTCATGCTTCTACAGACGCCTCAAAGGATTTAATTTCACTTCAAGGCATCCTCAGAAAGGATGCGACCCCTCTTTCATTATCAAATTCTCTCCCTCCAAAGTCATCTTTCTACAACACAGGCTCTTCAAGTGGAAGGCAAGATATGATGCCACACAATCTCCTTCAAAATGATCTGAAAAATTCTTTCATGAGTGAGAAAATAATTGAAGATGAATGGTCTGTAAAGTTACCTAAGAAAGATGGATTTGAAAGCTTAGAAAGTGTGGTGCGAGTTAAGGACGCAGAAGCCAGAATGTTCCAGAGTAAGGCCGACGAGGCAAGGAAGGAAGCAGAAGGGTATAGAAGGATGGTTAGAATGAAGAATGAGAAGTTGGAAGAAGAGTACTCGGAGAAGTTAGCTAAACTGTGTTTACAAGAAACTGAGGAAAAGCGGAGGAAAAAGATGGAGGACCTCAAGGTTTTGGAGAATTCGCACCTTGATTACTACAAGATGAAATTAAGGATGCAAGCTGATATTGCAGGCTTATTGGAGAGAATGGAGAACACAAAGCAACAGTGGGTGTAACTGTCTTTTTTTTCCTTTTAAAGTGGTGCCGATCATAACTTCCTAGAAATTTGGTATCGCTTTTATTTATCTGTCTTTCCTTGTTATTTATGTTGACGTTTTGGATTTGGTTTGTTTCTGGATTTCATACAAAAATGGGTGGTTGGATTTTGGTTTGTTTCTGGATTTCATACACAAACGGGTGGTTGGATTTTGGTTTCAAATTGCGTTGGTTTTTTCATCACCCTAAGGCCCTGGCCCTGGCACAGTTTTCTGTTTGTAGTTGGTTTTAACTGTTTACATTAAATCTCTTCGCATGATCATGTTCAATTTTTTCATCAAACACTCTGTCATTGTCTGACTGCCAGGGAATCCTTCCCTTCTCCTTCTTTAGTTTGGGGTAACAAATTGTCTTCCTTGAATATCTTTGCATGATGGAGTTTAAGATTTTCAGCAGCTCTGTAGAAAATTCAGAATTCTTGTTGTCTGTATATATTTCTGGTATTTTAGCAAAATTTTGCCAGAATAGTTATCTGATAGTAACTTTACACAGATGCCATACACTTAAATGGCACACCTTGTCACATTATGCATTATGGACTAGATTAAGATATATTTGTTCTGTTGTTCATTCTATGAGCTAAATGCATCTCGGTGGCTACAGTTTACTTGTAGTATTTGCTAAATGCATTTCGGTAGTTACAGTTAACATGTTGCAGTATTTGGTGCTTGAACCTTTTAATATGCTGGACAGGTTGAACCTATAACCCCGTACTAGTGTAGACAATAGTTACCAGGTCTTTTAAGAACGTTGCTAATTCTAATTGATTGATAGGAGAATAGAACAAAAACGAAGGAGAGACATTAGTAGGAGAATACATAGACAAAGGGGAGAACGGTTACATTTTGTTTTGTTTTGTTATAATAGACTGCTACTGATGTCCCGGAAGAATTAGTGCGAGACAAACTGCAACCCCATAGAGTAGAATCAATATTCCAGTATTATTTATTATTGCAGCTTCCTGGCGACGCCGCAAGGTTAAGTGGGTGACTGTCTCAAATTCTGCAGATAGTATCGCCGACAAGAAGATGACTGTGCAAACTAAAGCCTGCACCATTCTTGATCTTGTTCTAACAATAACCGCAGCTCCAGAGAGTAGAATTAAATGTCCGGTAAAACTCATTATTAAATCTTTTTGTCTGTGAGGTAGTCCTAAGAAGGTAAATCTCTCCACCAGGCCAGTTTCTGCTGATATTATTGCCATCAGGAAAACGACTACGCTAAAGAACATATGTCTCTTCGTTGTTCTGGACCTGGCCCTTGCGTCTGCACTGGGAAACATGAACGAGTATACGCCCAACAGAAACTGACACAAGAAATATGTAACGATATTAAGACTATGGATCAAACTAGGCTGTCAGCCTGTTAAAGTTGATTAGTTAGCAGAGATTGCAGTTGTGAGTTGAGACCTGAACTAGATGTTCTTGAGCATAGGAGTAGTACCTGCGAGCCGAAGAGGCAAAAGGTAGACATGCCAATCCAGGAATGAAAAGTATTCATATTTGGCATCGAAAGCTCATTGTGAAATTTGAAAGCTGCATAAATTCCGATAGTTCCAGCTACTAGTGCAACACAATGCAAGATCAAGTAAAATCTTTCGCGCCCTCTTCCTTCTGGGACTGTCTTATAAGTCATGAGTGCTGATTCAAAATCAAATCATACACGGTTAGTTTTGCTCTTGTCAAGGTTCTCGTGCCATACTAGACAATCAAAATCTTAACGTGTTAGAAGTAGAGCCTAATACGATATGATGAAATTTAGAACCATGGCTACTGACATCTTACCTTCTCCTGCTACCAAAACAAACCCGATAGCCATTAAAAGCGGATGCAGCTGAGCAGAAGAAATAAAAAGAAATATTTTGGAAGTTTATAACTAGAAACCAGGTTTAAGATATCATTAGTATATTGTATAGATGTTTATGGAAATGTACATTAAAGATCTTCTCTTTACTTCTGGATTCAAATGCAATGCCTTCCCGGAAGCTGAGGAGCCAAACAAGTATAAGGATGGTCACTGCAATGACCAGCAAATGAGCAAAAATAATCAATGGTGTCGCGGACATACGGATTCTTGAACCAGTTTTAGCTGCCATTGCGGTACCAGAAGGGCGCATGAGAAAGCCGAAAGAGAAAGAAACTGAAACAAAGGTGATAAACTTTATTATGTTGGAAGCATCGCTATGTAGACGAGGGGATTTGCAGAAGTAGTGCACCTTGTATCAGTCCAAGTGAAAGTGGTTGATACTTGATTGCATGAATGAAGATGGTGTCAATACGACAATTAGTTAGCTAATAAAGCTAAATGAGAAAACCAGAAATGGTGTATGAACCTGGCCTGCAGTGATTTGATTTGGTTCTTGATGTTGGATTCTAATGCAAGGCCTTCATGTACAGTATATCAGAACTCCGAGGCTCTTTACTGACACGTACCGTTATATGTAACAAAGATCATTAGTTTGTCTATTATAGATCTCGCAGCTAGCTAAACTGTGTTTGCAAGAAACTGAGAGAAGGCGGAGAAAAGAACGGAGTACCTCAAAATTTCACGAATTCATACGCTGATTAGTACAAGATGAAACTGATGAAATTGAGGATGCAAGCTGATCTTTAAGTGACCAATTCTCTCAAAACCTCAAGGTATTGGTAGAAAGATTTATCAGGATCATATTGTATTATAACACTGATATTGCAAGCTTATTGGAGAGAATGGAGAACGCAAAGCAACAGGGGGTGTAACTGATTTATGTTTCTTTTTTAAGTGATGCTGATCGCAAGTCTGCGACTTACCAAAATTTTGGTATTATTTTTATTTATCATTGTTTCCTTGTTCTTATGTTGACATTTTGGAACAAGTCTCTTTTTCTTAACAGAAGTATAATATTTTTTTGATTTTTCACTAAAATCTATATATGACTGAGTCTTTAAAGATCTTTGCTAATTCCAGTCAACTATTATTACAGTTGTTTAGTTATAATAGACTGCTGGTGAGGTCTGGGAAGAATGACTGCAAGACAAACTGCAACGCCAAAGAGTTGAATCATTTTTCCAGTGAAGTTCATTATCACAGCTTCTTGGCGACGCAGCAGATCTTGCGGGGTGAATCTTTTAAATTCTACAGATGTTGTTGCCAACAAGAAAATGACTATGACACTGATCACCTGCACCTTGCTTAATCTTGTTCTAAGGAAAACTGCAACTCCAGAGAGTAGGATTAATAGTACAGTAATATTCATGAGCGAATCTTCTTGGTCATGCGGTAGACCTAAGATGTTAAATTTCTCCACCAGGCCAGTTTCTGCTGATATTATTGCCATCAGGAAAATGAAGATGCTAACAAACCTGTGCCACTTCGTCGTTCTGGAACTGGCTCCTGAATTAGCACCCGGAAACATGAACGAGTATACGCCTAACAGAAACTGACACAAGAAATGATGAAATAATATTAAGACCACGGATGTCAGGTGTCATTTATTGATATAGATGATCAAGCTAGGCTGTCAGTCTGTCACTCATGCAGAGATTGCAATTGTGACCTGAACTAGATGTTCTCGAGCATAGAGTACCTGCAAGCCGAATAAGCAAATTGTGGACATGCCAATCCAGGAATGTAAAGTATTTGGCAACGAAAGCTCATTATGGAATTTGAAAGCTGCATAAATACCAGTAGTACCAGCTACTAGCGCAACACAGTGCAAGATCAAGTGAAATGTTTTCCTTGCTCTTTCTGAGGGGACTGTCTTAGAAGTCATGATTGCTAATTCAGAAGCAAATATACAAGGTTAGATTTGCTTATATGTCTAAACAAAAACATTCTCAATTGAAAATTTAGAGATTAGTTGAAGTTGAACCATGGCAGCCATAAACTCAACTAATGATATCTTACCTTCTCCAGCTACCAAAACAAACCCGATAGTCATCAGAAGGGGATGCAGCTGAGCAGAAGAAATGGAAAGAAATAAATTCCAGGAAAATTAAAACTTGAACAAAATTATAAAATATCACTAATATTTTGCAGTGATGTCTGAAGAATACATTAAAGATTTTCTCTTTAGTCCTGGATCTGAATGCAATGCCTTCCCGAAAGTTCAGGAGCCAAACAAGTATAAGGGTAGTTACTACAATGACCAGCAAATGAGCAAAAATAATTACTGGCTTTGCAGACAGACGGAATCTTGAACCATTTTTATCTACCATTGCAGTACCAGAAGGGCTCATGCGCAAAGATGGAGAGGAGAAACAGAAATTAGAAGAAACGAAGATTATTAACTTAATCATGTTGGAAGCATCGCTATGTAGATAAGGGGCGACGCAGAAATAATATCCTTTATATCAATCCAAATGAAAGTGGTTGATACTTGATAGCATTACATTTAGATTTACCATAAGACAATTTGTTAGCTAATAAAGGGAAATGAAAGAACCAGAAATGGTGTCTAAATCTGGCCTGCAACGATTTGGTTTTCTATATTTCCAAACAAAAGAAGCAATTTTCAATGGGAGAACTAATACCCTATTGGAAGCACTCTGGTGAAACTGCTTTGAGCTTGCATTAAGAGAAATACCGATAGTGATTAGACTTCAATGATATTTCTAGTTTCGTGATTAAATTCAAATGTTTTGACATGAACAAGTAAACTACATATACTAGGGGTGGATGCACTCCTGCGTCTGCAAACAGCAAATACAATCAACTAAAAGATTTCAATTGAAAATTTAAAAGAGTACGCATGGTTGAATTCTGGTTCTTAATTTGGATTCAAATGCAAGGCCTTCGGGCACATTGTATCAGAACTCCGAGGTTCTTTCACTGCCATTTCTGCAGTAATCAAACTCTGATGACAATCTTAATAGTCTAATTCTTTTGCACTGCTACAATTTTGCTGACACTTACTATCCAAATGGTGACAATTTGACTAACTGTGTACTTAAATTATTATCAAGTGCAAAACTGGTATACTTTCATATAACTTGATACTGCAGAAAGCATCTTCCTTTAGTTATAATGCTGTCATGATTCAATGTATCTGTCTGTGCTCCTTTTAATCCTAAAAAAATGATCTATTTATTCCGCTTTTTTGTGTGAATAAATTTTAATAGAACAAGAGTAGGATATCTGTGATAATAAAATAGAAAAGGCAATAATGTAGAGGAAAAGAGAGTAAACACAATTTTGTAAACCATCCTCTTATGCTTTTTACAATAGCACAAGTTCCTGGAGGATCTAGCAGCCTTCAAGTAAAATCTACCTGTTAAAAATGATCCCTTTTAAACAGAAAATTCTTTCTTTACAAACTGTCTTATCAGCTTTGACTAACTTGAAGGAATATGGTCTATTTCTTCAGCAGACTTAACTTAACAACAAAACTGTAGATTTACTTGGATTACTTCATATTCATACTCGAAGAATGTTCAGTATGCATAGCATCCTAACGTGTCCATACAACATTCGCGCAACCTCTTCAGCTTGGAAAGTGGAAAACAGGATTCATAAGCCGTCTTCTGTGAGTGGAATTCGGGTTTTTTTCCCTTGTTATCTATATATTTGAGAATTGTTGGAGATATGATGATGTGGTTATTTAGCAACTCTCCTAGGAGATAAAATTAGGAATGCAAATTCATAAATGAGTATACTTTATATCATATGTTGCTGGCTAGGGTCCCTACAGTGATGCCTTGCTAGAGCTCAAAGACTTCCCTTGCTTTACATCACAAAACCAACTGATCAAGCAATCCTAGTAACTCCAGAAATTTATTCCTTACTAATTTCTTCCTTAGAGGACTTATTCTTTATCAACTTAAGAGGGAAAGAGAGAGTATAAAACCCCATTTAATAGAACATGGATCTACACTGTCTTAATCAAAAAAACAGACTTCCTTCCTCTCATCAACCATGGATATAATAACTGGGGACCGGAGGACTTATCAGAGGTCAGCTTCAGGAATAACTGTTCTGGCACACTTGTTGGGGTTGACAGCCCTCGTCCTCATGCTTATTTGGCTGTTGCATTACCGCGAAGGTCTTGACTTGGATTCAGAAAATCCGGCTCGTGTATTCAATGTAAACTTTCTCAATTTTCATATCCATTTTGAAATTATTTTGTTCCCCGTCTCATTCAATTTTTTTTTTGTTGGTGTTTGGGCATGCAGGTTCATCCATTTCTCATGTACTTCGGGTTCATCTTTTTTGCTGCAGAAGGTACTAATTCTCAAAATGCCTATTTGTTCCCAGTAGACTATTTTAATGTTCCCAGCAACTGGACTTCATGCTCTAACTGGTGAAATTCAGTCCAAAATACACCTGATCTTTCATGTGTATTGAACTTAAAATCTTGTCTTAATTTTTTTTTAATCAGCAATGATGGCGTACAAGACTGTAGCAGCGGCGCACACAGTGAAGAAATTCGTCCACATGTTCTTTAACCTGGCCTCACTAGTACTGGGGATCGTTGGTATTCATGCTGCATTCAAGTATCATGATAAGCTTAACTTAGAGGACATGACTAGCTTGCATTCATGGATTGGCATGGCTGCTCTATGCTTATTCATATTGCAGGCAAGTGAATAGTCTACATTGGTAAAAAATACCAAAAATGAATCCTTCAAGTGCTATAATCAATTGTAGTGATGATTTTTTTTAATCTCTGCAGTGGTTATTCGGATTCAGTCTGTTTCTGTTTCCACAAGCATCAACAGAATATACAAGAGCACGAGCACTCCCGTGGCACATAAACGGAGGTAGAGCTCTCTTATACATGGCCATATGTGCAGCTGAAACAGGGTTGATGCAGAAATCCACATTCTTGCAGCTTAACAGTGGCAGAGAATCTCACTTGGTCAACATCCTTGGAGTAGTGATTCTTCTGTTTGGCATCACAGTTGATATATCCGTCGCTCTAGCACGCTATATCTGAGTTGCCTGTTTTCTGGTTTTACACAACCTTACACCCGAGTATAAGTAACTTGATTTTAATTTGTAATGCTGACCACAAGACTGCATTTTCTTTATATGAAGCTTGTACTCTACTATTGTGTTTGATTTTTCTGCTCTGTATGAATTTTATAATGTGAATTGGATATCTTTCTCTATAAAGTTTGAGATTAAAACATAGGAACATCAGGGTTTTAGGCTTGCACTCTTTTATGATGTATTATGCATAGATCTCTTCTCCAAGAAGTAGTTATGAAGCCATCATCTTCCTTTTCCGCTGTTGAAAATATTTTAAATCTTCTATTCTATAAAGTTGAATACAACAATTTTGATGTACTCCAGTTGTGCAGAGCTTGGCCAAAAACATCGTAAAAAATGACTTGAACTTCTTCTCTAGTGATCTGCATAGACATGAAACCTTGTCCATCATAGTAGAACTTTGTTGCCTCTGGATTCATCGGACTCATGTCACCACTCCATGCTTTTGAACCTCCCCCGCTTGTAAAAAATTGCAATGGACTGCATAAATAGCAGATATCAATGATCAAGTATTTTTAACTAGGATAAGATTGATTAACTTCTCAGATCGAGATCCAGTAATTATAGGCGAATTTACCTGTCTTGAGAACTGATGTGTTCCAAGCAATGGTCATGTCCATTTACGTAGAAATCCACATTATTTGCCTGAAATTTAGTGATAATTCTTTCAAAAACCACGTCAAGACGTTGTATTTCACTTTCTTATTTCTGTTTTTCAGTCAAAAGTAGATTTAGCGTACCTGTAGGACTGGGAGAAGCTGTGCAACAAGCTCTTCGGTATTGCCATGGTGTCCATTACTTTTGATTGGATGATGACCTACCACTATCTTCCATTTTGCTGTCGATTCTCTCAGTGCCATATCCAAATCCTGTTACAATTGAAATTATGTCAAGCTTGTTCCTTTCTGATTCCAAAGCCTTCTTTTTAGGTTTTCGCCTCTTGAGCATAGTAATGTACCTTTAATAGAGTGGATATGTATTTTCTCCGGGGAAAAATGCCTCTCCAGTCATAGACTTGATCCTCAGGGTCCGTAAAATATTTGTCCTGGAAAGGAGTTGTATCGATGAAGAATAGTTCTGCAATATCTGTAACACAAAGAGCATTGATCATTCTATTTGTTTCAGTTGTTCGTAAAATACTAAGAGAAATCAGAAATTTGAAATTTACCTGCATCGAGAATAAATGATTTTAAGCAAATCCATCTGCTATCCTTTTGTCTAAGTAAAGGACTCAATTGTGCCAAAGCATTTCCTCTGTAATCATGGTTTCCTAAAACTGCAGTCCGCAAAGTATCTCAATAACTACCATTTTTCGCGTAAATTATCATACTAAACGGAGATTTAATCTGGCGTAAATTACCAGTGTACCAGGGCTTTTGCAAGCCTGAGGCAGTATAGATATTGGTAAATGACTCTTCAAAAGCAGGGTCATGTTCATCAATCAATCCTTTATCGTAAAAGTTATCTCCAGTTGAAATGACGAAATCTATATCCAGGTTTTCTCCGATTCTTCCCATCTGTGATCATCGGATAAATGGATATATATCAGACATGAATATTTGATTATTTTTGGTGTAAGCAGAATGAAACTACTGAAATTTACTACCAAGTACTGTAAAAGTAGCAGCATGTGAAATGTGATGCTCATTACTTTTTCAACAGAAAAAGGTGGTGAAAATTTAAAAGCACCCAAAGTCATGAAATAAAGTTTATGGAAAACTCTTGATGCAAGAGTAATAGAGTTGATCGGTTGTAAAGTCCGGATTCAGAAGGTGGTTGGTCCCGAATCGAATGTTAGGACTCGGGACTCTCATGAAAAATGAAATTGGATTTAATTGATAAAGGTACGTGAAAGGATAAATTAGATCCAGATGAGTCGAATGTTAGGACTCGTGATTGTCCTAAAAAATTAAATAGGCTTTAATCGGTAAAAACATGTAAAAAAGAGTTGATGGTTGATCCCAAGTTAAATGTTAGGATTCAAAGCTCTCGTAAAACATGAAATCAGCCTTAATCGGTAAAGACATGTGAAAGGATTCAATTATATACAGAACTCCACCATGCATGAAATTCAAGTAGCCGCAAGCTTTCATAATTCGTCATGTACCATCAAGATTTTGTTCTTGTTACTAGATTTTAATCTCTCTCCTTGTTCTTGTTACAGTAACAAGGGGTCCACTGCTTAAAACCTGAGCACATAGGTAGTAAAATTTAGCGAGTGTTAAGAGTTGAGACAATTAGGTTCCATGATGAAGCCATGTTGTTGAGCTGCAGTGTGGAGAATATAGCATATTCATGGGATTATACTCTCGTCGCTGCTTTTGTGGCCCCCACGGCCCCACCTCTACAAATTTACATAGTTTCCCTACCTCGCATTATGGCATTTCTAGAATTATTCTGTTTTATATTCGAATCTTTTATTGGTTAACCTTTTTTCTTCGATGCATCATTTTTATGAATTTATATTTTAACATATTTGATGAAATTTTATATAATTAGAAACTGTAATTATGATTCTAAAGTCCCCCATTCGGTCTAGTAATATCTGATTAATCAAGTGCAACTGTGATTTTATTTTAAAATTCTATTAATAATTACTATAAATTTTCTTAAATGGTATAATATAAACTAAGTTAATATATCAATTATTATTATAAATATTATAAAATATTTAATTTTAAATCTGATTAATTTCTAATCATTCTATTAATTCTCTGTCAGCACCTCCATCAATTTATTTCAGTTTTTGATTTTTACAATCACCATCTTAGCTAACAATTAAAAATATCAAAATTTGTACAATAACATGGAAATATAGAACTTGTCTCACACTGGATATGGAATCTAAATGGAATTATACTCTTTCATTCCTTTACATTTATTTATATGACATCTACCTATATAGAGTAGTACATGTCAACTAATTTGAACTTGGGTTCAAACGTGTTGCATGAATTTGAAATTTCACTACATTTAGATTATTTTGTTTATTTTAATAGCATATGACCAAATATTCTTATCATAAGTTCCGGAAATATTTAGATTAGTGTATTAAACTACAGCGCACCAAACAAGAACATAAAATTTGTTCCAACTCATTTAATACATATATTATTTAATATCTTTTTTTCGTATAATTCTTATTTAGAAATAATAGCTGTATTAATATAGAATAGAATATAAGCTGAACATAAATGAAATAAATCTATTCTTAACTTTATTTTCGAATTTTCAAATAATTGTATAAAATTTATAATTCAAAATTTAGTAAATATTTAATATTAAACACTATTTATATAGTATAATTGTTATATTATTTTAAGAACATAGTGGAACTAATTTTATATTAAAAATATAGGTTGTGGTGATGTGTACTTAATATATACACAATAAAATAATACAGCCTTAAAATAAGATAAATTATGTATTAGTATTACCATCAATTATTCAATTGTCATGCAAGACTATGGCAAGACTTCTACGATTTGTACTTGGTACTGCTTAGCACAAACCTAAGCGTAGACTACTAACCACTTATCCTTGCCTTCTACGTCTCAGACATTTAATTTATTCATCAGATTTATGTTTTTGTTAAATATAAACATGTATCAAGATATAAAAACATCATGATAATTAATTAATTTAAAAAAAATGCGTCCTCAATATTTTAAGCCCGTCGTTAAAAAAGTATCAACTTTTATTTTTACGAGATATTTCAGCATTTCCCTAATTCCTTCTCTAGATAAAAATATAGGTACCTGAAGAGCAACTTGAGATTGGTTGTACATTCCTTTTCTTCCCCAGTCTCCGACCACCACAAAACTGAGCAACCCACCTGCAGAACCCTGGGCTTGCGCAGCAGGATGATGCGTCAATGTTTGCAGCTCACCTTTGACCAAACACAGTCCTATGATAACCATCACTAGTGTAACAATATACTGAGCCTTGTGATTTAGAGCCATGGTGTAAGAATTAAGGTTTGAGGTTTTGGAGAAGTAATGTTTGCTTAGTTGTCTGTGTATGTGCTTATGGTTCGAGTTTGGTTTGTATTTAAAGGCAAAGTGATCATGGGAGGTTGCTGGTTAATCGAATTTATGGGCCGTACAAGACAAGACAGAAATGATGTGTTTAGGTTGAAGCCATGTAAATGAAGTTGTTTGCAATGTGTTCTGTTATGCATCTCGTAAGTTTGCAGAGTTGGATGATTATGAGTTGGAATAAAAGGATATTCCAAGGGACTAGGGAATCTTGTATCATTGTGGGGGTAAATTGGTAAAGAAATATTATCATGTTTAAAGTTTTTTTCTTCTTTTCTTTTTGGATTCGGTTTATCGTCAAAAGGGAGGGCGCGAATGGTATGAAAGTGAAACGTCAGAATTTGGAAAACTATTTATTATGATTGATAAATTGTTGAATTTGAGTCTTGAGATAAGATTTTTATTCGTCAGGTTAAACAAATGAAGCTGAGTTTATAGGTAATTTGATCGGAACTTACTTGGTTCGTAAAGTAAAATCTAGATTCAATAACCAGGCGTGTATACGATTGAGATGTTAATGAATTATTTTGATTTATGAATTTTAATAGATTATGTGTGATTTTAATTTTGTAAGAATTCATGCCGTGGAGTCAATATAGATTCTTTAGAATTGAGGCACAATACTTCAAAATTTCATGGATTTTGGTGGAATTTCAAAAAACTTAAAATATACTGAGAAATCCCACAAAATCCATCAATTTATGAAATCCCAAAAAAACCCATCAACATTTGAATACCATCAAATTTTAATGAATTTTTAATAATCTCAATTGAATATTATTGGATTTTAAAACATGATTTGCAATTGGTTCATCAAACTCAAGAAATTTTTATTTAAGTCACTAATCATTATATTCTTTGAAAATTGAAAAAAAAAATGAATGAAGAACTCTCCCGCGACACCTTTTTTCTCTCTTAAAAATCTTGAAATCTATTAACAAATGAAGCAAATATACACGCATAAAATCAATATTTTCACCCACAAAAACTTAATCTTTGTTTAGCTCTTGTCATTTTATATATCTTAAGACCATTTTGAAAAAACTCATTAAATTTTTGATGAATTTTTTCCACGATGACCAAAAGATATAGGAAAAAACAATATATTAATAATGATGAAGTTTTTGTAAGTGAAATCATTGATGATAATATATGTATTTTGTTGTAAATATGTGTCATAGGAGAGAACTTGACGTTGTTGTAGGAGAGCTCTTCGTCTCGTTTCTTTTCATTTTTTAATGGATGTAATGGTCAGTGATCTGGATGAAAATTTCATCAGCTTGATAATCAAGTTGCAAGTTTCGAGCCACTTGAATAATAAAAGTGTCATTTCAAGTAATTATTCAAGCTAAGTCACCAAGTTTAATCAACTTTTCGTCGAATTTTTAACGGAATGTAACAGTTAGTGACTTGAATAAAAAATTTTAAAAATATAATGATATGACTCAAAGTTTTTTGAGTTGGACAACCCAATTGCAAGTTTTCGGTCAATTTGAGTCAATTGACCAAAATGTCATTTAACTCATTTTCATAATAAGTCTGTTCTAGTTAATTAGTTAGTCGGAGGCAATATATATGTACAATGACGATATGCAGACCAGAATATCGAGTATGATTGTATGCTAAGAATCTGAGGGTTCTCTAAATAGATCATTCTTTGTTTTCTTTAATATATTATTATAAATTAATTAGTAAAATTTTATTTGATTTTTATCGATGATGATCAACTTCGGTTAAAATTGTCTTGCATCCTGAAATCAACTCGAAACCATAAATCAATAAATCAATCATTAAATTTGGGATGATATTAAGTTGGGCACGAATGGATAAGTATCATGTTACACACACTTCACTATTATTGATTGCTAGAACGTTGTGTGAAAAACAATAATGCTTAAATGCTTTAAACACTTGACAACGAAATGCTTGGAATTATGGTTCCTTCATTACATAATATGGACAGTAAGGCTCCGTTTTGATTCACGGAAAATAACTTGAAGAAATTCTCAAGAAAATGCATTTGAGTTTATATTGATTGTCTAGTGTTCGATTTTTCTAATGATCTGCTGCTTGCAATCTTATTCTCAAACCTCTCGGATAAGAAGAAACTTCTGTATCCTCCTACGGTTTGCACTACACTAACTTCACAGCTGAAAATAGCTTTGACAGGCCTGTGATCAGACAGTTTCGACTCACTTCTGGTATATAAATGCTGCTTTAGTCCTTCACCATACCAGAGTATCCGATCGCACCTGAAAAACAGAAAAGATTTAGTAACTCGTATTTAATCAAGGGTCCTGGTCCCCGGCAGTTGATTGCCAGGATCAGATTTCTGGACTGTTGGATGAATATCCAGCGGCTAGAATTATAACAAAATTTTAATACGTTCAGCATTTATCAATCGCTGGATGGGGAGCGCGGGACAAGTCCCGTCCAACAATTAAAAAGTGCTGGACATGTTTAAAAAGATAATATAATCCTGGCCACCAGATATTTATCCAACTGCCCAAAAATCTGATACCAGTTAAAACGTCCTTGGAGGTACCATGACCCTTAATCAATGCATTTCAAAGTATATAATGTTCTTATATGATGTTCCTTATACCAAGCAGGAGCACGTTTCTTTTCGCCTTTTTTTCCAGGATCAGTGCCATAATATGATTCAGAATCAGGATAATATTTGTAAGTTGGAGCGAAGTTGATTGCTCCCTCATGCCATCCTTCAAGTGCTTGATCATCCATGAGTTCTTTCTTTAGCTTAGTTTTTCAATTGAAATTCCAGACACCAAGTTCATCAGAATGATGATCCAGCATTTAGCATATAAAATTAATATCACTTCAGTTGTGATCATGATTTTTTTTATCTTAATTATTGGTTAGCTACCTGATCATTCACCATCAACAAATCCCATTCATTTTCACCTACTAAAGATCTTGTCTCGATGTCTGACAGTGATATCCTGTAGTTCAAGTCTCCTAGCAATATCACTCGCCTGCAATTTTAAATTTAACCAAATACCAATCAGAAACTGATCAATTACATTAATCAAGATATTTCAGGAGTGCTTAGCCTTTTGCTCCCACTAGGACATGAACTAAAACAGAAGGGTTAACATCTTAATCAGATTAATTAATAGGAATTCCAACTTTTAAACGTAAGACCTCTGGCAAAAATATTGCATCCTTTTCAGTTGGGTTGGTATGTACAGTTCTAATCATCAACAACTCAACGCATGAATCCTGTTGTCTCTATTAACTTAACCAATCAGATGTTCTAAATCTCCAGAGGTAATTAAAGTATGTTGTATGATCATTAGGCCTTATCAAAGCAATAATTTGGGACCAGTTAAAATAAACTCCTGTTGATGTTTACTCAAGTCTTATTCTAATGTTTACTATTTGGAAACCGCATATCTTACAAACTGATATTAATTAAAAGACAATTCTAGAAAGGACAATTCTTTTTGGCCGGTGTCTAAGATATAGTAACTTACGCATGGTCTATGATTTTTCCAGGCATCTTGGGAGTAGGACCTCTAGGAAAGCTTGTTCTTGAAAAAATATCAGTCACGTTGGAGTTCCTTAGTTTTTCGTCTCCTACTCTGCCCCCTGAAGCTAGATGGCTGCAAACAAAGCAGAAGCTTGTTTCATGTAGCCGAAATCTTACAGAAACTGATCCCTGCAAAACAAGATTGTCAAGAAGATAAGTGATTAGCCTCAGTATTCTGATATTGGAAGAACAATCAATTATGTTTCATGAAGGCATGCAAAGTAAAAACCTTATTTCCCAGACATCCCATGATGCCACAGCCTACACATGACAGGTTAAGATTTCGAACATAAGGATGAAGATCACCTCGAATCCAAACTGATATGAATATCCCAACCATTTGCTTACTCATAAGGCACCGAAACTCTGCAGCATGTTTGGCCTCTTGGCTGCAGCATGTTTTCTTGTTGAGGGCCTTCCTAATTAGGGAATTCCACTTCTTGCATACTTTTTTGTTATCCAATCCTAGGACGTTCGCAGTTCTCAGAGGAACAACTTCTTGAAACCTTAACAAAGATCAATCAACATGCATGCAAATTAACCAACTGGCATTAGATCTCTCAAATTGTGTTACAGCAGCAGAGACTCTCAGACTTATATTAAATTAAAATAATTACCCGATAACATATATGTCGCATGGATTGTTGCATGTATCCAGCAAATCCTCCATATCCAAATCTTGAGCTGGTGCCACACCTCCCACATTCCATGTACTAACAAATATTCTTCTCGAAGACGAAAAATAAATGATTGTATCAGAAAAGTATAACTAGGATATGACTCTGCTGCATTAATAAACAAAAACTCGAAAAACTAACACTATTGGCTATACTGAGTGAATTAAGGGAGGAGCTAGCTATCCAGGATGATTAATGATTCTTACTTGTGTGTCTCCTTATGTTCAGTGAAGACACTAGTCTCAGGATCTGTGGATTCTAGATCTAAGTAAGGATGCTCTAGGGAAGAATCCAAGCTCATGCTTGGAAAATCTGCAACAAAGTTATGGCTACTCAACCTGAGGATTCTACTAGCTACCAATTTAGGCCACATGACCTTAACTATATAAACCAAAACAACATATTAGTAATATTTCCAACATTCATGGTTGCAAATTAATATGAGATTCAATGAAAAACGGAATAAGAGAGACTCACTTCTTGTTTCGCGCTACTCAAATAAACATGTATCACTACAAGAAACAGTCACTTCTTGTTTCGCGATGCTCACATGAACATGTATCACTACAAGAAACAGAGTCAAACCCGATCGCTCCTAATGTATCTCTTTCGGATTTGCTAGACAATGCTGAAGAAATGTATATATAGAAAAATATATCATGGCATTGTAGAGGCCGAAGAGAGGGACCTCTGCAAGTTGGAAGGAGTGATGTAGATGATAATGGTTTATAAAGAAGCAAAGAAAGAACATTGTTCTCAATGCACAGAAGCTGATTGGATGAGAGAATTATCCTAATATTAAATTCGTCAAGTTCATCTACTGTGTTCACAGGATCTATTCAAGGCTATGGGTTGCTTAATTTGAAAAACGATATCTATTCGAATTTTTTAACAGGGTGCAACTAGTTGCATGTGTCCACTGTAATATGAGCTGTGCGCAGGTACCGAAAGCGTCACATATATGTGCATTTGTGTCGATGTGCTATTGGAGAAAGAACATATATAGCAACATAGAACTATAAATAATAATTAAATTTGTGTGATTAAGATTTGCTTTTTATGTCACTTTTGGGATATTAGCTGTACACTCAGCTGTATTAATAAAATGTTTAATTAGGCGTGGATGCAACACATATTATTTCGCGCAAGACCAAGTACAATGAACAAGTTGTTATGATGGTTTGGATTGTTGGACACTTTTTATAGTGGTATAAATATAATCATAAATTACTCTTTTATATTTTATGATGGCTCAAGTTGTTAAATTTAAATTAGTTAAATCATGATAAATATAAAAGTGTATATGCTGAAATTTAATCGGAATTTAGAAAATATAATGTAAAAAATGATATTGACCATCCAAGTCTAAGTGAGCCGCGCAATTGGCGATTATAAAAGAAAGAAACTTTTGGATGTGTTTTTATTGATTATATATGATTTATAAATTTTAACAAATTGCATGTAATTTTAATTTTACGTGAATTTTGCATAAAATGTTGCAAAATTGATTATAGTGTTTTTAAAATTTGTACATAATACTTCAAAATTCCATTAATTATGATGGGATTTCAAAAAAAAAAAGCATAAAATACACTAAACAATTCCATGAAATCCATCTCATTTGACGAAGTCTAAAAAAACTCACCGAGTGTTTGTATATCATCATATTTTAATGAACTTTATATAATCTCAATTAAATATCATCATATTTTCAAATATAATTTAAAATCATAATTGAATACCACTGAGTTTCGTACCATAATTTATAATCCTAATTAAATAATTTAAGATTTTAATAATTCTTTTTGAAATTTGTATTCCCAAGGTTTTAATAACTTTTTAAAATCCGAGTTGAATACATATGAATTTCATAAACGATTTTCTGCTTTGCTTTTGGTTGATTTTATTATGTCTTTTGTGATATTATTATTGGCTCTACAATAACGCTCATTTTTGCTATTTACAACCGCTTGCAAATTATTATATAAATAAATATAATTTTTTCAAAGTTACATTTGTTGTTGATAGCAGTTGTAGATGTGATTGTACTTGCAACCACGTAATTTTTGCAAAAACGTTCAGAAAAATGGTTTTGAACAATTTTTATATTGAAGATAATATTTTTGTAATCATTTCATTAAAAATCACAGTAATTTTGTAAAAAAGTTCTAAGTTTGGGTATTTATAAATATATTATCAATAGACCTTTTAAATGTTAGTTAAAGAAATGAATGTGTTTGTGTGGTTTTGCCAAGTTGGGTAAGTACCATGTGAATTAATCCCATGGCAAAGGTATATATTTTCGAATATTTTTTTTGTACTAATTTAATTTGTACTTTTAGATTTTCATGTAAACATCTTTTATCTGATTTCTCTTATGTTTTTATTGTCAATATATTTCTGTCATGATCATATATTATTTTTTGTGTTGGGCAATTTTAATCTTTAGAAATTTCATTTTGTCATAGTGATATAATCATGATTTGTGTATCTTAATTTATTTGCTTAAAAGTTTTAATCAGGAGCTAACATATATGCCTATAATTTAGCTATAATCACTCATGTTTAAAATTTCTCTAATTATCTTTAATCAATTTTCTTTTACTGATTTAGTCCGGCCTAATTCCTTGCATCTTCTTTAGTATAAGTTTTGTGTTCATATCAAAAATATAAATTAGTTTGGTTGCAGATTTTGAATGCACTTGTATTTCTTTGTTTATTAATTGATTGACATTAAGTTTTTGTTAGTTTCCTAAATTGGAATTCAATTGTATTTAGTAATAGTATTTAATTAGCGTTAAATGAGGTTTAATGTTCTTTAGTGAAAACATTAAATTATCAATTATATTTTGTAAGATTAAAAGAATTTTCTTATAGTTTTGAATTTGAATTTTGAATCTTGCAAATGAATGCTTCTAAATTTATTTGTACCATTTAAGGGTGGCCATGATTGATGGCGTATATTTTGGCCGAGTATTTGGTGCCTCTTTGTTGACTTGTTTATTATTTTTAATTTGTTTCTTAAAATTTTAGATATTATTTTGAAGATGTTTTATATTTCAACATTTATATTTTAATTTTATATTATTAATTATATTTTTAGTAATTATTTAACTTACTATATATCTAGCCAAAGGGTCTTCCTTTGGTTAAATATTTTTTTTTTCTTTTTTCTTTTATATTTATCTTCTTTTTTTGATATTTTTTGAATTTATCTTCCTTTGAGAAACTATATCGATTTTAATAATAATAATATTTATTATTATTAGTTTTCTTATTATTAATGAATTGTATTTGTTTCAGGTAGCGTGATCTTACAAGTTAAGACGTTTTCTTTTCGATCATGAGTTTTATTGTCTAAACTTCCGGAGACATTTTCATGTCTTTCGGTTAGATAATAAGCTTTTTGAATGAAGGAGACTCCTCGGAGTATTGGTGTATCTCGTTACGGGCAAGTGAATTTTCTGTCAAAAAAAAAAGTAATTTATGAATTATTCAAAATATAATAATAAAAATAAAAGTGATTTATGGGTAATTATGATTTATGGTTAATTTTTATCGGGAATTTTTTTTTAAAAACAATTAAGTCATGATAAAAAGTTGAAAAACTAATTTCTATCTTTAAGTTTGACTTAATTGTGACTTTAAACCTACTTCTTTATTACATAAACAAAAAATTTCATTTTAACATTAAAAATGACTTAAAAGTTAAAACCCTAGCATTAAACCTATGCAAACAGGCACACAAGAGACAGTGGTACCAAGCTGTACAGTATTGTCTTATTTATCAAGTGATCTATCTACAAGACCATACCCAAGCTACCAAGATATTGTTAGTAAGGAGAAGCAAAGACATTATATTGGACGGACGGCGAGCATGAAAAATTTGTGCAGTTTTATATAATAAATAAAATGTTGCTTAATGCTGAAAGCGGCTCTAGTTTTAAATTACAAAAAGTATTCACAGTACGTAATTAGGAGGAAAAAGAGCAAGATTAGGTCCCTAATATATAACACGAGTCGTGATCATTAGACTTTTTTAGTGCAGATTAATACAGCCAAAACCTTAATTGGTAGTACTTTATGGGATTAAATATTGCCTAATTACATATTCAGTGACGCCTAATCAGCTACTCTTAGTTGTAAACGTTAAAGAGTAAAATGTATTCTAGGACCGACGTAGGGGGCCATAATGTTCCACTTTTGACTGCTTAGAAATATCTTCATCTTAAATAATTATTGTGCTAAGATATTTTTTATTTTATACAAAATAATTAAACAAGCAAGCAACGTCGTATGGTATATATTAACGTGATCCGAAAGATGCGCATTGAATTTAAATTGGAGTAGGGCTTCTTCGTGCATGACTGTTAAGAGAATGACATTATGAATTTGTTAAATTTGAAATGAGCATCTGAAAATTCGAAAAATGGAATATTTTGCGTAACGTAAATGTATTTGTATATAGTTCATTATTTTTGATTCCGGTGTTTTTATTTTGAGAATATTTATTATTCAAAAATAATCGTCTATATAATAAGTAGTTGAAATCGGAAAGACAAATAATAGGGTGTTAATACACTTTTTTCCTGAGGAATTGCAATTTGTTGATGTATTTTCTTAAAAATCATTCTTGAGACATTCACTTACCACGAGATAAGCCGGTGGTAGATATGATTGGGCCATTCATCAGGCTCAAAAGGCCCAATCTGACAATCTAACCAAATGATCTGGCCCATGAACTAATGATATATGATTATATGTTACTTCCTCGAGCAGGTTATAATACAACGTAATCCTGGCACGCATTCGTCTTGATACCTTCGGCTTTAGGAGTATTGGTCACTTAACATGATATTAGGCTGTGTTCACTTGGATTGAATGGAATGGGAGGAGAATGAAATGTTTAAAGAAGAAGGAAGAAAGTATGAGATAATAATGACAAAATATGAATGTATTCAAATTTTTTGTGAGAAAAATCGTAAAAAAACATGATGTGGAAATGGAATGAGCATTCCTTCTAAGACATGTGGGTTAGAATTATAGTTAAAATAGTAGGAATGAAAATTGTATACATTTTCATTGATCAACACTATTTTTGAGTACAAAATTCATTCTATTCCCCTTCCATTATATTCACTCCAAGTGAATACAACAGAGTTTAAGCTCGCGGAAGATTAGGGGTCGTTTGATTCAGGCTTTGTTGGTATCAGGTATGGGTTTTGTTCATTCCAAACCCATACCTAATGTTTGGTTGAAATATTTCTTTCATCAAACTCATTCCTCAAACCCACAAGGTATGAGATTTTCATACCCACAAGGGGAGGTGGGTATGAATCATGGGTTTCAGGAATCAAATTTCTTTTCTTTTATTTTCATGACTATTTATATCAATTCATGTAGATTATTAATACAAAATGAAATTAATGACTCAAATATATATATATATATATATATATATATATATATATATATATTAATTTAATGATATTTTAAATTAATTACAATTAATAACTCATAAATATTATAATTGAACCATATTCATTCCACCACTCAACCAAACACCTGACATCATAAATGATACTTCAAACTCATACCAGTTTAACCCGATTCCTCATTTCAACCCCATACCCTCTCTCCAACCAAACGACCCCTTAGAGTTCTTCTCCCTGTGACCTCCACCCTCATAATTTATTAAGGACACACGAAGGCAAGTTTATGTCAAAAGATGGGCGTCCGTGATAACCATAAATAGGCTTTCGAATATAATCCTGGTAAAACGCACTTTCTCACACCTTCAGTTTTAAAGAGAATAGGTTACTTCACATGACTAGGATGGACATTCAGCAGCTCCGCTCGATCCGATCCCCATCTCATTCGGCGTTCGGTCGGATACTTCATCGGTTCATCTTTAACTCTTCATTTGTACTGGCTCACACTACGTAAAAAGACCATCGCATGGATATTAGATTAAAATTTGCGCCAAGTAGTAGCAAATGACTTGTGTTTTTTATGCATCAACATGGGCGAAAAGTTGCTCCTTGGACACTCTCAGTCTCACATAGTGAGAACAATTTGCTTTTTTCTTCTTGGATTCAGATAGGGATTTGGGTTTCAATGTCGTGATGTGTATGTCATACACCGGGATATATGAATACTTGAAAGTGGAGAATACAATTGATTTTTAGACAGCTACAATTTTGCCATCAAATTTTATAGTTAATGCTTGACAAACAAAAAAATATATACATTAAGGATTGTTCGCACTTTTCCATGAGTATCGTTAATCAGAATTGACCCTGTAAAATTGCATACATACTAATTCATTTTAAAATTTTGCAATCATTTCTTCTTCATTAATCTGAGGATAAATTTTAATGATTTTAACGTCTCCTTGCAGTTACTACTTGCATATATAAACGCAATGCGCCCTGAAGGACCAGAAGTTAATCGATCCGTGGTAGAGCATGATGCTAAAGCTCTTTATAAAGCTGGGGAGAAGAAATTCGGAACTGATAAAAAGACTTTCATACATATTTTTAGCGAAAGAAGTAGGACACATCTTGCTGCTGTCAGTACTACTTATCACGACATTTATGACAGAAGACTTGAAAAGGTAAACTTACTCGAGGAAGATTTTCTGTTATATATTTTCATGGCTCCAGCATCCACAAAAATATTGCTTATAATTTTGAATCAACGCAGGCAATAAAATCAGAAACTTCGGGGCACTTTGGCTATGGTCTTCTAACTATCATAAGGTGTGCAGAGAATCCCGGGATGTACTTTGCTAAGCTACTGCTTTATTTGTTAATCTTCTGGAATAATTACTTTTGGTTTCTTTTCTTGAGTTTGAGTTTCAGTACATTGTATGTAAATGGTGAGACTGAAATTGGACTCCCTGTGAACAGAGTTTCTTGCCTAGGATTCAAGCTAGCTCGACTAAATTGCACAATAAAGTTTTGGTTGTTATGATTGACTATGTACAAACTCTTCTTGCAGATCACTTAAACAAGTCGCAGCTGAGATTTTACAAGTATTTTCATTTGTAGGTACTGCACAAGGCCATGAAGGGCAAGGCATGGATGATTCATCTCTTATAAGAGTAATTGTGACACGGGCTGAAATCGATATGCAGTATATTAAGACAGAGTACCACGAGAAATATGGAAAGACTTTAAATGACGCTGTTCACTCGGAGACCTCAGGTCATTACAGGTCCTTTCTCCTTGCTCTCTTAGGCCTCAACCTTCACTGAAGGTGTTTGTAAGATGCTACATTTCATGAGAAGTTGTCGTATGATAATTTTCTTAGCCGGTGTGTGTTTGTTCCAGTATTAGTACAAGGAGATTATCTACAAGTACCTAATTGTAACATAGCGCTCTGTGCAGTAAGTATTGAGTAACCATAGATAGTTAAATACCCCCGCGTATTTGTAAAATTCATATTTTACACCGTCTAGAGTCTTTAAACAAGTTCTTAACTTTTTTTTGTGAAGAAAACAAACTCCTAATATTAAATTTAAGGAACATAGTGAAAAATTAGTGGTCTAGTAGTTTCTTCCTCTCTCTGTTTTGAAATATAAGTCGTTTGACTTTTTTGCACGTATTTTTAAGTCCTTTGACCGCATGCTAAAAATGGTTATTTTCGAAATTTTCTTTTTTTGAATAAAAATATATGATTGATATTATTATTTAGAAAAATAAAATTTCAAAAAAATGATTTTAAGCATTCAGTCAAAATACTTAAAAATACGTGCAAAAAAGTCAAACGATCTATATTTCAAAACGGAGGGAGTATCTTGATTCTCAGCACCGACCTGGGGGCCTGCAATATTCACCTCGAACTTAAACTGCGCAAACGACAACTAAAACATCATGTTAATAAGCCCGGACAGTCTCGAGACAGAAGATATTTCAACAGTAGCCTCATGGCCTGCTAATATTCACCTTTGTCATCGACTCATTGTCTTTGGTGTTCATTTATGATCGCAAGTTGACTCTGCCCTCGTCATTTTGTATTTGGCTTTCTAAATTATAGATAGATATACGAGAGTGATGTCTCCATCCAATTGTTGCATACGTAGAAGTCATCATATCATTGTCATATTGTCCTCATATTTTTATTGTTTCAAAATAAAGCGATATTTTATGTCGACGGAACAAGTAGATAAATTGTAAATGCGGACACCAATAGCGGTACATCTCTCCGCTCTCGTTTTTCTGTCTAACTCTAACGTCTAAGGCTATCCGAGGTGGAAGAGGGAAACAAAGAACGTTTTACCACCACTTCGGCACGGAGTCCAAAAGGACCGAAACGTGAAATAGGTTTTCAAATATCTAGTTTTTCATTTTGATTTGCTATTACTTATTAAAAATGGTGGACCCCTTACATATAAAAAAGTTCCACTAATCAAAACAAACTAAATACATCAAATTTAACGGTTCATGAGCACACACTAGTCAAATTTATAGACAAATTAACAAATTATTGGGACAAAATGTATGTAAAAAACTAAAATATCATACCGCGCTTTTAAAAAATAAGCAAATAAAGGTAGAGTTATTAAAATTGACCACTAAATTTATATTTAAAAAATATCTGAAAAGATATTGCATGGAATTTTTTCAGCATCCAAGTTTCAGACCAAATTCAAATTTACATTTCCAAACCCACCACCAAACGATGATTTCGAAGTTCAACACCTAGACGAAACTAAAGAAACAGTTGGTCCTAACCACAACCTAACCAGATATCGTTTGACCTGCAACAGAGACAAGTACGGGAAGTTGTAGTAATATACTAACGGTCTTTCTAATGTGTGCTCACAATAAGCACAAACTCTCATAGAAATGGTTTCATTTGATTGGTGGATTTGGTGTAAATGCAGAGAGGGTCATTAATATTTATTATCTATCCACTAATCAAAAACTACTATTCTCATGGGAGTTAGTGACTATTGTGTGCCCACGGGCACACCATAGAAAATTCGATATACTAATCGGTCCCACCACTGCCACTCCCACCAATTACTCAACACAGAATGTGATCCCCCTTAACGTAACGCGTCTTCCATTTAATAATTTACAAACTACTACTCCTCTTTACTTCTCTTCTTCTCTGGATAAACACTCTCAAAACACCCAACAAATAATATCTTCAAAAACAAGAAGAAGACAGTTAAGATGGCAACAGTTACGGTTCCCCCAGTGCTAACTTCCCCCCGTGATGATGCTATTCAACTCTACCGTGCTTTTAAGGGTACCCCTTTTCTCTTTTCTTCTCTGATCCATGTTTTGTATGTGTTTATGTTATGTGTGTGTTTTTGTGCAAGTAACTTAGCACATTAGTGTGTTTTACTCTTTAGTTCTTTCTTGGGTTTTGTTTATTTTAGTTGTTCTTGGTTCTTTGATCTTGTTTCTTTTTTTATTTTGGAAATTTTGAATGATGGTGTTTATGTGATCTTGTGTAGGCAAAGGAAGAACCCATGTTGGTCTTTTTTAGGTTTGAACTAGTAAAATTTAATTATGGTTAGAATTAATTGAACTGGAACTTGAAAAGTTGTCGAAATTGGGCTTTGTTGTTGGACAATCTGGTACTTATGGGACTAGTTTGAGGGCTTTTGCCTTGAAAATTCATTGCTTGGCAAAATTTGGATAAGATTTTGTAATGTATACCAAAGACAAAAAATTCCGCTATTTATAGTTTTTTGGCCTAGATTTGGTAATTGATAATTTTGACTGAAGATGCCAGTATTTTGGTAAATTTTGGCAAAGATGTCATGGATGTATAATGCTGCCTTACAATACCTCTGGATCCGGAAGTGGGATATGCGTTTTTGGCAACAGATGGTTATGCACTTAAAATGTGTACCATATGGGACTTCGAATTGTAAGTTTGTTCCTACATCTACCATAGAAATTGGGTGGTATGATGTGTCTGTGTGTGTGTGTGTTTTCATCCACCTGTTTCGAATTATTGTAGATTTGGATGGATGTCGTAATTTTGGCTGTTTTCGTATATATTGGTTTTATGGTAATTGGGATTTTTTTGTTATACGGGTCGAAGTGTTGAGTTTTCTTATTTTATTCGATAAGTATCATGTGTAACTAATGATACATTGATGGGTGTAGATAAACTTTAGTGATATTAGAATGATCCTAAAACATTATATTTACAATTTACTAATGATAAATCTATGGATAGTCACTAGAGGATTGTAATTCAAGATGTGCGAAATGGCTGATTGTCTGACTTGGTTCTTAGGATTCGGCTGCGATACTGCTGCAGTGGTTAATATACTGGCCCATCGTAATGCTTCACAGCGTGCTCTCATTCAACAAGAGTATAAAGCAATGTATTCTACGGACCTTAACAAGAAATTGTCTTCGGAGCTAAGTGGTGATGTGAAGGTACAACACCAGGCTTGATTATTTTTCTAGCACATTATCTAGCAGAATGTCTAATTTTGTTAATTGTTTCTTTTTGTGCTGTATTTTCTCCTATTATCATCTATATAAATTATATTTAAGTTTTACTAGTTTACTATTTGTTGATTTCAGAGAGCGGTTCTGCTTTGGATGTATGATCCAGCTGCCCGGGATGCCTATGTTGTGCATCAGGCTCTAGGTGGAGGTGGAAGCTCTACTGATCTTAAAGCTGTTACAGAAGTTTTATGTTCTAGAACTCCATCCCAGTTACAACATCTCAGACAGCTGTACTATGCAATGTTTACAACTTACCTAGAGCCAACTATAGAGCTCCAGGCGTTTGGTGATCACCAAAAGGTAACTGTTTCTTCTTCATACACATAAACATTTTAGACATGTACTGCACATTACTCGTCATTTTGTTGTATACCTAAACCTCCTGCTAGAATCTGATTTAGACTTGCGGAATCAAGGAAAATTTGATCGTTGTATATGGTATAAAGCTTGATAATTTCAGAACTGAAATAGCGTTGCATCTTAATAGTTTTTCAATGAACTGACTCTGTAATTGTAAAGTCAACTCATCTAATGAGAATTTACCTGGACATGAATAACCAAGATATAAGACGCAAATTTCTCGACTGCAAGTGGAAAATTTATAGAGTAGACCCTGCAATTTTTAAGACTATATGTACGGATTTTACCAATGCATGATATTTCCCATTAATCTCCCACATAATATTATGAAGTGCATTATTCATTATATTAATGGACAAGAATGACCTTTTTGTGATAGAAATTATATGTGGAATTAATAAGAGGGGAGTTTGTCAAGACTAATGGTTAAAGATGCTAATACTAGTCATTAAGTTACTGCTCCTACATAGAATGGTCAATGGAGTCTCTGCTATTTGTCGTATGTGCTCACAAGTCCATGGACAGGTTTGATATTTCACTGCTTTTTATCTGTTTTTTTAATGCTAATAAATGAAAAGGACAACTTCAAATGCCCAATAAGTAGAGCAATTTTATTGAACACAACTGGCACCTTATGCCTGTGGAGGCAGTCTTTCCGAACAAGGCAGGAAATGGAACTAAAGAGCTACCAAGTGGGTGTGTTGACTTGCTCTCAAGTCAGAGAGAGCTGTTATTGAACTGATGATAACTTTCATAAGAGTTAATAAAAAGGACATCAGCACTTGCTAAAAATTTATCTTAATAAAATTTGTTATCAAAATGTAACTGATCAGGTCAATTATCTTTTTATTCTAGTTTTGCCGGCCCAACAACTTGCTCCTGGTTTCTAAAGACCTACAAGATTATTGTCTGACTGCCTTTATTCTGCTCGCCAATGTTACCTGTAAATGCTTTGGGTGCTGGCAATTATATTCATTATTATCTGTAATTGTTTACTTGTACTTTTATCTGATTACACAAAGAGACTATTGCAAAGACTGATACTTCTGGCAAGTGACTTGTTTTTTATGGTAGAACAACGAGCTTGTGAAAACTTCTTTAACTCCCTCAATGTAGTGAGAAAACTTATATCTATAGTGTTCGTAATAATTTGGTAAGGGTTTCGGACAGAGTAGTAGGCTAAAATATGTAAAGTGTGCCTGCATACTTTATACGCTAGAGTGCAGGTACTTTACAATTGATTATAGATGGTTACAATTTACATCTAGAATCATAGTCGAAGCATTACATATAAGAAGAGTACATCCTGTAAGAGCATTGTTTATACTTGTCCGAGTATCCAGTCCTTTAAACTTGTCTCTAACTTGACACTGCAAATATGCAGTACTCATAAATTTATTTAAGATATCTTTTCTCTGAAAACAAGTTTGCTAATTTGATTATACTTGCAGTTGCTGCTTGCATATCTAACTACACCACGTCATGAAGGCCCAGAAGTTGATAGATCTATGGTAGAGCATGATGCCAAAGCTCTGTATAAAGCCGGGGAAAAGAAATTGGGAACTGATGAGAAGACCTTTATACGCATTTTCAGCGAGAGGAGTAGGGCACATCTTGCTGCTGTTAGTGCTACTTATCACAACATTTATGACAGGAAACTGGAAAAGGTGTACTTCCTCATGGAACTTTTTTTGTTGTGTATTGTCATGGCTTCAGTGTCCTCAAAAGTATTGCTTGACGTTTGAAAATATTGCAGGCCATAAAAAATGAAACGTCGGGGAACTTTGAGTATGGTCTTGTAACTATCTTGCGGTGTGCAGAGAATCCTGGGATGTACTTTGCCAAGGTACTGCTGCCATTGCTGTCCTTCATTATATGTTGACTTTTCCTCTTCACTACCAGTTATAAAATGAACTATTTTTGATCTTTTTGTTTTGAGGTTTTTTCTCTAATAGTACCTGGCCTGAGCTTATTAGATTCACATAGGATCAAACCCAGCTTGACTAAGTTGAACTCTTGTAGTTTTTTATATTCTTGTTGCTGCATCCAACTTGCTGCCAAGGGTGATTATGTACATACTAATCTTACAAATATTTACTTTTGTAGGTGCTGCGCAAGGCAATGAAAGGCCTCGGTACTGATGATTCAACTCTCATTAGAGTAATCGTAACAAGGGCCGAAATCGATATGCAGTATATCAAGACAGAGTACCACAAGAAATATGGGAAGACTCTAAATGATGCTGTTCACTCAGAGACATCAAGCCATTACAAGGCCTTTCTCCTTGCTCTCCTAGGCCCCACTCATCGCTGAAGGTGTCTTGTGAACCAAGTACATTTGCATATACAGAGTTGCAATTCTTAGTGCTTGCTTCTAGATTTGAAGTACTGTTATTAGTGAAAAGTCTACCTTTGTTTAGTGGTTTTAGTGTGTAGTGGTGATTGTCATGCACATTCAGATAAAAGTCATGTGCATTCAGATAAAATTGTGGGATTCTTAGCAGGTATATGTGTTGGATCGAATATTCAAGCATGCAGTGATGTTTATATATTTTTTCATGACAGTTGAACTCTGTTTACTACAAAGGTATTGGCTAAAATATATATTGTCTTAGTATTATAATTAATGATCTCACATCATGTTGTTGGTTAAAATTATAGGTCAAACATGGCTAAGATGTTGACTAAAAATATGGAAAACATCTAAGAATTTTAGAGTGGTGGAAATGTTCTTGTTAAAAATAAATAGGGTATTGTTTATATTTTCAAAATAAACTGTATAAAATATTTATAGTTTATATTTACAAGATCGATAGTATCTCACTTACCTACTCCATTTATTTTTCATATATAACATTTTGACTTTTAGCATGTATTTTTTAATGATTTGACCGAGTAATTAAAAATAATATTTTTGTTAAATTTTTCAAACAAAAATATATAATCAAATCTTAATTTACAAAATGTCAACAGAAAATAATAATTTTTATTATCGGGTCAATCTACCTAAAAATACGTTACAATAATCAGAACGTCATATAAAAAACAGAACAAATATTTGATCAATAAAATAAACATAATTATAAATTAATTCTTTTCTGAATTTTATAATGTATGTAACATTTTTGATAACCAGAGATATAATTTGAAATGATGGAATTAATTTGAGAGTTAAAAACGTGACGAAAAATAACTAGAAACGAAAAGTAGTTGGTCTTAACTACCGCCTAGCAGGACAACGTTTGACCTGTAACAGTGAGTTCGGAAATTGCAAGTCAATTACTCCACAAAGAATGTGATCCCTTCATTCAATCATTTAGTAGAAAGTAGTCCTCTTTGCTTCTCTTCTCTGGATAAGCACACACTCAAAAACCCAACAAATAATAATCTCTTGAAAAAAATATGGCAGCAAAGAGTGTACAAACAGTGCTAAGTTCCCCTCGTGATGATGCTATTCAACTCTACCGTGCTTTTAAGGGTACCCCTTTTCTCTTTTCTTCTTTGATCCATGTCTTTTATGTTAGTTGTTCTTGGTTCTTTGATCTTGTTTCTTGCTTTGTTTGATTTTTGTGTTATGGACTTATGGGGTTTATATGTGGTGTTTATTTGATCTTGTTTGCTTTAACTAATTGTGGGGTAATCCTCTGTTGTTTCGGGATACTGGGTTCGACTGTGGCTTGTCCCGAGAAGTCGGTGGAAGATTGTAACTTAAAATGTGCCTAATGGCTGATTGTCTGACTTGGTTCTTAGGATTCGGCGGCAATACTGCTGCAGTGGTTAATATACTGGCCCATCGTAATGCTTCACAGCGTGCCCTCATTCAACGAGAGTATAGAGCAATGTATTCAGAAGACCTCAACGAGAAATTGTCTTCGGAGCTAAGTGGTGATGTGAAGGTACAGCACTAGGCTTGGTTATTTTTCTAGCACATTATCCATTTTGTGCTGTATTATTTCCTGTTTTATGGAATTATATTAAGCATTACGAGGATACTAATTATTGATTTCAGAGAGCGGTTCTGCTTTGGATGTATGATCCAGCTGCCCGGGATGCCTATATTGTGTATCAGGCTCTAGGTGGAAGCGAAGGCTTTACTGATCTTACTGCTGTTACGGAAGTTATATGCTCTAGAACTCCATCGCAGTTGCAACATCTCAGACAGCTGTACTATGCAATGTTTTCAATTGAGCTTGAGCCAACTATAGAGCTCCAAGCATCTGGCGATCACCAAAAGGTTACTACTATCTCTTCATACGCATAAACATGTTAGACATGTATTGTAACATCCATAATCTCATAGTGCACATTCCTCGTCATTAAATTATGCTCTTACATAGGGTGGAGTCTGTGCTATATGTCACATCACGTATGTGCTCACAAGTCCATGGACAGGTTTGATATTACACTGCATATCTGTTTTTCTGATGCTAATAAATGAAAAGAAAAACTTCAAATGTTCAATAATAACTAGATCAACTGTTTAAATTAGTATGTTTACTAATTTAACTATGCTTGCAGTTGCTGCTTGCATATCTAATCACACCGCGCAATGAAGGAGTTGTTAGATCTATGGTTGAGCATGATGCTAAAGCTCTTTACGAAGCTGGGGAAAATAAACTGGGAACTGATGAGAAGACCTTCATACGTATTTTCAGCGAGAGGAGTAGGGCACATCTTGCTGCTGTTAGTGCTACTTATCACAACATTTATGACAGAAAACTGGAAAAGGTGAACTTTTTCATGAAACGTTGTCTGTTGTGTATTGTCATGGCTTCAGTGTCGTTGAAAATATTTGCTTACCGTTTGTGACAATTGCAGGCGATAGAAAATGAAACGTCGGGGAACTTTGGGTATGGTCTCTTAACTATTTTGCAGTGTGCAGAGAATCCTGGGATTTACTTTGCTAAGGTACTGCTTTATTGCTGCCCTTATGTTGATTTTTTCTCATTTCTACCATAAGATAAATTATTTTTGTTCCTTTTGTTTTGAGGTTTTTTTACATACTAATCTTACAAATATTTACTTCTGTAGGTGCTGCGCAAGGCAATGAAGGGCCTCGGTACTGATGAATCAACTCTCACCAGAGTAATCGTAACAAGAGCTGAAATCGACATGCAGTATATCAAGGCAGAGTACCACAAGAACTATGGGAAGCCTCTAAATGTTGCTGTTTACTCGGAGACATCAAGCCATTACAGGGCCTTTCTCCTTGCGCTCCTAGGCCTCACCCATCGATGAAGGTGTTTCGTGAACTATTACAGTTGGATGTACAGATTTGTTGCAATTGTTACTGCTGGCTTCTGGATTTGAGGTACTGTAATTCAAGAAAACCTACGTTTTTATAGTAGTTTTAATGTTTAGTGGTTGATATTAGTGCATTCAGATAAAAATGCTGGATGTAACTTGTGAGCCTAATAGCCTGTATGTATGTTGGATTGGATATGCAGGCATGCACTGATGTTTTATATTTCATTTTCATGTTCAACAGTTGAACTCTGTTGCTCACTTGTACAAAACTTAGTACTAGTATAATAGTATTCATGTCGGCAGATGTTATAATCATTATCCCACGAGAACTAACAAGAAGTTTTCGGATCTCCTGGTGTTTATGTGGTCATTGTCTCCAAATATAATAATTATTATATGCACAAAAATTTTCATTAATAAAAATCTTCTACCTTAATAAAAATTAGTTCACATATCAGAAAGACGCAAAAGTTTTTAAGGGAGAAGTACAGGGATGTAAAAAAAAGTTGAATACAATGTTAAAGATGAACTTAGATGCAATTTATAGGACAGTAAAATATTCCGATCTGACGGATAATCGATTCGAAATTTGAAATTTTTGATCTATCAATCATAATTTTTTTGAATTTGAATTTAATTTTTAAACCCAAAAATTTTTGAAATTGGATTTGAATATTAGGTATACCGAACCCGATCCGAAATCTGATCCGAACCCCCGAATCCGAAATTTAAAAAACCCCGAATACACACACATAGATGTGTGTGTGTGTGTGATATTTTGTTTATTATACATTATAATGTATTATAATTTATTCATTATTCAATAAATTCAAATTTTCATATTTCGATTTCGGGTTTTGGGTTTTGAATTTCGAGTATATCCGTATCCAATATAGAAAGAATTCAAATTTTCGGGTATATCCAGATCTAATCCAAAATCTATCATATCGCAATCGAATTTTCATTTCTGGATATTTTCGACGTTCGGATCAAGTTTAGATATAGATAAAAATTCGCGTTTGGATTTCTTCTTAATATCCTAAATCTTAATTTAAGATATCTGATATTGTTGAACTTACTTTTCCCTCATTAGAGCAAATCCAACCCACAAAATCTTTGACCGAAAGTCTACACGTGGCATGCTAAAAATAATTTTATAGATAATATACAAAAACAGTACGATGCTTTTATGTAATTGTAATTGACATCTTCATATTTGTCGAATATCCAAAATTTTGTAGTGATCATCGTAGTCAGGTCAAAATTTGTGATAGTTCCATATTCATAGATATGTAAAAAAAAATATTTGTAAATTATAACATACGAAGTTACACATAAGTAGACGTGGTAATCGTGTCGTGTTGTCTACTTTCATGTTATGTATTTTCCTGTACATTTCGTATACTTGAAGATGAAAATCATATATGATCCATCCCTATCAGATTCGTGTTCCTCATTTCAAACCCTTTCGTACTTTTCTTTTAATTTTTGTGTACATTTAATATTAATATAATAATAAAATTTAATCAAAATATATTTAAAAAACACATTTTTTATGTATTATATAATGAAAATATATTAAATTTGTATATTTGTAAACAATTGTGTGCAAATTGTACATGTATATATATATATTATATATATAAATACATATAGTTTTACATGAACATATACTTATTTAAAAAATATATTTATATCGTGTATATAAATTAAAAACCCGAACCCGACACTAAATTTAACATGTATTCTCGTGTTCGTCTATTTTCGTGTTCATGTATCGAATACCATAGACCAAATCTCAATTTCTCGTGTCGTGTTTGTGTAGTATTTTCGTGTCGTGTATCAAATTGTCCGGGGTACGTATTAGTCATGACAATTGACAACTTGGATGTGTTTGGGAAGAAGCAAAGCTGTCATCAGTTTGTCTCTAGGTTGTTCTGCTAGCTGCATATATTTACCTCTCCAATTCTGTATCTACAAAGGTTACAACCATAGAAGTTGCAGTAGTTTAAACAACACAAATGGATGTAATAACATTCGGCGTTATCATCGGAATCATAGTCCTCTTCTTCGTGATTGTATGTTTTGTTACTATTGAAGGCACCTGTAAATCTCGCTCATCTTCCTAGTCCTGATCCAAACACGCCCTTATTACAGAACTGGAAGTTAAAGTTGTTGCTACATCTACTTATGTAGCTGCAACCAAGAATTGCTTTTAAGGAAAGGGGTTACTCTGATTTGCAGCTGATGGGTTTGGTAATCTTGTATTTTAGTAGTTCTTTTCTGTTGTCTTAGTTAATTGGTTTATTAATAAGTTTGTAATTGTAATTCTTGACAGTGTTGACAGTTCTTGTTTGGATGTAAACTTTGTAATTAGAATGGACATTTACTTGTTCAAATTATCCGTGACTCGATTTTGTTCATTTTTGAGTCGACGGAATAGGTCATGCGATTTTTATTTTTTTTGACGAATATGGCTTTTACAATTTGAGTATTTGTGATAGTCAGAATTGAACCCATGACTTGGGTCAACAGAAGATAAACACTTGAGTTATCCAATCGTGCTCGATCTTGCGATTTTCTTAAGTTATTGGTGAATGAAAAAGTCAAAAAAGGAGTAGAGTGAAGTTGAGGCATTAAGATGATGTGTTTGGTATCTGAAAAGAGAGTAGCCCAGGAATCTGGATTGTGTATTCCAGTACTCAATCATCAATCTATGGTTGTGTTGAAAGCAATTAAAGCTCACTTTATCTTGCTTCGTGTACACGGCTTGGCTCTTGGCTCTTTGTACAAGCCTGACAATCTTCAGGTCTTGCAAAAGCTGCCCTCTTTGCCTTTTAATGATTTTCACCTGCTATTTCTTCCCTTGATTTCGCATCGGAATGCGGGCTTAGATTCAGGTACATATGTTAGGATTAATCGGGAAAGTATCTGTTTAGGGAAGCAGACTCATAATTAATTCACCACCCTATATGATCCTGTAAAAAAAGAAACTATAGTTCGGCTTAGAACTGGTGCACAAGACTCTCGCATTATTTTCAGGCATTGCGGAAAGTCTTTATGAACTGAAGAGTTAACATATCAGATGATAGGCTAATAATGCATTCATAGAAACTCAGGAGGTCCGGATAACATAAGTGGAGCATAATTTGATGATAATATACAAATAATTATGAAGCTGACAATAAGAGTTGCATAGTACTTATAGTGGAAATGCAAGGATTGTTTGATATTGAGGCAGCTAGCTAGATGATAGAAAATTTAGCCAAGTAACCTGGTTAAATGTTGAAAACTACCAATGCGCGTTAAATAGTGGAGAATCAAGCTTTATCGACCTGCTGAAGCACATCGAAGAATGTAAGGTCCCGTGGTGGCATTCTCAGAAAAGGGCTGCTGCTATAATCTTCGAAACTGGTTTGTGTATGGTGCCTCTTGCGCAATGTTCTCTGAGCAGGCGCCTCTGTTGCAGGCACAATGACCCTTTGCTCTTGCCGTGATTGCTGCTCTGCTCTCTTTTGTAAGTTCTCTAAAATTTGTTCATCTGGCTTGCTTCCATTCTGTTCATGTTTAGTAGATATATAAATGTTAATGACTTCTGATCTGAGGACCAGAATTAAGGAACTGATATAAGGACATATTGCTCACTTGCATTCTTTTTCAGTGTTATTTTCTTTTAACACAAATAAAACTACATATTGCTAGAAATTAACACAAACACTTACATTCAGTACTGCAGAATTAAGCACGGGACACTTCACAGGTTGATCCTCGTCTAACGGCTCAACAGGGTGCTCAATTGGCCCGAACTCAGAATCATGATTTCCAGTCTCATTTTCGCTCATCACAACCACGCCATCATCTCTAAACGGAGTAATCCTCTTGCTCTTCTCCTACAATAAACACGCGCACACACACAAAAATCATATTGTAAAACTTTAATCCACGAAAACCCCACAAGATTATATGATATGTAATAAGCAATAGTACTTACTAAATCATCCTCACATGCAAAACCCATGTAGAGAAATGCCATAAGATTATGACACCAAGATTTACAGAGAAAAGCAGGGGGGGGTAGTTGTGTTCAGAGGGGAAAGATTGCAGATGTATAATAATTACCTGAAGCAGAAATACTGAGATTGGAGCAGTGTAGTGGGGTCACTTCAACAATGAAAAAAAGATGGGATAGATTCTCACAAATAAAATCTCAATCTCCTCTACCAAACCTTTTTCTTTCTCTTTGGGTCCTTGTGTCTGTCTGAGGGAGAGAAAGAATGACACTTGTCTTCTCCTTTTCGCCTTTTATTTTAGCTTTAAAAACACTATGCTTCCGTTTAGTTTGAAAAAAAATACCAGGCCAAGCTACCACTTTTGGTGTAAAAAAATTGCTAAAATTACTAAAAATTTGATGAAATGCAAATCACAATTCACATATGATATGCTTGTTGAGGTTGCGCGGCTGCAGACCTGCAGTAACATAAGCAGTGCCACAAATAGATAGTTCACGGCTAATCGTGTTTACACAGCTTTTAATCTACATTTTTACGTTTTGAGTAATAATAATAATGTTTTCGTATGAATGCATGAATCTGTGATATATATTCAGTTCGTTACCGTATTTTTTTGTTCTTTCCAATGATAACAGGCTAACGGTGGATTCGGGCGAGACAAACAGAAAGTTGCATTGTAGCTTAACTATGAAGCATAGATAAACAGGCAAGAGTATAAGATGGCCCTTTTTATGATACAAATGATTACTGGATATGAGCATTTGGTAGACACCAAAATCACAATTTTGGATGAAAGCAGAGAAAGAGGATCCACTGAGTCAGAAGTGTGCAGCTGGAGGAGTTGCCCAAGAAGAAAAGGGGAGTAAAGAGCGGAAAGGTGAAGACTCTAGCCTCTCTTTACTCACCTAGCCTTCATTTTTTCTTTAGTGTAACGTTCACTTGATTATCTCAATTAGACTGGACCTGTCATAAAATATTAGTACACTGTATGTTGATTGTTCCTGCGATAGCGTACGCCCCGCTCGTGGAACATACAGTTTGAAGAGAATAAAATGTACGCAGATTTTACCTCCACTTGTGTGGAGAGTAGAGACGTTTTATTCTTAATTCGTAAACAAGTTGATGTTCATGACTCGGTACTCGAAATACCATGATCCAGCAAGATTTTCCAAGGTTTTACATGTGTGAGGGAGATACCCACAGACAATAAACAAAAGATTTCGAAGATTAATCGGACTAAATCGGTGAAGACACAGAACAACAAGGATTAATCGGAGATTAATTGGATGATTAATTAAATAATTGGAGATCTGATCAGTTTGGTGAGTTACGAAACATGGATTAATCGGTGATGGATCGCGATTAATCACCGACTTTTAGAACGGAGAGATTATCAGGTTATATATGGTTATTGTTTGGAAAATATATCAATTAGTTAACAAAATATAGGGACAAATGACAGATAATATAGCAAGAAATGAATGGTTTAAAACAAGAGAAACATGCGGAGCACAAGAAAATAAAAAGGAAGTGAGCCAAGAAGGAGACTCAGAATTGAGAAAGATTGGTTTGATGCCTAGCTAGTGGTGACAGAATGAAGCTTTCGAAAAGGGCTTCCGGGATGTTCAAGGATCAATATAGCCTCTGGCTAACCACATTGAGCCGAAAGACTGAACACCGGAACCCTGAAATCGAAGCTGCTGTCATCAAAGCCACCAATCATGATGAATTCTCCGTCGACTACAGGGATTTGGAGCGTGTTTTCGCGTATGTACGTGTCTCCCATGCCAACATCAAGCCTCTCGTATGGGCTATTACCGCGCGAATGGAGAAAACTCAGAGTTGGGTGGTTGCATTGAAAGGCCTAATGCTCATGCATGGCATTTTCTGCTGTAAAGTTCCTGCAGTTCAGCGCATTGGACGATTGCCTTTCGATTTCTCCACCTTCAAAGACCGAAACTCGCGTAATAATGAAGTAATCTGGGGTTATAATGAATTCATAAGGGCGTATTACTCATTTCTTGATCAGAAATCTCACTTTATTTTCCTGCATGCACAAGAAAAACGAAGATCAATGAAGCTCCCGAAGATTGGAGAGAACCGAAAGCCTATTCCTTCATCTAATGCCACGACGTTGATGCAAGATCTTGTTTCGTTAAAATCAATGCAAGGCTTACTTGAATCGTTGTTACAGACCAGACCAGAGACATACTCTCTGCATTTTCCGAAGAAGGTATCTCCATTGATTCTTGAAGCCTTGGACTGCATTGTGATTGAGATTTTCGACATTTACAGCCGAATACGCAGAGCTACTTCCATGGTCCTCACCAAAATCTATGAATCTGCTGGGACAGCTGAGGTGACATTGGCTTTAAAAATCATGAGAACAGCTGAGTCACAACAAGAACAGCTCTCTTCCTATTTCAATTTTTGTAAAAGTATGGGAGTGCTCAATTTTAAGAATAGCCCAACACTGAAACCAGTCTCTGAAGATATTAGAAAGCTGGAACATATGTTAGCCAAATTTGATCTTGATCAAAAAATGAGCATGTCACTGGTTGTAGCTGATCAGGAAAACGATCGGGTAACGAGTGAATGGCAAGTGTTTGATGATTCGGAAGATATCACGAGGAGTCATTTGAAGACGATAATAACGAGTGAATGGCAAGTGTTTGACGATGATTATTCATCGACAAATCCTTTTCTATCATCAGGGCAGGCTTTCCTGGCATTAGAGCCTCCTCAATCAAGAAAAGTTGCAGATGAGCTTCCAGATTTGATTAGTTTTGATTAGGTAAGGGGACATGTACTCTGAGAATCTCTGTAATCGGCAAAGCATCACTCGTGCAATACAAGAATGGAACCGATGAAATTTTACGGCAAGTTTTCCGATTAGCCGAGGGGTAATTGTCTAGGATTGTTTTTTGCCGTAAGCAGGCTTCATTTTTGTAGTGTACATATAAAAACACAAAAGCTTGTAATGTGCAAATATTAGTGCAAAATTTGCAGAGATGGATGAATATCATTATCCAAGAACAACACCGCAACTAGTCCAAAGTTTTTCAGGGAAACAATCATGAATTTCGACATACCAGTACAAAGTTTTTCAGGGAAAACATTCATAAATTTCATCATACAACACTACAACCATCCACCCCAAAATAATTGCAGCAATCTTTCTAAAGAACGCAACAAAGGAAGGGGTGACAGAAGACCAGGTTTGTATTTCTGGTCATTGCTGTTCTTCATCCAATAACACAACCAAATACCATGATTTAATGGCGAGAAATATTATATAACCATTCCAGGAAGAATATGGAGCAATATTATCGCATTCCAAGTATAAAACACAAGCAAATGTTCTGTAAACCAGAGCATATATTATCCGTTCACTCTGAAGTAATTCTTCAGGCATTCAAAAATTTGTTCCATATTAACTACTTGGAAAAATAAGACAAATTTAGAAAAGTAATAAAGAAACTGAACAACAATCCTACGATCCTTTGGCAAGAAATTGCCTTTTTGACATAAACTTAAAGTAAAGAAAGATTCTCAATTAAATAAGACATCTGAAGTTTAGGGATAAACTACGACCTTCTAACTTGGCAGGACCAGATGTGTGATGACAGTCCAATACCATTGACACTGATAATCTACCTGATGGTAACAAACTTGTTGGTACCATGCCTTGCCCAGTGATACCTCAGATCGATTGCATTAGCAAAACTGTAATTATCAGCGGCCAGTTTCTCCAGCACCTTCTTGAAGGCACCCTGACTCATCTTCCGGCCGGCAATTCTAGCTCCCCGTCTTTTCGTGCTCATTGGCAAAGGATACATAGATATTGTTGTGGTGCAACAAGCAGATTGCCAGCCACCACAGCCCCATCGATAGCATTGTTGAGGAGTACCAGTACACGTGCAAACTGGTATAGGAATACTAGAAAAGTCCAGGTCCATGCCATTTATGACCACATTCATACTCTTCTTTGCAGGCTTCACACGATGTCCAGTGGAACTGCCATTTTCCTTTGGAATACTAGGGCTTTTTCTTGGCTTCCTTGGTTTAGAAGCAGCAGCACTTTGCCTTTTCTTCACAGGTTCACCTATTTCTTTCTTCACATCTACATCTTCCATGCCAATTTTGGGGGATTCCGACTGCTGCTGGTGCTGCAACATATGCATTGAGTGAGCAGGGGGGTGCTCATGAAATCCTGCAAAACTAGGATTCGCTGAAACCATTTGCTGAACAAATCTATCCCTATGCACCCAACTGTCGCTCACAGGTTCCATGTTCACATCTGTCCTTTTCTTCTTTTTCACCGGGGAACCACCTTCTTGCTTCACATGCATATCTTCCAAGCATACCCTTGCATCCTTAGGAGATTCAGAGTGCTCCTGTTGCTGCAACATATTCATCGAGTGAGCACCGGGATGCTCATGAAATGCCGCTAAACCAGAATTTGCAGATATCATCTGCACATATCTATCCCTGGGATGTGCCCAATTATTAACCCCGGGATCCATGTGAGCAGTAGATTTAGAAAGCGAAGGGTGAAATGCACCCCCATTATGGTTCAGCAAAACAGAACTTTCGCGCCCGAGAAAAGGGTTCTGAACATGCCTTTCAAGTGACGGAAACAGGTGCAAATTAAGATTTCCCGGTTTATTGTAATGCTGTCCATACATATTCCAGTTACGCAAATTCAATCCCCCATCATCCATCCTATCAATCTGTAGATCACAAGTTCAAAACACAAAAAGCATTAAATCTAATTTTTTAGCCTAGATGCAAAGACTTATCCCCACCCCTTCCGGTGGCAGAACCATAATTTTAAACGATCCGGGACCAAATTCATATTCTTTCCCAAAACAAGTTTGGCATTATCAATTTTTACTTCAGTCATATCCCTCCATTGTACTTAAAAGGAACTATGTTATCTACACAAACAGAAAATATATATTCATTTAATTCTTCCATTCTATTAGGTTATCTTGTGTCATTGAATATCATTATCAAGATACATATACTCTTTAGCTAAACCATAACAGATCTGTTTGCATTTCCATTTCCAAATCTCAAACAAATAACTGCATCTCCAAAGATCCATTATCACAAATGCTCAAAAGGCCCAAATAACCCTAAATTGATAAACATCATTTAATGCTATAACTCCAAATTGCAGCATTATATAAGGTCAATTCTTGAAAAAGATCCCAACTTTAGGTCACAAATCTAGATCTCAAATGGCAAATCAGATCAATTAACAATCTTTACACCAATTGCTCAGAGCCCATCAAATCAAAATGTAAATATTTTACATGAAAGCATCAGATCTAGTGATATCTAACCCAGATTCAATGTCCACAGATAATGCACAAAAAGAACCAGATATAGAAATAAGAGTGAGCTAATTGCTGTATATTTGTATGTAAAGATTACAGTGACGGAATGACTTGAGGCCCGTACAAGCAAATAAATATTGTGGATAATTTTATTTATATGAGAGAGAGAGAGAGAGAGATTTTTAAGAAGGAAAGCGAGAGAGAGAGAGAGAGAACTTACTTGTGGTGGGTAAACACTTCTTTAGGATTTTGTCCTTCTGGAGACACAGGAGAGAGGAGAGAGAGAACGGAAAAAGAAAGAGAGAGAGATATGTGAGAGAGAAGGGTTTACATAATGTTTGTGATGGAATGTTTAGTATCCATCAATATCATATACATTCATTTTCACATGTAAGTATATAACATAAATAAATAAATAAATAAAATTATAAACATAGGACAATGTCAAACAGACTCACAGTAACTTGTTCAATTTAAGGAATAAAATAGGAAATATGCGACTATTACTTATAAAATTTATCCAGAAATTAGTAATACGCTGGTTCATCAAGATTATTTTTTTGACAATCTTTTTTTTGAAGCAATTTTTTTGACAATCTTAAAAAATTAATCGAACAAATATTAATTAAATAAACATTGCAGGTTCCAAGCTAAAATTTTGTTAATAATAATAACAATTATATCTTTTACGATAAAAATTCGGAGTTGGAGGTGCCCACCTACCATTAGCAGTATCTATAGTCTGACCAAACCGATTAAACAGACTCAACCCGCCCCTATTTTTAGCCGACCCAACCCAATATTATTAACCAAATTTTAAATGGGTTAACCATGAAAAAACTCGAATTATATGGGTTGAGGTAAGGTTTTGATAATTTTAACCAATTCCAATCCGACATATATTATTCACCAATGAGCCATACTATTAGTTTATTAATTGATTTAAAAGTTAAGATTTTTTTGATATTAATATGTACAAACTGAAATTATGAATTACCATAACTAATATAATAATGATGTTCTATTTATGTGTAATGTAATTTAATTTTATAGATTGTAGTGTATTATGATGTGCATATGTGATGATCAATTATAATCGCATATTAGATTAAATTGCACGTGATTTTGATTCCCTGACTCCTAAATTAATATATCATTGACCAACAAATACAATTATATGTTACACTAAATTTTATTTTATAACCGATCAAATCGATCAAACTGAACCAACCCAATCCGACTGTAATAAAATTTACAAAGAATCAAATTTTATAAAACCGATCTAATTGGATTGGTTTACTAATTTGCTTACAACACGCTCCACCCGACCATGAGCACCCTTACAAGGGCTTACTTCAGTAAAAACCAACTTAAAAAAAAATAATTGGAAACTAGGCCTAAGTATCTGAATGAAAGTAGTCCAGGCCCAACATATTATATGACCCAAATACATACACAATTTACATATGTACATTACATCATCATCATCCTTGCAATTTTCATCTTTTCCGATTGACATGTGCATGTCATGTTACAACACACCAGCTTAAATACATGTCTTAGTTTCGCGTTTTTAATTCGTAATTTCACAGGTCAGTGGACAACTTTTTTTAAACTCTAACTTCACCACATTTTTCTTCGTCTTTTAATATCATATGTGTTATATTTCGATGACTTCGAAATTAGTCACAAACTTATTTACATTTGATACCGATCAAAATTCAATAACTAATTTATATTAAATAAATCACAACTTTTTTATTATAAAAATCACTGGTGTGTATGATAAGAATCACTAAAATCACTCTGTCAAATAAATTTATATGAAGGCCACCGAAAAATGGAAGTCATCGGAATATACGATATATGATATAGAAATTGATCGCTGAAAGTGAAAAAAAAGGTGGTGAACTTAGATTTGAAAAAAAGTTCGTCAATTAACGTAAAATTAAATTAAAAACGAAGGGAATTAGATGAGATTGTGCATGAGAGAATGTACTTTAATTGTGTGTGGTGTCTCTAATAAGACCATTAGATCAGATTAAATTTACAGCTTAGATTAGTTTCTAATTTCTATTCTGATATTTGTTTCTGATCATATAAATATACTCTATATGGCAAAGACATGTACACTGCCTGGGATACTAAGCAACAGCTTCGCCTTTACAAAGAACACCTATGTAAAGCAATATACTTTCCATCCGGTCATTTGACCGCATTATTGACACTCATTTCATTCTTGGCACACGAAGTTCGAGTTGCATGTCTTACAAGGCTACACAAACTGGCTTGCTATAGTTTACTCCCTCCGTCCCATTTTAACTCCTTTTGACTTTTTTACACGTATTTTAAGATGTTAAAAAAATCACATCTAAACATAATAATTTTTTATAAAATTTATATCAAATAAAAGTTTAGAACCTAAACTTTTATTTGATATAAGAATTGAATTATTTTATTGAGTGTAGATATTGTTTTTTTACATCTTAATATACGTGCTAGAAAGTCAAACATCAGTTAAAATGGGACAGAGGGAGTAACATATACTACTATAAATCTATAATTGGTCTTTCTAACGTGTGCCCAAGGGCACACAATAATCACTAAATTCTATAAAAATGGTCTATTCTGATTGGTGGAGTTGATGTGAATGCAGGGGGAGCCATTATCATTTATTATTCATCCACCCATCAAAAGGAGCTATTTTTATTGGAGTTAGGGATTATTGTGTGCCCTTGGGCACACCATAGAAAATCTCATCTATAATCTATCATGGGAATTTATAGAAAGTGATTCAAAGTCAAGATTTAGTTTAGAGTTTTGACATAGTAGCGTAAGTTCATAAACTTCATCCGAATAGCAATAAAGAGAATCCAACCTATTTACAAATTTACCAACACAAGCAAGTTAAATATCTTTCTCGTAATTAAATTTCTAAATAAGAAATTTTAACACAAATTAACTGAAAACTTTTAAAAGAAGCATTCATCATGTCATATTCCTTCCATAAGTCTAGTGATTTCACTTCCAATACATCCATATTAGGCTTCACTTCTAATGCATCAATATCAGGCTTCAGAAGAAACAGCAAAACAATAGACATGCAAACTATGAATTATAATATATATATATATATATATATATATATATATATATATATATATATATATATATATATATATATATATATATATATATATATATATATAGTTCAGTCAAAATTTGGTCAATTTGATTGTTGAAAGTCAAAACTGCACAACTAAAAAGGGATGGAGGGAGTACTAAACAAATTTCGCATATATGAGCAGGGGCGGATCTAGCACACAAAAATTAGGGGGACACGAAGCAAATTTTCGGAAAACACCTGTATATTTTTAAATTTTTTGGGGGCACTTTTATAATTTTGCAAAATTTAGAATGGTAAAAAAATGCAAATTTTTTTTTTAAGGGAGCACGTGTACCCGCGTGCCTCTTACTAGATCCGCCCCTACATACGAGGACAAAGGAGAATACATGCCCTCTGCTATATCTGTGATGTCTAATTAACTTTTTTAATCCACAGTTATATCTAAGAGTCTGATTAGAATGGGTTTTATATTAATCGGCACTACTTGCAAACTACAGTTAAATAAAAATTTCGATTCCTAACAATTCTGTACCAATTATATAATGTTATATAAAAATTAAGTTGGAGGATATTACATGACCATTTCTTTTGTGAAAGACTTACAAAACCTTTCTCTGTTGCTACGTACTTATGTAATGATATAACAACCACATTCCATTTCTTTCTTAGGACCTGCAGGTTTGGTGGTAAATGGCTAGGTATTTCAACAAAACAACTCGGCATAAACTATGAGGGTGTTCTTCAGTTTCTTGATCAAAATATACCGATTCTACAAATTATTGGTGAGGAGTGTAAAAGAATCTTGTGAAGTGTGTAAAAAGAATTTGTCAAACACCACGTTAGCTACTTATGAGCTTAAAGGTTACAAATTATAGCACATCCCCATATATTCTACGTGTTTTAGGGTGGCTGATCTAAATTTGAACAGCCATGTGTTTCGTGGTATGCCACACTACAAGCGAAATGACAGCCATCGTGTATGTTTGTAGAGTTAGATAATCAATATGAGAGATGTGAAAGTGCCCATTCTAAAACTTTCCAAATTTAATAATTCTCACGAAAATAAGAGGGTCTATTTGTCCCCGGCGACAAACCCAAACGATTTGTAACAGATGAAGGTTGGCAAGTAGAATAGCATGTTTGTGAGTTCGTCTCTCCATACATTTACTTGATGTATTTCAATTTGTTATGTCATTTTACTATTTGTTTTCTGGCGTCTCTCACAAAATTTAAGGATGGTTTGGCTGTATTTTTGAGATTTTTAAGTCAGAAATAAGTTATTCATTCTATTTGTGTAACAAATTTATAAGTCAATTTCCTATTTATAAGTTAGAATTTGAAAAGTTGAAAATCCTAACGAATTTAAGTGGTTTATTTTTATTTTTGAAATTTGATTTACAAATTTTTACAAGATCATTTTAAAGATAATTTACAATAATTTATTATTACAATATTAATTTTTATACAAAAAAATTTGTAAACACCAACAAATTTATCCAGACACATAAACTAGAAGTTAACTTTTATTTATAATTAAATTTCTATTTATAAATACTAAATATTTTTTTTAAATCATGTCAACGATCCCGGCCCGTCCCTTAGTCTAGCATGTGGACCCAAAATCTATGAATCATTTATATGAAAATGTATTTTCAAATATGCAGGATAAATATACAGTAGGGTCGCAACTGATTTACGTTGTGCAAACATGATGGGGCCGGCCCTGTTATAATATTATTCGAAAGTGACTTTAACTTTGGTTTTTATCTGCACACAGGTCCCTCAAATTTTAGCCGCAGTCCATGTCCTTGTGATTAATCCTGTTTAGTGTTCGACAGTTCGAGTACAGTAAAACCTTGGTAGAGATTTCTTGTTTGTATCTCTCTTGCTTTGAATTTGCTAAAGATTTCTTTCACCTTTTCCCAACTTCTTTGTTTGTGTGATTGTGTGCTATTCGAGCAACTCCAACCCATCAAGATTTTTTATGTGTATTTATCTTGCAGTCAGTTTTTGGAATAAAATAACTATCATGTTCTTCAATCCTCAAGAATAGGAGTCCACACATTCCAGATCTGCAAAACATTGTTTCTGGATATGTTGGATTATCTGAAAAATAGTCACGATAAAGTCTGTGAGCATGACTTTCTTTTCTATTTTGATTGATAACACGATGATTTAGTGTCGTACCATCCTGTTCTGAAGCTCAATTTTTGTTGTGAAATTGTCGATATTGTTGTAAAGCATAGTCATAACACAGATGCTCTGTCTTGAAAAAGTTTCCAACTCCAGTGCTCCTCTTTATACATACTCTCCAGTCATATTTTATTAATATAAATGAGAAAGAAAAATATAAAGAGAGAGAAACGTTGAATGTGAAGTGGGAGAAAAATTAATACAATGTTCATGAATAAAAAATCAGGAGTTACTAGATGCTCTTTAAAAGAGAAAGAGAGGAGAGATGATATGCTCTTAAATTTTTTCTAGAAGCCCATTCGAGCATTTTTTTGACTTGCTCTTTGAATCTAAAGATAAGAGTTTGTTTAAGAGTTTCATTAGAGATGCTCGTAGTTCTTGTCATTAGTATGGGGCTAAATATCTTGACGACGGGCAGGAGGCTTGGATGGATCTATCTACAATATTTGGCTGAGCTATTAAACTCAATTTGTGGATTAAAAGTATGGACCAATTTATTCGTATCGTTTGTGTAAATAATTTATAAGTCAATTTTCAATTTATAAGTCACAACCTGAGAAGTTGAAAATCCTAACTTTTTCAATAACTTATTTTTATTTTTAAAATTTGATTTTACAAAAATGTTGATGGCCACTTTAAAAAATAAAATATAATAATTTATTATTTTATAAATAATTTGTATACCATGTAAATTGCCAAGCACAAAAAAATTTATGCACACATAAATTAGAAATCACTTCTCATTTGTAACTAATTTCTCATTTAAAAATAATAAGCACTTATTTTAAATTAAGTCAAAGATCCCTACATGAATCTTTTAAATTTTTTTACTGAAAGACCTCATCATTTTAACCAAAAACGACCTAACAATGCCAATTATCGTTAACTTGCGAAGTTGCAGGAGTTAAAATACTATAGGTATAGTAGGGTTAGCTAATCATATTTCCCAACTGTTTTGAATCTTCATCCATTTTAATTTGTAAGTTTCCTTCTTTTGAGTAAACTTTTGTAGGGGGACAATATTATATACTGTTGAGCAACGAGCCTAATTAATATCTTCATGTTGCGAGAATAAGAGAAAGATCCCAAGATAACTGATTATAGCTGCATTGCAAACTAATAGGGAGACTTTATATAAACAAGTTGCATAGCAAAAGTTTTAAAATTATTGATCATATCATAATCTTAAGTACGATTAGTTGCTATCAGTTAAATAAAGCTGTGGGTCTTCATATTATTTCTTGTTTCCTCTCAATTTATCTGATAGCAAAAACACGCATCTCAGAGGGATTATAACTGTTTTTCGAAATTGACATATTTAGTAGAAGTGTAATGCAGATGTTTAAAGTGAAGAAGACTTGTCATCTCAGTTTTCAAGACCATAATATTTTGCATGCTTTATATATATATATATATTATATATATATATATATATATATATATATATATATATATATATATATATATATATATATATATATATATATATATATATATTATATATATATAGATAGATAGGCTTATGATCAAATAGAAACCACTCTTAAAATAAAAACTAGATTCCAGTTTCCCTACCACTATTTATAACTGCGGGTATCACTAATTTATACTGCACTAATCACTGTTTTTATATAGTATGTAAACAGCGATTTTTATTATCAAAATTGAGAAAATCTACTTATCTAAACTATTGATAATCGATTATAGATGATCAATTTCATCCGTAGGAAGGTTATTGACGGTAGGAAGCCGCAAGAGAAGTTGTATGATGATGGTAAGTAGTCGTTAGTTTTGTAAGTTATGATAGAAAGTGTATGTGACTATTGGTGATGATAGACAATGGTGGCAAGTCATGAAAACGTCTGGTAATGGTGGTAAGAGGTCCATTATTACGATTTGGGTGAAGATGATGGTCATATACGTTGCATATATGTGTGTGTGTATATTCATATCCGCGAGATATGTTATATATAAATTAGTGATATGTTAGGTACAAATTAGTGATTTCTGTAGTTAAAAATAGTGATAAAAAACTGTCCAGAAACTGGTTTTTAGTTTTTAGGCTAATTTGGTTTCTATTGGAGTAGGACTCTATATATATATATATAAAATCTCATATCCGGGCCGGTTTTTGAGCACATCGACTAATCCAAAGAAATGCTACCACACTCGTACCCACTGAGCATGACGATCCTATTTCCTTACCTCGAGTGGAACTGAACCTATGATATTGGGGTGATAACTGATAAGCTTAAAATAATCACGGTATCAACCAACTAGGACACCCGTGGTGGGCAATAGCATGCTTTCTCGTCGTGCTGCAGCCTGCAGGAGGCAATGCTTCCAACAAGGCAGTCATGAAATCTCAAGCATGGCACCAAATTATCTGACCCCTTTAGGCCATCCCGGCCCTGTGTAGCCTACAAAATTATTCTAGTTCGTGTTATTGGTGCAATAATTCTTACGTACAAGTATATTTGTCTCCGACAAACCCAAGCGATGCGTAACAGACGAGGGTTGGCACGAAGAAGAGCTTGTTTGTCTCTGCATACACTCATATGATATTTTTAGCTTATTATATCATTACAACTATTTGTTTCATTATAATATTATTCGAAATTGACTCTTAACTTTGTTTTTTTTTTTTTTTATACACACAGGTCCATTTTAGCCTCAATCCAAATCCTTATCATCATAAACCATCTTCTGTAGCGTCCGAGTCGGTAAATCCTTCTGAAAGTTTTCTTGCATGCGTCTGAGTGATTAAATTTACTAAATATTATTCTACCTTTTCCCTCTTCTTTCTTTCTTGCGACTACATGGACACGTGTAACGTATGAAGCATGAGTGCGGGTGCAGGTGCAGTGATACGTGGTATATTATATATTTAGATATGACAAAAAAATAATAATTTAAAATATATATTATATATTTAGATATATTATTAATTAATCAAATAGTCAAATACACAAAGTTATCATAGTTTATCATAGTTACATTTAACGGTAACATCACAACAACAAAAATCCAAACCTACTGATCCACCAACACATGATATAACAGTATGTTTCGCGCTTACTCAATCGTTGTGTGATGACTGTATCAGGCTTCTATGCTTCTAATTGGAGCTTAGTGTTAATTTTGTGACAAAATACATAACTGGTTTGTTTATGATACTGCCTTTCCCTCACTCCGTGTATTCCCGATGTAAGTGCAGTGAGATACGCCACACGCCGTACTCGGTGTGCACCCGGCCGCACCCGATGCGCAGGGCGGCAGGGTGCCGCACCCATGCTTCTTAGAATGTAACTCATTTTGATTAACTACTACTTATTAATAATGATGGACTCCCTTATTAATAATGATGGACTCCCTGTATTTACAAAAAGTCCATCGATCAACATAAGTTTGAGAATATCAAATTTAGCATTTAACATGTGTGTATGAGTACACACTAATCATACCCATTTACAATTATGCCCCATTTTTGTCTTTGGTACCGTCTAGAAACCAGTTTGTCTGAGATTTAAGTCCCGTCTATAACTTAAAATCGTTTTGTGACTTTGAGTGAAAAAAGTTATTTGTATAACAATCAGAAGTTTTATTAAAATAAACTAGACTTGAACTGATAATTTAGTTGAATATAAATTCTTGAATAATATATTTTTAATTTATTAGTTTTATATTATAAAAATTAATATCACCACTCAACGGAATAATCAAAATTTATTTTCATTACTTATATTTAAATAACTTATATGAGGAAAGTTCAATGCATGGAGAACGTTATTTCATCAGAGACTTCGGAGACCACGTATGGTTTGCAATCAAAACACTATAAAATACATTATTTTGTAAAATATGTTCTACAAATATCATGAAATCATCTGTGTTTAATAAGTTGATAATGTATGTTCCAACTTCCAAGTTGAACAAATGTTCTGCAAACTAAACATATTTCATAGAACAAAACATTTTGTAATGTTCCACATGTAAAACTTATATGATATTTAAGATTTGAAATGAAATAATGATTTTGTAGAACATAATTTGTAAAACTATACGTTTTGCAATGTTTGTATGAAATGTTTTACTTGCTAACGTCTTTAAGTCTTCAGAAAAAATGTGGTCTCCATTCAACTTAACTTTAACTTATATGTCTTATATAATATCAAATTATCGAAATAGATAACTTAAAATTTAAATTTAATATTGAATTTAAGTTAAGTTATTATTTTAAGGTTATCTAAAATGGTCTAAGCCAGTCATGAATATGGCTTTGATGGGCTGGAGCTACAAATATCACGTATCGCCAATACGCCAACTTTAGAAGGCGACGGCTTTTAAATGATTTTTTCAAAAATTAATAATACTCCCAGTGATCGAAAATCGTTAGGTCGCTATTAATTTTTGATACAGGTTAATTCGAGCTAGCCATATTCCGTTATCGTTTTTTTTTTATTTTTGTTCATAATTTAATTTTTGGGTAAAAAGTTTTGGGGAATAATATACCGTTGAATTGATTATACCTTCATGTTGCAAGATTCAGAGAGTGAATCAGATAATAAAGACGAGACTTGCTAAGTTGCTATCCCGGTCGAATTTGCTTGCATGAATTTTGGTTAACATATTTGATTTTGAAGCAATTACTTTTATAGCGAGACTTTATACAAACAAGTTAGGACCGGTCATAATCTTCGATACGATTAGTTACTATCAATAAAATAAGTTGCGGGTCTTCATGTTATTCTTTCGTCTCGTATTGTATGTATTAAATTATTTATTTATTTATTTTTGGTCATAAAGACTTTCTCCTCAGTTAATTATACCGAAATACAATATCGAAAGAATTGGAAAAGTTTCTTTTCATGAAAAATTTTCATGTAATCAGAGGGCATGTTGAAATGTCCCATAAGAAATTGGATAAAAATTTTGATATATGAAAAAAACACAAAATCCGTGGAACTAAGAAGAAATGAGAACTTTCATTCAAAAAAATCTACCGACTAACCAAAGGTCATTCAGAGATGGTCCCGAAAATTTTGTTAATAAAACTTTAATGACTAAAAAGATTACCCAGATGAAATACAAAAATCCGCCGAAAAAAAAAGAAAATAAGAAAGAGAAAAAAAAGGAGGGAAAAAAGAAGAAGAAAGATTCAAAGCACGAAAGATTATGCGAGGCACCGAAGCAAAGTTATCAAAGATGACACAATCATTAATTAACGACAAACCAAATCGCAATACACGATCAAAAAGTTATCAATTATGGTACTCCCTCGAAAACTCGAAAGGAACACAATAATTAAAACTAAGATACAACAAGTCTAAAACATAATTTGAAATATAAAATTTTATAAATCTAGTTATAAACGAATCACAAAATTCAATTACAAAATATATAACCAATAACAAATGACATATAAGACAAATGCACTTAAAAGCATTGAGATATATTCATAAAAAAATCTATCAAGGTTTAAAATTATGTCTTCATCAATTTCATCACTTCCATTTTATCCATCACCTGTTCTAATTTTCTCTTCATCTTCATTTGTAAATATCTTTCTTCTCTTTTCATAATGATCAAACTTATCAACAGTATATATAATAAAATAAAAATATAATGATAAGTTAAACAGTCAAAACATATTCATTAACTAAATATTTATATGAGAAAATATTATGAGGAAATTACCTAATATACTATATTGTCCTATTATATTTTCAAAAGTACGACATATGAACTCTTCTTTCAGTTATACCTTTTTCAAGTTCCCTATTTTTGAAAATATGATCATTGTATTTTTGGGATTTCCTCCATGTTCTTCTCGTCTTATTTCTGGTTCTTTTTTCATTCTTCATCTTGTATATGTTTCAAATAATATATACAGATACATATACACACAAGATTTTTGAAGATATGTTCGTATGTGTATATTTTGATTCTTGATTCCCAATTCCTGTTAATCAGTATTTAATGATTCATGTTTTCCGTTTTCTTATATCAATACGGGCCCGTAGGACACTCATAATATCGGAACCTATAGATGGACGCCAATCTCTGTCAACAAGTCTCAGAACTTTTACTAAAGGTTCGAAGTACTCAATACACATTGTAAGATTAGTTCATAATGATTGATTAACAATTGCTACATAAGAAGCCACACCATTTGCACTGGTTGAGAACTTGCACTGGCCTCATTCCTCCGGGGAAACATTAATTTCAGCTTTTTCTTTTTCTCCAATATACTTTGTATTGTAAGACAAGAACTTGCAAATCGTGTAACTCTCGGCCTCACAATATTTCTTTTATTAGTATACTTTCTCATTAAGGCCAAGGTTTTATAGTGCGAATAGATAAATATGATCAGAGTCTTTGCTTTCTTAATCACAAATTTGAAATTTGGAGTTTTTCCTGAAATAAGAAACACTAAACAATGAAACTGCACTATATGCATAACAATCTACACTAATTTACAAAAGGATTCTACTCAAAAGCAACATATAGATCTGCTCAATAACTGTAGAACGCCACAATTCTGCTCAAACCAATGCAGAAAACAGAGCATAAATAGAATTCAATGGCATATAAACTGCAGAAAACTCAATAAAAAGAACTGCACAAAGAAACCTGAAAAAACTGTAGAAAAAATAACCGACATAAACTAGACTAAAATGTCACAGAAAGTTGGATAAAACTCTGCAAAAAATTAAACAAAAATAGCAAGAAAAATATGTAAAAAACATGACACAATAGAATTGAATAGCACATAAAATTGTAGAAAACTCAATTAAAAAATGCTAGAAAACTAAATCAAAAAATGCAGACTTACTTATGTGTTGGGTTCCGTCCCGAGTTCCTAAATAATTTAAGAATCCTAATTGGAGAAGGTATCTTATTTATAATAATTGAGATAATCCGATTCTTGGTAGAATATTAATTGTGGAGGGATTTCTATCCAAGATAGGAAAAGATGGTAATTATCATAAATAGGATTTTGAAGTAAATTAGGGTTAGAATATTTGTGGTGCCTATAAATGTAGTTATTTGTAGGAGTTTTATGTATTGCAAAAGTTAGAGAGTTGTGTGAGAGATACACAAGAGAGAACTTTTGTGATCAAGTTGAGGGGTTTGTATACAAGAGTGTTGAGTGAGGGATCGACTCTAATCTTCTAATACATTCATATTTAGTGGATTGGTGGTTTTACCCTCCCTTGAGGGGTTTCCACGTTAATTGTTTGTATTCTTTACTTTCATGCTTGTTATTATGTTTAATTAACGTCAATCTATAGTGGATGCGATCCTAACACTATGACCTCAAGCATAAGATTCATTTTAAGTGTAGCAAATGAAGTCTAAAACGTATATGGTCTTTTTTCTCTCAATAGCTTCACTGCAGTCATGTTAGTTGGTGCATTATCCGTCACCACCTGGATAACATTGTCTGCTTCAACTTCTTTAATGTATTTATCCACATACTCAAATATGAACTTGGCGGTATGAGCTTCATTTCAACATTCAATAGAAGAAAAGAAAAAAGCTTGTGCCTAGTTTATAATTTACACAAAAATTCATAATACTTCTTCTTTTTCCGATCAGACCAAGTATCGGTCATTATCGAACATCCAAGACTTTTTTCATTCATCCTCATGGCCTTTCAAAGATTGTTTAGTTTTCTCTACTTCTTTCTTAAGTAGTGCTCCCATAATCGGTGTTGGCTTGGAGGTATATATTTAGGGCCAAATTATCCAACCGCTTCATAAAATCGATGAAAGTCGTCATTAATAATTGCATTGAAAGGAATCTCAACATCATACACCCATTTATCCAAGTAATTATGTACTTCATTGGTTCTATTCTTAAAAAAGTGCATGACTAATATTTTGTTGTCTTCTCTTCCTTAATGCTGCATCCGGATCTATTACGCTTGCAAACTGGTCCATAGGTCCAAATGGGTCGCACAGGTTTACAACTCACATTGTCAATTTTAACAACATCATGAATGACTTTACTAATTGCAACGTCGTTCCTAACTTCATCAATACATTCTTTCTTATTTTATCTATACTTGGATTATTAGAACTCCAGAGATAAAAAAAATGATGAACATTGATTGATAAATGAAAAGGCAAGCGACTGAGATGACGCCGATGTAATTGACATCGCCGTTGTAGAAGACGACACACAAATAGTAGCAGCATCAGCAATAAAAGACATCGCCATATAATCAATCGAAACATTTGTGAGATCAATCAAACAAGAAATGTGGAATTCAATTGAGAACTGTATAAAACTGTGGAGATTGCAAAATATGAACAAACACAAATGTTAAAGGACTATGAGAAGAGATTGTATAGAAAATAAGGAGTGAAACCAAAAGATGTAAATGATTGAGAGAGATCGAGCTTATTGCTATGATACCATGTCAACCTCCATGGAAAATTAAAAATGGAGTGGTAAAGCTGGTAACTATATTCTAATCATTGTAATATAATGAGGTAATATGAGTATAATTTGATGTATAAAAATTTGGTAATGTTTTTTTGGTTTGGTCATGGTTTTTTTGTCATCCCTGCTTATTCTACTCAAAAACAAATATGAACCATTATATAACTTCTTAACTCTAACATGTTCTACTTCAATACAAGAGCATCATGTAACCCTTTTTAACACTAATTTGTCCACATCAAGACAAACACGAAGCGATAAATAATATTTTTTTTCTTTACAAATAGAGATATATGAACTATGAAAAATATGATTTAAAATTAATCAAATATCACATTATCACATATTAATATTAGAAAAACATTTACAAATAGATAATAAAAATGTTAATATAATTTAATCAAATTTCAATTCATTAATACTAAAACATTGATAAAATGATGTTAAAATTTAAACTATAAATAATAAATTTTAAATTATATGAAAACTAGTAAAATGTGATATGATATTCTTGAATAATAAAGAGTGTTCAATAAACTTATACACTATTTACAAGTTGACTTATGGACTAAGTAACTACACGCTTATCAATTTTATATTGAGATATATATTCATGTGATTAAATTATTAATATTCCTCTCGAATTTTTAACTTTTAAATAAAGACCATCCATATTTGAAATTGAGTTTTCGATCCTAATTACCTTTTATTATAATAACTGGAATCGGATTCGTAAAAAATCACCGACCAAACTTATTGAAAGTTGAAACAAGAACAGAAGTCTTTTTCATCAATCAATTAGATGCATCGTTGATTATCAGGTTAAATATCAAGTAAAACTGACTGCATTCAAAAAACACAAACATGTCACTCATTATAAATTTGACTCAAACTGATTATCAATTAACTTAATTTGTTCATTCTGTTAAAGTCGAAGATTGAAATTACTCAAAATTGAAAACCGGTAACATTGAAGGATATAGCTCGTTTTGGATTTTAATAAATTTTCTAAAACTTGCTACTTGACACAAGGAATCATGGTAGAATCAGAATTTGATACTTCAAAACCTAAAAAAACAGGGAGAATCAAATCCAGATTTTACAATGATTTTGTGAGCCAAATAGCAAGTTTTGGTATTGATATTGAAGTCCAAAATGAACTCTATCCTCCTATATACCAATTTTTTAATGTAAGTAATTTTAATTTCCAATTTCAACAAAATGATTAAATTAAAGGGAAAATAGATTTTTTCGTCACCCAACTTATTGTGTATTTAGAAACTTACCACTAAACTATAACTTCTTTTCTTTTTGTCACTAATTTTAGGTTTGGATTTGTTTTTTGTCACTATCGTTAGGTTCATATTTGATTATTAGCACTACGCTATTCTTTTTAGCATTATTATAATATAATGGTAGTCCACAATATTATGGTAATAGATATGTGTTCAAATCTTTACATGTAGTACTTCATATATGCCGTAGTTTATCTTGCAGGACGAGAGTTTGACACGCATTTTAATGCTCCTAAAAGATTTTGTTTCATAAATTATTTTAACTTTTTTTTCTGAATAAAAATTTTACGTTTGAATTTTTTTACACAAAAAGGAAATCTCAAAATTATGTTATGGAACTATGTTTTATAAGAAGTGGAAACCTCGAAATACATGTCAAGCAGTGGGAAAGAAATATAAATAAATCAGATGGACGGAGGGAGTAATAATAACATAAATGAGTAGTAAAATCAGGAAAAATTATAATTAGAATTCTAAAAATTCATTAAATCATCAAAATTAATGACTTCAAACAATTTATCATCAACAATAAATTCTCAAGTAAAATTGAGTAAAGTGATGCTATATTTTTGTGGAGTTTAACCACCAATTTAGATATCGTATAAACCTAAAATCAAGGTTAAGAAATTCTATAATTATTCATTGTCTCGTTTTGTTATAGTATACGTCCCTATTTTTGTACAATAGTATAAATAATTGTAGATGCAATCTAACCTTGATTTTTATAAAACAATATATAATATAGAGAATAGAAAATCATAATTTTATTCAAAGATAAAATAAAATAATTTATAAACTAAATTTTTTAGGAGTTTTAAAATGCGTCTCAAACTCTCGCCTCCAAAGTAAACTACCTAGAAGACATATAGAGTATTATATATAAATGTAACGCCCCCATATCCGTATATCCCGGATCTAGGCCGTTACACTAGTTTAGCATACATGTCTTATGTTACGTAACTCATCCTACAAGTCCAGGGTCGATTCTACATTTTCACACAGTCTATCATATCATTTCAACAATAAGTACAAACTACTGCTATTATTATCATAAATAAATTTCGCACCCTTGAAAATTATCGTATTATTTACTATAATTTTTCACTCTTAAAATAATCTGAAACAAATATTTATAACATAATCATCGACTCACGGAAATTGAGTAATTAAATATATAATCGCGTAATTACGTACTTGAAATTTTGAGGTCGTTACAATAAAGATACAAATATATATATCAGATCATCATTATATTGTAGATTATCACTACGTTTTAATAATACTAAAAAAAATAACACAATGTTAATAATCAAATCCAAACCTAACGTTAGTGGCGTAAAAAAATACAAACCTAACATTAATGATAAAAAGTAAAAAAATTATAATTTAATGGTAAGTTTGAAAATACACAATAAACTGAGTGGCGAAAAAATCTATTTTCCCTAAATTAAATTAATTGATATCGGTTTGAGTCAAGTTTATAATGAGAAACCTATTTGAAATTTTTTGGACACATTCAGTCCCATACTTCATATTTAAGCCGTTGATTATCTCTTCCGATTGATTATCTCTTCCGAATATCAATCTTGTTTTACCCCGAGTATCTCCCACCCTTGCTGAGCATAAACCCAAAAAATAGCTCAGAGAAAATGGCTGTAATTTATCCATGGCATCACCTAGCTAATTACTGGAACAATAAATGTTTTAACTTTTAACTATTCATTCCCCAAATTCACATAGTACGGTCATCATCAAAAGCCGACCACAATCCGACGCATATATCAGAAAATCCCCGGTGACACAAAATTCCAAATTCTTAAATGGCAATCTTTAAGAAACACTCATAAATACTTCTTTGTACTACATGACACATGCTGACAGATCATTTGCGCTCTAGTTTTTTTTTTTTTTATCTCAACTTCTGAACTTTGGTAAAATTTTGAAATCGTGTAGAAAACTTTTTTATTTATTAATAATATTTTTATGAATCATATGACATTTTTCTACAAAAACTTAGAAATGTAGGGGCCGTTTGGGTGAGTTTAAAATAAGTGTTTCTTACTTAAAATAAAAAAATGGAGGAGAAATTAGATACAATTTAAGACTTATAAGTGATTAAAGTGTTTGGGAAATAAGCAGAAGTACTGAAACAAAAGTTAGCATTCCTAACTTTTTATAAGTGTTTCTAACTTATAAATCAGAAGCCCGGCTTTTAAGCTGGAAACAAACACCCCCTAATAATTTCAACTCTATTCTTAAATTTTCTAAAAACATGTATCAAATAAATATATAAAAAGACTTATTCCCAAGTTTTATAAATTTAAGATGCATATAAAAGATAAAAGTAATTGTTATCTTATCTGGGGAAAAAATAGAAACTTTAAAAGAATTTAAATTTGAATACCGAATCCAACAGTAACCAGCAGCAAGTCAGAACTCAAAATCGTGCATTGCATATTATTATTTTTTAACCTTTAAATTATTTTATTATTTATTGTTTTTTGAAACAAATTTTGTTATTTATTGTTACTTTCTTTTTGGTCAGGGTAATTTATTACTACTTTATTTTCACACCTTTAAGATAACTAACCTACCCCAACAGAACTCCGATCCAAAAGGTAAGGAAATTTAACGATATTAGATACAAACACCGGTAAAATTTGATGCATAGCAGTAATGCAGTTGTATGTAATTAAATTTATTTAAAACAATTGCGACTTGTCACGAGTACATTACTCGCTCTCGTAAATAATCCATTAAGGCAATAAACGAAATTGAGGTTCACAATAAATATTCGTAAATGATGGACGTTGCAACTTGCATGTAATTGATGTATTTTAATTCGGAATTAATCATACACCGTGTTGAAATAGTAGTATATCGTTATTGTGGCTCATAAAGTCGATCAATTTCTCATTCATTTATCATGCCATTTTGTAGAGGAATCGTGTAACACGAGCAAGACACATTAGTTCGCCTTATTATGATACTGTATTTCTGTTTGGGACAAAAGTTTACTTATGTGCCATTTCCAAAATTAGTTGTAGTAAATCCTCAATAAATGAATACATTTTGGATCAAAATTAACTTGTTTTTTTATCCATCCCCTAAAATGCTTGTCATTTTTTGCTTCTAACCGATTATATTAACACTTCGACGGGTTATATTGACACTTGACGAGTCGAATTGGTTCTAAAAATCCCCGATTTAACCGATTAATCCCCGATTAATCCCCTGCAAAGTCGGCCACCGATCCGATTTTTGAAATCCGATTAATCCTTATATATATTTCTTAATCGAAGTATATGTGATAAATTATTAAAATTAAAATACTATATTACTTTAAATATGAATAATTATAGAATTTATGAATATAGTAAATATATTAGTTACTATATAGCTAATATAATAATAACTAAATATTAAATAATATTTTATATATTAAAATAAACCCGATTTTAACTCCGATTAATCTTTCCGATTAATCCCCGATTTTCCATTAATCCTTGAATCGGTAGCTCAACCGATTCAGTCCGATTCCTGATTTCTGCAACACATGTTAATATATATATATATATATATATATATATATATATATACACACACACACACATATAATACTCTTAAATATAATTTTTAATTTTTGAATTTTTTTAAAATATAAATTTAATTTAAAAATTGGTTAATCTAATAACCGGTAATAATTTAAAAATGAACAAGTAATTTTGAAGTGAAACAGAGAAAGTGCTTAGTGTGTGTAGTTTATATACATACATATGTAAATATATAATGAGCTAATATATATATATAGGGGTGAGTTCTGGTACAAACTTACAAACTTTATACGTTCAACATATATAATTTGAGTTCAACATTTTTTAACATATTTTGTTGAACATCGACTAAAATTGTGTTGGAAAAGCACATAAACTAATTTTTCAACGTAAAAACTAAGTTAAACGTATTATATAACTAATATTTATGAATCTAGACCCTACCCAAACCCCAGAGGTATAGTTTAAGCATCTTTATGGATATATTCAACACAATGATAATTAGTGTTCAACATCCGATGCTGAACCCAGTTACAAATTTGTTGAATGCACGATTTATTTATGCATTTTTTTTAAAAATTGTGATGTTTTTTCAAGAATTTTCAACATGGCTACTTTCTATAACTAAGGATTAACACGATGGGAGAATAAAAAAAAGTTTGTAAGTTTGTAACTTAAAAATGTTTTTATTTGATCCTATCCCTATATATATATTAATCATATATACATTTTACGAAGATCTAGAATTTTAAGTCGGTAAATATTATTAAATTAATTTTTATTCACATATCATGAAATAACTGATTAATGTTAATTTGAGTTGCACATTTTTGTAAATATATAAAATTTGGCATATATTTTTCATGTTTACACGAGCCTTCCATAATTATATTCATTTATATATTTAAGGAGACATGAGTATTAAATTCATAACATAGATATTACCATCGGCCAGAACAATCCTATATTTATTGTATTTATTTACAGGATAGGTAACGTCCATCGGTGTAAAATTATACTCCCTCCGTCCCTATTTATTTGTCCATTTTGGAAGTAAAAATTTGTCCCTATTTATCTGTCCATTTATACTTTCAAAACTAATTTATTATTTAGTCTTGAATATACTAGGGTATTTACTATTTAGTCTTGAATATCATTATAGTCATAAATCATCAGAGACTTTCTCGTTAATTTACTTCAGATAGAAACACTTCCGCCCAGCAATAGGTGAGCTTAGTCGCCTTGCTTGACATATTTTACCGAGTCTGTGAGATCAATGTTAGCCGCAACAAAAGTTCTATCGATGCTCACTCCTTATTTTCACCAATAATGATTAAATTATTTTTTGAAACTAATAATGATTAAATTATTACTCCCTCCGTCCCTTTTTACATGTCCCTTTTGAAAAAAAAATTTGTCCCAAATTACTTGTCCACTTCTCTTTTCAAAGCAACTTTTTGTATGTTTTTTCAAAATGTAACAACTTCCAATGTTTGACTAGCATGTATATATACACAACTCTATCTAATTCATTACATTTATTAGGGATATGTATGAAAACAAGATATCCACCTAACATTTTCTTAAGATGCGTTATTTTTTCAAAAGGGACAAGTAAAAAGGGACGGAGGGAGTATTAATTAAACATGTTCGTTAGTCTGTAATAAGCTATTAACGCTAATTATATGGTAAAAAATGTTCTTTCGAATGTGTTGATATTTAGTTAACATTTTTAGTGTCACATGATCAGTCATATCAATATGTTATAGTCTAAAGTTATTAATATGAATATTACGTGAATTGAATTAGTAAAAGAATAAGAAATAAGTGTAGCTATTTTATGTAGTAATTTATATTGTATATATATTCATGGATATATCAGTAACAAAAATTATTAAAACAATATTATTAATGACTAGGTATTTCAATGTTATTAATAAAAAAGAAGCATGTGTAAATAATAAGATGATACTATATCTATTTATCCTTACCAAGTAATAATTATTTTTTACAAAATGCAACTAATGTAATCAAAAGAGAAGGAAACGAAAGAACACGTATAAGTGTGCCAAAATTCTAGCGTTTATTGTTCCTGCGGTTCATAGTAGTTTTTTAATTAAAACTTTAAAACAATTATTACGATAAGAAAAGACAAAACACACATGATTACTGCACTATATAAAACTTCCTAAGCTTGATTCGGAAAAACAAGAACATAAACGAGATAAATACCTCAATAAAGTTTAAAGTACCTTATATTATCCTAATCTCCTTTTTTACTTTAAAATATTTTATTATTATCCTTTTCAATTCTTTGTTTTACTTAGAGTATTCCATGTCATGCCATATATTACTACATATAAAAAAAAATACCATGGTCCTGTTCAATCAGAATTATTATCCTTAAATACTGTACTATGTATTAGATAATATATATTTCTTATTAAATAGTAGAAAATATATTGCAGAGGTGAGTAGTACATTTATGAGCTTGGGAAAAAATCCAGGTACATGGGATATGTTGGTATGTATAAATAGACATGTATAGGTAAAGAGGTAAACAGCAGGCTTTGGAGTGAAAGTAGAAATGATTTTTGATAGAGAGGAGAGAAACAAGACTTGGCTCAACCTTACCTGCTCAAGGTGGGTGGGGGTCAATGAAACAAAGCAAGAAACTTCTTTCAAAAAATAAAAGATAGAAGCTTAAAGTTAAACTCTTAAAAGAAAGCTGATTTTCACAAAGCACCTACACCTTTTTCCTTGTCTCAACTCTCCTTTCTCCTCATCTCTCTCTCCCCCTCTCTCTCCCTCTCCCCCCTCTCTCTCCATCTCTCTCTCTCAATTATTCTCTAGCTTTTATCTCTCTCTGTGAAATTATTGTCTGGCATTAGACCTTGTGTGTATGAATAAAGCTGCAACAAAATAACTCCCATTTCATTAGCTATGTACAACAACTCGGTGGGAGGATTTGATTGATTTGTCTTTGATTTTTCATCTACCAATCAAAAACTATTACACTAGTATTTATATAAGTATCACTTATGATGATTCAACAGAATTATCAAGCCTCTCTTTATTCCAATTCCATGTTACACAATAATAACACCGTTGTCTCCACTGCTCTTTGTTCTTCTTCTGATGCCTTCACCAACTCCTCCGAGAATGGAGTTTCCAACCGCAGAAAAAGAAGACCTGCTGGTACTCCAGGTGATTACTCAACTCACCTTATCGTGAGAACCAAATATTCCGCAATTATTTATATCTCGATACAAAATTTTTGTTTTCTGTGTTATCATGTACGTTAATAAAACTTAAATATTGTTTGGTACTAATATTTTAAAATTTTCGTGATTCAATTAGATCCGGATGCTGAGGTGGTATCACTCTCTCCCAAGACACTACTTGAATCCGACAGGTACGTGTGTGAGATCTGTAACCAAGGGTTTCAAAGAGACCAGAACCTCCAGATGCACCGACGGAGACACAAGGTTCCCTGGAAGCTTCTGAAGCGAGACACACCCGAGGTTCGAAAGCGAGTATTCGTCTGTCCCGAACCAAGTTGTCTGCACCATGATCCCTGCCACGCCCTAGGTGATCTTGTGGGGATCAAGAAGCACTTCAGACGAAAACACAGCAACAACAAGCAATGGGTGTGTGAGAAATGCTCTAAAGGCTACGCGGTTCAGTCGGATTACAAGGCTCATCTCAAGACATGCGGCACACGAGGCCATTCTTGCGACTGTGGCCGCGTCTTCTCCAGGTTCTTACAGATCATTACATGCTTGTGTTGCTTTGTAGTAGCTTAAGTTTTCTTGAATTATTTTACTAAATTTAAGTGTTTAATGTTATCCTCTGTTGTCTTGAGATACCCGAGTTCGACTCTGGCTCACCCGATAAGAAGTATTAGAACAAATACTCATTTGCAAGACATATAAGCCTAAATTGTCGAAAAAAATATTCATGGTCCGGAATGATAAGAGGATATAGTATAGTTGAAGAATATGACTGGTTGTTAGTTGGTAGCCCTACATTACAAGGAAGAGGAAGCTCTGATTGCTATTTTGACTGATTTGTTTGCAGTAGTACTACACTGCTACTCCTTCTTTATCATTAATCACAACATGATCATCCCGTACGTGTGACCTACCAGCATCCATTTCTTCATCATTCTTGATCACCCTTTAGAGCTTTTAATTATTTGCTTAATCTTGATTTACATTTTAATTGTGTTGTGTTTGAGTACTTGAGTGAATTTATGTTTCAGGGTTGAGAGTTTCATTGAGCACCAAGACGCTTGCACTATCCGCGTGCAGCCTGATCACTTGCAAGTCATGTTGCAGCAGAAGCAGCCACCGCAGGCTTGCTCTTCTCGGACTGCTTCCAGTGCTAGTCCGTCTAGTGAAAACAACTTGAGTCGTATGTCGAATGTGCTTCGGTCATTTCCTTTGCCAGCTCCCCCTCAGGTTCTGCAACAACAAACGGTTCGTGATCACATGAGAAATGTTGCTCCTCAGCATGATCATGATTACCCGTCTCACCCAAATTTGGAGCTACAATTGTTGCCATTGTCGTCTAACAACACTCCAAAAACATGTCAAGTATTCAAGGCCAACCGCGATGAGAACCATGTGATTGATCTAAATCTTTCGGTTGGGACTAATGAGTTTGATGCCAGCGAGCTGGCTTTCAGGACTGAGGAGCAGCTAAAAATGGCGAAGAGGGAACAAGCGTTCGCGGAAGAAGCAAGAAAACAGGCCAAAAGGCAGATTGGATTAGCTGAAATGGAGTTTGCAAATGCCAGGAGAATCAGACAACAAGCACAAGCTGAATTTGAGAAAGCACATTTCCTGAAAGAACAGGCAACAAAAAAGATCAGCTCCACAATGCTGGAAATAACATGCCAGGCTTGCAAGCAAAAATATCATGCAACAAAAACAACAGGGGGAGCTATGTATTCCACTATTGCTGATGAGACTTCTCTTGGCATGAGTTACATGTCTAATTCAGCTATAACTGAAGGGGAAGGAGAGTAGCTAATATTCAAAACCTGATTAATTAATCTACTATTATAAGTAATAAAATAATATATTTTCCATTATTATATATGATATGATGCATTTTTGTTTTTATTAAGTATGTTATTGTAATCCCCTTATGAAAAGGTTATAAGTTCTTGCTTACTGGAGGTGTTGTGATGTTCTATCAATATATGATCTTGTTTTGTGGTTCAGTACTGATTGATGCATGACTGTAAGATTCTTATGAAACAGTCTTCTTTACATGAACAGAAGCAAATTTATTTGTATTATTTTATGATTTTTACTTGATCATAGCAAAAGAAACAAAAAGAGAGCATATCTAACACAATCTCTGAAACTCAGTTCTCAGTAAACAGGAGTTGATTCTTACGTGTATGTATATATTTGTCTTCACATATTGCTAGCTGTGGAATAATTCACTTGATGTAATGGAGATAAAAGCAAAGAAAGCTTCAAAATCAATCAGTGTTACAAAAATCCCGATTAATCTCGGATTAATTTTTAAAACTTGTCTTATTGATTTCCGAATTATACTTTTATCTAACTAAAAATTTTAAAATTCCTAATAAATATTGAATCAATAAATCAACTGATCAGTTCCGACTTCCGATTTTTACGACACGATGGAATGGTTGGAGAGCCGGTGCCTGCGGAAATGTGCCTGCACCTGCGTATGATTACAAAGTAAAGTCACTGCTAATTATTACTCCCTCTGTCCCATTTAATTGTATACGTTTCTTTTCAACTGTTCGACACGCATTTCAATGTTCTTATAAAATATAGTTCCGTAACTTATTTTTGAGATTTTCTTTTTCTGAATAAAAATATAACATCCAAACTTTAATTCAGAAAAAGAAAATTTTAAAAATAAATTACACAACTATACTTTACAGGAGCATTAAAGTCCATGCCGCGTCCCCGTCCCCCAATGTATACTACTCAGGGGGACGGAGGGAGTAGTACTGTACAACGGATCACCATTGTGATTTTGTTTATTACTTTTATGATGTTTGATTTTTTGGGGCTTCGGGTCCTCCCTCATAATATCTCTTTCTTTCCTCAGGATGTCATCTCACAAATAATTTCACTAAATTCCACACTCATATACGAGGGAGTGAGGTGCTCCGTGGATATATCCAGACAAACAAATATACCGGATACTCCTAAATGGAACTTTGATATAAGTGGACGAACAAACGTATTCAATTAAACAAACGAGGGGCGGGATTAGACGAGGACAAGCTCATCTAAAATTTTAAGATTTTATCGAAAATACAGGTAATATATAATCATGTTATAAAACAAATTTTGTCAATATTTCTGAAAAAAAAACCGTACTACTCATCCTCGTGTTTTGTAGTTTCTAATATTAACGGATTAAATAAATCTTTTTATATTTTCAATAAAATACTGAAATAATACTCCAGTAGTCCAGTGTGTTAATTTTACAAATATGTTGGCAATGTAAACTCTATGCATTATAAATTTATAACTTCTCTTTCGTAAAATATGCTCAAAATCAATGTTCAATCCCGATTAATCACCGAGTACACGATACCATCTTCGAGAGAGTAGGGTGTCCTAAGCTCAAGGAATATGTATTATTGAGCTGTACATATATATTAAGAGTAAATGACAAGGTGTGTGCCTGAAGTTACACCGTTGTGCACTTTGTGTACCTCAATTTTTGAATATAGCAAAGTGTGTACTTCCAGTTTCAAGATTGGTGCATTGTGTGTATTTCCGTTAAAAATCTTTTAACGGAGCTAGTGGTGAGGGACAACAGTGGTAATTATTTGACTAGCGGCGTGTCCACATGTACTGCTGCAGTGTATCTGCTCTATCAATCAAGTAAGCAAAGCAAAATCAAGGTTTTCTTCTTCTTTTTTATAAATACTAGTTGAGAAACCGCGCGTTGCGGCGGCTTATAAAAATTATATTAATGATTCAATATTAATATTTGTAAGATGCAATAATTTTGTGGTTGTCTATAAAAAATATATTAATGATTTAAAATTAATATTTGTAGGATAAAATAAATTTTATATTATTAAAATCTTGATTTAATACCAATACTAATATATAAATTGCAAAATTGGACTATAATTCATGGTGGAAAAATGAAAATAAATTTCTACACATAATTAACAATATAAAGAACGACGGATCTTAATTTTATTTGTGTTATTTTTTAGAAGGTAATCATGTTCTTACATACCTTCCTCCAATTTTTTTGGATTGATTGTGCACAAAAATATCTAACTTAAATTCGTGAGATAACGGTCTATAACTATCATTACTTGTAACAACTTTTATTTTATTAATACTATATAACGGAGCAATTTTTGATATTTTTCATTCAAAATTTCAGAAAATTAGAAAAATAGAACCGAACGATGTAAGAGGCGCCACCTACACGCCCCTCGCTTCCTCTTCATATAAGTATATTGATTTTCCTTGTATAGCAGTCTATAATGCATGAATAATATTTTCCTGTATACAAAGTAAATCATATAAAAATTAACAACAACAAACATGTCCAATGAACAAAACATATATTATAAAAGAATAACCAACAAACATACATCACTAATAGTTAACTTATTGATATCATCCATCAATATCATGTTAAGACTATATTCTTCTCTCGTGTTTGGATTTGTCGACTCTCGCGTAGAGCGGTCTATAACTACCTTTGCTTGCAACAACTATTTTTTTAATACCGTATAAACAGCCTTCATTTATCGTTGCAGAAGAACGGCGACACCGAATTAGAAATCGGGTGTGGTATTGAGAGAGGAGGTTGTGTTTAGATGATCTAAAACCCTACAACTTATAGGGGTATTTATAGGTGCAGAGAGACTTGTGTACTACTCTTTCCCATAATTAAATAATCTGAAACAAAATCAGATTAAAATTTCAAGCTACTATATTCCATAAATAATTTGAAACAAAATCAGATTCTGAAACTTGCTTCTAATATATCCGAAACTAAAAAAAGTAGTATTCCATAAATAATCTCAAACAAAATCAGATTCTAAAACTTGTTTTTAATATATCCGAAACTAAAAAGGTAGTTCTATTTTTTGATATTTTTCATCCAAAAATTCCAGAAAATTAGAAAAATAGAACGGAGCGATGTGAGAGGCGCCACCTACACGCCCCTCGCTTCTCCTTTATATAAGTATATTGATTTAAAAACTAAATTTTATTTAGATTTTTCTTTCACACATTTGTAAAATTATTTTCATAAGAATTCTTAAAGTGCGTGTTAAATATGTCCCACAATATAAATAATTGGGGTGACGGAAGAAATAGTAATTCATTATGTATATCATATTTTTGGATCCTAATTTCTAATTACAAACATTTATTTCATAAAAAATTGTAAATATTAATTTTTTTGTAAAATGTATGATAATAATGTATATAAATACTTATTATATTTATGAAATAATTAGCCAAAAAATTTATTGAATACAAAATGTTTTCAACGTAATTTGTGAAATTATTTTTATAGAAGTTTTAAAATGCGTGTTAAATCTTCATCTACCAAGATAAACAATTAGGGGGACATTGGGAGTAATAATTATATATATTATATTTGTGGATACGAATTTCTAATTACAAATATTTATTCCGTAAAACAATTCCAAATATTAATTATTATATAAAATGTATGATAATAATTTATATAAATATATATTATATTTATGAGAGAATTTGGGGAAAAAATTTATTGAATACACTGAAATCTAATCATTTTACACTAATTTATTAATTAAATATATTATTAAAGAAGATTATATTTTAATTATAATTTATTTGTCAAGTTAGGTCGTCGAAGATATAAGTAAATAGATTTTATATTATTTGATGATTTTTTTATTTTCAGAACTCTAAAAAAATATAATTATCAAAAAAATTTATAAAATAAATATATACCATTTTCCTGTTCTTATATAATGTACTCCTTGTGTCCCCCTCATTTTTATAAGTTTTTTATTCACTATCCTTGTATCCCCTCATTTTTATACGTTTTTTATTCACTACTCGGCACATACTTTAATTTTATACGTTTTCAATTCACTGTTTGGCACGTACTTTAATGTTCCTATAAAATATAACTCGGTCACCCTAATTGTTTATATAGTGGGAATAGGATTCTTATAAAAAATTAATTTTACAAATTATGTCAAAGAAAAATCTGAACAAAATTTAGTTTTTAAATCAATATACTTATATAAAGGAGAAGCGAGGGGCGTGTAGGTGGCGCCTCTCACATCGCTCCGTTCTGTTTTCTAATTTTCTGGAATTTTTGTATGAAAAATATCAAAAATTAAAACTACCTTTTTTAGTTTCGAATATATTAGAAGCAGGTTTCAGAATCTGATTTTGTTTCAAATTATTTATGGAATATAGTAACTTGAACTTTTTTAGTTACGGATATATTAGAAGCAATTTTCAGAATCTGATTTTGTTTCAAATTATTTATGGAATATATTAACTTGAAAGTTTTAATTTGATTTTGTTTCAGATTATTTAATTATGTAGGTGGCGCCTCTCACATCGCTCCGTTCTGTTTTCTAATTTTCTGGAATTTTTGTATGAAAAATATCAAATATTAAAACTACCTTTTTTAGTTTCGAATATATTAGAAGCAGGTTTCAGAATCTGATTTTGTTTCAAATTATTTATGGAATATAGTAACTTGAACTTTTTTAGTTACGGATATATTAGAAGCAAGTTTCAGAATCTGATTTTGTTTCAAATTATTTATGGAATATATTAACTTGAAAGTTTTAATTTGATTTTGTTTCAGATTATTTAATTATGGGAAAGAGTAGAACACAAGTCTCTCTGCACTTATAAATACTCTTATAGGTTGTAGGGGTTTGGATCATCTAAACACAACCTCCTTTCTCTCAATATCACGACCCTACCTCTCTTTGGTGATAATTCTATTGCTCAATTTATAATTCGGTGGTGTCGTTCTTCTACAACAATAAGTGAAGGCTGTTCATATGATATTAAAAAAATAAAGGTTGTTGCAAGCAAAGTTAGTTATAGACCGCTATGTAACACGGGAGAAGAATATAGTCTTGACATGATATTGATGGGTGATATCAATAAATTAACTATTAGTGATGTATGTTTGTTAGTTATTCTTTTATAATATTTTAATCGGATATGTTTGTTGTTCTTAATTTTTATATGATTTACTTTGTATAGAGAAAAATATTGTTCGTGCATTATCTGTTTGCTCCGTTCAAGTAATTTTTAAGTGAATGTTGTTTATGCATTATTAAAAAATAAAGCTTGTTATAAGCAAGGGAAGTTATAGACCACTATCTCACGGGTTTAAGTTAGATGTTTTTGTGCAAAATCAATCCAAAAAAAATTGGAGGAAGGTGACAATGCAAGAACATGATAAAAAAAACACAAATAAAATTAAAATTCGTCGTGCTTTAAATTGTTAATTACGTATAGAAATTTATTTTCATTTTTTCACCATGAATTATAGTCCAATTTTGCAATTATATATATCAGTATTGGTATTACATCAAGATTTTTATAATATAAAATTTATTTTATCCTACAAATATTAATTTTAAATCATTAATATATTTTTTGTAGACAGCCATAAAATTATTGTATTCTATAAATATTAATATTAAATTATTAATATAATTTTTATAGCCCGCCGCAACGCGCGGCTTCTCAACTAGTATTTATATAAAGGAAGAAGAAAACCTTGATTTTGCTTTGCTTATAACTTGGTTGATAGAGCAGATGCACTGATGCAGTGCTGGACTCGTTAGTCAAGTAATTAGTATTGTTGCCCCTCACCACTAACTCTGTTAAAAATTTTTAACGGAAATACACATAATGCATGAATTATGAAACCAGAGGTACACACTTTGCTATATTCGAAAATTGAGGTACACAAAATGCACAAAGGTGTAACTTCAGGTACACATCTTGCTTTTTACTCATATATTAATATGTGTGTGTGATTCAAAATCTGATAGCTGTACAGGTGAAGGCGAAAAAGAGAAATCTGAATGAGCGTAGTAAGATGAAAAGTGAGAGATGCTGTCATTGCATTTCTGTTGCTTATAAATGCCTGTGCAGAGACCATGTTTTTCAGTGCCACAGTTAGAATGGTAAAATTGCAGGCACTCGTCCCTCTCAAACAGAAAACACAACACATCCACTCAGCTACAAGAATACAAAACACACACACTTGGCTACAAAAATAGGCACACTTCACCATATTTTTGGAATATGTATGAGCCACAGAGTCACAGAGCTCTCACTAGCTAGCTAGTAGTATTGGGGAGTGCTTGCTTCGATATAATCTCTCCGTCCCTCTCATTTCTTATCGAATAGATTGAACACGAAATTTAAGAAATATGTATAAATTAGTATAAGACAGTAGAGTAAAAATAACGTGAAAGAGAAAGAAAAGTGATAGAAGATTAGAAGTGGTAGGTACTATTGACTATTTTTAGCAAATTTTGAGTGAGACAGCCAAAAGAGAAAGCGTAAAGAAATGATCGGGACCTAATAATAATGTTATTGAAAGACCATGAAAAAGTTGGAAAAAGAGAGGAGAAAAGGTGGTAGAAGTCTAGATATGATTCATGTAGCACAATTGAGCACAAAGCAAAAGACCATTGGGCTGTATGGTTTTCTCTGCTGGGGATTCTATTTTCACCACTCTGCTGCTTTCTTCTGGACCACGTGCAAATGGGCAACCCTTTTGACACCTTTTTAATGTAGGGTGCCCTTTGTCTCCATTAGAGAAATGGCTTGTTATTTCTTTCATTTGCCAGTCCCTGGCCACTAGCATTTCAGATACTCATATTTGTTTATTATATTCATATATTGGATTTGGATCCAGAGGTTCATACCACTTTATTATGTGGGTGTTTGGGGAACACTTATAAGTCCAGCTTCCGGGATTATAAGTTATGAGCACTTATTCGTACTGTTTGTGTAATAAGTCAAGAAGCACTTATAAAAAGCTATGAATGCTAACTTTTGTCTCAGGACTTCTGCTTATTTCCCAAACACTTTAATTACTTATAAGTCTTATCTTGCTTCTAACTTCTACTCCACTTATTTATTTTAAGCAATAAGCACTTATTTTAAGTTCATCCAAACGGCCCGTAGACTCTTCATATACATGCACAGACGTTGTAGCAAAGCACAAAGCAGTGTTGTATACCTGGTCGACATAGATAAGTTGAGTAATTAATTAGGGCTGTTTAACGAACCGAGCTGTTCGCGAACAAGCTCGAGCTCGGCTCGTTAAGAGCTCGTTCGGCTCGGCTCGTTAAGTTAACGAGCTCGAGCTCGAACACAAAAAATTGTTCGTTAAGTAAACGAGCTCGAGCCGAGCTTTTAGTATGTTCGGCTCGAGCTCGGCTCGAGCTCGGCTCGAGCTCGTTCGGCTCGAGTTCGGCTCGTTAAAGCTCGAAAAAATGTAATATTTTCGGGGTTTTTTTATAATTTATATATGTTATTGGACTCAGAATTCAACATAATATATATATATATATATATATATATATATATATATATTTTAGTGATGTAAACAAAATTTTAGGAAATAATAATTTTATTTGGTTTTTAACAGGCAAGTAGAAGTTTGACTAGTACCGCTAACTAGTGTTTAATCCTAATTTACTGTTTCAATATTTTAAAAATTATTTTTTACCGATCCAACTGTATGGATGTTAACATATATACATTTTAGTGATATAAACAAAGTTTCAAAAAAATTGAAATTATTAGGTTAGCTATTTTAAGAGTCAACTAGCGGTTTGTCCTTATTTTTTTTCTGGCTCGGCTCGACTCGACTCGACTCGGCTCGGCTCGTATTTGTTCGCGAACAAGCTCGTGTTCGGCTCGTTAGTTAACGAGCCGAGCTTGAACACAATTTTTGTTCGATTAAAAAGCTCGGCTCGGCTCGGCTCGTCAGAAAAAAAATTAATGCTCGGCTCGGTTCGGTCAAAACTCGGCTCGGCTCGGTTCGTGAACAGCTCTAAGTAATTTTTACTACGTGCTGGAAATATCTTTAACATACAGGAAATGGAAGAAATATCTTTGCATAGAGGAAATGGATGAATTATTCCCGGGCTAAATCGGACTTGTAAATGTAAGGTATAGTCTAAATTTTGTTAATTTATATTTATAAATAATATATTATCAATATTTTTAAGAGTTTTTTTTATACATAATCAAATTTAAAAGAATATTTGCGAAAATACTACCACTATTTAAAACAAATTGCAAAAATACTATATTCCTGAAAATATTTTTAAAAATACGATGCTACAACTGCCTGCAACCAGAAATGCAACTTTGAAAAAAAATTTGAAATTATGATAGCTAATAAACGATGTAAAATCTTCTTGTACACTTCTTACAAGTGTGTAAAGGTTCAATAAATAGAGATTTGATTATAATTATGAACAAGAAAAATGTGCCGTTACATTTTAATTTTTTCTACATAATCTCTTTATATTTTATTTGTAGTATATATTTCAATATTTAGGTAAAAGTTCTACCATGTTTAAGGTGATCTAATGGAGGATGTTCCAGCTCTGCAGCACAGTATACTTGACAATAAAAAGGTTGCTTTCCAAAGTCAGAAATATCTATAACTTCAAATTGAATTAAAAGTTCGCTTTTTGATATACAAATATTCATTATTCAATCATTATTCAATAGCAACCCTGCTAATGACAATTTTAAAACAACTTGGACAATTCAGAAAAGGATTTAAGATTAAGGGGTTGCTTACTTGGACAATTTTCTAGAAAAGGAAGCCGTTAGTATGGGCTACTCGGGCAAACAGTTCAGAAAAAGCCCAATCTTAAAACAACTCCCGGCCCATATTGTGCCTTATAGTTATAGTCACGTAACTGTTGGTTCGGAACTTCCAATCTGTTAGTGAGATGCATAAATTTAGGGATGAGCGGAGTTCGGTTTGGTTCGGTTTCGACCGAAAATCTTAATCATATTTATTCGGTTTCTAAAATCAAAAATCAAAATCAAACCAAATATTGTTGGTGCGGTTTCGGTTTTTAATCATGGTTTCGGTTTGAAAATGGTTTGGTTTCAATTTTAAACCAAGTAAAAATTTTCTTGTATTGTTTTTCTAATTTAAAATTTTTCTTGTTATCTTTTTAATATTAGATGGATGTTAGAATTTAGAGAAACACCAAGACAAAGTCCTGCATTAACATACATGAAAAAGTTTCAACTTTAGCTCTCTGTCCAGCAGCTAATACAACTTCTAAATTTCCAAATAGCGGCAACATACATCAGCTATCAGAGTATTTTAACAGAGCATTCTAAATTTCTAAATCAAGATCTGGAGTTATAGGATGTCTGCATTGTAAATCAAGATCCAGCAGATCAACAACTAAAAGCACAGAATATAATAGCAGACTCCAAGGATCGGAACTAAAATTAAATTAAATTAAGATATTATTATATATATAATTTAATATATATATATATATATACACGCACAATTATTTCTATTCGGTTCGGTTCGGTTTACATTCGGTTTTAAAAATTTTTAAACCAAACCATAACCATATTAGTGGTTCGGTTTTTATTCGGTTTGCTTATTAAATGGTTTGGTTTTTAATGGTACAGTTTTGTTCGGTTTTTTATGGTTTCGGATTCGGTTTCGGTTTTTGGTTCGGTTTTGCTCATCCCCACACAAATCGGTTCTAAGTCATGAAATGACGTTGGACGTTTAAGCTAGGGGTGGCAGTTTCGGGTAACGGGTCGTGTTCGTGTCAGCAATCGGGTCAATTTCGAGTCGATTTCGGGTCAAGCTAAAATCACTTAAAATTGAATAAAACTGAAAATTGAAGTTATTAGAAACGAAATTAGAATTTCGGGTCATGTCGGGTCCATTTCGTGTCAAAACGGGTGATTTTCGGGTCACTTTCGGGTTTTGTCTCAGTAAATCGGGTTACGAGTTTGGGTCGGGTTCGGGTCAAGTTCGGGTCGTGTCTGATATTGCCAGCCCTGGTTTAAGCAGAATTTTAAGTATTTCAATAAGCAGATTAATAAAATATAATTAAATGTTTAATTATAATATTAATATATTTAAAAATAATATCACGTTGTGGTAAAAGTTTAAAATTATCTTAACCGCAAGGAGGGAATGCCGATTGAGACTTTTGTTACCAAATAATCAACTGATTTCGACTAAGATCGCAATCGCATATACAATTTCGACGGTATTTTAAAAACAAATTTTAAAGTATGGATATTTTTATAAATATTTCCTTTCTAATAATTATCAAATGCTCAATATCCTTTATCATGAATTTATTAATTATTAATTAATCGAGATTTTGCTGCATACTATTGTATTTATCTTATGTTTTGTATGTTGGCGTGGTTTATAATTGTGTATAACAAATTTTAACTAGTATGAAATATTAAAAACTAATATATTTAATTATTCATGTCAATTTAAATTATGTTATAAAAGAGAATAATAAGTGGGATTATAAATTTGATTTGGGGCCGTTTGGATGAGTTTAAAACAAGTGTTTATTGCTTAAAGTAAAAAAAGTGAGGTAAAAGTTAGAAGTTAGTTAAGACTTATAAGTGATCAAAGTGTTTGGGAAAAAGTAGAAGTCATGAAATAAAAGTTAGTAATCCTAACTTTTTATAAGTGCTTCTAATTTAAAACTCCAGAAGCAGGGCTTAAAAGCCCCACCCAAACACCCACTTTATTCCCTCCGTCTCAGTGAATTCTTACACTGGGGTTGGGCACGGAGACCAATAAAAAAGATACACAGGTGGTATAAAATAATAAGAAAGAGTAAGAAAAATAGAGAATGTGGCGGAATTCATTTATATTTAATGGATAGATTTAAAAAATAGTTGAAATTATAGGTGAGATCGAATTTTATACTATAAAATTTTATTATGTTTGGAAAGTTTAATAATGTAAAGAATGAGGGGATGTTAAAAAAAAGAAATCGTAAAGAATCTGGTGGTGGGAGGGAGCGAGTAATAATATATATAAAAATATATATTATGTATGTGAGTTGGGCTCAATGAAAATCAAAAACTTTGGAGTCTTTAGAGACTACGGGATCTACCGTTAAAATAATATGGCAATTAATGGACATGATTAAATATTTTTCGTTCTGCATTTCTTGTCTTGCAGTTCTAGTAATGTAATATTAATAATTTACATTATTCTTGTCCTGCATTTCTAGTAACGTGTTATTAATATTCTTGTCATGCATTTCTTGTTTCAGTTTTAATTCAAAACTATCTTTATAATTTACACTATTTTTATCCTGCATTTCTAGTAATGTAATATTAATAATTTGTCCCGCATACTTGTGATATATCTAAGTGTTATTTTGCCTGCAATAAATTCAATTCGTGCAGGACAATGACGATGAGTTCAGTGCCAATCATAACAATGTCCAACTACATCTTTATTTTGTATGCAATTATTATTTTTATTTGTTAGGATTTCGGTGATTGAACACCTATATATTATGGAATTATTATTTTATGTTATGTAGGATATAGAATTTCTTCTTGTTGTTCACCGATTTAGAAGTGCAGGACAAGATAGGGAAAGAAAACGAATGTGCATGACAAATTTATACAAGCCTTTGGATGGGTAAGAAATAGATGACTGCGATTAAGTCTGTAAAGCCTCTATAAAAATCAGTGTTCAACGAACTTTTCTCATTCCTGGTGGTGAAATTCCAACTAGTTTCAAGGAAAAACCCCATTGCATCTTTTCTTACCGCACACAGTCCGGTCTAAGATTTTAGAGCATCTCCAAGAGCCTCTTTGTTGGCTCCTAAATATAATATAAAAAATGTGGCTCTTAGCAATTTAGAACAAAGTTAAGAGTGTGAACTCCAACAATACTCTCTGCATCTCTTCTCTATTTCATATTTTATTCATATATTGGGCTCCACTACAACAAAAAAGAGAGTGAAAGATGGAGGTGAATTGGATGGAAAGATTTTTTTATTGTAAAAAAAATAAGTTAGGAGCCATGTGGTAGCTCTTAACTTTGAGGAGAGAGGAGAGAGAAACAAGAGGCTCTTAAGATTTAAGAGCCATTTAAGAGTCTCTTGGAGCAACATTTTTCTTCTCCCTCCTCAAATCTCAAGTTAGGAGCCTAAATGAAGAGGCTCTTGGAGATGCTCTTAGACACGAATGTGGGCCCAATGACAAGAAAATAACAGTATAGGTTGGGCGCAACCACCAAAAATCCAAACATTATCTTACACATCTCGTCCTCTCAGCTTACAAAACCAAACAACCTCCACCCAAAACCTGTTATTTCCACTCAACATGGATTTGTAAGTACTTCCCGTTTTCTACTTTCTCATCTTTACTTGTAATAATCTTAACATCTGCGATCTCACAACTCACTAATCTTAATGGTATTCGTGTAATATGAGCTCACTATTCTTTGTTTCTTGCAATTCTTTTTGTTGCTTATTTGTTTTCATTTTAAAGCTTGAGCTATTGTTATTGTGTGGACTACATTTTAATCCATTCTTTAGTTCATTTCCATCAGATTATGTTAACTTGTGACCCGTGAGAGGGCAAGTTTGATTTTTTTTTTAGTGGACTGTAGAATTTTAGTTTCACTTTTAGATTTAGAGTTTGAATTGAAGAATTCAATATTACTCTCACTATTTGTAAGTTTCAGAATTAGTTATCACTCTTCTTGACAAATTGTATGCTACACATAGGGACATAAATAAGTGAAATTGCTCATGTATATTAGTCATTAGAGTTCAATATAGTTATTACCCTCACTATTTGTAATTTCAGAATTAATTGTCATTCTTCTTGACAAGTTTTATGCTACACATAGGGGCATATATAAGTGAAATTGTTCATGTATATTCTGAGTTTGGCTCGACAATATCTAATACTGTATAGAGCCGAGCTGGAGTGTTAACCTTGCCTGATCGGGCCTTTGATATTTTTTTTGTTATTCACGTACTATAAAGATAATCATTATATAAATTTAAAAAATATATATGAGTTTTGCATATTAAATCTGAGTTGAATTGGAGCTGAACTTATAACATATGAGCCTTTGTCAATATCTGGTAGAATCGATTCATTCCAGCCTAAACTATTTAGTCAAAGTTTGATTCAGCGAACACTCAGCACTTCTCGTGTACGCCACATTTTCAATTAAATGATCTGAGTTGATAATAACTTATAAGTTACTATCAGTAATCACATTCTACTTCTAAGTAAAAATTATCTATTTTAAGGCAAGTCAAACTGATGTTAAGTAATTCAAAATTCTCAGTTGGATTATTTTAAGGGATTAATTATTTGTTAAAAAGAGAAAAATTCCTTTAATAAAAACTTTAAATTGTAAAGTGATTGCATTACTATGTTTCCAAGATTACTTGTACTTTATTACACTAGTTAATCAATTTTTTGATGACTGTCATGTCAGATAAATACTCATTTAATGGTTAGTGGTTATATTTGTTTCCTCTTTTGGGTATAAATGATAGTGTTTTACCTGTAACATTCAATATGGCATTTTTGACAAACCTTTGTACCATAGTCATTGTTAGACAGACCCCAGGCTAGATGGTGGTTGTATCTTAGATCATCCTTGCTGGACCCATGTTGCAATTTCAAAATCCTTTAGATTTATTTTTGCTATGAGCCTGCATTGCTCAGTATGGATGTTCATTTTGGAAAACTGAATGGGGAACTGTTAAATATTGTGCAATGATTAAGTTATGATATGTGCGAGTACGGCATTATGAAAATGGGTCATAATTATGTAACTTCTTTTTGTATGCAGATTGTTGCCAAGAAGTCCTGGATCTTCCCAAATGGTATCTCATTGCTCTGTGATCCAAATGGATTCTTCTGCTAATAGTCTTAACTCTTCCAAAACATCTTTACCTCCCAGATATTCCTGTTGGTCTGGGAAACAATCTATATCTCTTAAGCAACCACTCACCAAGTACTCATTGCCGTTACGTGCAGTACTAACTTCTAACACTCGTGATATGTCCACATCACTTGTTAATGATGATGGAAAGATAGGAGTCCTGTTGTTAAACCTCGGAGGTCCAGAGACTCTTGATGATGTGCAGCCATTTCTGTTCAACCTTTTTGCTGACCCGGTACTTTCCGGTTTCATATTTTTCATAAGCCGTGTCTTAAATTTTTAAGAGCTGTTACTTGTCAACACTTGAATTACTTGAAATGGTCTTAAAAAAATATATTTAAAGTAGGTAGTTCTGATCCCTGAACTCGGGGGCCAGAGTTTTTCATTGAAATAATAAATACAGAAAGTGGGAAATTCTTGTCAATGTGGTAATTTTAGCAATATACAGCAAAAATGAGTCAGCAATTTAAAATCAATGGTACAATGAACATTTTGGTTATCAGATGCAGACATGATTAGACTTGTATAGCTGCATGAATAAGAGGGCATACTTAAACGAACAAGATTAATAAGTATCATATAGGAATGGTGAGAAGAGATGATCTTGGTCTTATCTCAGATGGCTGGAATGAACAAGCAAAGAAGTAATGATATAGGATGGATGAAGGTACTTACCGTAGCCTTCAAAATATGAATAGACAAGGACATGGGTATTCAAGAATAGGATAAGGAGGACAAGATTGAACATATATGATGTCTGGTGAAGTAAATCTCTAGTCAAGCCAGTAAATGCTTTTGAGTTGCCATTAAATATCTGATAAGTTGTCGATTTGGTACTTAATAATTTTTTATATGCTGATATGATTTGTTGCATCTGTTCAGGATATTATTCGATTGCCAAGATTGTTCCGTTTTCTTCAAAAGCCTTTAGCACAATTTATATCTGTTGCCAGAGCCCCTAAGAGCAAGGAAGGATATGCTTCAATTGGAGGCGGTTCTCCTCTGCGAAAGATAACTGATGAGCAGGCATGTTTTTAACAATACCTTCAAATATTGAGGAACATAGCATATTTGTAGTGCATAGGTTTTACAAATCTAAAGGGTAGGGGATACGAGAATCCCCCCACCCCCTCCCTGACCTTGTCAAGGGCGGGATAATGCATATTAGGCATTGACAACTGTTGTCATAGAAAATGTTTTCACCGAAACCGGTAAGGAGAGAGTTGCTATCTGTTAACAATATTTCTTGGTTCAGGCTGAAGAGCTGAGAAAAGCACTGTGTAAGAAAGATATCCCAGCAAAGGTGTATGTTGGTATGCGTTATTGGCATCCTTTTACTGAAGAAGCTATTGAACAGGTTCCTAAATTCAGTAATTTACTTCCATGTTTCTATTTCCATTGTAAATTAGATTACCAGTCCTTTGAAGTTTTGCCTTGGCTAAATAATTTGCATTCTTTTGACCATGGAATGTCTTATGTCACCAACAAGAAATATCAGTTTAGATATTGATATAAGAAAACGCAAGTTTTACTTATAGTCTTCCAAATAAATGGAAAAGAAGGAAACACATTACCCTAGCAGAAGAAAAGCAACTGTAGTTAAGAGCTTACAAACCTAAGGTTATAACAGAATTAATTTTTACTTAAATTATCAGCAGTAGTTAGTAGTTACCCTAAAATGTGATCCCGATACTTGTGGGCAAGCACATTGGCATTTATTTTCATATATTTGATGCATATGTATGTCGAAACTATTTCTAACATCAATATATTCAGCATCTTACTGTTGTTTGTCTAAATTTATATCTAATGCTACATACAATTTCCTTTGTACTTATATGCTTCTAGTTCTGGTTGGAACTTACTGGTTGTCATTTTTGCAGATTAAAAAGGATGGAATCACAAAGTTGGTTGTGCTTCCACTTTATCCACAATTTTCAATATCTACTAGTGGTTCAAGTCTTCGGCTATTGGAGAGTATATTCCGGTGATGAACATGTTACTTGTAGATTAATGGTTTACCAGAATTCATGCCTCAAAAACTAATAAATTGGATATACCTGAATTCATAGGGAAGACGAATACCTAGTTAACATGCAGCACACTGTAATACCTTCCTGGTACCAGCGTGAAGGATATATAAAAGCCATGGGGGATTTAATTGAAAATGAGTTGAAAAATTTTGAGCAGCCTGAAAAGGTATTACTTCCCCTTGCCTCCCCCTCCCCACCAAACAAATTCATCTATATTTACTTTAGAATCCGTCTACTGTAACTACGAATATTGGACATTTATATGTTGCCCCATTTTCTAAAATATTCTATTGCTTGGCATAATTGAGGCTTCAGCACCTATTTTCTAAATGCAATTGTGTTCCCTATCATTGTATCCTTCCATGTTGATTGATCTAGTGATCTTATCATATTATACAATTTAATTGACTTTTATCAGTCTTTCCTTTATGATTTCGTCTAGTGAACTTCTTTAAGTTGTTTACTGTCCATCTTGCATAACTACTTTGTTATGTGACAAGTTATTCCCCAATTTTATCTTATACATCTGGCTATGACAATTAGCTTCATCTTCCATTCCTTTATTACTGTAAGCAAGCCTATTCGAAATCTTTTTGTAGGTGATGATATTTTTTAGTGCTCATGGCGTGCCACTTGCTTATGTGGAGGAAGCTGGTGACCCCTACAAGGCCGAGATGGAGGAATGTGTAGATTTGATAATGGAAGAACTAGAAAAGCGCAGGCTAACTAATCCATACACTCTAGCTTATCAGGTAGTTACCTTGTATCAAATTGAGCAAGACATTCTTTTACAATAGGAGTAAGCTCTTAGCTATGCTCAAAGACATTGTCATATAATAGTCGAAATAATTGCGGATAGTAGAATTTCATATAATGTGGGTATGCCATAAAATTAGCATATCAGATGAAAGTGAGTTACCAGAGCAGATTTTCACGTCTGTTGCCCCTTATTATAAGCTTACACAGAAAAAATAATGGAGATTAAGAATGGTTTTTTGGACTTCTCCTTTTGGTTCTAATTCTTGTGCACTTTTGCTACTTCCGAATTGATCCCTACAAATCTTTACTTATAATATTGTCTGGTTAAAAATAATCCATTTTCAGAACACAATTTGGCTTTATCATAAATGTTAAAATAGTCACACATCAAGGATGGTCATCAGTAGTCCACTATTATAGCTCCAGAAATCACAATGATGATTGATGGCAATATAATCGTTGAAACACAAATACATACATGATGTGGCTTTATTTTTTTTTCCTTTTTTGTGTCACATTTCTGTGGCAGAGTTATGCATACCAGCGTAACAACGTCTGAGATTTTTTAGGAGAGAATAAAAGAGGAAAGAAGTTAAGAGAATGTGAGAGTTAAGAACTTGAAGTTTCTCTCTTGCTTGCCCAAGTTTTTTGGGATACTAGTAGTTGAGACATAGGAGGATAACAAGTTTACTAGAAAGATGGAAAAGAGGTGGTTATTTATTCCAAAATCTCTCCATTTTCCACTTCCCACCTCCGTGAAGAAAATTAGAAGAGTTATTCTCTTCCTATCCGCTCTCGTATTATAACTTTGGGAACACACCTGAAGAATGGAGGTTTCGACAGTTTTTCCCCTTGTCTTTTCTGTCCAAATTCAAATCAGAAAGTAATATTAGTTTCATAATGTCTAGTGGTTCATTACTTGGATAATGCGTTCATTAATTGGTCATCAGTAATTTAAATATCCAAAGTCCTCGTTTAAATCAGAGTTTTTTCTTTTCTTATGTGTTACATGTTTGAGAATTTTGTGCTATATAAGCTTATAATAGGCTGATCAATGCTTTGTGTAAATCCTATGCAGAGTAGAGTTGGTCCTGTGGAATGGCTGAAACCATATACGGATGAGACAATCATTGAGCTTGGTCAGAGAGGAGTTAAAAGTCTTCTAGCTGTCCCAATTAGGTAATTGGTACAATCAATTGGTTTTTTGATGTCCCGTAATATAATTTTGTACTTTTACTGTTTTGGAGACCTATAGAATAGCCTTATACTACTCCATATCTGTTTGTGTTGAATGCTGTTTTGCTATACCTCAGCTTTGTCAGTGAACATATTGAAACTTTAGAGGAGATAGATGTTGAGTACAAGGAACTCGCTCTCAAATCTGGCATAGAGAAATGGGGACGTGTACCTGCTCTAGGGTGTCAGCCTACCTTCATTTCAGATTTGGCAGATGCAGTGATCGAAAGTCTTCCATATGTGGGGGCAATGGCGGTGTCAAATATTGAGGCTCGACAGGTAGTAAATTTTCCTTTACTGAAGTGATATTCTGGATCTTTCTTGATTAGATATTTCTAAAATGCGCTAATGAAGCGTGCTTGCCAGGGGTTCAGTAGTTAAGCAACTATAGAAGAACTTTTTCATAATCTTAGGATTTGGTGGCAAAGAATTCATTATCAACATAATCCTGAAATGGCTGAAATGTATTTTATAACAAACTCAGACAAAATGCAGGTGAAACAGACTAGTGATCATTTACCAATAAAAGAGAATAAAAGAGAAATAGACTCGTGATCGCTTTCTAATGATCCGGTGCATAAAATCTACCTGATTGCAACAAACTTGTTCGTGCGGCTTGTGAAATGACTCCTCATACCACTTGCTATAACAAAATTGCAAATTTAGGAGATGTGTCTATGATACCTTACTCTACCTTCTGTCAATGTGCTTGTAGTATGTGCGTCAATATTAAGTCCAGCCTCTATAGAAAAGTTTGAAAAAAAAGGGTAAAGACTAAAGAAATATGTGTTGTGTCAATATTCTGTATGTCTGCGTAACAAATTTAATCAAACGTTCATATTAATCACAACAATAATTTGAGAAGCTGAACAAACTATGGTGGTTCCAGTGACAGACAATTAAGTCACTAGAACTACTTTTTGTGATTCAAAAATTTGTTCATTCTTCTAGTACTACTGTTCGATATAAAGTTTAATCATCACTTCTACTTCCTGTAGTAACCTCTTGGCATAATTGATGCTCTTGCATGCATTAATTTTCTTATTACATACGTTATGACCTGATTTGCAGTCATAATATTCACCTTCGTGTACTTGTCTTGTCTTCCAATATTTCAGTCACGTCATATGCTGCTGAACTAAAATTGTATTCGGACACAATTTCTTTTGTCAACGCCTTCAATGAAGATTAGGATATTATGCATATTCATATAGAATGTCATTCTCATACTGGTGCACAATCACACTGCACCTTACATTTTCAAAAGATCTGTTTAATGCTTTAGAGTTTGCCTTTCCTTTGTTATAGACTGTTACAAAGAGTTGAGATGACATTTCCCTTTTAGGAAGGTCGCTAACTTTCCTCGTACTTTTTTGTTGTTTTCTTTACTCCTTTCTTGAGATAAAATAACGGGTGCAAAAGATAATAATGCTTTCATGTTTCTATCCATAAACTGAAAAAACAAATATATACAAAGAGTCGAAAGAGGATCAGCATTCTTCCAAAGATACAAACTTTGCCATCATATCAGAAACTTAGTATTTATCACACTCACTAGATACTTGTTATAAAGAAGAAAAGTGGACCTTTTTTCTTTGACATTGGCACCCTTTAAGATTTTGATTTGAACCATAAATACTAACTATGAGTATATGTGGGATTGGTAAGGAATTCGAAATGTATAACTGACTATAGTGGGTCTCTTAAACCTTAGCCTAGATTGTTGGTAAGAAAGCACAACATTTCAGTAATTTGCATGAGGTTCTTTGATTTATTATAGTCATAACTATACAGTCAACTAATATTTGTCATGGACACTTGGAATGCTATTTGCAGTCTCTTGTTCCACTAGGCAGTGTTGAAGAACTATTAGCAGTATATGATTCGCAAAGAAGGGAGCTACCAGCACCTGTGACAGTCTGGGAGTGGGGATGGACAAAAAGTGCAGAAACATGGAATGGAAGAGCGGCTATGTTGGCCGTGGTTGTTCTACTTTTCCTAGAAGTGACAACTGGAGAGGGTTTTCTTCATCAGTGGGGTATTTTGCCCATTTCCCGTTAAGGCACACCATTTGTTTCTTTCTCTATCTTTATATCTATATGCATGTATATCTGTCTATACCCGATCTTCCTTTTGGTTGCTGGGACTTGAGGGGGTAAAGTATAAAAATGATGTTTTGAATCTCTAAATCAGCCCAATGAACAAGTGTAGAAATAAGGTATATGACACACGTGCACATCAAAGAAAGCTTAAAACTTTTGCTTGAAAAGTAGGGCTGGTTTAATTTTGAGAAATTCGAGATTCATAAATAGCTTTTAGAAAAATATCATTTCGGTTCACTTATCCCATTTCCCAGCAACTAAAGGTATTATTGTATAGTTATCTCTACTCCTAACCCGACTAATGTATGGACTATGGCGCTTCTAGTTCTTTAATTATTTTGAGCGCCTGAGCTCCCTGCTAACATTCTGAAGATATCTCTGTACATTGTTCTTAAATAATATGGGAGTCATATATATATTCAATGATATATATTTGTAAATGTTAGCAGAAAATGTATTTCTGTAGTTGTGTATATTTCTGTGTTATTGCAAGAGCTTCTCTTAAACTAGTGTTTACCAAGCTGAATGAAATAGCAAGCGCCAAGCAGGCAGAATCATTTTACTCTGTATTTGGCAAATCAAAATAGAATTTTGTAATTATTCTGCAATCTTGAAGAATTAAGATTGCAACCTATAAATCGATTCAAAGGCATATATATCTTTTTTACTTGTACATTGTAAATAAAACCTTGATAGACACATAGAGAATCAGACCAGAGTAAACATGCTTTTGGTTGCTGTTATATCATCATTTTCTGGAGAGAGCAAGTGATGATATGATGGAGGAAAGTGTAGAGCTAATGAATGCTATTAGAAGTAATCCAGCAGAGAGATATGCCATGCTGGAGAAATCACCAAGCTTTGATCTATAATCGCTTGCATCCTGTCCACCTATTGTTTCAAGGTTGTCGGCAGATCTTTTAATCTCCAAGGTTGCGCCAAAAGCAGCTCCCGTTGATGTTGCAAGTAGTAGTACACCAAGCTGTTAAAGATGTTTGAAGCTGTTAGAATTTAGTTGCTGATATTGATAGCTTCTCGCTCTCTGATTGTCTATCAGTTAGTTTTTAGTTTGCTAAGAACACTGACCTTGTCCCCATACAAGTCGAAGAGCAAGAATCCATAGCGATTTGTCAAACGCTTGCCTGTTTTGAGATGGTAAATCGCGGAGGGAATTTGAAGCAAGTTGTATGCAAAGGCTACCAACATGCTTAGAAGCACATACCTGCATGCATGCCCGAATGTCAGTATTTATATTTGCGGATGTGTGTGTGTGTGTGGAGGGAGAGCGAGAGGGCGTACTGGTAGGTGGAGGAGTCGTTGTAGCTGTACTGGTATTTATCTCCGCCGATCTTAAAGGTGACTTTGGCACTCTTCAAGATGATGATGGAGGCAGCAAGTGAGGCTGCTGTCACAACTCTGGAGGCAAGTGAAAGCAATGGAGCTTTTGATGCCTTTGGTTCTTCATATTGCAGGTCCCCCATTTTACTCTTAAACTCTATATTTTCAGTTGGATACTTCTCTTTGCTTTTGTGATACCATGCTCAAATTTGCTACTATTTATACTGTCGCCAATGGCTTGCGATCTTGGCATTACATGATTGTTTCGTTGCTCTTAGGTCATTTCGTGTTTCGGCATTACATGATTGTTCCGTTGCTCTCATGTCATTTTGCGTATAAAAATGCTTAAGTTGTAGCTACAAGCAGTGTCTTTACTTCGCAAATAGTGTAGCCGGCCTGAAGCTTTACACAACTTGATTATAACAATCGGTTTTCTATCCAACTTCGTCTTTAGAAATTCCTGCAGAAGTCGGTGATTAATTATGATTAATCTCCGTTTCGTAAGTCGTAACTCGTCGATTAAATCTCCGATTTTTCAATTAATCATCTGATTAACCCTTATTTTGTGCCTTTATTAATGAAATCTGACTCATGTTTTTACAACAGTGATTATTTTGTTAGATTTTTCAGCACACTTATAAACTAGGAAAAATCGTTAATAACGTTAAAATCAAAGCACTAATATCAGAGAAGTCTCTAACGCGCAAAGAACACATACTTCTTTTTATATTGGTGGTCTGATATTGTTATCGGAATATTAAATAACAGGGTATGACAAATCAGTTTGTCTATTGTTTCTGTACAATCGATGTGGTTGCGCCCATAAAACTAATATTGTGGTCTATCCAAAGGATCTCTGTCACGTTAGGAGGGACGAAATCTAGTAAAGGTTGGGAGATTAAAATGTAAGAAGATAAATGGAAAAAAAGATGAAATAAATTGTAAATTTTTTATGATGAGATTTCGAAAAAATGAGTATTTAATGAAGCCTTTTTTTTATATAATCTTACAAATAAGTATGTGTTCGACAGAAGATAAATTCTTAACTCATTGTGCTATTAAACCGTATACGATAATAATTTTTTAACAAATGAATTGAATTTATGTAAGTTCCTGGAATGAACCAGTTCACCTACCAAGAACAATATTTATATTCTTTAGCTAATTGAAATCATCGACCGTCAAATGTATGCAAATCAAACTTTCGAACTTATTGATAGTTATTATTGACTAGACAACACGCATAAGAGCTTCATATGACATTACAAACCTTAATAACGCGGATATAGTATGTCACTACGAAATTTTATAAAAAAATTGAACATATAAAAGTGTTTTTCGAAAATTTATTTGATATCTCCGAAAAAAATATATTCCGACTAGTACGTATCCCTGACATTTGACTAGTTTGTGTTTCATTCTGGGGAGCCTTGAGAGACTTGAGTAAGAAAGCAAGAACCAGTAGTCATCAAACAGAGTAACAGACTCTCTGATAGGAGTAGGCCGGCTGTAATATTGATCTTATAATTGACTGGTTCTCAGTGTGTGTTAATACATAGATATCTTCTCTCTCGATACCCATTTTGCTTGATGATTCAGTTAGTTTTGCAACATAGTTGGAGCCTGAGAACCATGAGTGCGGGTGAGATAAGGAAGTGCATGGTACCATGATATGATAATTCGACAAATTTGAAAATATGGGGATTCGATTGTAAACAGATCGACAAATATTAGTATATCGGGTTGTCTCAGGACACGGTTAAGCTAAGCTATTCATGATGGCCTCTTTTTCTCGCGCAGCTACTTTATCTTCTCTCCTTTTCACGTTAAATTGGATCTCATCATTAATACCTTTTTTGACTGTATTTTCTTGTTTAACCTCGTAACTAATGTATATGAGTTAAGTTATTTTTAATTCTATCCCATTTTAATTTAACAATAAATTTATTAAACAAGAAAACACAGTAATCAAAAAAGGTATTAATAATGAGACCCAGTTTGACGTGAAAAGGAGAGAAGAGAAAGTAAGATGCGCGAGAAAAAGAGGGCACATGATAGACAACCCGTAGACGTGTTCTATTTAAAATATATATATCATGCATGTATTTCAAGAATTATATTTATATTTAAATCAAATAATCAAATAGATAGTTCAATATCTTTAACGATTTACGATCTAATTATTTAATAACACAATTATTATGTTATAAAGTAGAAGTGAATCACAGAAATTAATCAATAACAAGATCACTCAAAAATTCCCGAACACTCAAGACTCCCAAGAATCGAATGCGGCTGGAGTGAAGAATCCTGTTTTCGAGGTTGTAGCTCAACTGGCAAGGTGAGGTGCAAAATCTCATGTGACATGATCAGCATTCGAAATAACACATTGTAATCTGATACTGCACATGTTCAATGTCTGCATTCTGGATTTTGGGATAGTTATTTGGTAAAAATATGAAATGTTGCAATATTATACAAACAACTCAGATGCCTGAGAACAAAAGTTACAATCCTTACAGCTTCTGAAACAAATTATAATCTTATTAACAGTGTGGTGATGGTGTCAACCACTACTTCCTTCTCCACTTTCTGGTAGAAGTTGTCTCAGCATTGCTACTAGTTGCAACATATTAGGCCTTTTGGAAGGGAAGTCGTCGACACATTGGAGCGTTATCTGCAGATATTTTACCATTTCTTTGATTTCTTCGGGTTCTTCTCCTTTATCTGTTCCTGTAGTCTCTGCGATCAGCTCTGGATCAATTACTTCCATTCCTTTTCCCTCTCTGGCCTTCATTTTTACCCAGCCAACTAAGTTGGTATCTCCAAAATCTTCTTTATCAGTTGGCCTTTTGCCGGTCACAAGCTCCAAAAGCACGACCCCAAATGAGTATACGTCTCCCTTTGCTGTGCAGCGGAAGCTTTGGTAGTACTCTGGGGGGACGTATCCAGGAGTACCTGCCAAGGTGCTCACACTGAGATGTGTGTCAAGGGCACTGATGAGCCTTGCCATACCGAAATCTGATACCCTGGCTTCCATTTCGTGGTCTAGGAGAACATTGCTTGACTTCATGTCGCGGTGTATGATGTGGGGAATGCAGTTGTGGTGTAAGAAACAAAGTCCTTTGGCAGCCCCTCTTGCTATCTTCTTACGCTCCTTCCAAGTTAAAAACCGTTTGTCTCGTGTCTTGCTTCTACCATGGAGCATTTCTTCAAGGCTTCCAAATTCCATGAACTCATAAACTAGTAGTCTCTCCTCGCCAATTTTGCAGTAACCCAATAAAGGGACCAGGTTCCTGTGCTTGATCTTCCCCAAAGTTTCCATTTCTGCAGTGAATTCCCTATCCCCTTGGCAACTCAGACGTATGAGTTTCTTGATTGCAACACTTGATCCATCTTTGAGAGATGCCTTGAAGACTTCTCCGAAACCACCATACCCTATAAGACTGGCTGCTGAGAAGCCATTAGTTGCCTCTATCAGTTGTGAAAACTTGAGCTTTCTGAGTTGCCTCTGAAATGTGGCAACATTAATGCTCAAAGGTTCTTTCTCTTTTTCAATTTTCCATGTTGTGGCTGCATGGGATGCCTGCAACTGATGAAGCATCTTAACTTCTTCTGCCTCTTTCCTCCTTGCACGCATAGCGATTCCCCAGATAATTAAGATGCAGATAAAAGCAACAGATATGAGAATTCCCAGGACAATACTATTAGCCCATGATGCAGCTCCACGGCCTTTCTTCCTACCCTCATTCGGATCTGCTGCTGGTTTGTTGTAAGCCTGACATTCAGGCAATGGAACCCCACATAACCCTGGGTTGTTTGCGTATTGGCTTGCAGGTAGTGTACTAAGTTGTCCCCTTGGTGGAATTTCTCCGGTTAATTCGTTGTCTGAGAGATCAATTTGCACCAAAAAAGACAACTGTGAGAAGGATTCAGGGATGTGACCCTGCAATCTGTTGTGTGATGCATCAAACACACCCAAGTTCTTTAGTTGCCCAAGTGATGAAGGGATTTCCCCAGAGAGCTGGTTATGTGCTAGCTCAAGGACTTGTAAGGCTATCATTTCCCCAAATTCAACAGGTATATCGCCTTGAAGCTCGTTATAAGAAAGATCAAGATACTCCAGAGTCTGGTACTGTGTGAAGAGGCTCAGGACTGGACCAGAGTACATTCTTGTTAAATCACAACTCTTCAATGTGGGAACCTGTAACAGCCTTTCGGGTCGAATTCCAGAAAACTCTAGTAAACCCCCGACACCTTTACAAGAATTACCAACATTGCGAAGAAATACCAAAGTATTTCCTAAGAGAATTCCACTCAATGCTGTCGCTCCAAGCTGCCTCCCAAGTCGAGGTGGGATCTCCCCAGTTAGCTGGTTGCTGTTCAAGTCTAGCCACACCAAACTGCTGCAATTCGCCAACTCCAGGGGGATCGGACCACTCAGACGATTGTTACCAAGTTGCAAGACGGCCAGCCTTGACAGAAGACCAAATCTCCTGGGAATCTCACCAGTGAGTACATTACTTGTGAGGGATATCCATTCTAGATTACTGCAGTTAAGCAATTCAGCTGGTATTTGACCACTCAAGTGATTATTGTTGAGGATTAGATCCCTTAGATTCTTGCAATTGCCTAGTTCTGCTGGTAGATTTCCCTGTAATCCATTGTACCAGGCGATTAGCTGCTCAAGATTTGCTAGCCTCCCGAACTCTGCTGGTATTGATCCATTGAGATAATTCAGGCTGAAATCTATTGTCTTTAGCTTAGAACACAGTGACAATTCAACAGGGATCTGTCCACTTATAGAATTATCTGCAAGTCTCAGTTCTTCAAGTGAAGCAGCTCCTGGACAGATATCTCGTGGAAGACTTCCAGAGAGCATATTGGAGCTAAAGTCTACAATGCGCAACTTTTGGCATGACGAAATGGACACAGGAAATGCTCCAGAAATCCTGTTACTGCTTAAAATCAAACTCTCAAGTGATGCCAAGTCTTTAAGAACTAAATCAGGAAAAGGGCCAGTAAGATTGTTGCTTGACAAGTCAAGAACTTGCAGCCAAGAACATGATGAGATGGATGTCGGAACAGTCCCTGTAAAGTTGTTGTTTGATAACCTAAGCTCTAAAAACGAGCTGCACGCATTACCCAACTCGGATGGGATCCATCCTGTAAGATGATTATGAGAAAGATCAAGTCTTTGTAAGCTGTCAAGATTACCAAGAGACTGTGGTATGCTCCCAGTGAGCAGATTATACGAAAAATTCAAACTTTTGAGATTTGTGCAATTTGAAAGAGATAAAGGAACTGAATCCCCTAATTTGTTTATAGACAAATCAAGATGCAACAAGGAATTGCAGGTCTCAATTTTCAAACTCGAAACAGATCCACTGATATTATTCATAGATAGATCAAGATGCTGAAGAGTATCTAAATTCAGAAAAAGAGTTTCTGGTAGCAAACCAGTTAGAGAATTGTTATGCAGGTTGATAGACAAAAGATTTGGATACTTAGAGAAAAAATTCTCCGGAATCAGGCCTGCCATTCCAATCGAAGATAATTCAAGATGTTTCAAACCATATGGAAGTTGAACCAAAGATGATGAATTTACAGTAAATGAATTTGCAGACAAATTGAGGAGAGTTAACATATTTAGAGAAGCCAAAGGAGCAAAAGAGAGTGTGGCAACAAGATTACTCCTGCAAAGATCAAGTTCAGTGACTCTATTAGAAGTACATTTCACTCCATACCATGAGCAAGGATTCCTGTTGAGCTGCCAACTTGAAAGGACTTCATTAGGGTCCTTCTGAATCATCTTCTTGAAAGCTAAGAGGGCCACTACATCTGTTTTAATCGACGAGAAGTCGCCTTGTTCTGCTGCAAAAACTGAAATAAAAGGAATAAAAAGCAGTATAATTGTAACATGCAGAAGGGTTCTCTCCATTGATTGAGATTTAGTTGGAGGATGAATGGTTTGAGTGAGAAAGAAGTGTGATGGTGTATGTAGAAAAAAGGAAAGCAGAAAGAGTGCTTAGTATGATGAGTAGTGTAAAGCAAGGGACTAAGCTTTAGACAAAGGGTTCTTTTGTTTTAGTTTTATAATTTTGGAAAAAGGAAGGAACACAAAGAAACTAAAAAATTCATACATTATATACTACATGTCACTAAATATGCAGTGCAGAAGATCTTGCAGAATTTAAATACTTATATACAAACACATATATATCCTGTTTGAGTTTTTCTTGAAGTTGTACAGAGGTGGAACAGATGAATATGATTTTTTGGTCAAAAGAGATGGACCCCCCAGACAAAGTCCATCTAAGATCGGCCACTTTAAGGAATTTTTTTGAATTCTGATATGTTTTCTGATCCTAGGGTCCTTTCCTTTCAGTCTTACTGTCACTGAGCATGAGAATATTTCCTAATTAATACTAGTGTCCAACATAATACTACATTAGCATGTACACTATGTATCTGTGGACTTTGTTACTCAGATGGGAGTGTAAGTTTTCAACATTGCTACGTGTTCGAGTGTCGGATTCAGTAAATACGTATTTTTGGTAATATGATGCATTGCTGGTAATTAAAAATATATAAATACAGCAGAAAGTATAATAATCTGGAGACTGGTATTTTTTTACTTTTTTGAACACCATGTATATTTTTATCATACTTTAAGGTGCAGTCATGAGCTAGCTAGGGTGTCTATGGAGTAAGGGCATGTTGTGACTTGGGAGAATAATATCATTCATACTTGAGTTCATATAGGGGCATATGGTTTAGTGATTGCCTAGCCTATTAAAACATAAATTTCATCAGGTATTATACTTTTGAATAAATCAGAGATATTAAATTTAAATAAAGTGGCCACAAGAGGTCCACAAAGGAACAATCAATGAGTTCTTGTGGTGAATGGCAATGGAGGTGATGAATGAGTCCCTCAGTTGGTGCCCTCCTTTTGCAGTCTTGGGTTGAGAAAGATGATAATCAAAGGGAGAGGAGAACCCTACATTCCTACAAATAAGGTTGATTTTGAAAACTTAAATCTAAAGTTGCAGAAAAATTCTCTTGAGCATTTCTTGATCTGAACCAGTACTTCCCCTTTTCTTTGTAAGAAAATAAAGTTTACCTTTTTAGCTGGCTATGCACACCAGATATCATTACTTCTATTAAGGAAAAGATCAAACAGATAGATAACTGATAAGAGAAGAAAATTAACATTCCAAGGATCAGATCTGAGACTGTTATTTATGTCGAATATCTGCATTTAACTGCGATTTTTGGGAATTTCTGTTCAATATGTTGAGCTCGGAAAAAAAATTATTAGTATTTTTAAGGACGAGAAGAAATTGCAAAAAAAAAAAAAAATTCACTGATTTTTCGGACCAAGCAAAATTTCTGCAGAAGTCCTGAAACTGAAACTGATAAGTCCTTCACGATCGCTCCGGTACATTCTCAACATGTTTAGGATTTTCCTGGCCGTCTGATCTGTATGCAATCTTTCTTGTAGTACTGTTGGTGGGGGTAAGGATTTTCAGTGTGACAGAAAGCGAGACATGAAATACTTTCTGATTATTTTACATCGAACAATTTTTGTATACAAAAATAGATTATTCTAGTCTGTGACCTTGTCCATGGATCATGTAACGTGAAGCTTTTAATATTGTGGTAGCAAAAACTAATAAATTGTCTGAAAACTGCTTTTCTGCCATACTTTTGTTGATCCTAATATAGAACTCAAAAGCGGCCAATCTGTAGGGACTAAGTTGCTCTTAAATTTGTCAATTCACATGCTTGATGCTCCTAGACCACTGATGCTGCTCTCTAATGTGCAGTCCACAATAGGTATTCAACTATTCATGCATGAAGCGTGCGATATACATTTTAGGAGTTAAATAATTCCAGTCTGATTCCGTCATTACTCCCGTCTTGTTTTGAGTATTCATGCAATATACATTTTAGTAGTTAATTAAAAAACTAAGAGTTCAACTCTGAAGAAAAATATTGTTCTAGTCTGATTCCGTTATTATTCCCGTCTTATCTTGTTATTTCATAATAGTTCAAATTTTATGCGGAAAACAAAAAATAGGAATTCAATACCAAAAAAAATAGTTCCGGTCTGATTCTCCCACTGTTCCCGTTTTATCTTGTCATTTATAATAGTTCAAAATTCATGCACAAAGTAGAAAAATGAAAACAAAGTTCAAGTTTCGTACAGAAAGCAGAAACCAGGAGTTTAATAGTTCTGCTCTGATTCTGCCACTTTTCCCGTCTTAGTTTGTCGTTTTATAATAGTTCAAATATCAATGCAGAAAGTAGAAAAATAAAAACAATCCATCCTGAAAATGTTGAATGGGAGACCCTCAAAAGATTTTCAAAATATTCTTTATCGAAGAAAAAATCGAATAATATTGATGCATACAAAAGCAAGCGAAAGCAACTAGTTGAAGGACAAATGGTCTCTCGTGCTTAGTGCATCATTATCGAGATGGATCAATCATAAGGTTGATGATCCATATACTCCACAAATTTACCTAAACAGTTTGGACACAGCACAGTAAAAGTGTGGAGGAACCGGAGAATATGATCGGCACGTCTTTCCACGGAAATGTAAGAAGAATATACTGCTAAAGAAAGTTGAAGCTTTAATAGATAAGAGAGATCTATGATCATTGCTCAATATAATTTTGAAAACCCTACTTTTATTCATTTCTTGTGATGGAATGCTACTCGTAATTACATGTTGACCATTTTAAAGTTAAAAATAGACGATTATATCTTTTTCTTAATTAGTGACCCCTCTCATAATTTCGTCTCCACTATATATGTGAGGCCAACGACGACCGTTTAAATTATAAGCACAGTGCAAATATTAATGGGGAAAAATTGTCCCAAATACATAATATAAACTAACAGAATTTAATTTAGTAGTTTCGACGAAATGCTGTCGAAATTAGCAAAATATCAGAAAATTTAAATTCAAAAAATGTTGTAGAGTTAATAAGTTCGACAATTGTTGTCAAAAATGTTTAAATGATTGAAAAAGTTTAAATTTTGTCAATTTTTGTGGCTAGTTTGAATTTTTGTCCAAAATTTGAATTTTCAAGTGAAATCTTTTAGAAGTTTAATTTTGATGATATTCTGTCGAAATTAAACTCTTAAAAATAGATTTTCTTATTAAAGCTATTTTTGTTATATATATTGGCTAAATTCGAAGCCTAAAATTTCGTGGAAATTAATTAGTTTCAACTTGAATTTTCATCGAAATTGTACGAGTTGTTTGTACTTTGTAGTGAGTATAATGTATATGTAATATATTTTTGAAAAGTTCTTCACTTAAATAAAACTCTGAAAAATATATTCAATAGTAAATAAAATATATATTATTAATTTATTACAATTATAATTGTTTTATATTAAATATATTTGATTTCTTATTTCCTGATTCGAATATTAACGGATGATGATATTCCTATATTCTCTTGAAACTATATACGAATAATGTTTTTGTTTTGAAATAATATACGAATAATGTTCATTTTATTTTTAATATGAATAAAATTTATTATCTTTTACACATGAATGTAAATATTTCGAATGAATATCAGATTTTTTGATAAAAAATTATATTTATGTATTTTTTAAATATTTATCATTTAGAAAATAAGTATTTTCAGAGTAAAGTATATATCTATATTTTTTCTTAAGGAATATCTTTGGAGAACTATAGCAATATAAGTAGTTCCATTCTTTATTTAGTTTATAATATAGCTAGTTACAATATAAATTAAGCGGCTATGTAAATCATTTTTTCCCTATTTTCTTACTGAAGTCCCCACTAACACTGTTGGATTCTTTGTGCAGAGAATGCTCATGATTGGTTCGACTCATTCAAGCCTGGCCCTCCATTTACTTCAATTTCCTGTTTCTCTCCTCATTTTACATTACCTTCTCTCTCTTATGTTTACAAATGATGAAAGCTAGAATTGGCGTGCAAACTTTGCTACATGTTTTTATTGCATTCTCTTCTCCTCTCTGCATCGCATAGTCACTCCGTTCCTAATTGCTTGTCCATTTTGATTTTCTAAAAATTAAATTGATCGATTTTTGATTAAATATTACAAATTATTTATTTAATATTTTTAAAATCTGAAAGTTAAACCTCCAAGAAATAAGCTTGTTGAAAGGCAAGCCATATTTCCTAATTATATATTTATTATCATTTTTTTTAATTATATGATACATGTAGATTTGCTTCAAGATACAATCAAATTGACTAGTTAAAACTCAAAATCAACATGTATTGAGGGGTGAAGGGAGTAATTCCATAACGTTACACGACCGCATACTTTGAGATAGTAAAATGAATAAATCTTAAAATGCAAGGACATGCTCTTTTCTTTTTGACAAATTTAAAATCCGATATAGTGTTTGTACAATAATTTTCTGTAACCACTCGGAATTAAAACCAGCCTATATCTGAACGGATTATCACGGTAATTAAATTATATGTGGTCGTTTTTTGACCTTGTTTCTTGTGATGTTTATATGGAGTCGGTAAAAAAACTACTCATAATTGGACTAAGAGTAGGTCCAAAAACTTCTTCCTATGAGCTCCTTAGCCAAAATTTGAAGAATGTAGAATTAAAATGAACCACAAGCTCCTAACTCCTAACCGTGTTTTATATTATTTTTCCGATGTACAAAGTACTCAACAAGTATGTCACAATTTGTAGGCATGTATATTTTAGTAAGAGAAATAAATAGAGTTTATGTAGGGAAGATCGTGTAATTTTATCTCTTAAATAGTTGGGAGTTGATTGTTTATACTTTATAGTATTTTTAGAAAAAAATTAAGGAGTTTGTTAGAGTTGCTCTAAGCAAACCTAAATTATACTTGCTAGATGATATATAATAAGCAGGGTAAATCAATTCGGATCCTGCGCGAAATCTCAAAAATGAATCCTTAATTGTTATTTAGATATAAATTTAAATGTTTTTTTTAGAAATAAGATAAACTATTAAAATCCATGCTAAACAAGAAGTGTACTCTGAAATTTCACTCTGAAAAAAGTTGCAAAGTGACGTCTAACGGATCAACTGTGTGCACAGTACGTACAATTATATAAATTATTGGTCATAAAATATTTTTTCGAAAATTCAGCTGATGACGTTTTGCAATTAACTCTAGTATTAATAATTTTATGTCTTTGTTTAAGTGGTTACTAGTGAGGTGGGGTTTTAGAAATGAAAATGAAAGCTACATTGTGATTTTCTACGTGTAAAACCACAAACCACATTTCACCGTAAGAAGCGAACTATTATAAGCATCCTCTGGCTAGATCACGAATAATGGTAATTTTACTTTCATTATTATAGGTAAGAAAGTTTAAAGTGGTTTCGTAGAGTGTTAGTGGCTGCACTTGCATACATAGAGCATGTTTGTTTTGGGCTTTTTAAATTTTGAGTTCAAAAATTTTTATTTGGATAGTAGGCCGGAAAACGTTTGAAATTAGAAATAAGGTAAAACTTGACTTAATGTCTGGAATTAGTTTGAGTTACCGGTTTCAGTGAATTAATTTGTTTAAATCTTTTTTTAATAAAATTTACTTATAAGTCATAAATTACATGTAAACCACTTTTATTATTATTATACTTTTAATAACATATAAGTCATTAATAAGTCAAAATTATCCAAACAGACATTTTAAACTTTTTTAAACTCCCAGTCATAAGTTATAAACTCAGCCAAACGGGTTCATAAACTTAAAATTCCCGTTAATGCTCTATTTCGTCCCTCTACTAAACCAAAATTTTGGATTGGCCTACCGAGCCAAAAAAAAACATTTTAAATAATAAAACATCTAAAAACTTTCGTTTAGGTGATTGTTAATTTTTTTTTCATGTTTTTAACAGATTTACATGTTTTAGGTAGAGTTTACTGCGAAGCAATGGACACTTCGACAAGAAACTCAGATGCCTGACCAACTTACTGCTCAATCCATCAATAAAAACTGAACAAGAAAATTTCGCAACTTCATTCACACCATCCACCTTAACAACATTTTAAACACGCGAATTATTAAAGCTACGCAGATATTATCACAGAATTCTACACAATTAAACCATCAAACTTGTAAAATTTCCCAAGCAGAGAGTAAACAGATGTCCCTTTCCAGCCAATTATTAGACTTTTCACATCCATGTCAAGTGAGTAAAAAAAAAGACCCAGACGTTGTTCTTCACTTATCGTTGTTCTGATGTGTTTCCAAGGCTTGGATGATATTTGGAGTCAATCATTCGAGACGGATGATTACATGATCAATGCATTTAAGCATGAACAAGCGCTGGTGGATCCTGAACTTTTTTATCCAAGTTCTCCCGCTACTCAAGATCAAGAAGTGTTTTTTATCCAAGTCACGGAGGAATTATCTTTATACAATTTTCATGTACGGTAAGCAGAGGCGGATCTTAGTAGGGGGGCAACTGACCCCCTTGATTTTTTTTATTTTTTTAATAATATACATATTTTTAGGTTGTAAAATTGAAATTGACCCTCCTTAATTTTTTTGTGACCCTTCTTAATTTTTTTTACAAAAAACTTGCCCCCCTAAACTTTATAGTCAGATCTGTAGAATATAAAACTGATTCTTATTAATTCTTGTTCCTCTAAAAAAAGAGATTACATCCATATTTATAACAAATGTACTTGACTCCTAACAATACTCTGCTACTTCTAATAAATCTCCTAAAATAAGATAGACTCAATACCTCCTACAAACTCTCTATAACTCCAACAATCATCCAACTACTACAATCTAAAATTAATCCTCAAAATAAATAACTAAACAAATAATAATAATAAATAAATTTAAGATTATTCCAACAATCACCCCCATAATCTTAAATTTACTTAACAGAATTTATGAAGCACTTCTCTTCATCTTGTGATGCACTTCTCACCACCATCAATTTTGTTGATGCACTTCTCATCAACACCAAATTCACTGGAGCACTTCTCTCCCGGTGCACATAATCACCCATCACTCTAAAGCAGAGGTTCTGCCTCCATCAGTTGTGCCATGATTTCTTCATCACCTTGAAATCTACAATTCTTTGCCAAGTGTCCATATCTCTTGCATTTGAAGCATTGTGGCTTTCCTTTGTTCCAGCAGTCCTTTTCTTCGTGACCAATCTTATGACAGTGGTTGCATTGAACTTTGTTACTTGTGGGTTTTGAAAAGGAACTTTTCGCTAATAGGAGTCCTTCAGTTTTTCCTCCATTTTCTTCCTCCCTCATTAATCTCCTTTGATCTACGGCACTAAGAGCATTGACTAATTCCACTAGAGTTATTTTGGATAGGTCTTTGGAATCTTCAAGTGAAGATATTTTAGACTCATATTTTTCAGGAACACTCACCAGAATTTTATCAACAACCCTCTCGTTGGCAAATGATTCACCAAACAACCTTATTTGATTAACAATGCTCATAAGCTTACTCACATATTCCTTAATAGTTTCGTTCCCCTTCATCCGCTGCATCTCGAATTCTCGTTTGAGATTCAAAACTTGCATCAACTTTGTTTTAGCATTTCCTTCAAACTCTTCCTTTAACGTGCTCCATGCCTCTTTTGGTGACTCACAAGTCATGATACTTGTAAAGATTCCATCCGACACCGCCGAATGAATACATGAGAGTGCCTTTGCTTCTCTTGCTGCTTCCTCGTCACGTTTTTTGATTTGAGCTGCGGTTGGATTTTGTGGAAGAATGGTTAATTCAACATCACTTTCAATTGTTTCCCACAGACTCATAGCTTTCAAATAGGATTTCATTTTGATAGCCCATGAATTATAGTGATCTCCTTTGAATGTAGGTATCGAAAGGGAAAAATTATTTGACGCCATTGAAAAAAATACAAAGATTGCTTATCTATATATGTATTTTCATAACTTCACAAGCACTTTAAACCTCGCTCTGATGCCAAGTGTAGAATATAAAACTGATTCTTATTAATTCTTGTTCCTCTAAAAAAGAGATTACATCCATATTTATAACAAATGTACTTGACTCCTAACAATACTCTGCTACTTCTAATAAATCTCCTAAAATAAGATAGACTCAATACCTCCTACAAACTCTCTATAACTCCAACAATCATCCAACTACTACAATCTAAAATTAATCCTCAAAATAAATAACTAAACAAATAATAATAATAAATAAATTTAAGATTATTCCAACAAGATCCGCCACTGACTGTAAGTGATCTTTAATCAGCTAAATTGATAAAGTGGCATTCAGCAATGAGGGCTTATGAGGAGTTTTACACAGTAAAGCCCAAACTCAAACTGCTAGAACATATTTGCCAGGGCCTTAATTAGGTCTTGGATCCATGATCAATCTAGCTAATGATTAAGTTTCTCTTGCGGGAGGATAGACGAATATATAACGTAGCTTGATCCTGAAGTATAGTACGAACGATACCAAAACTAACTAGTTAAGATAGGAACATGTAAATTCTTTGCCGTTAGCTGGAGTTGATGCATATACTTTGCTTTCTCAAATTTATTTTCCTTGTCGGAATGATCTGGAAAATTTCTTAAAGTTAGTACTTATAGTGCCAACTCTGTCCATTTTAAGTAGATAACACACGAGGGTTAAGAGCTTAATACATGGAGGGAAAGATCGAGCGTGTTAATCCCCATAACCATCCACTGATTTTAAAGAAGGATTATCATCACGCGGAGGGCCAACGCTGCTATCACTGCAAACAAGCACTCATATGTACAACATCTGTCTACACTTGTGCAAAATATTGTGATATGTTTTGGTTCTATGTCCTCCACAAAAAGTGTGTAGAATTTTTCGTCACATTTATGCACCCAAGTCACAAGCATCCACTTCATCTTGTTCCAGTATCAGATCGAATCTCCAGGGAAAACTGTTCAGTTTGCAACAACAGTATCAATCATTATTTCCACGGTTACCAGTGCGATCTTTGTGAATTCTTTTTATGCCTCAGATGTGCGGTTACACCTCAAGGAAGAACAATTCAACACTGGAGTCACCAACACAGTTCACTACATTTGGTCGAGAAATGTGCCACGTTTGAGTGTGATGCATGTAACATGGTTACCGCGGATTACTCTTATAGGTGCGATGATATTACGTGTCCATTTTGGATCCATTATGAGTGTGCTACTTTACCACGGGTTAAGTTATTCGAAATCCACCACAAGCATCCGCTTCAGATATCAGATTCTCTGCCTCAAGCTTATCGGCAATTTGCTTTTAAATGCAAAATCTGCAAAAGTTTAATACATACAGATCAGTGGATCTTCTATTGTGCTAATTGCAGGTTCTTCGCGCATATCCGGTGTGCTTTACAAACAACTCCAGTTTACAGGTTAGTGACTACTTATCACATTGATGCTTTAGACATTATTACTTTGAGTTGCTCTGAATTAAAATTGTGCTAACCTTCTCTCGAATCAGTTTATTCATACTTTTATGTTATAAGTGAGCTTGTGATTTATAATTAAGTTGAAAATCCTAACTTTTTATTTTTGAAATTTGAATTTATAAACATATATAGGGTCACTTCAAGTATACTATTTTATTGTTACATTGTCCAAACATATAACTTTAAAATTACTTTTCATCTTGCCAAACAATTTTATTTATTTTTCATTTATGAACACATGTATTTATTTAAGTCAAGTCAAAAGATCCCACCCAGATATTACTGAAGTGGTTGGTTGGGAAAAGCAGAGAATGCTATATATATAATATACCCTTTTTGAAAAAATTAGAGAATGTTTTATATATGAAAAATGTTTCAGATATAAAATTAGATATAAAATCTTTGACAAAATGAAATGCTTTAAGTTTTGACTATAATGAGTACTCTATATTCACATCAATAACACAAATTAAAATATTTCACCTCAATTTTTATGTCATTTCTGATTGTATAAATGTTTATGGTCACAGACACAGAGCTTATCAGAACCAACCAGAGTTGACGCACCTTCCGTCACCTGATGTATCATCGATGAACTTAATGATACAAAAATTATTAAAAGATGTGATTTCTCTGTCGATGGATATACATGTGGCACCACCTGATCATATTAATCACTGGGCTCATGCACAACATCCTCTGGCACTTAAAAACACAAATGTTGCTGTCATTGTTGATGATGAGTTGAAACAAGTATCAGAAAGTTGCAGATTATGTAATGGTTGTACAAAACCTATCTCTTCCGGTGATGATGTATTCTATGAATGCAATGAATGCAATTATTTTCTCCATCGGTATTGTGCACAGTTTCCTCAAGAGATACAACATCAACACTTAGGCATGTTGAAGGGATTTCAACCCAATATCTTTCCTGATGGTATACAACGTTGCGAGTCCTGTGGAGTTTTTAGCAACGGGTTCATGTTTATGTCAACATCCGGTAAATTGCTGGATGTGCAATGTGCGACTCTACCCCAAAAATTTATATACGACGGAGATAATCGCCACCTCCTTGTACAATATGATATTTATACACACAATTATAGTCCTTGTAAGGCATGCGGCAACTCTTTATCAGCTGGGGATCTGGTGTATAAATGTGAAAATTGTTTTACTCATTTACATTGGCGTTGCGCTCTATGGCCGAGTACAATCAGTGGCGGAACCAGGATTAATTTCGACCCCGGGCTAAACTATTATTAAAATTTCAGCAAAAAAATTAAAAGTAAACATGCATACCTTAATTGGTTAAGTGGTAACATCTTTACTGCCTTTTTTTGAGAAAGGAATGGATGACCACTGAATTTTACGATTTTGCATATTTTGATAGCGTTGTAAGATAATTTCATCGTCTATGTTTTTAAATATGGCATTCTCGGTGTAAACCACCATGCTAAGTGGGCTATTTTTTATATATATAATCATTTTTAAATTTGTCCCCGGGCTAAAAAACTAAAAATAAATAAATTATATTCATTATTTTTTTCTCAGCCGGGGCTGGCGCCGGGGCTAGCCCCCCTTGGTTCCGCCCCTGAGTACAATTAATAAATGGGATCCTCACCCTCTCCATTTGGTCTTTTCAGTTGAGAACGATGTAGAAGATCATCCTCATGACTTTGAATGTGAATGTTGCTCTGAAGTTATCGATACAAATGCTTGGTTTCATCACTGTAAAATTTGTGATTTATCACTTCACCTTCGTCCGGGCTGCATCGATCCCTATCATCTTTATTCCAATGTTAAGTTCGGTGCCACCAATGTCAAGATTAAGGCTCATGAGCACTCCATGACATTCCTTTTAAATAAGAAGAAACGCCCGCCTTGTGGAAGTTGCAGGAGAGATACAAGAGGACAACCAATTCTCGAATGTAAACCTTGTAACTTCGTACGCCACGCCAAGGAGTTATGTTGTGAGGAATAACAAATACCGTTAGTCCTCAATATCGTTACAAATTGTGCTACCATCTTTTTATTATTTAATATTGTAATATTGTAATGCCATTTTCTTAATTATCAGTGAAGCATTGATAATATTTTAAATCAATTTTTCTATGGTGTGCCCATAGGTACATGCTAAGCGTAGAAATTTTTATATTTAGATCATTTTGATTGGCTCCTACTTCTTAATAATGGTGGACCCCCCTGCAAATACACCAATCAAAATGATCTCAATGAAAAAATTTCCGCGCTTAGCATGTGCCCCCTATGGGCACACACTAGACAAACCCTTTTTAAATATATACACATTATAACTTTATATTTACTGCCCAAAAATTGATGCTAAATCAATAATAAATATAAATTCAGATTAATGATCAGCAACACGGCATGATGTTCCTTCTAAATAAGAAGAAACCGCTTTGTGGAAGATTTGTGAAAGATACAAAACGTGAGCCAATCCTCGAATGTAAAAGATAAACAACGGCACTCGACCGATTTCTGTTGGGAGGATTTCTGGTGTGTATCTTTTTAGAGAATGTTCGATGCAGACGTTCCCAAGGGATGGGGTGGGCAGGTCAGGAGTTGAGAGTTATAGAGGTATTTATTATGATATATTTTTCCCCATAAACTCACTGATTCCCCTATCATCTTTTATGAGAATTGTTTTTCAAATTTTGGTAGAAGATATCTCCAATCATCACTATCCAAGAGTTGCCTCTGCTAAAGGTAATGGAGGTGATCTTGTGAATTGTAGAGGAAGTGCTGAAGGTATGCAATTATTGAAATTCTAGGGATTCTTTGTTACATGTATAAAACCGTGTATTAATACATGTAATAGGCCTTACTATTATATATATTCCAACTTCCATGAATAATAGAGTGAGGGAGGGGATGACCACCTTAATAATAGCATCAATATTATGCCTCTAATCATAACCAACTATCAAAGTCACAGTTTTGAACTTTATTTTAAATCCCACATATATCACTATACCTTAATAGGTTGCATAATACCAGAAATGTGGTCATGCAAACCTTGATTCAGTGCATACTATTGAAGCAAAAGAATTTATCTTACCCACATGATAATTTTATATTTTTATGGTGTTGTAAAAAATGAACTCCCCTTAGGTTATGATATTGTCCTTCAGGATGCTATGTTAAGTTAATGCTTTGGGACGGCATAATGCTGATCGACTCATCGAAACAAGGTGTTTCGGAATCCCTTGAGAAATTTCAGGTAACTTAGCAGTTCTACATCTTATAAAATAAAACCATATAATTATATCTGCAAATTAGATATATTAATAATCTTTTTATGATTCATGTACCATTGATTTACACCATTAAATACTTTTTCTAAAATGTTAAAACTGATTTAACCCTCTCAAATATGAAATAACAAAAATACCATGATCTAAAACCCGATCCTTTTTGTTTACCTGACCTCTTCGAATGAAGAAACAACTAGAGCAGGTCTTATTGATTCATAGATCTTAATTAACACGAAGCTACACAAGTGCGAGTCCTCGTGGATCTGTTATTCGTAACTCTTCTTATAAAGCCACCATATTTTGACATTACAATCAAGGAAGAGGTCGGAAGAGTGGTCGTTTCATCAAAATAATATAGCAATTCTTTTGAGAAAATATGAAATCAAGTTATTCATTTATTTCTGTGGTCAAGGTAAATTTTTTTCTTTTTGGTTTTGTTGCTATTTGATTCATTTACTTTTTTATCTTCTTTGATTTGGAGAATTTGTCAGTTTTGAGAATTGCTTCCGAATGTTAATAAAGATTGCCTTCTTTTTTAGCAAATATACCTCTTGAGTGTTTCTTGAAGATTGTTTATAATTGCCTAATTAGACGCTAATTTTGTAGTATGATAAATTCTATGAATACATTTGTAAATGATTGCAAGATTGATATATTTTTAGATTTATCAAATTTAGTGGAATTGATGACATCTATAAAAGTCATGGGTCTATGACTGAGGTGTATAAACCGAAAATTCGTAGTGGATAATGAGAAGAAATACGAAGTGATAATGAGAATGAATATTGTATTTTTTTTAATATATAGTATCCTCCATTGTTTATTTTTCTTAAAAATATTTAAGTCAATGGTTATGAACATCACGTTGCTATTAAATCACTCGTATGCACTATAATTCATATACTTATAGCAGCCAGAAAGCAAAATAGTAACAAAATAATAATCAAATTAACTGTATAAAGAACAATTTAATATATATATAACTAGGATTTGTAAAAGTATGTTAGAGGATTCTTGGTCTTTCATAAAACCACTGAGCGAAAACAATTAACTCAACTTTACAACAACATCAACCAATTTCTGTGATTAAATTGAAATTTTTATCACACAAATTAATTACTAAAGCACCGATCATCATATATTAAAATTTAAAAACATGGACATAATATCTTACAAAGATAAATAACATAACATTGTACGCATCAGCTGCATCATATTATCATAGCTAAGATTATATATTATAGTCATAATCTTATCTACTATCAACTTATAAAATTATAACATTAGGTGGATTTATATATATTACATGCAAATGAGTTTGTTTACAGAGTCAGCCCCGAGTCATTTTGATTAGCTACAAGTGTGTAGGCTGAGTCGAAATATTTTTTTTGCTGGGTTGGTGTTTAATCAAGTCTGTAGGTTTGTGTTTGAGTTATAATCGAGTGTCGTGACTGAGTTTTGCTACTGTGTGCGTAAACCGAGTTGTGTCCTTTCAGTTTTCATTTCTTTAGTTGAGTTTGTTGTATAACGGGTCAGTGTATCGAGTCATGCATTTGTGCTAAGTTACTGAATTAGTCCCGCTGCGTTGTTTTTTTTTGCCGAGTCGATGTTCGAGTTCTCTTCTGAGTCCAGGAGTTTGATTCGCAAGTGTGGTTGGGGCTATTTTCTTTAGTTTTTAGCCGAGTTATTTTAGTTCAGTGTATGAGTTTTAGCCAAGTTATTACTATACCTGAACATCTGTGTTATCTATTTTTTTAGAGGTGGTACAGTAACAATCTTTATCTAAATAAAACTATTACTTAATTAATTTCTGGTCAGTATAATCCTCTAATAAATTAAAGTGATTTAAGTCAAGGATATAGATCTTTGTAGGTTTGTTGAGTACTTTAATCGATCCTATTCACCAAGTCACAAAATTATATATAATACTAAAGTGCATCAGTAGTTTTGTGACTTGGGACATTTATTCAAGTCACAAAATTACTTTTTATCTTTTCTGATTTCAAAATTTGGAAGGAAGTGAATCGGTAACTTTGACCTATTACTTTTTAGTTCAATACATTGGAAGAAAATTTTAAAATTATATTTCGAAATTTGGAAGGAAGTTTTAATTAGTTTCAAATATATTGGGAGAAAGTTTTAAAACTATCTTTTTCGATTTTGAAATTATTTTAAATTTAACATGATTATACTTATAATTTAACATGATTATTTTAAATTTTAAATTTAAGTGTGACTATCCAACTGGCACTTGTAACATAATTCTACAGGCTTCAAAGCCTTATCACATCTTCGCTGGCAGTTGCCCCGATTATCAAACAATCAGCATCCTTCTCCCTTATTTTCATAGTAGCCTTACATATAAAAACAAATTATTTTTGACCCTTAGATATGAAAAACAAATTATTTTTTGACAAATTATTACCTCAATGCCTCGTACAAACTTAGGGCCTCCTGCCCATTAGAAGCGATTGCAGCCTGATAATCGCATGTTTGTGCTATTCGCTTGCTAATCAGCCTTGAACATGGGGTATAATGTACAATCAGAGCCCTTTTACTCACACCAGAATTGTTTGCCATGTGAATATAATATATGAGAAGAGAAAATTTGTGAAGAACCAAGTGTGAATGATGTTCAATATATAATGGTTTATTAAATCATTTACTAGCTCATATTAGTTCAATAATTATTATTCCTGACCGTCTTTGTTATCTATTTTTAGATTGGTGTTGAATATTTTGATGAGTTAAAATACACGGCGTGTATGCAATGTATGTTGGACAATAACTCAATAAGGTCTGTTAGCTCTCACCAACACAACCAAAAATACATGGACATGAATGTATTTTCATCAAAGTTTTGGCAACGACATTTTTATTTTTTGAATTACCGTAGTAGTAGGAATACAGTGGACTGACAAATATTACTCGTACACATTCGTTTTAATTTTATTATTGTTTATACATATATTTCAGTTTTGCAAAAATCAATATTATATATATTTATTTCGTATAAAAATCTTATCAAACTAAATTTTAATCTAAAATACAAAAAATTTAAATTTTAGATCAATTATAATTATAATTATTTTATATACTAGTATACATATCAAAAAGTCAAATATAAATCAAAAACATTTATTAATTATTTAAAAATCTATTTTAATTAATAAAAAATAATATTGTAAACCTAATTTAATCTTCACGATAACATTATATATATAAAATATACGATAAATAATCTTCATGAATGAAAATGATTTCATTCATCAATCAAATCGTTCTTCAAAACATGGATTATCACTCAACCCCTGTAGACTTCGATGAGAAATGTGCTACCATATTTGTAGACCGTCTAACAAACTTAACAATCACATTTCTATCACCTAGGGGCGATAAAAGAGCCATGCATTCTTCAATTTTCCAAAATTGGAAGGAAGTATCCCTGAGTTTCTTAACGCTTGCACCACCATCAGGCAATCTGTTTCTACCGTGACATCCCGAGCTCACGTCTCCAAAGTGTTCGTGTCATAAATAGTGAAAATAATAATAACAAATTAAATGCATAATAAAGAATGTTCCCGTCATAAACAGAAAAAACCACCATAACTAAAGTGAAAGACGTGGATACGTGTGTATAAGAAGAGATTAATTAGTTGAACTACAAAATGTAATGCGAGAACAATTCGACACAAAATGACGTCGATATACAGCTTTAACTAACATTGCTGGACTTTAATCTTTGTTTATAATGTATGTATAGATATGTGTTGCTATTCCAGATTTTCTCCCCCTTTTCTGTTGCTGAGCCTCTGCTAATATACTGTCTTGGTCACGTGCCTTGTGTGTGCTCTTCTTGACTTCCTATTTTGGGCTTGTATGCTTAATGGGTTGTCCTCTATATGGGCTGAGGCCCAACAAACATAACTAAAAATATGTAAGGGTTGATGCATAGGATTAATAACGAAGATAAAGCTCTTGGTATCCTTGGCTTCCAGAGCAAGAAGGTGATGTGTTTCAAATATTGACATAAAAGTTTTACTGTTTTCAAGAGGATATACAATGTGAACAAAAGGTTATGCATGCATGTAGTAAACTAAAGCCTTTGTAACCCCTAAGTTTGCTCCAAACGCAGTTTAGCACCTGAACTTTAAAACGTGGCAATATGCACTCTAAACTTAACATTCTCGTGCAAATTGTAACCCCTAGTCACTATTCCGTCCAAATCTACCGTTAACTTTAACTATTTGAGAGGTAACTGTGTGTATATCAGTTTCTAACATCTACTTTACCGTGTGTGACCTCTCAAAAATTATGTATTATATTTTGAAATTATTTCTGAACACACACAACAATGTAAAAAATTTTAAAATAATTTTAAAAATATGTATCAAGATTTAGAATCTGAAAATTTATTTATTTTTAAATAAACGATGTAACTTATTTTAAAATTTTAAAATAATTACATATTTTAAAAATATTTTAATTTTTTTACATCGTCTTGTGTGTTAAGAAATAATTTCAAAATATAATACATAAACTTTGAAGGATCACATGGGGTAAAATAGCTGTTAGAAACTAATTAATATACACATTGTTACCTCTCAAACAGTTAAAATTAACGGCAGATTTGGACGGAATAGTGACTAGGGGTTATAACTTGCACGAGAATGTTAAGTTTAAGATGCATATTGCCATATTTTAAAGTTCAGATATTAAACTGCGTTTGGAGTAAAACTAAGGGTTACAAAGTGTAACTAACTCTTCTTAATATATGGGAAGGTGATAATTATAACCCAACTTGAAATGATATCTTAGACTTGTAATAAATAACAGATTATGTAATGCATGATGTCAAGGTACTCTGTTAAGCCTATAAATTTGTACTAGTAGAATATACATATAGAAAATTGAGTGAGGGCTGAAGCTCTGTTTTGTGTAAAAGAAAGAAGGGTTGTAGCCGTACTCATTTATCAAATACATAGTGTAGCCTTTTCATGTACAAAGATTGTTTGTTTACACGGTCACATATGACATATGTATATAGTGGTTAAGCAAAATAAATCTGATCAAAACATATCGTGTTTTCAACAGTCCTTCATAAAAGAGATCATGCACAGTTAACATATAGCTTAACACGCATCATCAATACTCGTCGCCTGGATGTGTCTTTAGAGTCACAGCAAGATGTCGTTGCAGCCTGCATCAAGATAATATCAGATTATCAGTGATCATGGTTATCATAATATAGTGGTAAGTAACATCAGGCAACTTGCGCGGTCCCCGGCGGATGAAAACTTGCTAAGATGCCGTAGCGTATCACAGCCATCACCAGAAGATTTTTGGCTATTGTTTGGACTTAACTTGATCTTGCTCTTGCTTTCTCCTTTTATAATATGATGGGGATGAGTCATCTCTCCATTTCCAAGAGCTTATTCGGAAAGGGCTGGGAAGAATATATCAGCTCCATTAATGTTGTTCTTGGACTCGGTGGTGTATTTTCTGGTCCTGTGGTTTGCAAGCTGGTGTGGGGTAAGCTCCGTAGGCTTGATTAGTCCACAGCTTTTTCTGCCATCAATTAAGGACCACCTTTGACGACACTACCACTTCCACCACCTCTGAACTACGCTGATTCCACAAGAGATCATCTCTGCACTTTCAAATCGACCAACATAACATGGCTGCCCTCCGCCTTAACTCCACTTCCCAGCTGTCAACAACATAAGTAAACCAAGCAACAAAAGAGTCAAAAGGGTCTGTATCATTGCCACTCCTTAGCGAACGAGCAATCTAAAAGGGCATGGGAGATTGTTTCTGGCTCCTAATTACCACAAAGGACAGAGGACATTAACATTAACATGCTTTTGTCGCAGCTGTGACTTTGTAGGAGACACCCTGTTACCGCGCGCCACATAAGATGTTTAACTTTTGGAGGAATTTTTAGAGCCCATAAACGCTTCCAACTTCTTGAGAGAACTTCATTAGTCTGGATATTTTTCTGCTGTTGAATCAACAAGTATGCAGATTTGACAGAATATTGGCCAAGCCTCTCCTTCCTCCAGTACCAGACATCATTATCAAATTGGTTAACAGGGATTGACAGAATCAAATTAACCTCCCTCTCATCAAACAAGTCGTAAAGCATGTCCACATCCCATCTGTTATCACCTGTAACAAAAAGAGACGACACAATAGCCCCTTCCAGTGCAATATTATTAGACAAAATGTATGGGTTTTGCATGTCTGGTAACCACGGATCCTTCAGAACATTGATCGTCGTAGAACCTAAACCAACTCTACAAGCTATCCCTAATTTAATAACACTTTGAGACTCCAAAACGCATCGCCAAACATAACTTGGACTACCCCCAGAGTTGCAGACAAGAAACTGCAATTAGGATAATACCTAGCTTTGTAAACCTTAGCCACCAGATTCTCCGGTTTTGTTAACAACCTCCATCCCTGTTTACCCAATACAGACATATTAAAATCATGAAGATGCCTAAATCCCATACCTCCTTCTGTCTTAGGTTGGCAATTGGCATAGACGTTGCTAATTAAAATCATGAAAATTATGGAGCCTGAATGAAAATTAGCAGCATCATGGAAATCCCTATATATTCTTCAATCAAATCAAAAAATGTTTATGAACTGTAATTAAAATAAATATTTAAGGAAATTTATGAATGAATATCAATGTTGTTATATTTAAATTATTCACTTGTCAAGTTTAGGAGAAAATTAGGGGAAAACTTCATGAAAATCCCAATATACACTCCTCAATCAAACCAAATCAGAAAATATTTGTGAACAGTGATCAACTTATTCCCGGACAGATTGTTATATAAACCAACATAAACGCAAGCAGAAAACTCGAGGAAAAGCAGGGAAGCCATGGAAGCGATGAATCAATTGCAGCAACAGTATGTTGATTACTTGTCATCTCTTTACCGCGAGGCAAGATTATTTTTCTAATTTTTTATTTCTAGCAAACTAAAAAACATGGCATGTTAACGTTGTTTTGTCCGGAATATAGGGGCTATTGGAAAAACAATTCCTAAATATTCAGAAGCTGCAAGATGAGAATCACCCACAATTTGTTAGGGAAGTACTTACCCTTTACTTTGATGATTCAGAGAGGCTTTTGCATACTTTAGACACTGCTCTGTAAGTTAAGGGATGGTAGTTTGAATTTATTATTACGAGTCCATGTCCCTAGCATATGTATGCAGGGAACGTATAGGTTCTTGGCCGCTGGAGGATTAAAATAACTTAACAAAGTTTTAGGACATTTAAACTGTAGGTGTAGGTTATTTAACTGGTCCCAGCATACATAGTCCAGGGATCTGGACTATCATATGTTCTTCTTTTAAATCTTATTTGCTTTTGTTTGATTAAACAGTAACCAAACGGATGTTGATTATGCGCAAGTTCATCACTCCGCCCTCGATATCTACGAATCTAGCTTAAGGTATCCTCCTATATTCTCATTCTCATTTCATTTTGTGTTAGTAGTGTACTTAACTTATTGGCCTGACTGAGAAACATATTGGCCATCTATTTTTGGGTTTATTTTTATACAGCCAAGACATTGAAAATCATGTAAAATAGATCACAATATCAAACTCTTTCTATTGAAACCCATATTTACAATAAATCAATCGTTATGTGTATTCACATCTATGTGCATTTCATTGTTTATTAATTTGTGTGATACTAAGACTGCTTCTGTCAACATGTAATTGCAACCTACTTAAACACACTTAATTGCATTGTTTATTACAATATATAACTTAAAATTTTGATTAACTTTTTTTGTTTTTCAAACAGCTTTGGTACTCAGAGAGTGCAGAATGTTTGTGTTACTTTCAGGTCTTGTTACTATGCTAAGGACTTGGATGGGTTAGTCTTTCTTTTCACTCTGACTGAATGGTTCTTTCGAATAAAATACTCCCTCCGTCCCTATTTATCTGTCCACTTTAGAAGTAAAAATTTGTCTCTATTTATCTGTCCATTTATACTTTTAAAACTAATTTAATGATAATTTTTCAAATATATCTCCATAATTTCAATTTTCAAGACTTTATTTATTTAAAACTTGGTTGAATTCATGTTTTCAAGACACAAAGTAGGGGTATTCCACCATTTTCAAGATATTAATTAGAGGTATTTAATAAAAAAGTTCATACAATCAATTATTCCTTGATATGTGTTTTTTTCCCAAAATGGACGGATAAAAAGGGACGGAGGGAGTATTAAACTTGTACTGCACATGAATTTCATAAACTCATATATAGAGTTTATAAGGCCATCTCCAACGGATGACTTTATCTTCATATTTTTGAAGTTAAAGCAATCAAAACAACTCCAACGCATGCTGGCTTTATCTTCATATTTGAAGATATCAACATTTTATCTTCAAATTTGAAGGAATACTGTACAACTTTATGTTCATTACTATTTGACCAACTCTCACACAACATATATATGTATCTATCTTTCTATATTTTATTGTATTAAATTGAGTTTAAAGTAAAGTTTGAAGGATTGGTTGGAGAAGAATAAAGTTTGAAGGGTTGGTTTGAAGATAAAGATAGAGACAAGATTGGAGATGGTCTAATATTAGTTTCCGCAAAAATGTTACTATTGTTGCTATGCACTATGGCAGAGCTACATAGGTATTAGTGAGCCATAATACCCCACTAAATTTTTGAAGTCGATTTGACAAACATATGTTTCAGGACAGGCCCTGATGTAATCAAATTTATGATTACCATCTTCTTTATCTTCTTTATTATATTATATTTATATAAAGGAGGTTCTTCCAAAGCTTACGTGGCATGTCTCAAACTCCTCTAATCAGATTCTGTGATTTCCTAGCTTTTTACAAAATCCTACGCTCAATTTTCTCATCCTTCAGCTTAGATTTCTAGACTTTAATATTAATAAATAAATCCTTTTCTCAGAGCTGATAAACGTAAAGGGCTAATGAAAGGGTAAATGTCTCTTTACTATCCCTGGTTAAATTTCGCCTCTTTTAGTAATCATATATAACTAGCTACAATTACTGCGAGCAAGTTCTCAAATGATGCTGATCAGGCCACCCAATAGCACCATGATGCTCTTGCACCAATCGAAGGTCGTCCTGCCATTTCCGGGCGCCTGAAATATAGTACCCTCGCCTGCCGAAGGAGGCTGATAGAGACAACAGAAATAGAAAGCGCTCTTCTCTCTGCAGCCGCTCTCTCTTCGTTTTTTCAAGGTACGCTTCTCGCCTGTAAATTAACTAACCCGTGTCTATATGTACGAAGCTTTGGCAACTATCACCTGTTCGGCAAGTTGCCTGAGAGAAGTTAGTATATATGAATTGTTTGCAATCTAAACTTCAGCTTGTTTGTGAAATATCACATTCTTCGCTTAGTTTGGTTTATTGGTTTAGTGGATTTGGAGTTGGATTTTCTGCTGGGCTTGTGATTGGTTATTATCTTTTTATCTACTTCCAACCCCCTGATTTTATTATATGTTATTATATATTTGATTAGTTTTGTTGATGTTTAGCTCTGATTGATTTTCCAGTTGGAATGAATGAAAGAAGGGAGACAGAGGACCGATGATCTATTAATGACACAAAAAACTTGTGTAAATATATTTACTCTTCTTCTTCCATGGTAACTTATTCTCTAAACTATGTCTCAAATATGGTTGGAGTTGGTGTCTTGGTTTGTAGCATTGTTAATATTTTATCATTTGCCTTTTCTGCCATACAATCAGGGTAGCTTATAACATGGACTGTTACACTCATTTTTGCTATGAAGTTGGCTAATTTGGCCTTTTTTTTTGCTTGTAAACTTAATTTTCTGATGGTTTCAACTTTGTGCCAGGTTTGCTCCCGCTTCAAAAACAGATCCAATTGAGGAGGATAAAAAGATAGCTAGAGCACTAAGGTTTGTATTGTGCAAAGTAGAAACAGACAAGATATCTTTAGTTTTTATAGAACCACTTTTTTATCTGTACTTTTCCGAACTTGTGGGAAGTTATGCATATGAATTATATTATTGAATGTGATGTATGCAACTGAGCATTTCTTTTAGGTTTTTGAAGACTTCAGCATTCGTGTTGCACCATGATAAAGAAATTTAGCCTGTAGGTCATTGCCAACTGTGTTGTTGTAGTAGGAAGACGGAATCTTAAAGGTTTTAGTATATATATATATCTTTGAAATCTGACTATGAGTTTTTTTACCGTTCATGTAGAATACAATTATTTCTATCAAGGCAGTTGGAGACCCCTAAATAGCCAACTTCGTATTTTGTTGGTAAAGTGAGTGTCTGCATTTACATTGCCATGTTTCAAACAAGATGTGAATATTTTCCTTCCTGTTCTTTTTTCATACGATATGGTTAATACCCCTTTCCCTTTTGGCAGGATTTTTTCCTGTTGACTTCCCCAACAGCTTAACTTTACAATATAAATTACTGGAAGTTGTGTGACCCTCCATTCTGTGCGACGTAGCATAAGATATAGGATACTGAAAAGGAAATCTGTCAATAGATGAGCAAATAAGTGCGAATAAGACTGCAGTATAGAATAAAGAGTGAGACTCAAGCTAAAAATGCAGCTGACAAGATTTCTTTCAATGTGGCTAAGCCAGACTCAAAATAAGCTTTTTCCGCTCTTTTTGGTACAAGATCATAAGCATGTTTTGTGTGATTTCTTATTCAAACAGCAGATCTTAGAAAAACTTTAAACATGGTGTTGTTTTATTACAGTTATTTATATATTTCATATTTTAATACTTCTCATTTTTGTGGCAGACACATATACCAGGACGACTTGATGCAATTTATGAGAGACGACGAAGCATTGATGATAATAATTCACTTCAAAGGAGCAAGTGGACGGAAAGGAATTAGCATGAAACAACTGAACAATTGGATGATAATATATCGATTCGTATGGACTGCAAAGACAATTATTATTTTAGTGTATGTCGTAATGCCGGCTGATACAATTTCCTCCTTTTTTAAGTTACTGCACCAATTTATCTTAAGTTGAGCTTTTATCGTGCTCTTCCGTGAACTCTCTCTACAGGTATATACATTCAAGGAGCGAAGAGTCTTGGTATCGTCCTTGATTGATACGAAAGAAACTGTCAATAAATTCTACAAAATATTTAACATCCTTGTAAGCCTAATTATATTCATTATCTGGTGTCTTATAATAAAAGTTTCCGGCATCCAGTTCTTCGTCCTTCTGAGCTCCCAGTTTCTTTTGTGTTTGGAAGCACATGCAAGAGGATGTTCGAAGGGATCATCTTATTATTTGTAGTGCACCCATTGGTGATCGATGCGAAGTTAATGATGTTCAGGTTCTTAAAGAGAAATAGAATATATGTGCATGCATGTATGTGTTTCATATGCCTTCTTGTCAGCAAATCTGTTTCATATGCCTCCTTATCAGTGAATAAGGTTCTGATCTCCATTTTTTATGGCTGCAGTTGGTTGTGGAAGAGATGTGAATGTTAACTACAACTTTTCTGACAGTTGGTATCATACATCAGACTGTGAAAGAAAGTACTTTCAGGAGAATCAGGTGCACTAGGCTCTTTTTTTGGAGTAGTTGTGATCTTAGTTGTTTTGCTGTCAGTTTGGTGTAGTAGGGAAGTGGTGTTAGGAATGGCCATGGATATTAATGGGAATTCTCGAAGCGTGGTTTCAAGTCTGGGAAATCTCAAACACCCTGCGGTTGCTCTTCTTTGTTTTTGCTCAAGTGGAGTTGCACTTTCTTTGTTTTAAATGTGATTCAGATTTTGTGTAGTTGCTTTTCTCTGGAGCTTGGTTTTAAAAGAGGTTTTTGGTTTGTAATTATTTGAGGGGTGCCCACTCTAATATTTATGTATTATATGTTTTCCTTCTTTTTAAAATTATTCGAGGTGTCGTCCTTATCTATTATAGAAAATCAATTAAATTAAAATATAGCTATATGTTTGATTCACTCTTACACTTTTTAAACACAATAAAAGATATCAAAGGTATAATTCATGCAATCTTTTAAGGTGTTATATTTTATGATTTTTAAACTCGCGCGAAGCGCGTTTTTTTCCCTAGTTCTAATAATATTGGTGTCCGAAATCAGAAGCCGGTCTCCAATCATGATTGAATAAATTTGAATATTTAGTCAACTGTTTTTCTATCATCGATTTGTCAGGGATCTTATTTTCGTTCTGTGTTATGTTATGTAATATATGTTGTGCGTTATGTAATATAGCATTATATGCTGAATTAAATAACATACATGTTATATTGTATAATGTAAGTTTATTTTCTTAGTACAAATTTTTTTTATATAAAACTTCTGTTATATAATAATATCTTGTACTCTGAGTTAGTTACGTTATAGTATTTTGTGAGAGATTAAAGTTCATATTATACTTTTATGTCAAATTAAATTAATAAGTTATACACAAATAGAAATAGTATCCACACTTGGTTCAACTAATAGAAAAGAAATTACATTATTATAGATATTTGATTACTAATATAGTACTATTATTGATATTTAAGTGCTAAACTTCAATTCTGGGTCAGATCTACGGTGATCAAGTCTGCAGGCACTTGATATTTATAAATAATTAAAGAAAAACAAAGCCGCCAATGACTGATTTAGTACTCCCTCCATTCCACTATATTAGACGTTTTTTGACTAGTTTTAAATTCCATTATATTAGTCGTTTTTGTATTCTCAATACCTAGTTTTACTCACCTGCTTATCATTAATGGCTTATGTTGACTTGTTATAAAAAAATTTAATTGTCATGCTACTTTCTTTAATGTCACCCACCTGCACTCTTTTATCTCCTTCTTTGTTCCGTATAAACTCATATGCTCACCCACTCTATTTCTTTTTCTTTTTTTAAAATACTTTATTTCATTCTTATTTTTTATAGTGCTCATTTATGTAGTACTTAATTTGATTTTGAAATATAACTAAATACAACAATTTATTTTTTTAAATAATAGGAATAGGATTTTTTTTCAAACTTTGAGGATATAAAATAAATTCTTGTAACAATATTAAATGAATACGGTGATATATCACTTAATTAATTTGATAATTTTTTTTAAATATTGTTTCTTTGATTGTGAGAATATATCACACTTTCCACACACACATGTATATTCAAACTAAATTACTTAAGAGTGGTTATATATGAATAAAAGTTAATTTTTTAAATACAAGAAATTATTTAAAATATAGATTTAACCTTTTTTCAAAACTTAGAGAATATAATATTTTTTGTTAAGCAGGCAAATTCATTAATATAATAAACCCAGGATCTTTACAAGGCCAATATTAAACAAATTCTTGCAACAACATCAACTAAAGATGACGATATATAACTTGATTTGATCATATTTATAGTAAATATAAATTGTAATTAATTTCAAATTAACTAGATTATATTAGAACGATCATATATAAATACAGAATATAAAATAGATTTTACCTTTTCTCAAAATCTTGAGAACTTCAAAGTATATTATTTAAAAATGATTAAGTATATATGAATGAAACTCAACTTTCAAATGTAACTTGTTTAAATATAAGAAAGTGATTATATATGAAAGAAAATTAACTTTCTTAAATCCAAGAAATTGTATAAAAAATATAGTTTTAACCTTTTCTCAAAATTTTAGAGTGATTATATATGAATAATAATTAACTTTAAATAAGTAACGGGGAGTTTCTTCATGATTAAATATTTAAGTCAAAAGTATAATTTATGTTACTCATCAAAAAAAAAATGTAATTCATAAACATATTTATCCTTCACTATATAGAATAGGAAATAATATCAAAATAACACATAGAACCAAAATTTTAATTTTGTGGAGGGAATATAATTTTATTGGAGGGAAGAAAAATTATTGTTGGAGAGTTTACAGAGGGGAAAATGGATGAGAGTAAAAGAAAAGTAAAAGAGAGAATTTAATGTTGACAATTCCCGTAAGCAGTAACATGAAATCTAAGTTGTATTAATTACAAAAACAGGTCATAGCTTCACTTCTTAATATGTGTGCAAAATAACAAAACGACTAATATAGTGGAATGGAGGGAGTACATCTTTGCATACAAGCTGACTTTTAGGCTAATAAATGATCGTGATTTTTCAAATCTATTTTCTTTTACATTCTTTAGAAGTTGGAACATATTAAAGTCTTTTAAATACTAGTAAATTTGTGATTCTCAAGGAAGGTTGCAATTACACCTGATAATGGCAATTAATTTTGAGTTGTAATGATATGTACTCCCTCCGTCCCCTTTTACATGTCCCCTTTTGAATTTTGACTAGTCAAATTGACTATATTTTGACTGAGATTTTACATATATCATATAATTCAAAAAGTAATAAAAATTACATCACTAGAAAGTATATTTAATGTATTTTAATATGCAACTTTCAGATTTCGAAAATAATGAATAGATAATTTGTAATGTTTAGTCAAAATTTGGTCTATTTGACCGGTCAAAAGTCAATTGGGGACATGTAAAAGGGGACGGAGGGAGTATATAGATATCACTACATTTCTTTTAAGATGTTGTGAATCAGCAAAATAATTAGCAATTAATTTTATGATTTAGTTATCCTATTGTCAATAGTATTTCAGCCCTACTTTGTTTATTATGATGATGAGCAATGACTAAAAGGTTTGAAACAAACCAGGTGTTTGAGATGTTTGCAGCAATTGAAAGATGAATACTACCTTGTGAAGGGCAAGTTGCAAACATTGCTCACGGTAAAGCACACTCATTAGTATATTTCATTTTGTTGTCTATATACTAATAAAATTCACATTTTTCCTCCAAAAAAATAATAATAAATAATTTACATTTTGGGGTTTGGAATTAATCGTTTAATTAAATATACTTTTTATACAATACTTGATGAGAGGCTCCCGGATCGGAAAGTGTGAGTTAGAGACATGATGAGTCTTTTAATTTCAAACATGGTTGTTAGACGATATGAGCATGAGTTTTGTGGCTAAAATTCAAGCTAGTCGTGAGAAAGTTGAACTCGGGAGTAGTCGAAATTGATGTTACAATACTATTGAAACTTGATGACCTTTTTCTGAATTCTAAATTGAATACTTTTCAAGTAACTTATAGGTTTTAGCGAATGGAACAATTATAGCATCATCGTTCAAAATGAATTCTCTTTTTCTTGTCATGTAATTTACTTATTGCTTCTTTACTTAGAATATGATATTCTTTTTTATATGCAGCTGGAGCAACAAATTGTAGCTGCTGGTGGGTCAATGCCGATTGTGGAATAGATGAGCAGTGAGTTGTTCATTTTGTTTACAAGCTTATGTAAAATCCCAGTTGTTGGACTTTATGGAAGGTTATGTTTTAAAACAGCTTGCTGCATTTTGAGCGTTGGAGGATTCTAGATTTTGACTTTTAAAATAAAGTTTGAGACATGAATAAACATGTAATGTTCTATGCCAGTGCGGACCTATCTAATGTCGATTTTCTGGTAGTTATATTTGAAGAATTGGTATATTATGACATGATAACTAGTTAGTCATACGTAACTATGATAATATAGGACTCTGATCTCTTTATCTGCAATTTCAGTGATTTCTTTATATTTTGTACATCCAGTGTTATTGTTAATGAAAGGCCGAGTATTAGTTTTCTGCAGTTGCAGACTCTTGTTTGTTACTCCCTCCGTCCCTTTTTATCTGTCCATTTTGGAAAAAAAAACACATACCAAGGTGTCCTTGATTGTATGAACTTTTTCATTAAATACCTCTAATTAATATCTTGAAAATGATGGAATACCCCTACTTTATGTCTTGAAAACATGAATTCAACCAAGTTTTAAATAAGTCAAGCCTTGAAAATTGAAATTATGAAGATATATTTGAAAAACTATCATTAAATTAGTTTTGAAAGTATAAATGGACAGATAAATAGGGACAAATTTTTACTTCCAAAGTGGACAGATAAATAGGGACGGAGGGAGTACAAATTAGTTGCTAATCGTGCTTTTGCCTATATTAGTCTTAAACAGATCAGATTTCAGACCTCACCAAAATTGTTGGAAATGTTGCGAACAGGGTCTAGTGAGGAAACAAGCCTCAGAAAGCAATCTTTAGGATTGATATTTTTGCCTTTGTTCAAAGTCTCGTATTCGCTGAGTTCGTTACAAGTGTAGTATAAATTACCATGAGTTTTGATGCTAGATGTGTTGATTAAGGATTAGAGTGTTGGCATTGTTCTTAAGCAATCATTAATTAATGGTTTAGACAATGTACATTACAACTTACACAGTATTACAATTTATCATAAGACTTCATAGTTGACAAAAAATAACTTGTCATTTTCGTGAACGCTTAATAGTACTACACTAGTAGTGACTCAAACTAAAAATGGCTTCAGCTTTACAGCAACATATACTTACAGCTCCATATGGTTCATGGGCTTCACCCATCACATCTGATTTAGTTTTGGCTTCTGGCAAAACCTTGGGAGGTTTCACTCTTGGGTCAAATGCTAATCTTCTTTGGCTCGAATCTCGACCATCTGAATCTGGGTACTTGTTATTTTTTTGCTAAATAAAAACATTTATGTATATATTAAGTTTGCATTAAATTTGTTAGTGATTTTTAATGGGTTTTAGGAGATCAGCGATTGTTAGAGAAGCAGAGAAGGTGGGTGAAGAAGCCATTGATGTTACACCAAAAGGTTTCTCTGTGCGTTCTACTGTTCAAGAATATGGAGGGAGAGGGGGAGAGAGAGAGAGAGAGAGGGAGAGGGAGAGGGAGAGGGGTAATGTTGTGTTGTTATGATAGATAGTTATTTTTAGGCATAATGCCACGGCGTTAGACACACATGCGTTAATTTGGCATGAGATTGTATGTGTTTCTTTCCTTTTTTTTAATAAACTTTTCTTATGATATTCATGATTGCTTGGGTTTGTGTTTTTTTTTTGCAATAGTTATCACTGTCAAGTTTAAGTACATTTCTTTGAGCTATCGCCTCACAATCTTTCACTGTCTAAGAAGTACCTTCCTGATGACATTCAATCTGGTTATGTTTTGCAAGGCCTTTCCACTGTTAATGGTGGATAAGGTAATGAGTGAAGTATCTATATATATAACTACAAGCTAAATTTTACAAAAAAATTGCGAACCTTATACTTTCCTTGTTGACTTAATAGAAATGAATTGGTTTGTACTTCTTAAGCTTTCTTCTTCCTGTTTTGTGTGTACTAAGATGTGTTTTCATTGAAAAATAAAGAGAAGGTTTTAATAATCTATTGAAACTAATGTTCTACCTCTACTTCTTGTTTTTTGAGACATACAAGTATCTAAAAGCTCAACTTTTCAGAAGATAGAACTACAAAAGTGACAGGTGCGCACATTTTTTTTTTATAGGTTTAATGACCTATTCATTTTATTAATGCAGTGATATATACAAGCGAACCTGTGTTGCTGGTGCGAATTCTTCACTCGTGGAGTCTCCAACTGAGCCTAAATGGTCCTTTACAGGTAAAGACTTTATATGCAGTTTATGCACTAATTCTACCTATTAAATATGTATTTATAAACAGAAGTAATTCAGATCGAGTGGGGCTGGTAAATGACACGTATAGATATTTGTTTTTTTGCCAAATGTATATATAGTACTATTAATTTGGATTAAAGGAGTACAAGGCGCCTTGGCAAGCCAAGGCGCAATAGATTAGAGTCTATAAGCTAGGGACCTACAAGTTCTGCACTTTTGAAAGGATATACACCAATTGATTGAAACCGAGGTGCTAACCGTGATATTTTGCTAGTTTCGTTCAAATATATTATTACTTTGTCCTTGCCTTCTCAAGAATTTGAAATATTCATGAATCCTTGTTCACATACTTTTGTAAATGAAGAGTTAGGTGCGGTCTGGTTGCTGCATATTATGGTTGCTCCATAACTGCTATACTAAAATTTACCCAAGTCTACCCAGTGATACAAATATTATACTTCAGGTCTCATCCCCAGTAAAACAAAAAGATTCCCACATGTAAATTCCACTGGTCAATCAATATGAGTCTACTATTAATAACATGCTTGTGCTAAGCATCCATTGACTTTTTAAACTCTCCAGACTGTTAACTAAGTACAGTAATGTTTAGATGAGTTTATATTTTAAACATCTGCATCACTGCAAACAAGCAATCATATGCACAACATCTGACTACACTTGTGCAGAAAAAATATGAAATTAACAGGTTCTGGGATTCTAGAAATGATCAGCTCCTTATTACCAGACACAGACAGTCCCATCGAAAATAGCAAGGTCAGGAATGGAAATTGTAAATTTAATATTTGCTGATTCTGCTTCATTACTGTAAATTTTACCGAGCTTTTAGTGTTATCCTTGTGTATATGTTGGTCACTTTTCCTCTTGCATGGGCCATGGAGTACTCTTTTTCGGAAATGCGTGTGATGTCAAAAAAGCCAGAATTTGGTAGGATGTAAAGGCAACCTATTCATTTATTTATCTAGTGCAGCAAGAGTTTAAAAGAAACACCGCTCTTGCCAGAAATGATCGTTTGGATAATCAAAAAATTCCTTTTGATGTTCCTTTTTTTGATTAATGACATCCCACTGCTTTGGCTTCGGAATTGTTGTCTGTTTAAAAAGATGAGGCTTATCAGACCAACTCTGGGTCCTATACTTGCGGACTTCTGATATGCTTTCAGAAGCTTTTGCCCATCCATTGTTCTTCGAGGTGCCTAGAAGAACACTATGAGTGATGAGCCATGGATGGTAGAATTCAGGCCTATTATTGTTGGTGATGTTCAAAAGAGCTGAAAGACTCTCCTCTGATCCTCATCGCCTGCCTCTGTTTCCTCTTTCCTAAATGAAAGAAGCAAGAGTAGGACGGTCCAACTCTTATGGCACGCCGCCTAATCATTTCAGTGTCGGGAAGACTTACAACACAAATCATCCAAAACCTCGAATCACAGTTCACGAGAGCCTCTCATATCACATAACTTGTAGCCCGCGATTCTGAGATCTACTTGTTAACCATTGATTCTGATCCACTTGTGAGACTTATGTGTAAAAACTTGGTGCAGGATATGTTTGTAGCTGCAACAGAGACAACAAGTACCTCAGTTGAGTGGGTAATGTCTGAGATTCTGGACAAAAAAATTGATACCAAGTTAGAATTAAGTATTTTTCAAATTGACTCCTTGTCATATAAACAAGAGGTTAATTATAAGGGAGAAGTAACCTTTATTCTTATGTGTTTGAAATTTCGAATAATTTTTTTGATGTTTACGATTTATACTATTGTATATAAAAATTATTAATATAACAATAAGTTATTATAAAATATAATCTTTTAAAGTGGTCATTTATAATATTTGTAAAATAAAAAATTTGAATGAAATCAGAAATTTAACTTTTCATATTTAGAGTTATACATTGAAAATTGGCATTTTAGATTTTTTACATAATGAATTAGTTGTTTCTTGCTCATAAACTCAGAAACTGGATTTATAAGCTTCGACTGTTTCTTGGTTCTCTGTTTTATTACCAGAGGTAATTGCATATCGCACCCCCTAACTATTGTTCAAAAATGATATTGTATCCATACTTTGAGAAACTCAACTCGCACCACTTATATTTAGTGTTCAAGCTCGAGATGCACCCTCTATCGTTAACTTCTGTTAACTCTGTGCACTCCGTTAAGTCACTATACATGTAATTGCAATTCGGACCCCCTAACTTACGTTCGATACGCACACCCTCCGTTGAATTTCGTTAACTTCCGTTAAAATACTCCTCCGTCTCAATTTAAATGTCCCTTTTGCTTTTTGAGGAGTCAAATTGACTAATTTTTGACAAACTATTTGAAAATATGTATTTATTATTTTAGAAAATAGAAATTACATATTAAAATAGACTAGATTTAATTTTTGATGATATTTTTTAAATTTTTTTTGATCAATTTTTCCAAACAAAATAATTAAAATTTATATATTTTAATCAATATATAAATTTATGTATTATTTATAATAAATATTACATAGTGTTTATTTTTTATATTTATAATAGTGTCTATTTTAAGTACTTAATACATATGTTACTAAAAATTTAAAATCATTCAACATGTAAAATCATTTTGACTTGGGGATAACTTAATTAAGCAAAAATTTTAAAAAAAATATCATCAAAAAGTAAATCTAGTCTATTGTTTTCGCAAATAATAGAGGGTCCGAATTTCGCAAACAATAGAGGTAATTGCAATTCGGACCCCCTATTATTTACCTCAATTAAAGTAGACTAGATTTACTTTTTGCTGATATTTTTTTTTAAACAAAATCTAATATATTTTAATATGTAACTTTCTATTTCCTAAAATAATAAATAAATATTTTTTAACAGTTGGTCAAAAATTAGTCAATTTGACTTTTCAAAAAGCAAAATGGACATGTAAATTGAGAAGGAGGAGTATTTTAACGGAAGTTAGCGGAATTCAACAGAAGAGGTGCGTATCGTTTCTTGAAATGTAAAAATAGGTGGTGTTATTTGTGTTTTCAAAAATATGAGTGTTATATCGTTTTTGAACGTAAGTTAGAGGATCCAAATTGCAATTATATGTATAGTGATTTAACGAAGGTTAACAGCAGGAGTGCATCTCGGGCTTGAACAATAAAAATAAAGAATGCGAGCTGAGTTTCTCAAAATACGGATACAATATTGTTTTTGAACGTAATTAGAGGATGCGATATGCAATTACCTTTCTTGGTGCGGTCTACCGGTCCAATTGATTTCAAACCCTATTCCCTATTCCAACGGCACCTCTCGTAACGCAATGGGAATGGGTGGGACACCGAAAAGGAAGAAGACTACAGCGGCCGATCTGCCAGAAGAGCTGATCCGCCGGGAAATACTCACACGACTCCCGGTCAGATCTCTGGTACGTTTCAAATCTGTATCCAAATCATGGCTATCTCTTTTCTCCGAACCCCGATTTATAAACCAACACTTGACTCACAGCACCACTCAAAATCATAATGACTGTCTCGTTGCTACAAGGAACACCAAAGTCGTTATTCTTTCCCGCTACGAAGAAATAGTTGCACTGGATTCTGCGCATATTCTTGATGTGGTTGGTTCTGTTCGTGGCCTTGTTTGTCTTACTGGTCGCAATATGTTATCGTTATGGAACCCTGCAACACATCAATCCAAGGAAACTTTCGCAGAGGCTCGCTTTGCTGATCGAGCCTATGACATAGGATTCGGTTTTGATCCTGTGAGTGATAATTACAAGCTTGTCATTTTGTCAGAGGATCTAAGGTTTGCTATGGTTTACCACTCTAATTCTGATAATTGGATTGAAATATCTGCTCCTGATAATGTGTTTGATAATATTAGAGGAGCCTACTCAACGAGTTCCGTGACTATTGTAAAGGATTGTCCTTACTGGGCATTTTGTAGATACACGAAAGATAGGCATATGATGGCGACTGCTGTGAAGTTTGATGCTGGACGTAACGAGTTCAAGTTGTTGCCTGAATTTGTTTGTGAACATAGAGTACGTGGTTCTAAATTTGTGGATATGAATGATTGTCTTACTTCGGTAGTGTATGTGTATGACAACGATCCTTTTTCTAAGCGTATGCTCAGTCTATTTTCTTTGGACGGGGACGAGGGATGTTGTGTTTGGAGTAAGATGTACACTATTGGACCATTTAATGGTTGGTTTGTGGTGGTACAGGGGTTTTCTGGTGGTGAGATTGTGTTTGATGATCGTGGTAAGTTTTGCTGTTATGATCGCAAAACGGATAAGATTAATTATATGCTCCTTAATACATCTTCTGCAACTACAAGTGATTGGAGAATAAGCTGCTTCAGATATACTCCTAGTTTGGCTTTCATACAGGGAATGAAGTCGGTTTTTTATTCAACAACCCGAACTCGACGTGCAAGTGTTCAGTATTCCAGAGTTCCTCAGGGATTATACAATGGACTTAAATATTAATCATTTGCTTTTATAACCTCTGTAAGTGTTTAATCAATGTTTAGCTAAACTTTAAACAATTTAGAGCATGTCACCACAACTGCTTTGTTACAAAGCCTTTGTACTTGTGGTTTGCAATCCTCTTTTCTATTTCCATACTCTGCTTTGTTTGTTCTGATACTTGATATTTTGCTACTTTTGTTCAAATATATTATCACTTTATCCTCAACTTCTCAAGATTATTAAAATGTTCATGAATCCTTGTTCAAATATTTTTGTAAATGAAGGGTTAGGTGTGGTCTGGTTGCTGCATATTATGGTTGCTCCATAACTGCTATGCTAAAATTCACCCAAGTCTGTGATACAAATACTTATTATACTTCAGGTTGCAGCGCCATCTCAGTAAAACAGAAAGATTCCCACATGTAAATTCAACTAGTCAATCAATATGAGTCTACTATTAACATGCTTGTGCTAAGCATCCATTTATTTTTTAAACTCTCCAAGCTGCTAACTAAGTAGTAATGTTTAGATGAATTTATATTTTAAACATCTGCATCACTGCAAACAAGCAATCATATGTACAACATCTGACTACACTTGTGCAGAAAATTGCGATATTTTATGCGCCTATGTCCATCTCCACAAAAGGTGTGTAGAATTTTTTGTCAGATTTATGCACCCAAGTCGCGAACATCCACTTAATCTTGTTCCAGTATCAGATCGAATCTCCAGGGAAAATTGTTCAGTTTGCAGTATCCAGCAATATTTCCAACAGATGTAAAATTATAGTTTCAGAGACATGTATTTGGGCCATATTTCTATTTATTGAGTTTAATTGAACATTTTTTAATCTAATGGTGAGCTTATGTACTCTAGAACATAATATAAGTTTAATAAGTGCAGTTTTTAAAGCTGATAATGTTTACATTCTCGATGCGAGATTGGGAATTAGTTTAGTGTCTGTCAGAGTGATAAGTATTGGTTTTAGTATTGTGTTACTGTAGCTGAGAATTGCGTTATTGCTTACTAGGAAATAATCACAAATATATTGTTGCATTCCTGATATGTTATCCTCAATACGACTAAGCTACTTGCGGTCTCTGCATATCAATGCATACTATGTTAGAATATCACAATTTTAAAAGATTAAATGATCAAAGGACTTGTGAATCATGAATCAGTGACTTGCAGTTTGTCCCACATTATTTAAATTTATAAACCTATAGAGAGCAAAGCATATTATAGAAAAAATGTCTTGGGTTCTCTATTCTACATGTCTTGTATTCTCCCATGAATGTGGTATTTTGGGCCCTCCCTGTATTGCGTTGTGTGCTTGCTCTGCGATTCTCCAAATTCGCGAAGTTATGTACTACTAGGTATCTTGGCCTTGGTTGAATATTTTGTTTATGTCCTGTTGTAAAGCATGTAACGTTTGCCTTTTTGAGGCGAGTGCTAAATAGGTTTACTTTCTAGTAAGTCATAAGATTAGGAGTTTTTTTCTTTTAAAAAAAATGTGTTGCCACAGTGAAAAGTATCTAATAATTGCTTATAGAGGCATTGCGATAAGCACATATTACTTTCCCAATCGGTCACACCAAAAATGTTTCATTATTTGAGGCGCGGACAACATGAAGGAGAGGAGCTGGACAAAATATTATTTTTCTATCCAGCTGATATGCTGTTTTCAGCACAACTTTCTGTTATAGGGCTCAGTGAGGGGCTTATAACATTCACAAGGTCAGTATCCACCCTTTAGGTTTAGTGATGCCGATGTTATATCTTTAATCTTGTTACCTCATACTCTTGCTGCAACCACCCTACGACCCAATAAATGTGGATAGAATTTATGTGATGCGTTTCTGTTTTTTCTAAACAATTATGCCATAGATCAGATCACTTAGAAATTAGGAGAAAGAAATTAGATTATTTTTTGATTCCTTCAGCATGTATGCTCCTACATTGGTAGTCTTTCTCTTTCGTGTTTGTTGACTTGAGTTAGTTGTATGCAGAAAAATCTCTCCAGAAGCAGCTTGTGAGGTTATAGAAGCTGAAATGCATTCTCACGTTTTTTACGAGGCAGAACCAGATATTTGGATAGTACTGGTATGATGTTTCCCTTTAAACAATATAATTGCAAGTGTGCACATAAATCATCTAAAGGTATGATAGTTTAGAAGCTGACTATGGTCTAAAAGATGCTTAACAGAAATTTGTATGCTCCTGCTACTGGTTTCTGACTTTTAGATGTTCACTTGATCATTATCTGTTTATGTTATATGAATCAGTGAATAATTAGAAATTACTGAAATTTTGTGGATTGTTGACATCTGTAGTGATCATTATTAGTCCTCTATTTTGTTTTTGATTGTTGAGAAAAGTAAAGAGACAGAAGCGATCTGGCGAATTCCGTAGGATTCTTAAAGAAGTGCATTCTCTGTTTATGATGTTTCATGGATCTACAAGAGCATTACTTGATAAAGAACCAAGTGGTGGACTTGTACGAAAGCTTTTGTACTCTTTCGTCATGGATTACTTAGATGGAAAGGCACTATATTCTAAGATGTGTAGATTATTTAAAAGTCCAAGTTTTCAGAATCCTATAGTGTTAAAAATATTTTATTTGAAGTCCCTAATTGCCAGCATTTCACACGCGATCATCAATGGATTTTTGCTACTAGTGAAATATAAGAGTTGCTCTATCTCACACCTTATGTATAATTCTTCTATTTGAGGCAGATTTTCTTATTGGGAAAAAAATCCAGTTACCCAACTTCCGTAATACATTGAAGGAGCGGGGAACTGTACAAATGCTGACCGTTAGCCGTGAGGCTGCAATGGAGGTTCAGGTTGTCTTCTATATGTTTTTTTTCTTCATGTTGAGTTTGTCTGCATTTTATTAAGCATGCCCCGTTTCAACTTTAGATATAGTGATTCATTAAACACTCCTGCCTATATTTCTGAACACGTTTCATGTGTTAATGCTGTGTTGACTTTGGTGGACACCTCTCTACTTGCAAGACCCTCAGAGGCTCGAGAATCATTGGCTTTTGTTTTGTGTAAAGCACTGTTTGATTTACTAGTGTATAGTAGAAATAAGTTTCTTGTTTCTAAGCTGATTCTACTTGTTTGTGCAGTCGCTTGTCAGACTCTTAGAGTCGTGTTTGGGGAGTGCATCTTGCCACTCATCTTATTTCAGGACTTGCTGGTGTCTACAACTCTTTCTCCTGTATGATTAAATTCACTGCCTGTTTCTTTTCTTATTTTGTTAATGTTATGTGATACCTTACGTTTCCTCTGTACTGATTTTTTTTTTTTTAATTTCTAATCAGTTGAGTGATAGTTCAACAAAGTTTTGCTTGTTTGTGTATTATTTGTTATAGTTCTGAAATCTGAAGATATATGGTAACCAGATGATAATTTGTAGTCATAGTGGATTTGACTAATTATATTTGCATATAACACTAATTGACCACTTAACTAATCGTCCCTATAAATTGTCAGGATGATACTGTGAACCTCTATACTTATGCGATACTACGGTTGTCTCCTGCCTTCTCATCTGGATCAAGTACCTGGTCCTATCTGCGTAAAGGAAAAGCTGCTTCTCATACTACTGGTGCAGTATCTATGCTGGCCAATGCTGGTTCAGGTTTGGATCAATCTCATGGTTCTCGTGATTCCCATCCTGCTGGAGATAATAACCATGATATAACAAGACCGCTACAGCCTAACAAGTGGGCAAGGGAAAGGACGGTTTTCTTTAACTGAGATACGGAGTTCTTATGTTAATAATATGGTTCATAGCACGCCAGCAGTATGGCTTCAGCAAACAGAGGACTAGAGGAGAAGATGTATATCTTAGCTTACCAGCATAAAAGCCTTACTTTGATCTTACTCATACCTCTGATGTTTATTATGGATGGAGAGCAAGGTATCTCCATGGTGAAGCAGCAAGTTCTTGAAAATGTCAGTTGTTTAACTAAAGTGTGCATCTATAATATCTCTCCTTGACATGACTGAATTGATTTTTGTTAGGTTACATTTATTGTGAAAATATATGGTTTTAAAGTCCTAACATCCGGTAGCTGTACGCTGATGCCATAATTTGCTCTCAAAATCCACTGACTTTAATATTCAAACAAGTGAGTGATTGATGCATATCTTCAATGATTATTCTTGTCCATTAAATAGGCATCAGCAAAGATATTTAAAGTTGAAGAGAAACTATCAAAAGGATGGGCGGGTGAGAACGCATATCATGTCGGTGGTTATCGTACTTGCTGGTTGATGGTGATAGAAGCACATCTAGGGCTTCTCCACCTGGAAAAGTGACAACCCTAACAAAGGTCAGCATGTTTTCCTTAATTTATGTGATAATAAATTTTTGGACTAGTCTAATGTCTGTAATTCAGGCTTCAGTTAGCATTGAGGGCTTCTCTGTGAAATCATAGGTTTTGTACATGTGAAAGAGTAATTTATATGTTTTTACTTTTTGTGCAATGCGCTTAGGTTGTGTTCACTTGGAGTGAATGGAATGGAGGGAGAATGGAATGAATTTTGTACTCAAAAATGGTGTTGATCAAAGAAAATGTATACAATTTTCATTCCTTCAATCATTCCATTCCTACTATTTTAACTAGAATTCTATCCCACATGTTTTGGAAGGAATGCTCATTCCATCTCTACATCATATTTCTTTACAATCTTTATCACAAAAAATTGAACTCATTCATATTTAGTCACTATTAGCTCATACTTTCTCTTTCTCCATAAAATTTCTATATAATTTTCATTCCATTCTCCCCTCATTACATTCCATCCAAGTGAACACAGCCTTAGTGCTCACGTTGATTAATTTGGTAGATGTTATTTTCTCTTAGTTAAATGACCAAAGACTATTTTTTTATTATTAACCCTTGGAATCAAATCATTTTTGTGGAGTTTAATTGGACAATAGCTCCATTATTACAGGAATCTTTAGTTGCTGCGAGTAGACTTCAGGAAGAGGTTGATTTGGAGAAAGGCAGAGCCAAATGGGACAGCCCTGACCTTGAGAAAGAATTAGAAATATGCATTGGAGCAAAAAAATAATGCTTGGGTGATTGCTCGGGTAACAAGGGGCAAGGAACTTTATATGGTTCTTGAAAAAGCCAACGAAACACTTCTCTACGCTTCTGATGCTGTTGAGAAGTTCAGTAACAAGTAAGAAGTTTTCCTCATGTTTGTCAGTATTTAGTTATGGACTCGTGGAATGTTTTTAGTATTGTCATTACTCATATAATCAAGCTTTTAATTGTATACATCATTAATCTGTTCTACCATCTTTAGTTATGCAGGTACTGTAATGGGGCTTTTTCTTTTGAATAGGAGCAAGTATATTCTAGCACCTGTATCATGTATCCAGGCTGTACATCTTTACAATAGGATTCAATAAGGTTTGTCTGTTGTATTTCTTTTTAGTCTTGTGCAATTATAAGAATTTTGATCCTCCACACCATTATTGTACCAAGTGCTATTAGAATATTCTACTGAAGAACTTCTATTATAAATTCTTTCGAAGTAAATGCAGGGTTATGAAACTAGCATTGGACCCGTGGCTCTCATCACTTGCTAAATCAATTATCCTGCTAACTCCAAAATCCGCGATCTTAACTTCCATGCTGTGATTCACAAGCAGATTGGCAGGCTTTATATCACAGTGAACTATGTGTGTAGTATTGTGTAGATAATCAAGCCCCGTCAGTATTCTTCGTGCTACTTTGGCTATCATCTTCTCAGACAATGTACCATTGATTTTCACCAGATTTTGAAGACTTCAAGCCTCCATGTACTCCATGAGAATAGGCATCCATCCGGCCCCGAGTCGGAGAAAACAGTACCATGAAACTGACCGATATACGGACAATCAATAGACTCCAGATTTATGCACCCAAGTCACAAACATCCACTTAATCTTATTCCAGTATCACATCGAATCTCCGGGGAAAATTGTTCAGTTTGCAACAGCGGTATCCAGCAATATTTCCGCGGTTACCAGTTTGATCTTTGTGAATTCTATCTGTGCCTCAGATGTGCTGTTACACCTCAAGGAAGAACAATTCAACATCGGAGTCACCAAAACAATTCACTACACTATGTGCCACGTTTGAGTGTGGTGCATGTGAAACGGTTGCCGCAGACTCTTCTATTATGCTAATTGCAGGTTCTTCGCGTATATCCGGTGTGCTTTATCAACAACTTTAGTCTTGAGGTTAGCGACTACTTATCACTTTGAGATTTTAGACAAGTTGCTCTTAATTTATTAATTAAAACAGTGATGTTAGGTGTCCCAAATTTCTAAAATTTAGTTATCACATTCAATTGATTAAAAATAAATTAAAATTCACCAAGTGATTTATCAAAAATTAATTCAAGTATTTAATTTGCGTATGACTGACTCTTTGAGTGGTTAGAATCTTTATAAAACAAAGTAACAGAATAAATAGGATTATTCTAAAATTTAGTTGTGAAAGAATTAATATGATTAGGTCTAAAATTACGTGTAACCTTTGATTTTGTTAAAAATAAATAAAAGTTCAATCATTATTTCACCGGAGATTTGTTAACCTCTTTTAAAGACTAAAGTTATAAAACAAATATGATTGGTCTATAATTTATGTGTTACTATATTTTTTGTTGTTTAAAAAGAAATTAAATTTATTGATTTAAGAATACGTATTAGCCACATCTCGACGAAAAAAACTGTTAGAACTTGGAAGATTTAGGGGTCGTTTGGTTCGCGGGTTTCTGGAATGAGGTATGAGGTTTGTCTATTCCAAACCCGTACCAGGTGTTTGGTTGAGCAAAACAAAATCTGAAATCCATACCTTAAACCGCCAAGGTATGGGTTTTTGATACCCAAGTAGGGAGGTGGGTATGAGATGGAGGTATGAGCTATATTCATTTTTAATTTTTTTCCCTCTCTTTAAGTAATGAAATATTAATGTTTGATACAAAATTAAATCAATGATGCAAAAATATATGACAATAATAATTTTATTAATATTTTTAATTAATATATATTAATAACTTATTTTTTATAAAAATTGTATATATTGATTCCAGCACTCAACCAAACACATGATATCAGATATGATACCTCAAACTCATACCAGCTTAACCCGATTCCTCATTTCAACCCGATACCACTCCTCGAACCAAACGACCAGTAAATTCTATCTTGGCTCGACAAATAATTCGGGGATACAGCAAAAAAAGCGGTAAAGCGTGTCCGAACTTAAGTTTCGAGTCCACAATAACTAAAGTTTAACTAGTGCACTGCACTGACCGGTTCAGACTGTACAAACACTGTTTTGTAACAACAAGAAATGACAAGAATGAGTCTCTTCTCGTATCAAACCTGAGTTCGCTGTTTAAATAAGCCCATATTCCTAGTACAAACTACAAAAACTCGTATGTGCATTCATGTAACACAAAAAAAGGCACACCAAGCACGCGTTTCTCCCTCGTTTAACTTTCTCTACGCGGTCCGAACACACACATATATAACCATAGGTCGGCAATATCAATGTATCATCAAATTATAGCCATTTCAATTTTCAAAATTTCGTTCACCGAATTAAAAAAGTGAGAATGGCTTATAAATACTCAGTGCAATCTGCTTTGCCACAGCGTCGCGGAGGCGCTGGAGTAGCGCGAAGGTGGATTCCAGAGAGAGGCCAAGTTCTGCGGAATATTTTTAAAATGTTGGTTTCGTCATGTTCCAGAAGTTCATCGAGAGTTTGTCATGAACTATGATGATCATATGCAGGGGCTGATCTAGACACAAAATCTTACAGAGGCATCAAGCAAGTTTTCGGAAAACAACTATATATTTTCAAATTTTGGGGGGCACTTCTATAATTTTGTAAAATTTAGAATGATAAAAAAATGTAAAAAAAAAAAAATTAAGGGGGGCACGTGTTCTCCCGTGCCTCCTGATCATATGCAACAGGAGTGCTTGAGTTCATTTTTGATTTTGCATTTACTGTAACTCTGTAAGACTCTAGTAATGTTTGCAATAAATCGAGGCTCAATTTTGGTTTCAAGACTATAGTGAATCAAATAATTGTTTAGTTTAGACAAACAGTGGAGATTATCGGACAACCAAAGCCCAGCAGATTTTTCCAGGATTAGACGATTAGTGTATGAGAATGTCTGCTTTTGTTACTGTATCTTAGTACCGAGTATGTACGAGTCATGGTACTTGAAGTTGACTTTAAACATTCATGTTCTTTTTTTTTTAACGTAGGAACCCGCAGCCGCTACCCTTCGGGTGCGCACTCGGTAAACCCACGAGCTCACGCAATAGCATGTGCCAATGATTAAGAGCACTTGCAAGTTGCCATCTAGTTTTAATGCTAAACGAGTTGTGTTGACAAAGTCCTGCTGTTGAGGAGCAAAGCAGCTAAATAACTACTCCCCCGGAACGGTTGTATTAAGTAAGAGAAGCGCACACACTTTAATACTCCTCTAAAATATATAACTTATTTTTTGAATTTTTTTTGAATTTTTTTTTAAATATTAAATTTTTATTCAAAATAAAAAATCTTAAAAAATAAATTATAGAACCATATTTTATAAAAGCATCAAAGTGCGTGCCAAATAGTGATCGGATAAACACCAGATGGACAGAGGAATAGTAGTTACTTCTGCATTTTTTAATGATATTTTAGTGTTATTTTAAAAAATATTCTAGTGGGATGGTCTGAATTTGACAGATAGAATATTGTGTAAAATTTGTTCAAGAGCATCACTAACGAGGTTGGTTAAAATTCATCGACTAAATTGAACGATGTAAAATTGTTGAACACGCAAGATAGTGCGCTTAAATAGCTATATTTTTAAAAATAATATGTGATACTATTTGATAGTCAAATTGGACAACTTTGACTTCCATTTTCTTTTGTTTTCTTATACTTTACAGAATTTGAAAAATTCATATTAAAGCAGATAAAATGTACATTCTAGTAATATAAATTTTATTACATCTCTTTTTATATTTTATTTGCAATATTTGATCAAAATTTGATTAATCTAATCAAAAAAAAATCAAATACGAAAAAATTTGGAATGAAGAGAATACATCACTTCAATATAAAAATAAATTATGTGAAATTTATAAGTTTATCCGTACTTTATTTATGATGCGGTGTATTATATATTTTTATAAATTTCTTCCACATATGAGATTTTAAGGGATTATTCTTAATCCATCATCAAAAATTTTAATTTCAATTTCAATAATCTTCAGATATAATCAAAATTTATTTAAGTTCTTATACTCTATTGTTATTATGAGTTAAATATCAAATTAATTGTGAAAACATAAAAAAAAAATGAAGAATTCAATAAAAGACTGCTTGTATTTCCAAACATACATATTTCCACGTATATTTTTATAGTTTTAGTAATTAATTTGATATCCAGCTAAAACTGATGAATAAAGTAATTAATTCGATATTAGGTCTTATTATTAATACGCTAAAATCCAAATCGAAAACAATCGTTTTAGGCTCAGAGGTGAAAAGTATTTGGTAGCAAAGTTTTTAATTAGCGGGAACGTTTTTGGCTCAATATTTGTTTGTAGCTTGTTTCGAGTTTTTTTTTTCCTGTTAAATTGTTTGGAGTATTTGTTTGTTGCTGTTTCGATTTCGAGTGCTTTTTCCCCGCCCACTTCAGTTAATCTGAGCCGTTGGCTTAATTGGGTCCCAGCCATCCATGGACGCTGATGAGTGATGACGATCTAGCCTTTTTTTTGATACCCACTTTTTAGTTTGACAAGAATAAATAGACGTCGTTTTATCTGTTATTGAAGTTCTGAAGATACGAAATCAAGAAAGACAGAGCACAATGCACAGTACACAGAGGAGGTTGCAGTGGTGGTAATAAGCAAAGGTCTCTCTCCGTCCCTCCCTCTCTCTCCCTCCTTCTCTCTCTCTCTCTCCCCCTCTCTCTCTCTCTCTCTCTCTCTCTCCCTCCCTCCCTCCCTCCCTCGCTCTCTCTCTCTCTCTCGCTCTCCCTCCCTCTCTCTCTCTCTCTCTCCCCCCTCCCTCTCCCTCCCTCCCTCTCTCTCTCTCTCTCTCTCTCCCACTCCCGCCCATTTATGTTCTTGCATAATCACACACAAAAACATGTCTGCATATATTCTATTGTAATCTTTACATTTACACACTTTTGTTCTTGGCTTCTTGCTCAAGATTGAAGAAGTATGTACATCTGTTCAAGAATTTCATCCCCGCTCTCTATTTATTCGACCCTCTTATTTTTCTTGAAGCTTCTTTACATTATAATGATGAGATTAAAATTTCAGTCTTGTTTTATTACTCCCCATTTGTAATCTGTAATGTTACTTTGTAATGGAGAATTAAATTCCTGCTTGAGGTGATGACTTTAAATTATTCACATGTGTTTTTGGACCTATTGCTCAAGATCACTAGAATCGATTTTATTTCTCTGTATGTTGTATACTATTGACAATCTGATGTGCTGGTATCTAGACCATATTGCTGTTTTACATTGTTACATTGATTATGTTTTACGACATAAACATTGCTCGTTCTTTTAATCTTTTGGGTTTTGTTACTGATACATGTTTAATCTATTTAGAGAATGCTGATATGGGCTTGTTTTTCCAGTGCCAGGATTATAAAGTTTTTGAATAAAGCAATTTAGTTGATTTTCTTCATCAGATGGATGAGGTACATGACTATATATTATGAGTATATCCTGCATCTTTGATCCATTATCTTTCCGTTGGTCATGTTGGTGACTTGGCTGCAGTACGAATATCTTAAGAAGATCGGAGAAGGTTCCTATGGCACGGTTCACAAATGTCGCAAGTCAGTAAATGGCGAGATAGTAGCAATAAAAACCATCTTATTCTATGATTATGAAGGTGTCCCGCGCTCAGTCATGAGGGAGACTAATCTTCTCAAGCAGATGGATCACCCGAACATTGTCAAGTAATACTCCCTCAGTCCTCTTTTGCCTGTTATTCGCTTTTGTGAAACATATTGAAGTCTACAATCGTGGTCCATGAGAATGTAATCAAAACATTATTATGCTGCTCTGATTTCATAACTTTATATGCTTTTTCTTGAATGCTCAGCATCCTCAATTACTATGATATGTGAACCAATTTCAAACCTGGGCTATTTATTGCAATTCAGTTGTTTGTTTAAGTTTCTCTTCTGATTTAATAATAGTTTGTCTGTGTAACTTAACTCTTGTTTTCTGTTGTTTTACCTCTCCGCGTGTCCTGCATCAATGCATTCGTATATCATTATAAATATTTTGTGGCTACAGTTGTTTTTAAGGTAATTGATTTTACCCAGACTGCTGGCCAGCTTCAGCTAACTATCCCTAATTATTGGCTATGATTCAATTTTGTTTAAATGCGGAAAAATCTTGGGAAAGTTATTAACTGTAAATCAGTTAGTATATCCTTATAAAACATGTAATCAAAACCACTCTTGAAAACAATGTACATAGGCATAAGCAGTCTAATGATTCTTTTCATTCCTGTTTATACTGCTGTAAGTCTTTGATGTCACGATCCCCTTCCATTCACCTTCGTTTTTGTTTTGCATGCTCCTGTTTTGATAGAATTCCCACCAAATAGGTTCACAAAGTGGTTCTAGCTAATGAACATGATTAATTATATACATCTAATAATTGGTAAATTAGATGAACTTCATTTACACCTGACATTTTATGCAAAACCAGATATGGTTTTTTTATGAAATTGCCTGTATAAATTGTGCCAAGAACTACAATGTAACAGATTGCTGGAGGTGCTGACCGCTAACAACAAAGTCTCCCTCGTCCTTGAGTATGCTGATTATGATCTGCAGAAATTCATATTATCAGACCCTGCAAATACTCGGGATCCTCACTTCATAAAAGTAAGCACTAATGATCCAAAAACTTTTATCGGATCATTTGTAACATTCAAAAGTTTATCTACGTTAACATTGTGTTTTTTCTCGTATACTGTACTTTAGTTATTGCTGATCACCCTGCCAGTTTGTATATTTTCCACAAGGTTCCTTGAATCTTTTTTTCACATATATAAACACCTTTTTGCAGTGATATATAATTGTAATCTTTCTTCCTATTCTGTTTGAATTTTATGTGACTGCAAATGAAAAGCTCTTTTAATATGTAAGTAGTGTTCAGTCATCTAAACTGGGAAAATGATCTCCTCTCAGGTAGCTTGGTATACATATTCTATTCATTTTTATATCAAAGGTTTAAAGGTCTAGATGCAATTTCTCTACTTGCCAACATTAAATCTTGTTTAATCACGACTCTTACATCCTAACTGATAACCTCTATAACTTTTTTACTCACAGAGGCTTTTGCATGATATCTTATCTGGAGTCCAATACTGTCACAGAAACAGAATCATTCATCGAGATTTAAAGCTTGAAAACTTGCTAATTAATAGTCAAGATAAAATTGTGAAACTTGCGGACTTTGGATTATCCAGGACAATAGATACTCCTCTCGGACCACTTACAAAACAGGTATATATCACTTCCCAGTTTAATATATTAAATCTAATGCCAGATAGTTATTTCATTGGAGGTATGTTTGTGATTGGATTTCTTCACTCCTGATTTACAGTTTAATCTTTTGGATGTCATGCACAAATAAAGTCATATAATATGGTCCAGGTTGAAATTTCAGATAATTTTAACAACTTTGGCAGCACCTTTTGCAACCTTGTTTTATTGTACCCAAACCAACATAAATTTGTAATTTGGATTTTATATGCAAGCGCAATCCGAGTATATATTAGTACTCTTGTTCTTCCTTTACCAATTTAATCCTGACTTTGCTCCTGAGTCTTATTTGTCATATGGCTGATAATATCTTTTAGGTTGGAAACTTGAATCATATGGCTCCAGAAGCCTTGCTTGGCTCTGCTCAATACTCCACTCCTATTGATATTTGGGCTGTCGGTTGTATGTTTGTTGAAATCGTGACCCATCAAGATCTGTTTGCGGGCTTTTCGTCTTCGATATTGTTGGCAAAGATTGCCAGGTGAATACATTTAATACATAATGAATTGTCAACATAAATGATAATCATCCTTGTGTTTCGAATTTTAATTGACCTATTTGCATGAAGAACTATTGGCACACCGGACGAACAAATTTGGCCTGGAGTGACTGCAATGTTTCCACCTAACGTAATGCGACAACAGTTTCCTCCTAAGGTAACGCAGGATTCTGCATGCTTATTTTCGGTTGCCTTGTTGTAGCATTAAAGTTAAAAGAACCAACTTCTGATCATCTTCCTTTCGTGCTTCAGGATTTTGCTGAAATAGCTCCAGGTCTTGAACCAGCAGGAATCAATCTTTTATCTGTAAGTTTTTGTAAATTACGAATCCTCTTCATATCCATAAAATTGAAGATCTTGAATTGTAAGTAACGGCATTATGCTTATTGTTTTTAGAGAATGCTGCGGTGGAATCCTAGTGAAAGAATAACAGCTGCTGAAGCTCTTGCGCATGAGTACTTTGATGGTATTCAACCTCGGACATGACGTTCTAAGAATCAAATCTGTCTTTTCTAATGTTTACCAAAGAGATCACTGTGAATACATTTAGGTACAGAGGAGTAGAACTATGTTGCTGCTGCTGCTTGTCATTACCATCATTTACGTGATTTGTCGTAATTGTGTTTACCAACGAGATCACTGTCCATACATTTAGGTTGTGAATTCATACTGTTGTTCAAGCTAGCTGGAGTAAAGCTTGTATAAATCATTGTATTTGGTAGTCTGGTTATTTCTCTTCTTGGACACAAGTTTACAGTTTGTTGAGTTCATAAACAGATAAACTGAATGAAAGTATTGGTTGTTAAAATATGTAGAGAGTGGCGGAATCAGGATTTGAAATAAGCTTCTCGGCAATTCAAGCTTTTAAAGAAGTTCATTCATGTCATAAGATTGTTCGTCGGACTGTAGGCAGAAAAATTTACATAACTTGAGTGACTTGTCTATTTTTAACCGGGACTGTATGTATATTTTACAGACTGTAAAAGTAAATTATGTGGGATCTGGAGTAGATTATGGGTCCATCAATGAGTCAATGTTCTAAGGTAAGAAATTCATACATTATTCTTAAAATCCTACCTAACTACAATTTTCGAATGTTTTTGTAATTTAAATTAGGAAGCCCAAGAAGATTATATAGAGTATTTTATGTATACACCTTATCTGGATATGACACGTTACACCTCCGGTAATCGAAGACTTGCAAGTGATTACTCACAGATTAAGAGCAAAAGACAAATGTCAGTGAGAAATACAACCACTCCCAGAAGCAAAGCTGTCAAACCTTTGACCTTTCTGATTTCCTTTACAGAATCAAGGTTGGATCCAACTTAGATTTGTCGCTTTGCGAAATTATACCCCTGCTCAATTATACATGTTTGAATCAGAGTCCGGCGACGTATCTTAATATTTTTATAAATTAAAAAAAAATTCAGTAAAAATTTAATTGATATGTTTTTATTTAAAAAAAGTTAAAATATTAATTATAAATTTATATATTATAAACTTTAAAAGATATGTCAACTAATGAAAAAAATTATATAGAAATGAGGGAAGACCAAGCGATAAACCTTTATGTCAGTCTAATTAAAATTATAATAACATGCATACACACTTAGCACATAAAATGTAAAAAAATATTTGAAAATGTTTGGCGTAATTTTAAAAAGTGTTTATCACTTAATTTTTATTTTATGTGTTTTGATAAATTTTTTGATGTTTACAACTTCTTAAGTATAAAAATTATTAATATAATGATAAATTATTATAAATCATCTTTTAAAGTGTTCCTCTACATATTTGTAAATCAAATTTCAAAAATAAAAATAAATTTGAAAAAATTTGAGATTTTCAACTTATCAAATTCTATCACAAATATATTGTAAATTCGTTACACAAATGCTATAAAGCGGCCAAAACAACTTCGAGTCACACCCATCACTGGTTATCCAATTATGTTCTTTTATTTTCATAGGAGGAGAAGAATAAGCCGAAAAATTAGAGCCAGCTATAAACACAAGATTTAATCTGATATCGACATAATTGTTAGGTTCAAGTTTATAAATAAAGCACCAACTATTGTCTATTCTCTCATCTTATCAGACACAAGTACAAACTCCATAAGTCGCGCAACTGCCATGCTTAAAAGTCAGATCTACACAAATTAATTTCTTGAATTCACAACTTTCGCAATCGAAAATTCGTCAAATATTAGTGAGTATATATCAAGTTATGGGCTCACGGATGGCAAAAAAAATACAAATTTGACATGTGAGGTGATTGATACAAATTTGCACTATACTGAGACAACATATAACATGTCATTGCTGACTTGAATATTATAAAATGCATGCATTTGAAATATGCTAATTGCATGCATGTTCACTAAGAAGCTTGTTAATCATATTTAATTATCCACAGAAACCCTAATGACCACACAAGCACGTTTCGAATAGGTTTGAAAAGGATGTATAGTCGAGAATGATACGTTCTAAAAGTCCAACACAGCTATACAAAACACGCGGAGTTATTCGAAAATTAATAAACATTAATTCCAATGATTGTTTAATTATATTATCTTAGATTCTTTCTTCTCAAGGTTTTATGTGCAGGAGTCAATATTGGCGACCTTTAGTTTCTTCAGTTATCAATCTGTTCCTTCGCAAAGGAGTAAATCATTAGCATGTGGAGAAGACATTTCACATATACTGTTCCCATTTTGCTAGCTAGTAGAAATATATTGTATGCATTTACACGAAATATTGACAAGATTTACGTCCACACGAGTCTTGAATCTTCCGTTTCGTGTCACCTGCACACTCCGGATTTCAACCCAGATCGACTTCTGAACTATATTTAATCAGGATTTTCCTGCTATACAACTTGCAACTTTGAAAGAAGAGAAATATAAATTGTGTTGGGTAATGTACGTTTCATTTTAAATAAGATAATTTATAATATTTTTAATTTTATAATAATATTTGAATATCATGGATTTCAAATTCTAATGTGACGATCATCCACGTAATCGACTATGAAGCCAACCAAGATCGGATATAGCTGGTTTTCCGCAGGAGATGTGACAGATTTTCCCGTAACATATCATTTTTTAATTTTAGGATCACAGCACACCCGTCACTAATAGCCTAGTCTTCTCACTAGTAGTTGAGACTAGCTACCACAGCACACCGGTCCTTAATAGTCTAGTCTTCTCACCAGTAGTTGAGACTAGCTAGCTGGAAAGACACGGGGTTGTATATAAGAAAAACGGATTTTCTAGTGTCTATCCATCGATACATGCTAATAATTATTTTTTGTTTAACCGATAAATTTCAATTGATTCTCCGTCTCATTAATAGTGACGCCTTCCTACATACATAAAAATCTATATCAATCAAAATATTTCAAATAAATGAAAAATAACCGTCAGCATGTATTAAGAAAGACAGCAACAAAAAGATCCATCGGCACAAACACAACACAAGAAAAAGCTGTTAAAACACTAAAGATATCCGCGGACCAGAAGTCCAAAACAAGGACCGCTGTAACAATCACTCTCACTCTCCAAGTAATTTTGTTACATAATCATCTTTAAAATCAATTAAAAATATTTAATAAATTTTAAAGATCAACGCTTTTTAAAACCGTAAATTTCAAGAAAAAAATTCAAGTTATAAAATTTCGAAATAACCTGAGTTCTGAAATGGAACTAAAAGTTGACCAAACAAGCAATCAGATTACTGACAAATATAGTTAAACTATTAGAGTACGTAGTTGGTTACTCGGTTGAAAAGTGAACCAAACGCATAGGATTTCAAAACCTGACGAGAGTTCTACTTTAACTCTAATTAACACTGCAATTACTAACTTCGAGCAGTGAAGATGCACCAATCTATACATTAATTTTGCGAAAAATACCAGAGTTTGATAAGACTGATCATACTTGAAGTTATATTTACACAAGACAGGCGTATTTAACCTATCAGCAAAAAGAAAAGATTCACTGCACGAATTTAAAAACCCCAGATTTCGATTCGCATTTCAGTGACTGTTGTGTAAACATAATAATACATGCAGGTACGTGTATGCATGCTAGTGGTGCGATTAGGTAAAAGTAGCTAAAATGTGGTGTCAAATAGAGGCTCTCTCTTTATACATCATTCTTTTCATATGTCCATTGTTTCCTTCTCAGTATTAGAGCTCGAAGAATCTTCTTTGTTCACATAAAGAATTTCAGAGTTACTCACTAGTCACTCCGTCGCGTTGAATGATACACGTATGAGGAGAGGTAGAGGGGTTAAAAAGAAAATGTAATTTAGTGATTAAAAATAAGAAAATGTAATTTATTGATTAAATGTAATTTTAATCTGGATGGATAAATTTAATATGTTCTCATATTTTTCGATCGGGTTGGGTTGGATCGGTTTATAAAACCCGAAACTTATGTCCAGCCCAACCAAATCGGGTTAATACTATTTCAGTCCAATTACTAATTAGGTTAAAAAATTTCGGATTGGATTGGACGAAATATGGTCGATTTTGATCGGGTTGGTCGGTTTCACCATCCCGTGTACACCCTTGGTATAAAATACGTGTATTGGAAGAAAATAATAGGTGTAATTAAAAAATTTCATATTGTAAAATTTTACAATTTTTGAAATGTATATAATCGAGTGAAACGTCCCAAAAAGAAAATTTTATAGAAATGGAGGGGACGAATGGAGTAATACAACACTCTCTCTCTCCTAGCAAGGTCGGCCATGCACTCCGATTTTGAAATCCGATTAATTCTTAAAAATATTTCTTATACTAAGTATATATGATAAATTATTAGAATTAAAATATCATAATACTTTAAATATGAATAATTATAGAATTTATGAATATAGTAAATATATTAGTAATTAAATAGCTAATATATTGATAACTAAATATTAAATAATATTTTAATATTAAAATACGTCCGATTTTCACTCCGATTAATCCTTCTGATTTCCGATTAATCCTGGTAGCTCAACCGATTAGGTCCGATTTCCGATTTCTGTAACACTACTTATAATCACTTGTCGTACCTGGAGATCTTCAAGTCAACTACGCTGCATTATCTTGTTATTATGTTTTGATGGGATAGGATTTAGCTGTGATTCGCCTTGAGAAGCTAGGCACTTCCGACTCGAATTCCACTCGTTTAGTTAAACGAGTTGAATTTGAATAGGAGTTCTGTCTCAAATAATTAAACGAATCGGTTCGATTTGATTCGTGAAATTAAGATAGTCGAGTTTGCATAAAGATTTAGACTCAATTAAACGTAAATTTAAACAAGACGGCTCAACCAACTCGTAAAATTAAACGAGTCTATTGTAAAATTAAACGCGTGGAGTTTTGACAGCTTTTGGCTCGATTGTTGAACGAGCTGGCTCACCCGACTCAATTAACAGCAACTCAACTTGTGCACAACTCAAAACTCAACTTGGCCGAGCTGAATTACACCGGTGATACCTAAATCTGTGTATTTGGTTGAGCCATGCTCATGCATGCTCAACTAATCTAGGGGTATTAATGTCATTATGTCAGCAAATTGTGTTTAAAGGATTTGGACCGATTAGAAGGCAAAAGGAGTATTTGAAATACTCGTACTGCATCATTCCATACCCATCTTCACTACAGTAAATTCCCATCATTCCACTCTGCCATCTTCTTCATCAGTCAGTGGTTTCAGTTGTTTCTCTCTCTGCCTATATTTATTACTTACCTGGTTTTTTTTTTGAAAAATATTACTTACCTGGTTATTATCTCCAACTCGATCCTACATAATCCTAGCTAACCTCTTCTGTAACCTCCCTTCATCCCCATCACCTAGTGTTCTATATGGTATTAAAGTCCGTAGAGTGGGCTAAGTGATGTTTTAGTTGGCATTTACAGTTCTCAAACAAAAGTGTATACTATGAGTTGGACAAAATTTAATAAATTATCAATGACCTCTGTCTACCTCCTCTTCTTGTAATCCAAAGTTCGAGTCTTGTTTATTCTATTTATGTTTAAAAATAATTTTTTATAATTTTTGAAAACTGCAAAATATATATTAAAGAAGATCAAATATACTTTATGATGATATGATTTTTACTTCTGCTTTTCTTAACTGTTTGTGTAAAGATTTAAGAATTAGTTTCAAGAAGTCGTGATAAAGAGGTTGAAAATAGAAAATGCTAGATTTTCCTTACAACTTCTACTTTCTTCTCAAACACTTTAATAACTTATAATTATTAATTTACTTCTCAAATCTATTCTATTTTTTTATTTTAAATGAGAAGTCATTGTTTTAAGTTAATCCAAATCGTCTTGTGCATGGCCTGGACTTAATTGTGATAAATATAAGTATAAGATCCATAGAGAGGTCTCCTCTAACACCTTAAGGTTTTAGATGGAATGGTTCTCTACATGGTATCAGAGCCAGGTTTGCGGGAGGTCTCGGGTTCGAGCCCCCGCCACCCCCAATATTCTCATAATTTAAAATGGACACGAAGTCAATTTATACCCCAAAGATGGGCGCCTGTGATCCACTCTTCAACCCAAAAAATGGAATTTCGAGTGAAGGAGAGTGATAAATATAAGTATAAGATCCATAAAGGGGCTTCCTCTAACATCTTAAAGTTTTTGATGGAATGGTTCTCTACGTTACAGCATATTATAAATGATCTTATATATATTTGTCATTTGATATGTGATGATGAAGCAATAGAATCCATATATATAGCTGCAGCCTGCTGTCTCATTTGCAGGAGGACCTATTGGATCAAATAAGTGCGCTATCCTCAGTGTAGCCAATACCTCTATGGTCAAATGAGATGAAACTAGAAGCTACTATTACCTAATGGTCATTCAAGTGGAGTAGTATATCTTTTATATTTATACACATGAATAAACCCTATAATTACAGCAAATTCCTTCTTCTTTTCTTGACTGCGTGCTTGAGATTTTACTCTGTAACTGCACCACTATATATTTTCTGACTTTGGGCGTACGGTGACAACTGTTTTGTCATCTTAAAATCAATTTACTGTTTATCTAAGAAACCTAACACCTGCGGCTTACTTTTACACACACAAAAGGTGTGCGAGGGAGGAAATGCTCTTGATAGATTAACGATAAATGTGTGTGAAGTTAAAAGTGTGATGAAAAGGTAAAGTAATTTACCTGCCCCGACTCTGGACAGCATTATAATGTTATTTTGTGATATTTTTTGATATTGCCTCCATCCTCCTTTACACCTAAATAAAGTTACAAAAAATAAGATAGTTCCGGTTTATTAAATTGTTTCTGCAAAGATATAAATTATACTTTTATTCACTAATATGAAAAAAATAACCAGTAATAATTTTATACATCATAATTATGCATAAAAGTTAATAAAATAAGTAATTTGATCATAAAAAGTCAAACAGGACAAATAAATTGGGACGGAATGAGTATCTTTTTAACTAAAACATAATTATCTTTTTCAGATTTTCTAACAAAAAAACCGAGTTTCTATGATTAACACGAGCCACATGTATATAAAAATAAAATATTATTGAATATAGTTATTAATAAATCACATGTGATATTTTTCAACCAAAATACATTACGTCATTTTTAAATACAGTGACAAGTGACAGTTTGGTGAGGGGTAATTAGAAAAGGAAAAGAGAATCAGTCTCATTCATTCCCTTTATAAGATTTATTTCGTAAAAGTCATCATTTTGTTTTCCTTATTTTAGTAATGGATTTATTCAATATTGCTCATACCCCTTTCCCCATCCTAGGTATTTGGTTTCACTTTCCACACTTTTTATCTATTGAGTTATAATTCATCTCTTAAACAATTAAAATAAAAAATTACCATATTAATTATCTTTTTAAAATTAAAACTAATTTTAATTTAGTTTTTATAATTGTGATATAATTAACATCTCAATTTATTTTAAAAATGTTATTACTGTTAAAGAATAAACTATATTAATTTATTATAATGTAAATAGATGTATTTTATGTTAAAAGATATTAAATCAGATCCAAATCCAAAAGAAATCGATAAAATACAATTGAATCGGGATCTCCATAAAATTTGACATCCCAGCGGCCCCCTTACGGTAAGGGCCTTACCTTAATTATTAGGACTGTACCACGAAAGGTCAAACATTAATCCATGAACTACTACTGTACATAGAATGCATATGCATATATATGATGGGCTGTGCTGTGATGATGAGGAGCTTGGCGTTTTGTGATTCTAGAGAGAGAGGGCAGGGGTCAAATTTATATATTTGGTGCACTTGATTCGGTTGGCGAAAAATTAAGAAAAATCAGAAAACTCGTGATGAAATTTTCTCGTTTCGAATTTATTTGTGTTGCAGAAAAGCAGCAGGTGCTCAGAATATAGGCAGGGGATAATAGCAACAACAAACAGAGAAAGTGGATCATTTTTTCAGATAAATAAAACACCTCTCCTTTCTCTGTTTGTCAAAGAGAATTAACAGACTCCTTCTCTACTTTATTCTCCGTCCCTTCCTTTTCCTCTTCTTTTATATCCCCTCTTCCTTGTCTCTTTCTACCCATTTCACACTGTTGCTTTATACACCCCCATTGGCGAGAGAGAGAGAGAGAGAGGGACGGGGGAGAGAGAGAGAGAGATCAAGAATGAGTTCTTGTGGAAGAAATGGTGCGGTGAGACCATACATAAGGTCAAAAGTGCCTCGCTTGAGATGGACTCCTGATCTTCACCACTGCTTTCTTCAAGCCATTCAAAGGCTTGGAGGCCAAGAAAGTAAGTCAATGAAACCATCATCATTCTTCTTTTCTGTTCTTCTTCTTCCATGCACTCTCCTGGCCTTTTCTAGTGCTTTAAGATTCTTGTTTCTGCATGCTTTGTTTCAACCTCCTACACAGAGGCTACTCCAAAGCTTGTTCTTCAGATGATGGATGTAAGAGGACTCACTATTTCACATGTCAAAAGCCATCTCCAGGTTTTTCATCTTTCACTAACCATTCTACTGTTTCTTTGCAAGACTAGTTCTTATCATTCTCTCTTATCTTCTTGACACAGATGTATAGGAGCATGAAGAGTGATGATGGCATCAACAAAGGTACTCAAAAATTGTAAATTTTTTAACCAGACTAGCTCCATTTTTGACATGATGTGTATATTAGGTGAGTGTGAAAGTGGATTTCTACTCTTGGTTGGTACTTATTGTAGTCTCAGATCAATATTGATTATCCTGTTGTGTTCTACATATATTTTGGCAATGACCCAGAATACACCACTTCATTTATTATAGTTTGTATTGTTTTCCTAATTCAAGTTGTTCCCCCAGCATAATACATCACCAAAACATCAACCACTATCCTTTTATATCTTCTACTTTTGGCATTTCTCATCATACCAAATAAAAATCTTGATATTTTTTTTTTACTTTGTGAAATAATGACAGATGAAAGTTTGATTCATCAAAGAAGAAAACAATCTCTTGAGGATCATTATGATGGCTATATTGATCAAGAAGCAACTGGGTCTGATCAGTATGCTTCATTGCTGCTAACAAACCTCAGTACTGAGGAATCAGATTCTAAAGATCAAATCTTTTTCATGAGTCCTAAAGCCCCACAAACAAAAAGGTGAGCTCATTTTAAACATCTCAAGTATCAAAAAAATTATGCCAAGAACAAAAAGATGCAATCTTTACTTTTATCACCTTCTCCTTTCTTTTGTCTTCTGGTCTTGTTTTACCTGTCAAGTTCTTTTTGTATATTAGCTTTACACATTATGTTTTCCCTTTTCTCAGAGCAAGAATTGATGCAATGAGTTGTAACTCAGCAGATCAGAGCCTGCAACATTGCAGCCAAAGAATAAGTGAGACACTACTCACAAGAGATCAGTACTATTTTGATGATTATATGCAGCTGGCTGGAGAAAAAAGTGAGGTAAACAAGGAAGGTTTATTAAGTTTTTACAGAAGCCAAGCAGCTCCAATGGCCACAGCTTTCTCTCTGCCACATGACCTCTTTAACAACATCAGTCCCTTTGCAAACCATGCAAATGCAGTGCTGGAAGAATCTGATTTCTTTAAGGTACACATTTTATAAATTTGTATGTATAGGTATATCACTTTCACTGTTATTCTTGCTTTTTAGCAGCTTTTAATGTAGCATGTTCATAATTTTGGTTTTGTAGCACAACCCTTTTGTGTTTCAACTCTAGTCATATAGCATGCTTTCCTTCTTTGATGGTGTATACCAAAATCCATACTCACATTTTTTGCTACCAGTATATCAAGTTTATAAATGTGGGCTTGTAGCATCCTAGCACTACTTAATTTCTAGCTCCTATTGTTGCTTCTGATGCTTATAGTCTAATACTACTTGGTAGCTTCAACTTTGATTAAATCTATTTTACTTACTGACCAAAGAGATAAATTTTGAAATTTTCTACTGAGGTAATAAATATCATTGTCACCAGATCTTATGTGATATGAGATCCACTCTAAGTGGAAAGCACATTCTATGAAAACACTGTGAAATTCTTGCTACATAGCTCAGTGGTGCAAAAATGCAGTTCAAAAATATATTCCATCTATCATATGTGACATTTGCAAAAGTCAAGTAAAAATCATAAATCATTCTCAATACCTGGAATATTCTACAAGATGTATGTACTAGATAATAAGATAGGTTAGATGACTTGAGTGGTAAAAACTTGTGCAATTGTGGTCCAGTTATATTATTGCTGAGGCCATTACTTGGGTCCCAAAATTGCCCTTAAATGCACTGGATCAGTTTACTTGCAGAATATGGAAGAAGCTCACATTATTTTGTAGGCCAACCACTTTATGCTTCAAAATGATAGTACAAGCCAAAACCTATAGGGCATTTCCAGTGCAGTCAAAAATTCAATAAGCATCTGGTAACTAAATTAAGACTTTCAAGTAATGTATTATGTTGCAGGTTTCTGAAGAGGAAGATAAAACATGCTCATCATTAAGAAGCTGCAAGCTTGAAAGTTCCGAAGATAAGCACCAAAATGAGGCTGAGGATGGTGGAGGCTGTGGATTGTCATTATCGCTCTCGTTGCAACATCCCTGCACTCAGAGAAGCAATGTTTCTTCAGTGAGCGAGATCAGTGAAACTATTTCTTCTTCATATAGTAGGCATGACTTCAGCTCTTGCCACGGCACTTCTTCCGGAAAACCAAACCTTAGCTTAAATCTATCTATTGCACTATGTGACACCTAAACATTAGAAGAAGGAAGCATAATTTTTTCTAAATCCCCAGTTTCCGCTATTAGATAATTCAGATTGTAGTGTTAATGTACTACTGACTCCAGAATATTTTTACCATCTTGATTTCTACCTTATGTAAGTTGCAACCAAGAAAAACAAGCCTTTTAATGTGGTCATTCTCTTTTAGCTTAGCATAACTAGAAATATTTATATTGCATGTAAACCTACACAGACAGACAATGAGCCTGTTTGCCTGGGCTTAAAGCTCGGGCTTAATTAAATCATTTCTGACTTTAAACTGAAAAATGTTTGTTTGTGTAATAAAAAGTCGGCTTAAAGTCAGAAGTTAGTTTGAGTTACTTTTTTAAGTGCATTTTTTTGAATTTTTTTTGATAAAAATTACCCATAAATCATAAGTTACCCATAAATCATTTTTTTCAGTCAGACATTTTAAACTATCAGCTTATCACATAAGTCACGTAAAGTCATAAGTCATGTTAAGTTTCAAGTAGCTCTGCCAAACAGGTTCAAATATAACTACATGAGGCGCTTAGGTTTTTATCCAGTATACGATAAATCACATATTCGATTCTCCTGTGTTCATTGTATAGAGAGGAAACCAAACCTAGCAGTAAATTCATAAATCCAGTGAGGAAAGAACTGAACTGATAAGTCAAACATGAATGCACAAAGAAAGACCATCTTTTTATCAAATTTAACTGCCTCTCGAGTCTCGGTATGTGTGTGTACGTAGGCAGCCCATTTATGCATGAATTTGGGTCTTAAGCAAACCCAGAAGATCTCAGATGAATCAAGGAACTTTATGACCAAATGGGAATGATGGTTAAGCAGCTACTCCTTTGATATACTTATAGGCTGGAGCTGGACTAGTGGACCATGCACTATTAGCTGCTTCCTGATATATCCATCAAACTGCAGGCAGCAATGAATGCTGTTCCTGATCTGGGTCATGATTCATGCCTTTCACAGGTCTAATGTTTAGCCAACCCTTCTCACTTTGCTTCTTCATCTTCTTATAACTAGCTCATAGCCTAGGGCTGGGGAAATATTATTGAGTAAAATCTACTTTCAACGGCATTTTTATGATTCACCTACTTTCATGTACTCTTGTAGGTACTGTTTCAAGTGTTCAATTCAACTCCTTTTTGATCTAAAAGACTACTCCTTCAAATATTTCTGGTACATGCTGTACTCTTTCTTTCCTTTCCCTTCCTATTTTTCTTTCTTCAGGTATATCATATATGCTTTGTATACAAAAGTACATTGAAATCGATGCTTTTTGTCACTATTTAGGAAGATCATTTGGATTCGAAGATTTCTGCTGATTTAGAAAGAATTCAACTGATTTGTCTCACCTTATCTTTTAAATTTAAATCATTTATATATAAACAAATATGAAAATTTATACATCTTAAGTTCACCCAAACACACTTCAGATAAACAATAATTCAGGAAAAAAGTATTTCTGAAAAATAAGAAAAATATTTTATTTGAGTATTTGGGTTGAACTTGGAAAGAAATACATATTTTTATATAAATAAATGACTTATTTCTGAATTATAAGTTAAGACAAACAAGGTCACAAAAATACAAATAGAGAACATTAACCATAATTTTGAAGGAGAAGCGAGTTACAAAATGAAAGGATTATAAAGTTTGGACAGTCAAGAAAAATTTATAAATACTCGTGTGTTTTGGGTCAAAGCTAATGATAAGAAACTCTAATTAGCTCTTTGAATTAAAATATTAATTATATTTTTCTTTAAAAGAATTTAAAATAATAATTTAAATTATACAAAACTAGAAATATGTCAAAAAATCAAAACTTGTCTGTTTCAAAACCGATGAAGTATGAGGAGACAAACATTATTGACTCAAAAAACAAGTGGGTCTGTAATCTGTATCATCAAATTGACTTAAAATACTGGACCGGTCCTCATTTATAAATCAATGATTACTGGTCAGTAATAATTAAAACCAAGTATGCATGCATTTTCCGCTAATAGACCAAATTGCTTCACCCAGGCCAAATGGCCAACCAGCCCACGAGCCTGCCCAAACCCGATATGTATATTGCCAATTGCAAAACTCGCCAACCTAGAATGCACAATATATTCCTTTATCCACATGCAACTCATCACTCATAAGTGCTTGTATAGGTGGTGTTTGGCACCCGCTTATAAGCCCGGCTTTTGGATTTATAAATTAAAAGCATTTATTTGTACTGTAAAAAGTCAAGAAGCACTTAAAAGAAGTTAGGATTACTAGCTTTTGTTTCACGACTTCTACTTCTTTTCCAAACAGTTTAATAACTTATAAGTGTTAACTTGCTTTTATTTCACTTTTTTACTTTAAGCAAAAAGCAATTATTTTAATCTCACCCAAACGGCCCCATAATCTCATCGTCTGTGAACGTTCTCACTTCTCTCTTATATATATGATCCCACATTACATAACAAAGAAGAAAAAAAACTTTGCATTTTCAAATCAACAATGAAATCATACACAAAGTTTGCGATATTACTTTCAGTTTTCATTGCAGCCATGAGCTTAGCACCAATAACTATAAACGGCCTCAATACCGAATCTTTTTGCGGCGCAACCGCAGAAGATTTATCATCCTGCAAACTGTCTGTCCGTGCTATAAATCCTCTTCCGCCTTCCACCGCGTGCTGTGCAGCGGTTTCAAACGCCGACATGCAATGCATGTGTGCTTTCAAAACTTCTCTCGGAATGGAGCCTAACCGCGCCATGCACCTGCCTGTTAAATATTGTAACATTTTTCAGTCGCTTGATTGTTGATCTCATCTTGCAAGCTCCTGTCAGTGTTTGATTTATGTCTTGTGTTGGTCACTCGTGAGCTATTTGATGGCATTTACGAATAAATATTTTTAGTTAAGTAACCGATTTTTATTTATGTCTTCAATAGGGCCGACGGTGTCATTCCGTCGTATAGTTGAAAATTGGAATCCTAAAAAAAATTGTTATTAATTTTGTGTTGATGCTAATTTTGCATCAATACTAAAATTTGTATGAGGGTGATCATATAAAACTGAATTATTTTTTTTGAAATTTCTAAAACTGAATTATTAATCGAATTATATAAAATGAAATCAGAAATAAGTTCGGGACAGAATAACAACAGATATTTTTAGAAGGTGAAGAGCGTTCTCCTTCGTGAAAATTAAAATGTTAATAATGGGTCACTGCTCCGAACCAAATTTTATTGGGCTTACAAACCCACGTAAGACTTTGGACCTTATTGAGTTATTGGTATAGTTTTGGAAATCTCTAGAATTTATTAGATGTTGAAAAGATATCTTTAAATTTTGGAAACTTCATGATATTTTTACTCTAACTAGATCATGCGTGAAATAAAAAACAACACTATCTACTACTCCATATTTGATAGATTACTATTAACATGCCCAGACCTTAATTAAATATAGTTCTTAAACTAGAATCTTTGCCTAAAATAAATTTTAAAAATATTTTTTGAGAAATATTATCAATTAGAATTTATTTGTTATTAGTATCCGCTACTAATAGTATAAATACTCCCTCTGTTTTGAAATATAGGTCGCTTGACTTTTTTCCACGTATTTTTAGGTCTTTTGACCGCATGTTAAAAATCATTATTTTTGAAATTTTCATTTTAAAATAAAAATATATACATATCACATATTTTTATTAAATTTTTTTTTAAAAAAAATAATGATTTTTAGCATGCGGTCAAAACATTTAGAATTGCGTGCAAAAAAGTCAAGCGATATGTATTTCAAAACGGCGGGAGTGTAAAAAATATAACATCCATTAACTTTTCAAAACTAGAAAAATAGTACTCCCTCCATCCCATTTTAAGTGTCCTGTTTGACTTTTGAATGGTCAAATTGACCAAATTTTGACTGAGATTTACACATATAATATAATTTTTAAAAGTAAAAAAAAATTATGTCACTATAAAGTTCATACAATATACTATAAAATGTAATTTTTAGTTTTTTAAAATAATAACGAATTTGTTCGTTATACTTAATCAAAAGTTGGTCAATTTGACCGTTGAAAATCAAAACAGGACACTTAAAATGGGATGGAGGAAGTACTTTTGTATCATAAAAACTTAGAAGCGACCAAATAATTGTCCAAACGGGCCCAATAAGCAACAGCCCAGGCACAGACTTCAATGCTGCAATTTAAGACCAAAAATGATTAAATGAACACATCACCGGATAGATCTCGAGTCTTGGACTCTAGATGACGGTAATAACTCTCACCATTTAGACAACAAAAAACGCACAATGGTTTATATTTCAAACGTCAAAAAACAACAACCGAGAAGAAGAAACAAAGCCGCATAATCTGAAACATAAAACACATGACGTTCCTAATCTACTCACGCAATTCTTCTAATCTCCCTCTTTATTCACCGCTTCAACTTCATTTTATTACCACCTAACTAACTAACTACGTTTTTATTTCATTAAATTTTATTTTTTGCTTTAGTTTCGAACACGATCGGAAATGGTGGCGCCGGAATTTTACTTGTCCTCTCCTGCTCTCCGGCGGTTCGTGATTGGGTTTGTCTTCTTTGTCGGCGTGTCTCTCTCCGCTTATATTCTCTTTAGAGCTGCTGACGTGGCCGATTTTCCGATAGCTTACTCTGTGGATTCTTCTTCGCGGTTCGGTTCGGTCTCTAGTGTTGCTTCTCCCCCACCGGTGAGCTCTCTATAACAAATATTTGTATTAGTCTTATTTAAGTTTGCTGTTCAGTCGGAACTGTAGTCTAGGCTCGTTTCCTCGGATTTTGCACATTTGATCAGAGTATTTGCTTGGCATTATATGTACTAGCTTATAACACGTGCAACGGATTTTTTTGATGATATCGAATCGTGACTGTGAAAAATATATTTTATTTTTATTTTTTGTCGGTGCGTCGAACGACCGACAGCTGAATTACGAAATTAAGCTCTTCAATTTATATATGTTACTATCAATTACTATATGATTTCGGTTGTATAGGATATTTAATTGCAATGTCACAGGCTAGTGAACAAAATTTATGTGGATATTTTAATTATAGTTTGGTATTGTGTGATTAAGATATTTTTATATTTAAATCAGAAGTTGATACTTTTTTGGTGTACTGATTTTGTGTGATTGGTGTAGGACAGTGATGAAATGAGGCTCGAGAGAGTGTTAAAGAATGCTGCTATGCCAGATAATACAGTAATTTTAACTACGACTAATGATGCTTGGACGACTCCGAATTCTGTTCTTGATCTTTTTTTAGAGAGCTTTAGAATTGGTATTGGGACTCGGAGATTATTGAATCATATGGTGGTTATAGCGCTAGATAAAAAGGCATTTTCTCGTTGTAAGGATGTGCATTCACATTGCTTTGCACTTACTACGGAAGGGGTTGATTTCTCACAGGAAGCTGCCTTCTTGAGTGATGATTACTTGAAAATGATGTGGAGGAGGATTGATTTCCTTCGCCATGTACTTGAGATTGGATACAATTTCGTTTTCACGGTAATGTCTATTGATCTTTATGTATTTGTGCATCCGGTCTTGCATAGAACACATATCACGTTTACTAGTACGCATATGAGCCTGATATTTTTGTGGATGTTCCAGTTTTCTGATAATTTAAGCACTTGCCAAAATTTTACATATATAGGTATTTATTTATCTTTGAAGTGCTCATTATCAAGTGTTGAGTGGAACAGGGGATTATGTCAGTCAGTTCTTCACCGTTTGATATGTTAATGATGTTCAAACAGCACTCTTGTTCTGCTCCACTTACCAAAGTAGCAATAATCCTCACTATATGATTCAGTAATAAGAAAAATGCTTCATGATATTTTTGAAAAGTGTTTTATGATTTGTATCTCATATGTTGAAGTGATAGGAGATGAGTGTTTGGGAATTGGGATGTACTCTGCAGTATCTGGAGTTAGATTAGTTAGAAAAGCCCTTTCGAAGCCTAGAACTTCCAAGCTGGAGATAATCTTGCTTGAATTGAAAAATGCAAAGGAATTATAAATTATCAGAACTGAAGAATATATTTAAGACATTGCTAGCCATAACAAACAAGGGCTCTAGGATATGATAAACTGCTCTTTGGGGTTGGCTACTTGGCTAAGCCTAAAAATAACATTTTGATCGCCACAATGCTCTGAAGTCTGAATGAACAATAGTCGGGTAGAAGCCTCCAGAACTGTAATATTTTAATACATGTTAGTACCACGAAACCTGACTTGAGGATTATAATGTGATTAGGCTGAAAAGACTTGACCTTTCTTATCATTTTCAACATCCAACACATACACCATAAGCCCTCGTAATTTATTTCTGAAGCTTTATCTGCTTGCTCTTCATTTGCTCCAATATATTTATTACTCTTATCTCTATATATGTGAAGGTATCTATATTCTACTGCATGGTGTTGTCATGATTTTAAATCTGTGATTTAAATATGTAGCAATTTACCTCATCAACCTAGCCATAAGATTCTGTCTCGCTCCTTATAGATGTCATAGTTGTATCATATTCTTGCTTAAGTAGTCAGCTTTGTAAAGTGGATCTCATCTATACCCTATGGCTGTTTTCTTTACCATCTTACAGGATGCTGATATCATGTGGTTCAGAGATCCATTTCCACACTTTTATAAGGACATGGATTTCCAGATAGCCTGCGATCACTTTTCTGGCAATTCAACAGATATAGAGAGCAACAGTCCCAACGGAGGGTTTAATTTTGTTAAGTCTAACAACCGATCTATAGAGTTTTACAAGTTTTGGTACTCCTCGAGAGAAAAATATCCTGGCTTACATGATCAGGATGTCTTCAATCGAATCAAATTGCACCCCTTCCTCACCGATATTGGACTAAAAATGAGGTTCTTGGATACTGCCTTTTTTGGTGGATTTTGTCAACCTAGTGAAGACCTGAACAAAGTTTGTACAATGCATGCTAATTGTTGTATTGGATTAGATAGCAAAATTCACGATCTCCGAATTATGCTCGAGGACTGGAGACAGTTTTTGTCTTTGCCGCCGACCTTGAAGATATCATCAACGTCATCTTGGAGTGTTCCCCAGAATTGCAGGTAACATTCTACTCGCTCTTCCAACTTCCCTATCAAAAGTTCCAAAATTGAGCTCGTGATAATTCAATGATTATTTGTAAATTTATTTTTCTCAAACATTGTTTCGGTTTTCATGTTTAATTACAGTCTTGAAGCTCTTCACCACCACAATCAGACCTTGGAGGAGGATACAAGCCAAGCAGAGGAAACTTTGCAGTAGACTAAATAGCAATGTCAAGGAATCATATACATATTAAATAGAAAATGATTAGTGCCACAGAAGTAAATGAGTCCTGCCTTGTGAAACATTAGGCAGTGCGTACAGAATTTCACTTAGTTGATTTCTTCAGCAATGGGAAATTGTTTATTGCTGGACTTTTACCCAGTTATCATCATCAACTCTTAGCTAAATTTCCTTTAGCTTCAATTGTCTTGCAACTTATTTATTAATTAAATCCTAGCTATTTAAAATTTTCACTTAAAAGTTTGACTCTTTTTTAATTTGACTCCAGACCCAAATTGCCTCGTCTCCGATCAACTTCCTTCCGTGCTCTGTCGACAAATTGAATTTATAATGAGGGTGGCTGACTGTGTAGCAAAGCAGTAGCAAAAGGCATTTATATCAAAGAAAAAGTATTTTTAATAAAACAGAGTGAAATAGATAGCTAACGAAAATGGAAAACAATGCTGATAATCATATTGAGAAAATCAAAACATATGATAACTTTTATTATTATTATTTTTAACTACACCATAAAACTTAATTTCTTTGGTGATTACTCTATGATTTCTACCGAACTATAATTTCCCCCAAATATTTTCCGTTCTTCCTTGACGGTGGTACAAAAATATCTTCGAATTAAAAGTTAACATGTACTTCCTGCATTCCATTTAGTTCTATACGTTCAGTATTGGCACGCATTTTAATACTTCTATAAAATACGGTTATATAACGTATTTTAAAAGATTTTTTTATTTTGAATAAAAACGTGTGTGTCGTTATCTCTGTGTATGCAATTCAGGAGGACAGAGGAAGTAACAAATTCGCCAAAATCAATCAAATCTGTCGATTATGTTGATCGAATTTCTTCCTGCAATTTAAGAAAATATTTAGCCCACCTTCCACTTAATATCTTTTCCATCTATTTTAGGAGATAAAAAAATTCACCAACACCCTTTACCTTTTTAAGAACAGGGGGCTGCATAACAAACACTATCATCATACTCTTCACTACTAATATCATCTGCCCACCTCATATGAACTATCAAAATCACTATTAGTTTCTAAACTCTCCAAATCTTGTTCCTTTCTTTGCTCATCCAATTTATCTTTTTCTAAACGTCTTGTTTTCAAAATTTTTACAAACTCTTCATCACTACGGTTATGGCAGTCACTATCATTCCTGCCAGATTCCTTATTGTTATCCATATCACCAGCATTATCATTTTCAGTGGAGAAATTAACATTTTTCATCATCCCAGTCAAGTGGAGTATCATGACAAACACACAACTCACTAATGTAATCAGATTTACTAAGCTCTACCATTAATTCAATCATAGTTCAACTAGTCAAGAGTCGAATATCGCGATTACGCTTGTAATACAATGAACCAAATATGGGTAGATGAGTATGTATGCATACCTTCAAAACTTCAACACTACTTAATTCCTCTAGGTTGATATTAGTGTAGCTCTTGTGTGTATTACTGGTGTAGATAAAGACGAAGATGTGTTTGAAACGACCACCATATATAATACACTTACATTGTGTATATAGCTTCATCCTATAGAAATTAGAAAGGAGAACTCTTTAATTAAATCCGAACCCTAATCTTGAAAAGGAAACGATTTATTGAACCCTAATCTTGAAAAGGAATGATTTAATTGAATCCTAATCTTTACAGTGAATCAATTAAATTGAAAGTGAAATGAATCAATTACTTGCTGTGATTTTCTGGATGACCTAGCTTTCTTAACCTTGCCACGGCGCTTTTTCTTCATTTTCACAATGTTGCCGATGTTATTCATCGAATTGCAGAGGATGATGGTGTTATATGATTCAGGTTAATTAATGATTTAACCCGATTGTAGTTAGGCTGGTCCGGGTTGGGTTATATCGGTGGACCGGCCGGGTTTTAAATATTGGGTTATGTCGATGGATCGAGTTATGGTCATTAGTAATTTAGGTCATTTTCGACACATGACACTACAAGTGACATAAATTAACGGGTTTCCGCTAAAAGTCGACCTTGCTTAACAGACATGCAAATAAAGTTTACTTTTGCACTCAAATTCAAGTTCTAATGATTTTTATTAGTCGATTGCAAACTTTTTCAGTTCAGTGAGTCACTTGCAAGTTAGCTACGAGTTCAGTTATGTTTAAGTCATTTAACACATACACACGCGCGCGCGCAGACACACACACACACACAGATATAGTATATATCTACATATATATATAATGATATAATTCTCATATTTAAAATATTTCTTTTACCTAATCAGATATTATTAAATGATATATATATATATATATATATATATATATATATATATATATATATATATATATATATATAATTCCCATGTTTAAAAACCTGAAGATGATGATCAAAAGAGGAAGTGAACGAGTACGGTTGGATAGCTTAGTAGTTAAAAGTTTATCCTCTGTCGTTCGAGTTCCTGGGTTCGACCCTCGCTCTCCTCCAGAAGAAGAAGAAGAAGAAGAAGTGAATGAGCGATGTATTCATCCAGATTTCAAGTCTTTCAAGTCATTAATAGCATCTCCAACAGTCTCTTAGTTGGATATTAAGCTCCTAGGAAGTTAGTACATTACTAGGAGTTTGAACTCCAATAGTGCTCTTTATACTCACTCTTAACATTATATTTTATTATTATTTAAACTCCATTACGATAAAAGTTCAAAGTCACATGGGTGAGAGTGAATATTATATTATAGAAAACAAGTTAAGAGCCATGCAGTGGCTCTCAAAAGAGAGGAGAGAGGGGGCTTCAAGTGTTTTTATGAGCCACTAGGAGTCTATTGGAGCTCTATTTTTCCTTATCCTCCTTATTTTTGGTTTTAAGAGCTAATTTAAGAGGTTATTAGAGATGGTCTAATGTTGTACTTTAATTCTAACACTCAAGGTTTATGCTCTTAGAGCAAGTCCAATAGGTTACCTAAATGTGCTCGTAAACTCATATTTAGTTAATATATCAAAAAAATGGTACTCCAACACTATCCTAGTGATTACCTTAATCACCAGGACATCCCCAAATTTCTTAGCCATAATCTCTGGTCATTACCTATTCAATATTTATGAATAAAAAATTCATCTCCCTCCTTTCTTTAACTTCTCTCCCTAAATCACGAGGACTCATAATAGGTAATAAGATAGGTTACGTATTGGACTTGCTCATATTTGGTTTGTGTTTGACAATCCTTTAATAGTTTAATCCAAGAGGTATGTAATATATATCAATTAACATGTTTATTTAGTTGCAGATTTCTTGTGTTTGCTAATATGTGATAATCGGAAAATGATGTGGAGTTGATAAGACAGACACAATTTAAGTGGATTTTAGAACGAACTCTTATCTTTCAAATCATTCGTTGGAAATTGGGAAAGCATTCTTCACTGAGCTTGTCGGTCTACTGGGTTGTTCATCACTAAATTACTTAGGTCCCTCGCATACACGAAGACTAGTACACATGTTTTAATTTGTTCAATTTGTCCTCTACTCTCTTGTCTTTCTAGTTTAACTGTTTACCTTTTTAACTTTGTGATGTACTGATGTGTAGAGCATCTTAACTAGAGTTTTATTATTTGCATGTCACGGGAACTACGTACATCCTCGCCTCAGCTTTGGACTATCCATCTTGTTTTTGGCATTTTTCTGACCCTGCAAGCCTGCAATGTTAGTACGTTGTTCAATGAATGCAGGTATATTAATAGTGGAAGCTATAATTTGTTTTACACAAATTCTTTCTGATTCTTACATCAACTTGTAATCATCTCTCTATGTATCATGAGGATTTGAAACATGTTTAGGTTTTGCCATTTCTGTGTAACACTTGCAGAAGGGCTAGCTACAAGCCTATTCAACAAAGTAGGTTAGTTTGAGGAAGTGAACGTAGATGTAGGTTAGACACAGAAAGGCTTCGCCTACAAGGCTACAAGTACATGACTCCAACTTTTTGTGTAATTTGTATTTGTACACGAAGGATATCCAGGATTAATTAATAATTCACAATAAATTAATATTTGAATAATATATTTTTGAGCACCGGTACATATTTAATCTCGACAAAATTAATATAATTTAATCATCCGACAATATTAATTTATAAAAATTATATACTTATATGTGTATATTTCAAAAAGAAAAGTGTGTATATAACTTATTTCTTCGTAAATTACTTGCGAAAGCTAAATTATTAACGTCAGCTGTAAAAGCTGATTGAATATAAAAGCAATGTCAATCATATTGAGATTATAAATTCCAAAAATTCGAAAAAATTTAAAATTATCACACGGGTATATTGCCCCCACAATGTCACATAAAACTGACATTGACGCACATGAAAGCGAATGCCATCAAGTGATACAATCCAAATTTAAATCGTATCAAATGAACTAGTTCGGAAATATTAACGGAATCTATATTTTTCACGGTTCTAAAAATCAATACCTTAAAAAAAAGGTTTGCTGATTTGAAATATTATTAGAACTGAATTCAATCGAAACGTGATCAGTTCCGACCTGATTCCATCTTCGACTCCCCTACCTTATTGCAAACATGCATAGACCAGTTCCACGTCGGTTCACTATTTGAGTAGACGTTTGTGTGCTAAGAATGGCGAGGATGTGAGAAATTGATGTGATTTCGGTAAATAATTTGGGGAGTGCATGCAACGAATTGAATGTACGTGCATTGAAAGTTAAAAAGATACTAAAAGTAGGGGTGAAAAGGAAGACAAAAAGACAAGGATCGCGACAAAGCTGTCACGTGAAAGTTTCTTAATAATTGTTTCAGTACCCCAAAGCTTTTCTTCATCTTTTGCCTCTGATCTCTTCCACTGTATAACTGGTCCAGCTTTTCAATCTCTCCCTCACTCTCAGTCTTTCTGTATATTCAGCTAACGTATCGTACTACTCACCCCGTGCTTATGGTCACGAATATTGCACAGTGGTGCCGAGATTTCACTTTCACCGTTGTAATTCCAAACTTATAGTAACAGATTTTGTATGAGTTTTTTAGTCTCTCCCGTAGTCCATTTGTAGGGAACCATTCTCTCTAAAACTCGAAATCTCATTATTTGGATTGAAGAGTGGATCACGGGCGCCCATCTTTGGGGTATAAATTGCCTTCGTGTCTCTTTTAAATTGTGAGAACATTTGGGGTGGTAGAGGCTCAATCGAAACCGAGACCTTCCGCAAACCTGGCTCTGATATCATGTAGGGAACCATTTCTTCTAAACCTTAAGGTGTTAGAGGGCCCCTTTATGGATCTTATATCTTATATTTCAACACCATTCTTACCGAATTCAACAATTTTTCCGAGTTGTTTACGAATAAACTCGACTCGGGCTTGCTGCAAATTACTGAACCTAAATTGTACAGTGTGACACCAATTAAAGAAGTAAATTTTTGTAGTCATGACACCAAAAGGAGGAAATAATGCATAATGATTGATTGTGAGATGTTGTGTGAGTAATTTATAGCCTCTGATCTGCATGTGAGACCTATATCAATATTTCGTTGTCATTATGTTTCAAACAAGCAACTACTTTTATACGGTAGATGAATTAGTCGCATATACTTGATAATTACTCCCTCCGTCTCATTTTATGTGATTTTATTTTTCTTTTGGGACGTTCCAAAAAAAATAACTTATAATACTTACTATTTTTATTGCTGAGTACTAAATTCAGTTTTACCCGACTAAAAACCAAAATCACCAAGAAACATGATTTACGTACAAATCTTATCAACACGCCGTGAATTGAATAATTGTATATATCTAGTTGTCTTAAAGTTGCATTAAATTAATCATCTATTCAATAATAACAATTGGCCAAGAAAAGTCGATTAAAAAAGTTTAATTGGCTAAATATTTGATTAACCGATTTAAAATCGGCTTACTTGGTAGATTAAGAAATAACGGTGGAATAAAATTAAAAGTTAGAAATGAAGTAACTTGAATAAAAAAAAAGAGTCTTGTTCGTGTACACAGTTTGAATCACAAATTCTCTTCCTGTAAAAACTTTATAAAATCGCTCACAAACTCTCACAAATTTTCCCTTTAAGTTGACCTAAAATGAAAGGGAAGATCTCATAATGTTTTTTTCTTCCAGTTTTAAATTACCTTTAGATATATATATAAAAAGTATAATGACTATATATTTCCAATGAAGAATTTTTAACACATAAATATATATTAAAAAAAGAGTACTATGTGAAAATAATTAATTTAATATATTAAAAAGTTTAATTTATAACTAATATATTAATTTGATATGAACAACTTCTCTGACATAAAGGATAAGAAAACGAAATTTAAAAAAAACAAAAAACAAAAGGGAGTAGTATAAATGTCAACATAACAGATCCACAAAATCAGCATTTTATATATATTTATTTAGAACTGATGACATCTCCTAGCCAGCAATGACCAAGAAGAAAAAAAGTAGCAAGGATTAGGTATTAGGTGAAGCGACAAATTCTTTGCAGCCGATGAATAAAATAAAAAACTTTATGTATATTCGATCTCATTCTACACTTTCTTGTTATCTTATCATTTTATTATTTTATATCCTAACTTGACCGCAAAATAAGATTGATCAGTCGCTTAAGGTCTCCCTGATATCTGCAACTCTAGTTTTTTGTCTTTCACGCTCTTATTTAAAAGTCGGTGACTAATCACGATTAATCACCGATTAATCTTTGTTCCGTAACTCGTCGAACTGATTAAATCTTTGATTAATCATTGATCAATCCGAATAATCTTCGATTAATTCAATTAATCTCCAATTAATCCTTGTTCAGTGACGTCATCGATTAAGTCTGATCCCCGCTTTTTACAACACTGCTTTTACGTATTAATAATTATATTCTCTCTCCGTGTTTAGTTGATTAATACAAAAGTATAATATTATAATAGACATGGAATATGCTTATGGACTTATTGTATAGGACATGAGATTCTCAGCTTTCTCGTTTAGAGTATTAGGTAAACATTCTTGAAGTCGCCGAGGGTCCGGCTGTTTCAACGTGAACTACTTTAGTTTTGTGCTAGACCGACAATCAAGCTTCTCTGTTGTTTTATATTATTAAAGGGTAAAAAGGTCAAGAATCTATCTTTCCATGTCCATTGTGGCTTGTTCTTTTTACTTTTCTGCGACTTAGATGGTTGCTAAATTGTCACCTCAGCTGCCATGTCACTGTTTAGGTCTCTGTCGGAGCTGCGATATATGACGTCAAAATCTACTAGATTTTGGATGGGATTTCGACACTCTTTGATGAAGTACTGAAAGAAATTTGGATTTTCAGCTACTTATATTGTCATTTATAAGTTCTGACTAATAACTTCTTTAAATAACAGTACGACTAAGCTGATAATTACTCAGAAATCGGGTTTCTTAAGCCAGCCAAACACCTGCATAATGATTTCATAATTAGCTAGATAGGCTAGCTCGATCTGTTCTTCTAGCTAGACAGTGTTCTAGCTTTGTTATTCCTCTCCTGTTTCGTTTTATGTATACCTAGACTGAAAACCGGTTATGATCAATAGCAGAGATCTCTTAAAAATTTTATGTTACAACAGTTTTTTCGATACCTTCCCAGTTGTAATGGTAATAGAGGACTCCCTCAGGTTATATTATATGTCTTGTTTTGATGATTGAAGAGTCAAATTGATCAAATTTTGACAATAAAGTACACATAATTTCCAACTTAAAAAACTTATTTTATTAGAAAATATATCTAATCCCCTTCAATATTCATTTTCAGATTTTTAAAAGAATTAATAATTTTTATTTTAACTAATGATCAAACAGTCAAAAAAGAGAACACATAATATGAGAGGTCCCGTCATCATATAATTTTCCATACCAAAGAAGGAAGCAACTTGCAAACCTCTCCAACCAGTTGGTCTCAGATTAAATTCACGGGCGTTATATATGCTTAAGCATATACACAATCAATTGCTTGTGTATCCATCTAGGATCTGCGTGCAGCTAATCGACGAGAAAAAAAAAACTATAAGCTTAAAATTGGACACCCGGACAGTGTTGGAAAAATGTTTCTTGAAGATATAATATAAGATACTGAACGAAATAATAAATGTATCAAGCTTAACGTTTTGACGCTACACTTAATTACCCTTACCTTTGACTATAACAACGTCTTTTAATAGTCACTGCAACTGAGAACCTCCGAAAACGTTATGACTTCCTTGCGAAGAATTCATTTTCTGATGTTCCAAAGGATTCATCCCCATGCCGGCTGCCGCAGCCGCCGCTGCATGCTCTCTCTGTGAAAATCCGCCGCCCGCGTTTCGACTGACTCTCCCGCCCCCAACACCGAGAAAATCAAGCGTCAGTCTGTCAGACCCTCCGATGCTTAATGAAAAATTATGATTCATTTTAGCTGCTTCGTCCATGTTTCCGTAATTAGCAACATTCTGATGTTGTTGTTGTTGCTGTTGTTGTTGCTGTTGTTCGATTCTCATAGCACCGCTGAATCCTCCAAAGTTGTTGTTTTGTTGGTCAGTTCCTCCGAACATTGAAGACGAGGAGTTGCTGTTTGCCAGCGTATTCATTAGTCCTTGGAGCTGATTGGTTTCTATGTTCTCGCTGTTGACGCTGAAGCTTCTTGAATATTTGTTGGCACCGTTCATGGATGAGGTGCTGCTTCCGAGACCCTTGAGTAAGGAAGCGCTTGTGTTGCTTGTGGTGGAGCCCATTTGAGCCGCTTTCTGAAGCAATGCAGTTGCGGACATATGTGGAGGAGCTTGACTATCATGGTTATTGTTGTTATAAAGCGAAGAAGAGAGTCCTGAATTATTACCACCACCCGAAAAAAGGTTCGTTCCTTGGCCTCCACTGGCATTTCCGCTGTTGAACGGATGATCAGGCTGCATTAAGTAGCTTGGGGATGACAAGTTGTTGTAGCTTGGCGAGTTGTTGCTGCTATTCGCATTGTTTTGGAGGTCAGGAAGCTGCATCAGCCCCTGATGAAACGACTTATTCTGCATTTCATGGTAACCTTGATTTGAATGATCTTGATTCATGAAAAAAGGAGACGAGGACATGGATTGTGGAGTCTGAGCCCCGAATAACGAAGAATTCATATTGTTCGACGAAGGAATAAGTTGCTCCAGTTTCGCTGTAGCGCCAGGAGTGCCAAGCCGTAACATATTGTTCGACGAAATCTGGTTCCCGACTTGAGATAAATTCATCGTCATGTGATTGTTTCCAAACATCTGACTACCAATCGAGCCGAGGCCAGGAGGGACGTGCCTCGCACTCTCTTGCGCCAAAGCGTCACAAAAGGCTCTGTGCGTAATGAAACTGTCGCGTCTGCAAAACGAATCAATTCAAACAGTAAATATTAATTAGTTCGTTATAATTAACAGTTCACATTTCATCCGACAAATATATGAACGTACAGACAAGGAAGGATGGAGATGAATGAGACTTCATGTCTCTTGTCTTCTTGAATGCTTGGAGACTAGAGAATGTTACGAACTTGTGATTGTACGTTAAGTTTATAAATGTAACCTGTAAAAACATCTAACTCTATCTTTTCTGTCCACAACTTCCAAATAAATGAACACTGTTTTTATGTACGAATCTATCAGACTTGTCACTGATGATATCTATTATTACTGCAATGCATGTGAAATTACTACCAAGGAAACTAAAAAGGAATATCTATGTTGTAAATGTTAACGTAAAAAATTTCAAATCACATTACAACAAATCAGCCTATTTACGACAGATTTTCAGTGTTAGACCGACAACACTAATAATATTCGAGATGACGAATACCATCAACTATACTAAAACATAAATTCATACACTAATAATAAATATTATTAATAAAAACTAACACGAAATAAAATTCAATTATTACTGCTTCCAAGAGTGAAGATGAAACCCGGGGTCCCAGAACCCTAACATGTGTTTTTCACAAGGAGAAAAACTGGAAGAGCATAGGGTGAGAGTATATGGAGCCAAGCCATAAGAGAACAAATCCATGCCAGCAAATTCACAACATCTATATATACCACATACATTTGAGCATATTAGCATCACGTGAAGAGTCGAAGATAATAATAGTATCATCAAGGGCGATGTTCCCCATGACATTGCTAGCTAGTAGTATCATTGTCCATGGATTGTTATTATTATCATCATCCTGCCATTCTATTCTCTGCAATTTGGTTATTTTTCAAGGCCACCAGAATGCTCACATGGAATCAGCGCCTCTGTCAACACTGTACTGCCTTCTCTGTGATGTTTTAGTTATCATTAATTATTAATTAACTAGCTAGATGATGAGCACGGCCAGATAGCTCAAGTGGTTAAGAGCTTATCCTCTGTCGTTCCAGAACCTGGTTTCGATCCTCGATAATTTCTTAGAACAGATACTCATGTCTAGCTAGATCTATTTAATAGTAATTAAACCTGCAGGCCTATTCTCATCAAAGTTAAATAATTAGGAGTAGCAGTCAAAAAAATGTTTACCTTGAGAAGAGAGTGCCACAGTCACATCTGTATTCTCTCGTCCCGCAGGTTTTCGAATGAGCTTTCCAATCGGATTGCACAGCATATCTCTTGGAGCACTTGTCACACTTGTACTTCTTCTCACCGTGCTTGCGGGAGAAGTGTTTCTTGATTCCGGTGAGGTCTCCGAGGGCTCGGGAGCTGTCGTGATGGACGCAAGTAGGCTCGGGACATAGATAAACCTTTCGCTTCACTTCTTTTGTTGACTTCTGCTTCAGCTTCCACGGAAGGTTGTGTCCTCTTCTGTGGAGTTGTAAGTTTTGCTCTCTCTGAAACCCTTTGTTACAGACCTCGCAAATGAATCGGTTCGTCGCCATCAGTGTCTTGGGTGATAATGCTATTACCTCCGCATCCGGATCTGTATGACAAAAGGCCAAATGAATTAATAAAAACACAAGCAAAAAGAACATTAGGTCACAACAATACGAATGAGTACTTAATGAGTACAACACTATATACCATGTCAGTTCATGGATGACTAATTAAGAAAACAACATAAAGGAAAGCATGTGATATTAGGGTTTCGACGAAATCAAACCATAAAGAAAAGGGTTTTCTCGTACATGTTTTAGACACATGCACTAGCTCACCAAAACACATATGATAATTAGATGAAAATTAATGAAGTAATTAAATCATATATAGGTACTTGCTTGGAGTTCCGGGAAGGTTTCTCTTTTTCTTCTGTGAGGCCGTGGTGGCTGCTGGGGTAGTCGAAGAAGTAGGCATGGACGAAAGGTGTTGTTGTTGCTGCTGTTGCTGTTGTTTCGTCTGGTTTTGATGATCTTCTTCTGATCTTGCTCCATAGAAAAGTGGATTCGACGAAGAAGGGGCCGCCATCAATAAATTCCTTCTTCTTCCTCTTCTTCTTCGCAGCTAGTTAGCTAAGTAAATTAAACAATCCACAACCAAGAACAACATTAAACTAAACCACAATCACCAAAACGGAAAGTCATAAGACTTTAAGCAATCATTTTTCATTCCAAAACTTTTAGAAAGGCATACATATCATCTTTCAAAACGATAAAAATTAACAAATATCTATCAAATCAAGTATTTGAATATACCTCAAGGACTGAGAAGCAAGTTGGAGAAGGCGAGTAGAATCCAGAGAGAAGATTTTAAAAATGTTTCGAATAATTCGACAGCTAAAATCTGGAGAAGGGAGGAGAGTTGGGAAGAAAACAATCAATCTGTGGACAAAGATGAACGTCGTCCTGGTTATTAAATTAGCCTCTCTCTGCCCGGGGTTGCCTTTTTGTATTTTATTATTAAGTTGCTAAAATATAAATTGTAAATTCATGTCACTTATTCCTTTCTTCAATTATTTGATGCTATCTATATAAGTACATGCCACCACACATACGAGTATGCATGTAGATATACGGAATACAGTATTAGTTTTCCCCGTGAATTCTATTTTCATATCAGTAAAATAGCAGTTCAATAATTTCAATAATTTTTGATGCAGGGGCTGTTGGACCACGCAACACTCGTTAACTAACTCCGCATTGATATGATATTGTCCGTTCTGAACCTTGGCCAAATCCGCACGGATTTGTCTTCGGGTTTCTCCCGAAAAGCTCGCTAATTAACTCTGCATTAGTATGATATTGTCCGCTCTATGCCGTGACCAAGTTCGCACGGATTTGTTTTCGAGCTCCAGCCAGAAGATCTCATACTAATATAGTTGTTCGGCTGCTTTTATTTAAGATAAATATTCTTTGTCTTTCTGACGTGGGACTTCGGTTGACACCCACTGAACCGTGACTTCGAAATTCAAATATGAGCCGAGAAATAAGTAATAAAAAGAGAGAATATGAAAATGAGGGGAACAAGGGGGCCTGTCGTCGTTGCTGTCCATGCAGCTCACAAGCTTATTAAGGAGTCGTGATTTATATTTTGGGGCCACACCCGACCCGCCCGTCTTGTAGGCCTCACAGTCACAGTACTGCTCTCTCTCTCCCTCTCTCTCATCTCTCTCTCTCTCCCTCCCTCTCTCTGTCTCTCCCGTAATAAGTATCTTCTAAATCGTATGAAGACAAACCACCATCTATTCTCTCTCTCTTTTCCTGTCACTGACATGGGCTCCCTCTGCTATATGTGTGCGTGTTTTGTAACTCTTTCTTGTAACTATTTTGCCATAATCGCTTAAAGCGGGAAATATGGTCTCTTTTGTTTCAATGTAATCGAACCTCTAAACTACAAATCACTTGAAATTGAAATGAGTTTTTCGACTGCGCGGAAGAGAGGGAAGGGGATCATAATTGGGTACCAGACAGTTTTCTTTATTTGTCTGGTTTCATGATTTTAAAATTGAAACAATAACTTTAACTTCATGCTACATATAGATCCACTTACCTAACATGTTTAAAACAAATTATAACTTAACTAAAAAATGGTGCTACCTAGATGCTTGCATGGAGCAAATGAGGAAATCAATCTTCACATTTCAAGTGAATCTAAAGCAGCATATAGAATTCAGTATTTCATTTCTCCCATAATTAACGATCTTTTTAGAATTTGATTGTTGTTCTTGATACATGCGATTTTTTTTTATTTTCATTTAATAGGTGAATTTCAATTTTACCCTCTCTCTGATACAGCTTATATATTTCATACAATACATATGATGGTTTAGTTTGACTTTATTAAGGATAATAATGTATAAATAGTTAAATAAACACATCAATAAATGTAAAAGTTGGTATTCATGCATCTCCCTAAAAAAATAATATAATGAGAATAAGGTTTTCATTTCAAATTACCTAATATTTAATCCAAAAACATGAAATAAAAATTCTGAGTTTTGTTAACATGTCTCATCGGATCGATTTATTAAAAAACTAATATCTCCATGTAAAAGTGTTAACCTACAAGGCTATAAGTGATCAGGCAAAATATAAAGGCTATGGCTAGAAGCATGCATGTCATTATATCTATCGGAAATTTGGCATGTACGTGCAAAGTGTACGTGTTGTTAGAGCTCATTTTGCGTTGTCGCTGAAAACAAGGGCTGCCTTAAATAACGTACGTGTATGCACATATGCATGCTAGATCATTAATACTACGCACCTTTAGCGTTACAAGTTGAACGCAGAATTCTTCGAATGGCAAAATGACTTTTGCCTTGTTGCACGGTACTCCTGGCCAGGTATATTATGCAAAATTTCACTTTAATTTTTAGATTATTGAATTAATTAATTAATAATCGATCTCTGCATTTGTTACTTTCAAGGTTTACCTTTATAAGATTTTCACATCATAAATGTAAGAAATACTGCACACACATGTGGAGTTTTAATTTACTAGAAATCAGTTCCACAATAATGCAAAAATCACTTATATCATCGATCACCAATTTTATATATAACAAATGTCAATAAATATGAATATATATATATATATATATATATATATATATATATATATATATATTTTGTATTATATCATTATTTTCACCCAAACCGTAATAATGATAAGCTCTCTATTACAACCATTATCATATTCAATAACGCGTGATCACTGTCTTTCACCATGATCGGTCATCATCACTTGTCAACATAATTTCTGATTATTAGTGATTATTCAACACCATCACACAATTCCCTTGTAACTTGGTGTAGTCAAGTACCTTCTATAATTATAATTTCTAATCAATAATCGACTAATAATAACTTACATAAGTAGATTTTATCAATTATGAATTTTTGTTGATGATTATCCTGAATAAAACAGTGATTAATAGTGTATAAAACAACGACTTAATTCTGTAGTTAAAAATAGTGATTGTAGTTTTCAGTTTCCTATATTTTCGCTCATATACAAACCAAATTAACTAATTTGTACATCATAGATCATTCTTACACATAATATCTTTCTCGAATATAAACACACACACACACACATATGATGTATATAATCATCATCTTCACCCTTAATACAACAATGGACCTCCTATCACTATTATCAGTACCTTTAATGACTTGCTACCATCACTAATAGCCACACCGTTTGCCCACATAATTTACCACAATTAACGACAACGTATCATCATAACACACCTCCTCTTCACACAACATTATCGATCTCCTACAAGGCTACAACTACAATTGATCATCAATAATCGACCATCAATATTTAGTTAACATAAATAATTTTTTTAATTATGAAAAATAAAAATTGCTGATTTTACTGTGTAAAATAACGATGAATGCAGTATAAACTAGTGATTCTTGTAGTTGTAAATGGTGATTGTGAAACTGATTTTTTGTTTGTATTTAAGAATTGGTTAAGTATTTGATCACTACCCTCCCCTTCTTTGTCTCATACTCTCTCTCTATCTCTCTCTTTATATATATATATAAACACACACACATCTGGAGATGATCAAATACAAATATCAATATTAGCCTAAAAACATAAAAACTAGTTTTACAATGATCAAAGATCTCCTTATACTTTTTAAATAACTTACAATATGCACCTCCTAGTTGGGGTACATCAAATTTTCAAAATTTAGACTCTCTGCCCAAATGTCACGTCTGTAATGGGACCCACCCAAACGCCACGTTGCCCGCCACGTCAGTATTGGGGGGTCACCTAGACTGCCACGTGAGTAGTGGGGGCACTCCGTACTCCCAGTAGATCTTATCGATGTGTTCAGAATCTTGATCAGCTTCCAGTAGGTCTAATCGTCGGGTCCCGAATGAGTGATGTCATCTAAGAGATAGATGTTGTCATATAAGACTAATTTCTATTGATTTGCATTTAAAATTTTTATTTAATAATTTATATTTGAGCATTAGTTTATAAACATATGTATTCTAATTTATTAAAGTCAAATGTGTCAAAATCTTTCAATAGCTTAAATTAAACTGATAAAAATAGCTAGATCTAAAATATTTCATGAAGATGCTACCAAAATTATAAGGACCGTTGTCAACATGATGTTAAATAAGTTATTAGTGCAAAGGGCATAAGCTACCATATTATTGAAGTCGAATATATACAAATTTGATAGGTTGATTTGTAATTTAGTACAAAGTAGGCAGATTTCATGTATCAAATACATTACATTTGCTAGATTTAATATTACTAAATATCTGACATTATTTATTATACAATAAGTTATATTTGAATATTAAGATGTGAAGAAATATAAAGGTAATAAATTAATATGAATATCATATTAAAATAAATTATTAATTTAACATATGAAAAATATTAATTATTAAAATAAAACTGTTAGATTATACAGCTCAGCAACAATGTCTGAAGAAAATAAGTGTGAAGACACATCAGTCGACACATCAGCCATCAAGCCAGCTCAGAAAAGACAACAGTCATAATTATTAGTTTGTTAAATGTTTGTTACATAGTACATAGTACATAGAGTAGTGCGTAGCATATTCTTGCACAATAAGTTTTTACATTCTCCTTATATATGTAGATATCCTCTGTAGCTGAGATATGAAGTTTATCAATGGAGTTTTACTTTCTCTCTAGCTGAATATACACATATTTTTACATCTTGACTTGTGACATGGTATCAGAGCCATCGTCTTCGTCATCTTCCGCCGTTACTTTCGTTTGATTTCTGTTGTTTCTTTATCTACCATTTTCATGGCTACTCCGAATACCTATGCTGCTGTTACTTCTACCACGGTTGATGCCAACCATCCTTATTACCTGCATCCTTCGGATAATCCGGGAATGCTTCTTACTACTGTTACTCTGACTGAGAGTAATTACTCTCAATGGAGTAGATCTATGATGATTGCCCTGTCCTCAAAGCTCAAATTGGGGTTTGTTGATGGCTCCTATGCTCTTCCTGCTGCCAATTCGCCTCTTCTTATCCACTGGAATCGTTGCAACCACATGGTAATTTCTTGGCTCCTCAACTCTGTTTCGCCAGAAATTCGTAATAGTATTGTGTATATGAACTCTGCTCACCTGATTTGGCAAGATCTGCATACTCGTTATACTCAAAGTAACTTGCCTAAATTGTTTAGTCTTCGTAAAGATATTGCTCAGTTGAGTCAGGGTTCTATGAGTATTGCTGCATATTATACTCGTTATAGGGCTTTGAATGATGAATTGGAGAGTCTAGCTACTCGTCCTAGGTGTACTTGTGGTCACTGCACCTGTAATGTCAATGTCAACACTGATTCCTTTGATAGCACTATTCAGTTGACACAGTTTTTGATGGGTTTGGGAGACCAGTTTACCTCTATTCGTGGTCAAATTTTGTTAATGAAACCTGTTCCCAGCCTTAGTCAATGCTATTCTATGTTGCTTCAAGAAGAAAATCAGAGGGATGTTAGCTCTCAATCTATTCTTACTACCAGTAATGTGGCTATGAATGTGGTCAAGTCTGGTGGCCCTAACCCTGTTTTTGGCTCGAAACCCTCTCCGACCCCTAGAAAAGGTCCTGATACTTCTCTCTACTGTGACTATTGTCACCTTACTGGGCATACTAGGGAGAAGTGCTTTTGTTTGGTGGGTTATCCAGCCTGGCACAAATTCTATGGGAAACCGAAGCCTAAGCCTAAAACTGCTAGGTCTAACAATGTTGCTCAAGGGTCTACAGATGCTTGTAAGCTAGAAGGCTTTCTGGGTGCCTCTTTTACTCCTCCTGCAGAGCCTCCTCAGGACTCTAGTCTCAACTGTGGTTTGTCAGATGCACAGTACAAGAATTTGGTGCAAATGCTGCAATCTGGCATGAAAAGTTCTGCAGCTACTTCTACTCCAGCCCAGACTTGGTCCACGGCCAATACTGTTCACTTTGCAGGTAATTTCCAGCCTGCTCTTGACATTGAGTCTAATACACATTGGATTCTTGATTCCGGTGCGACTGATCATATTACTTCTTGCTTTAATTTACTGCATAATCCCCAACTGTGTAATTCTATGTTACACTTGCCCAATGGACAATCTGCTTTAGTCACTCACTTTGGAGATGTTTCCCTTACTCCTGATATAACTCTTCATCATGTTCTATGTGTCCCATCTTTCTCTTATAATCTTCTTTCTATTCCAAAATCACTTCACAATATTCATGCTGTGATTAATTTCTCTGCTACTACCTGTACTCTCCAGGACCCTACTTGGAAGAGGGGACTCGAGATTGGTAGAGCTTCCAATGGACTATATCTCTTGCACTCAGCTCAAGTTTCCTCATCATCAGCCTTTTCTGTTGGTTTCAATTGTAATAATTTACATCATAGCAAACTTTGGCATGCTAGAATGGGGCATGTCCCTTCTGCTGTCCTTAAGCTTCTTCCTGTTCTTTCTAATTCCTGTGAATTGCCACCTTGTGATGTCTGCCATATGGCAAAACAATCAAAATTATCTTTTCCTACTAGTAATTCATCTAGTTCTGAGTTATTCGATTTAGTTCATGCTGATGTTTGGGGTCCCTATCGCACTAAAACACATGGCAATTGTTCACACTTTTTAACCATTTTAGAGGACATCACTACTAGAAATTTGCTAATACACATCAGTCAAAAACTGATGTCCCATAGAATTGTAACTGATGTTACTGTGGGCGATGTTAAAGGTACCTGTCTTTAACATCAGTTAATAATTGATGTCTATTGTTAGATCTAACATCGGTTCTGTACACCTAAATGATGTATATTATGCTCTTTAACATCAGTTCTGTAATCTTAGATGATGTCTATTGTACTAATTTACATCAGTTAATAACTGATGTTAAAGCTTAGTGCCTTTAACATCGCCCACAAAGACATCACTTGCATTTTTTGCTTACATCGGCTAATAACTGATGTCTATAACCTTTAACATCACTTCAACTTTAAAGAAACTGATGTTATAACATTTGATTAACATCATTTCTTTACTCATTAACTGATGTAATAACATCGAATTAACATCATTTTTATATTTAAGAAATACCAAACCAAGAAACAACCAAATCAACAACTAAATCTTATTAATGCATATATAAATCAATTGTACTCTATACATCCATCAATTCAAATCTCACTGACTACACATCCATCAAATCAAATATCGATCAACTACTACACATTCATCTAATATAAATATCAAGTACATAATCAAAGCCTGTAAAGCGTGTAAAGTACATAATCAAATCTATGTCGTTGAGATTTGCTCCTCGAAGATTAACTTTTGTCACATCCAGGCCTTTTAAATGCACCCACCACCTGCAGCAACTCATTCTAAGTAACTCACTTCTGATATTTTTCTGACGAGTTCTACACAAAAGTCCAATCACTTGAACCTGGATAATGAATAGGACGGCATAGCCTAAAGCAACTAATTACAAAAATTGAAAAGCTATGACAAAAAAAGTTGGTCAGATTATATATATAACCTTTCCATTGTCTTCAAATAACTTCTGTACTTCATCGGAATGTAGCCTTCATATAAATTTCTGTGATGTTCAAGATGAAAATGAGTTTCAGTGTTATAATAAGAATCTACAAGAAGTTAGGAAGAAACTTCATGAAACATCAATCATTTAACCTTAAAAATAAACCAATCCCTATGCATATTTAGCATACGACTGTTTTGATCTCCAAAAGAATTAGGTATTGTATTTTGAGGGGCACACAAAGATTATTAGATTAAAAAGTAATTGATTTTTTCTATGCCATTCTCCATAAAACTGAAAATGAGCGGAATAAAAGTTATGTTCAATTGCATAGCACAAAGAAAAAAACTTTACATGTGTTATTTAAATTTTAACATACGACATACCCAACACTATTTTATAGGAAGTACATTCAAAACAGAAATGACTTAAGAAGAAAAATCTTAAGTGCACCTGTTTGACGACCTGCTTCCTTACATATTTGTGATATTCTGGATTATGGAACAACTGATCTGCAAGAGCTTTAAACTATTGAGCAAGCAAAATAATTATAAAAACCTGCATGCTATATCAGGATAGTGCATATGCTAATAAATATTGATATTTAAGAATGATTTGGTGATTCCACAAATTCTTGATAGTCTCAAGGGTGTCCCCAGTCCCCACAGTATAAGCATTTAAATAAAATAAAATTTTCTTGGACAAACCTTTTTGTCCCTAGTCATATTCTTTTGATGACATAGGAGTTGGATATCAGGAAATTTAGTAATTGTAACCTCGGCATCTCTGCTCTCTTGGTGTTTCGACTGTGAAAGAATCATGGACAATGCAGGCTTGCGCTCTGTCTCTTGAGCTAGGTTGTATGGTTCCTAATCATAATAACAAACTATAGTTTTACAAGCAGAACTGCACAATTTATATTACCATTCCATTATATTACCAAGATATATTAACAGAATCCAAAAACTTAGAGTAATATTAGAGAAATGCAAATTCATTTTAAAAGTAACATACCTCAAGTGGAGTCTTTGATGAGTTTTCGCTTGTACATAATGAGATGAGCTTCGTCGCAGTCATGACTAGATCAACTGTAGGTACAACCATAGAATATTAAGCAGAAGCTATAAAACTCTCTTGTCATTTTGATTTGCTAGCCAGACAAACTATCATGATCATAATAACTAAGTTGTCCAGGACTTGTCAATACAAACAGAGCTGCATATCCTAAAAAAGAAACTAAAACAAGAGACCACATCATGCATATAAAAACAATGACATATTCATATATTTCAAATCAGGAAAAGAAACAAATAAGACACATAATTAAAAATCCCCCTAACCAAACCAGAGATGTAAATCAATAATACACATATACAAGCACAACATAAGAATCCCAAGTAAACCAAGCAGATACATCAAATCAAGCAAATTACAAGGATCCTAAAAATAAACCAACAAAATAGCAAGCAAACCATAAACAAACCAAATCAATGGAGCAAAGTAACATCACATAGAACTATAAAAGTAAGCTCACTGGAAGGGGGAGAAAATGACTGCAACATAGAAAATTTGTTTGTGAAAGTAAATTTGACATAAACTTATAGAATATATACCATTGTGGTTGATGCTTGAATCTCAGACTTGCTCATGATTGTACTGTTTCTGTGCTTCTTAGCAATAACAGGATTAATCTTTCTCTTTTCGGATTCTCCCATTTTTATAGAAACTGAATAAAACTGGGATAATTAATATCCAGGCCCCAAATACCTTCTACCAATATCCTGGACTCTGCAAACTTGGTGCTCTGACTTCTGAAGGAGAAATTCAGGCACAACACTATATAGTCTGACACAAGATGTTAAAATCTAGCATTCGTATATACAAACACGACCCGAAACACGAAACACACAATACAATTCCCAAACATAAATAAATTAATTCAGTTTATACAAATACCATTCCAGAACATAGATAAATAACTAGAGCAATAAACTTTAAAGATAAATCCGAACTCAAGTTTATACAAATACCATTCCATCAGACATCGCTGGTTCACCCAATTACTTCCACTTCAATTCACTGTGTGATACAATGGCAATTTCCTGGTCAGAGTACAAATATATCAGAAATATGTAGCATAAAGATATTAAAAAGAACTAGACATCAAAGATACAAATCTGCATTATTTATGTTATACAAGTTTAAAGTACATCAAAAACGGTAAATATATATTATTAGTACATTATAAATTGTTCTCTCAAACTGTGTAGAAGCAACATACAAAAGCAATTGAATAGATTGATACCGGGTTTACAAAAGCGGTAACCTCTAATTTAAAACTTGGTATTTAAGTACTGATTAAAGCTTACCCACTTAAAATTTCGATCTTTTGAACCTCCGACTATAGTTTTGAAATTCGGTTAAGCTCCGACTTTTTCAAACTCCGACCTCTGAGTTTCAATTTAGTGAGAGAGCAGTGAGATTGGGATGGGTAAAGTTTCTGAGAAGATGGATAATCTGTGAGCAGGGAGAATGAGATGCGCGCGGGGAGGCTAGGGAGGCGAGAGAGATGAGCTTGGAGAAGGGGACTAGGGTTTTAAGCAGAAACAAGTGTTTAGTGTTTTTGTTGGCTGAAATATATTTTATGTTTGGTTTTAATTATGTAATGTTATGTTTTTTGATTTGTATTTGTAATGTGTTGGGTTGTAATGTGTTGGGATATTAATTTATGTGTGTGTGAGAGTAGTTTTAATTAGTTTGATATTTTATTTTAGTTGAATAATTATAATTTTTAATATTTATTTTTTTACATTTTAGAGTTATAATATATATGATTTGTGTATTTTAATGATTTTGCTTATATATATTTTTATATTTTTAGTTGAATGATTTTATTTTAAAGTTTTGTGTTATGAATATTGGAGGGAGATGAAATTTGTTTAAGGGAGGGAAGTTGAAATTTTATAAAAGAGAGAAATTTTTGATAAGGGGGGAAATTGGGTGGGAATGGTGGAAACTTTTTTTAAACACGTATCTTACACATCAGTTGCATAAATAACTGATGTCTAAAGTACTTTAACACATCAGTTTAAGTGAAAATGCTGTTAAAAGCATTTTTAACATCAGTGGCAATTCTAACTGATGTTAAATGTGTGATGTCTATTCCACTTTTTCTAGTAGTGCATGTCCAGAACAACTTGGGTCTTTTTAATCACTGATAAAACTCAAGTCTTTTATATTCTACAGCACTTTATTTCTTATGTGCAAACCCAGTTTCATCGCAGTGTTAAGACCTTGCGAACTGACAACGGTACAGAGTTTATAAACCACTCTGTCACTACTATGCTTGGTCATTTAGGTGTCATTCACCAGACTTCATGTGCTTATACACCTCAGCAGAACGGTCGTGTTGAACGTAAGCACCGTCACCTGCTTAATTGTGCTCGTGCTCTACGTTTTCAAGCATCACTTCCTCTTCACTTCTGGGGTGATTGTTTGCTCACTGCAACGTACTTAATCAATCGTACTCCCACTTCAGTTCTACACGGGAAGTCTCCCTATGAGGTGTTGTTCAAATCTCCACCTGACTACAAGCACCTTCGAACTTTTGGTTCTCTGTGTTATGTGTCTAGCACACCCATCTACAGATAAATTTGCTCCTCGAGCTTTTAAGGGTGTTTTTCTCGGATATCCGTTTGCAACTAAAGGGTATAGAGTTCTGGACTTAACTACAAGGAAAGTGATAATCTCACGACATGTTGTCTTCTATGAAGACAAATTTCCTTTTGTTGATATTTGTCCCTCTGAATCATCAAATTTGTTTAACAGTGTACCTTACTGTGATACACCATTGTCCGTTTCTCCTAGTGATACTTCAGCTGCTACTGATCAGTTGTCTACTGATTCCTCAACCCAACAGCCATCTACCTCTACTGCAGACTCACCTGAATCTTCATCTCCGGTCGAGTCTCATGCCACAGCCCGACCTGTTCGACAACGAACTATCCCCAGTAAATTTGCAGATTATACTGGCTTGCCTGCACATCTTCAAACCTCTGGATCTCATGTGGCTAATACTCTGACATATGAACATGTCAATAAAGACTATGGTCATTTCTTGGCTAATATCTCTCAAGTCACAGAACCGTACTCTTACAAACATGCTGTTATGTATCCTGAATGGTGTACCGCCATGGCCACTGAACTTGCAGCTTTGGAGGCTAATCATACGTGGGACCTTGTTCCTCTTCCATCCAACAAAAAGACTGTTGGATGTCGATGGGTGTACAAAGTTAAGTACCTACCCAATGGTGATGTTGAGCGTTATAAAGCACGCCTTGTTGCAAAAGGCTACACTCAAACCGAAGGTGTGGATTACTTTGAGACCTTCTCCCCGGTTGCTAAGATGGCTACATTCCGTCTCATTTTGGCTCTAGCTGCCTCATTTAACTGGATCTTGGAGCAACTTGATGTTACAAATGCCTTCCTTCACGGAGATTTACATGAGGAGGTCTATATGGACTTACCACCTGGTTATGTTCCACCTCGCACTGCTTTGAATCAGTTCCCTGGCCTAACTCTTGTCTGCAAACTAATTAAGCCTATTTATGGTCTTCGTCAAGCGCCTCGGGAGTGGTTTACCAAATTGTCTGCTGCCCTTCTGCATTTTGGATTTACTCAGACTAATAGTGATCACAGTCTGTTTGTCTTTCATCGTGGCCAGAGCATTGCTGTTCTCCTTGTGTATGTGGACGATATGCTTTTAGCAGGCAATGACAAGTCACTTTTGGCTGAGATCAAGCAGTTTCTTAGCACTCAATTTAAAATTAAAGATTTGGGAGCGCTTAAGTACTTCTTGGGGGTGGAAATTGCTCGTTCAACTGCAGGTATTTACATGAATCAACGTAAATACACTCTTGATTTATTGTCAGATATTGGCTACAGTTCCTGCAAGCCATCAGTTGTGCCCATTGAACAAAACCATTGCCTTACTGCCTATGCTGAGCTTGACAGTCCAGATATTACCGATATTGCTCTATATCGCAGGATTGTGGGACGTCTTATTTATCTTACAATTTCACGCCCAGATATTGCATACACAGTGCATACTCTAGCCCAATTTATGGCACATCCAAAAGAGATTCATTTGCACGCTGCTTTCAAGCTTATGCGATACCTCAAAGCAACCTGTGGTCAAGGTGTTTTCTTTTCCTCTCAAAGTAAACTTCAACTTACTGCCTTTTGTGATGCCGATTGGGCCAGTTGCCAAATCACTCGCAAGTCCATAACCGGTTTTTGTGTGCTCCTTGGTTCATCTCTTATTACCTGGAAGAGTAAGAAACAACTCACTGTGTCCAGGTCCTCTGCAGAAGCGGAGTACCGTTCTATGGCTGATACTACTTGCGAATTAACTTGGCTTCATGCTCTTCTGTCTGAACTGCATATCAAGTTGCCTTCTCCTGCTCAGCTCTTTTGTGATAACCAATCTGCTCTTCACATTGCCTCCAATCCTGTTTTTCATGAACGAACGAAGCACATTGATATTGACTGCCATTTTGTTCGTGAGAAACTCAAACTAGGTCTGATTACCACTGCTTATTTGCCTTCTAAGCTCCAACCAGCAGACATCTTCACCAAGGGTTTACCTTCTCATCAACTGCAATTTCTTATGTCCAAGTTAGGAGTTGTTAACCTTTTTCACACTCCTAACTTGCGGAGGGATGTTAGATTATACAGCTCAGCAACAATGTCTGAAGAAAATAAGTGTGAAGACACATCAGTCGACACATCAGCCATCAAGCCAGCTCAGCAAAGACAACAGTCATAATTATTAGTTTGTTAAATGTTTGTTACATAGTACATAGTACATAGAGTAGTGCGTAGCATATTCTTGCACAATAAGTTTTTACATTCTCCTTATATATGTAGATATCCTCTGTAGCTGAGATATGAAGTTTATCAATGGAGTTTTACTTTCTCTCTAGCTGAATATACACATATTTTTACATCTTGACTTGTGACAAAAACACTTCATAACAAATTTACAGGTTTGTATATACACACACGAGCTAGCACTGTTCCATCTCAGGTCGACATCGAAATGGTCGATTCCCGCTGTTGCCATCTGTGAGGGTCTGAGGGACGATAGACACGACAAACTACAGTGACTTCTGCCGCGAGCTAATTCATAATAATCCCCAACTTGCATGCTTTTTGACCGCTTAAACCTTATATTAATTGTCGACTAATTAATAGAACTCGATGAGAACCTGTTTTTATGTACTATCAATATTCTGGACATCTAGCTAATCAAAGCTTTGAGCGGAAACACGAAAAAATAATCGGATTATTAATTAGGAACTAAGCCGAAAGTTTTAATAATACCAAAAGCTATTTCGCCGATAGCAATACGCAAAAAATCAGGTTATATACATTTGGACTCAGGGTTTCAGATCACATGTGACTACTAGTGACTGAACCATCAGCTACTTGCTGAATAGAAATATTAGTGCCACTGATGAATCAACGGATGTTTATAATCAAGTGACATTTAATTTTTTGCCGACGAATTTTCAATTAATTATTTGTCTTTCATTAGTCCTGATCAACTGATCTATGGTTTAAAAACTCAGTAAAAAATTGTTTGTTCCGAAAAATCAACAATAAATCATATTTCAGGCCCATTGTTTTTGAGATTTGAATTTTTTTTTAAGTGCGAGAATTTAAGGACGAAAAAAACCCTGGTTAAGTTGGTTGCAGACAAAGTCTCAAAGAAAGTACAGGGCTCGTCTTATACAAATTTAAATAAGTGTCTCTTTTTACTCCCTTAATTCTTAGCATCTGAAACAAACCAGTAGGTTAATTCATTTTTCCAAGCTGAAGTTTTGGTGAGTCATAAATGTATTCTATAGTTCTATTGTTTTCTTGGTATTCAGTATTTTATGTAAACCCAGACTGATTCCAAATGATAAGTACAATTTATGATTTCAAATTTTGGTTTCAAATCACTTCAGTATTCAATTCTTGTTTTGATCAGTTCCTCATGCATTGTAATCATATTGCAAGTGACCACTACACATGTTAATGACATTCTAAGAATGCATTCATGATTATTTCACAATTAACATGACAAGTGATAAGGTTTTAGAGTTAGTAATAGTACTCTATGTATTTAGAGTGTATTGAAAATATATGATTATCTTATATACGTATATATATAATGAGTTTCAAAAACCCATTTATCAATCACATTTACTTATATAACGAGGTCCATATATTCTAAAACTGCAGATATTTTGGGGAAAAAAAAATTCTAAAAAAACAGATATTAAAAATGGAGGGGAATATTATTTTTCTCCTAAACAGCTAACTTACTTATAAATTTAAATATTGATATTCATTTAATAATATTTTTCGGGTTGTGCGGGAATTGAACGATTTGAAAATTTGATATAAGAGATAACAAATTCTCTTTGAACTATTTCATCACGCACGCTGATATATATACATAGAGTCCCACTCGAATACAAACTACTAAAATACAAATTAAATACAAACCAACGCGCTTAAGTAGAATGGTAAGGATTTTGGGACTAGAGATGGACTCCGAGAGGGGCCTAGACGGGTCTAAATGGGGCCTAATAGGGTCTAGTGGGATCATGATGGGCCAAGTTGGCTCTTAAGACTGTCTCGAGCCTGTCCATGGCTTGTGAGGAGCCTTGGCAAGACCCTAGTAAGCCCCGGATGAATTAAGTGGGAGCGAGAGTGAACCCTAGGTGGATGATGACATATAGGGGTGAGGGATGACATATATAAGGTGAGTGATGATGTCATTTAAATATAATTTTTCTTTATTTATATTTTAATTTTTATTTTAGTGATTTGTATTTGAGCAAATGCCACAGGCACACACGATCCATCTACTTCTATTATAAACTTGCCAGAGGCTTGGAAGTTTGTGGCTAAGAATCATTTGTTTGATTTGTTCATATCTACAGCCGATAAGATGACAATTACAGGGCAATAATTTTCTCTCAGAGGGAAAGGAATCTTACACATCTTACTGTCCACACTTGGTGATTTTCAGTTCTCGAACATTTAAATTTACATTTTCTTTTTCAAGAAATCTGACTCGAGTATTTACAACCACTCCACCAATACATAAAAATACAGGCAATGCACAACACATCATTCTCATCAGTCCAAGTTTGTTAGATCTTCTTGGGATTCGGTATTAATTCTTTTAAACACCAATAAATAAATTCGAACCGATAATAATTAAAACTCCCTCTGTCCCATTTAATTTTTTACGTTTCTTTTTAATTGTTCGACACGCATTTCAATGCTCTTATAAAATATAGTTCCGTAACTTATTTTTGAGATTTTTTTTTTCTGTATAAAAATATAACATCCAAACTTTAATTCTGAAAAGAAAAATTTTAAAAATGGATTGCACAACTACGCATTAAAGTCTGTGTCGTGTCCCCGTCTCTCGATATAGACTACTCAGGGGGATGGAGGGAGTAATCAAGTCCAAAAAGAAAAGAACACGATATTACACAGGGCAAAAACTAAAACTTACTATACAAATGGGACACTGATACACAATTCGGCACATGCATATGTCTTAATTAAACATCAAAGTGATGCATCTACCGTGTTATTCCATCAGGCTACTCATAATTGAAGCTGATGATATACAAGTACTTTTTATATAGTTATCCACAAGTAGGGTTTACATATGTGACGAATCTCAAATGAATCAGACGGTCTCCTCTCTGAAATATACAAACATGCAAATATGTTTCAGCAAAGCATGTGGGGTGGGGATCGAGCTTACAAAATTTACAAATACTGTAGCAAGAAAGAGAGAGAAATAATTACGTAATTGTGTCTTTGAGTTACTCGACCCACAAATGATTTTTGGAGTGAGGGGTAGAATACAATATGATCTTGGTAATTATCTAATATGATACAATGTGTTAGAGTTACTTGACCCACAAATGGGCGCTCGTGATCTACTTTTCAACACAAAAAATAGGATTTCGAGTGAAGAGATTGTTAAAAATATAGTGTAAGATCCATTTAGTACATTTCTCTAAAACCTTAAAATTTTAGATAGAGCGATTCTCAACATTGTGTAATTTTAATACCAGAAATATCAATTCCTTGTATTCGGCATTACATGTTTTAATTGTGATTGATCTACAGTTTCAAAAAAAAAAAAAATAAAAAAAATTGTGATTGATCTACATATTGAAAATCGTAACTAATTACTTGATCTATTGACTTACAATTTATAATATCAGAAATTTTTTGATAAATAAAAAAAATGTAATCATTCATAATGTAAAATTTAGTTGGAAACTAATCGAATAATTTTTAGTAAGTCTGGAATTTTTTTATAACACTGGTTTAAACTGATAGATCCACCTTCTCGATCAGTGGAGTATAAAATTGCTTCTGATATTGACAAGTACATTTATTTGTAGTATTAAGTTAGTTCATTTGACTTGGTTCTTGTTGATATCTTTGACTATTTTAGCAGCTAGTAAAGTTTCAGACCTTCTAGGTTGTTGGTATCCGACTTAAGAATTGCTATGGCTAGTGTCCTTCCTCTGTCAACTTCGCCAATCTAAATAAGACACTCAGAGCAAAACAAAGACGTATACTCCCTCTGTCCCCCTCATTTGTTTACAGTTTTTTCACACTGCTTGACACGCATTTTAAGACGCATATAAAACATAGTTCTACACGTTATTTTTAAATTTTTTCTTTTTTGTATAAAAATTTAAACATCAAATTTTTATTCAGAAGAAAAAAAAGTTCAAAATAATTTATCGAACTACGTTTTAGGAGAGCATTAGAATGCGTGCCGAGCCCCCGTCCCCCAATGTAAACAAATGAGGGGGACGGAGGGAGTATTTAATAAGAAGTAGAGGCACTTGTATATGTAACTAATCCTCTAAGTGGTTATTTAACGAGCTGGCCGGGGCCGTTATAAACAGTGATAGAACTAGAAGCTACTGGTTGATGTCAAGAACTACTGGTAAGGGCATACACGCGATTTTAATACTGTTTTAAACTGCACCAACGGTGAGACCTGTTAAAATTGTTAATTAAGATTTTTAGACCCAGCTCTTCCACATTTTTAATTTTGTCACTCAGTATTAAATCCGTGCTTTCTATTCTATTTGGGTATATTTTTTTTAATTTTTTATATCTAAAACTTTCTTAAAACTATAAATTTCTATAATATAAAAAGTAACCTAGCTCACTACTTCTTAATTATCACTACTTCTTATCATGACCTGCATACTCTCATGCTTCTTTCATTTCTTTACGTTTTCTACAACTGTTTCACACATATTTTAAGATGCATATAAAATCTAAGTTCATGATTTTTTTGATTTTTTTATTCTATTTAAAACTTCAAATATTAGACTTTTATCTAGAAGAAAAAAAATTAAAAAAATTATCAAACTATATTTTATGATAATCTTAATATCTGCATCAAATTCCCATCCCCAATATAAACAATTGAGAGGGAATATATATTGAGTCTGTTTGGTGAAGCTTTCTTTCCAAATTTAAGGGTTCATTTTTCTTTCCAAAAATTCATATTTTTATGATTTATTTAGATATAAATGTTAAGAACATGTTTTATATTCGTTATTTAGCAAAAAATCAAGACTATATTTCAGGAAAAAAATAAAATTGTATGTATGTTCTTCCAGAAATAAGCTTTATTTTCAAAAAATAAATGTAGTTAAACGGCCAATACAACAAACTTACCCTCTTTTCTCTATCACGATATTTTATACATTTTTTAATCTCCATGTACACAGAGAATCGGGACAATTAAAGTAAATATTATATTTCTGATTATTGAAATATTGAGATTAATTATGCCAATGTGTTAAATCATGTTGTGAAGTCCATTTGAGGCCGACTGCTAGGAAAGCATGATCAAGTCATTTTCCTCTAAATGAAATATAACTTAAATACATATTACTTCCTCCGCTAAATTGAGTTGCGTGGGTTCAAGGACGTCATTTCTTTCTAACACTCAATATATAAACTACCCTATCTTGACCGATCGATTTGTACCAAATTTTACAAATATACGAAGAAATATTGTGGCTGATCTCAAGCCATGAGAAATCGAGATTAGACTATTAAGATGGAATAATCAGCAAAATGGTGTCATGTAAACTTTCGGAAACGTTGACATCACAGCGGAAACGGGTGCCACCATGCTGAACGTGACGGAATACTTGCAAGAATTAAAAGAAATAAATCTAACGGCCAACATTCTCTTGTGATGAAAAATTCCTTGGAACACCATGGCCCACTTGACATATACAAATGAACTTATACATATATAGAATACACATAAGTGATGCGTACAGACTACAGATAGATATATTCAATCGCAGTTTGAGTGCAAGTGTAACCACCAGATCTCGTTGATGGGCAACAACTACATGCTGCTGGTCGAGATTTGTTCAGTACTCGCATTTTGCGATTCTTGATGCAAGACTGCACGAGCCTTGTCTCGAATCTAGCTAGGTTAAGACTTGTCCATGTTAAAATAAAGGTGAAGTTCCGTAAATATGGTAATACTCTCATCGTCTTGTGTTTAAAGACGTCTAGGTGATTAATTATCAATTAATTCATATGCTGTAATTTGCCGAACGGGTTAAATCTTTCATTAGCCTGATTAATATCCGATCAATTCAATAAATCTCTGATTAATCTTTGTTTCGTAGCTTCATCAATTAAGTCCGATTCTCGTTTTTTCAATCACTAATAAACACATATTACATCTCGTCCTAATTTTAAGGATGGATCTAATAATAAGCACAAATGAATATAATATTTTTTTCACTATTTTAAATTTTACGTAATTATAAGAGCGTTGCAAGAATTTTAAAATAAAATATTTTTTTGAAAATTTGTCAAAAATTAGATTTGTTCATTGGACTATTTCCTTTTAAAAGACCTACTTCTGTAGAATCATTGCTAGTATATTAAATAACGGTTTGGCTAGTGTGTGCCTATGGGCACATGCTAAGCACTAACATTAATAAAAATGGAGGGTTTTGATTGGTGTGGTTGTTGTAACTGCAGGGGGGTCCACCATTATTAAAGAAGGTAAGCCAATAGAAACCCTCCAATTTCATAAATTTTGGTGCTTAATGTGTGCCCATGAGCACACCATAGAAAAATCGATTAAATAATGCAGTGTCGAAGGGCAGGTAGAGATGCAATGGACTCAGCATAATGCCAACAGGATGAGTCCAAACGAATTGTTCGGAGGGTAAAATTTTGCTGTATAAAACAATACAATTACGTAAAAGACATTGTACAATGATACCGGTAAAAGCATAATCTTGGAGCCTATAGTAGATACATTTTGTCTCACCGCCATCAATTTCATGTAAAAATATAAATGAGCGACTCTACATATGAATATTATTTCTGAAATTTGAGCAAGGAGACGGATGCTTTAGTTCTATAGCATACATTCACCTATTATTATCTGTTTGACAGTAAAAAATCCTAATTTATTGACCATTAGCACGAAATATTTATAAATAAATCTTATACGAACAAAAACTATAATTTGTCTTCTCTCCATCACACCTCATTCTTGATATTGGATTTGGATACCGCGGAATTAAATGTAATATATAAAATAATGTTTAAAGTATGAGAAAAGTAGGTGAAATTTATTAATATTTAATTGGCAATTCAGAAAACAATGATGAAAATCGTGAGTATGACATAAAAATTTATCGTGTTTTTTTTTTAACTGGGAAAAATTTATCGTTTTAAAAATTTTCAAAATGTAGAAAGTTCAAAAAATTTCAAAATGAAAGTATAAGAAAATGATGGGACATTGAAAGCCCTAATTAATATTGTATGTATTCTTCTGGTCGTTTGATTGAATACATTTGCATCTCGTCCAAATGAAAATAAAGTTTTTCTTTGGAGATCATATATTCAAATATTTAACACTGATGAATTATCCTTTTAAAAAAAACTGATGAATTATACTTCGTAATTGTTTTATTACAATTAGAATTTAAGAAACGTTGTTTTAGAATTTAAGGAATAAGGAGTAAATATTATAATAATTATATAAGATTTATTTTTTTATTTTCAAAAGAGGGTAAAATAAAATCCGTTACTCCTACCAAAATACTACTCTTCCGTCAGTAAACGGACCTACAAGCTCATGGGGTCCACCTAACAGCTTCGTCGAAGTTTATGTGGGCCCAAGGCTGCATCCTCCACAGAACAAAACGACATCCAAAACGACAAGATAGTATTGCTCCCTCACACACCATTCCTTTCCTTTCAGTTTATCACCATCACAAATACGTATTTTATTTCTAAAATTCATTGTTTATTTGCCTCTGCCTAATTCTTGTGCGACAGTTATTCTGTGTATTCATTTTAGCTTACCTAACCAATATCTTATTTAAACGAGATATACTTATATATAGAACTGAAAATTGATCCAAATTATCTGGTATCTTGAAGTCTGACTTGAAAACATGATATATATTTTATACTTTGTTTTATAAATAGTACAAATTTGATTTAAAAAAAAAAAATAACCCATCTGAGATATGATGAATATGAGTACTCATATATCATAAAAATATTCACGAATACGCTTAATAAATCACTTAATAAAGTATTGTTTTTTCAGAGCACTGGTAAATTTTTACATAAAAAATGTAAAAAAAAATTCTCCATTCCAACTACAAAATTCTTCTTTTAACTAAAAATTTAACAAACTTTTTATATTAACTCATTTGTCGAATCTCTAAATATATGCATATTTCTTAACTAAAAAATGAGTTAGCATATTAAAATGAAAAATTTACATAATCTCCTAAGGAAATAACCCTTCAAAGCTACACTCCTCTTATAATAACATACTACTTTTAAAAAATAACCAATCAATATAAATAGGATCGTCAAATCAAAATGCTTCAGAGCATCTCAAATGGGGTTGTTTATAATCGTCGGCTAAATTGGACCTCTAAGACATTATTTAAAATTTGTTGAATTTGTAAGAGATTGTGTTTCAAGGTGTTATTAATATTTTAGATTATTATAAATGGAATACGTCAATTCAATATGATAATAAAAGACGTGTGACCTTCTTCATACACATTTTTTTACGGAAATATAACCATCCATGGGAGGTTGGTTAAAATTATAGACAAGGAATATTGATGGTCGGAGTGTGATATTTTTAAGATATTGACTTTTAATTTTGAAATGTCAACTCATTTTTTAGCAATTTTTTTTATAATTAGAGTTATTCTTACAAGTAAAAATCTGATTTCTAGCCAATTTCTAACCAATTATTATAGTCAACCCAACTAAAGATATTCTTACTACGGTATAATATCACAGAACCCAGCATACAAGAAAAACTCTATTAAATCAAAGATATTCTTACTACCGTATAATATCACAAAATCCAATATAGAGTAGCTCATATAAAAGAAAGTTGTATTAAATAATGTACACACACACACACACACACATATATATATATATATTTTTTTTTTTGTATATATATTAGGAAAAATGCTAGATACCCCAAAGATCAAGCCGACATTTTCGCTTTCCAAATATTTTTTCTAAATTTAGTTGACAATATATGATTTGGTTGAACTCACATTAATAATAATGAAAACCTTTGTATGCACATCAATCACCCGATTAAAACTAGCAATTTATCTGCCATATCATTGGGGGAAAAGTTTTTGGAAACAAATTTGGGGTGCGTTTACACAGCACTACCCGTTATTGGATGTGTTTTATGGTAGTCACTTCCGCTGCGTTAAATTTGCGGTGCAGGGGGTAAAGAAGAAATAAATATATCTTTGTATACAAAACACTAGTTACTGTAAACTCCTCCAATGAGCTGTAATTTGTAATATACACTGCATCAAAATGCACATACAATATCTTACAGACTTTGTAATATCTTACAGACTTTGTTTGGAGCCTGATAAAATACAACAATGAGCCTTCCAGCACAAAATGACAATTCTATTGTAACTGCAGTATCCCAGCCCCCTAAAAAAATATTAGCTACTTCCTATACTATGGACCCCATTTTCTAAATTTGAGAACAAGACCGATAGGAAATTTAATCTATGATTAATTTTCTCATCGAGGATCTTCTCCAAGCAACAATTTTGACAATATTTCGCCCATTGTTTTCTCATGGATCTCTTCTTTCTCTACTTCTACTCCAGACTCCAGCACAGCAGCATCTAGCACTAGTTTTCGTTTTGCAATCTCATATATATTCTCATCAACTGTATCCTTGGTCACCAGCCTATCAAAAAAAATGATAATATCAAGTAATTAGAAGTAAGAGATTTATATATATATATATATATATATATATAAAGGGTCTGCGCTAGCTTGTAGAAATCCCACAGATCCAAAAAAAAAATCCCGATTTAACGACTTGGTTCAAGTCTATTTGCAGAATTCTACAAGAACATGCATAAATGATTCTAAATTCCAGTTGTAACAGTGCAATATCACTGCTACTTGACAATCACAACAACAGCTCAAAATTCGTTAAACAATATGATTTTGCATAATTATATTGAATTAGTTATATTTTTCTTATGAAACAAAAAATGGCCTAGAGCAAGAAAGAGATGTGGTGTCCAACCTGTATATTGTAACCGGTTTAGTTTGACCAATACGATGGCAGCGGTCTTCAGCTTGCCGATCAATCTGTGGATTAAAATCCATGTCATGTATTATAACAGTATCAGCTCCAGTCAGGTTCAATCCCTGGCCTCCAGCCCTTGTAGACAGCAAGCATGCAAATATTGAAGTATTGTTGTTGAATGTATCTACAATTGTTTGTCTATCTGTCACCTGTGTACTGATTTAACAGAGGCAGAAAAGACAAAAGGAAAGGAACAAGTTTAATACTTGCTTGAGAGGAACAAATCACAAGCAGCTTAATGTCTGTAATAAAGATCCGACTTTGTCATCAACAAAATTTGCTAATATATATTCATCCTAGTTCCCCAAAAACAAGATATATGTTCTATGACGTTACTACATATACAGTGCATTTAATATCAGATATAAAAATTATAACATGATGCTATATATGAAAAAGTTAAAATAAACAGTATCTTCATCAGTGACTAAAGTCACTAAATGATTAACTGCCATCCATTTGACCACAGCTAAAACCATTGTTTGTACGACACCTGACTGACTAGAAAGTCAGCAGATCGGTTGATGCTAACAACTAAAAGTTATAAAGGAGGGAGGTAGGCAGTGAGTGGGAGCTGGAGATCTTACCAGTGTTATTAAACATGATATGCGCACTGAAGCACAAATGCCTCCTAGGGCATGAGCGCAACGCGCGAATTCATCACAGAAATAAATATACATATATAAATGATAATGATGCAGAAATAAGAAATTATCGTATAAGAAGACATTTATTTAATAAAGCAACCAAATTCATCATCACATAGATACAAAGTAGAAAAATCAAGGCAAAGTAACCAAAAAATGCAAATTTAGTCCATTAGTTACTGCAATTAAACAAAGCGCGACTATAACAAGTATGCAGTATGCTTAATCAGCATGTAACCAGTATATTCTATATATTACAAAAATTTAGCAGCTAGTTTGCAGTATGCTTAATCAGCATGTAATCAGTATGCTCTATATATTACAAGAATTTAGCTGCTAGTGTTAATTACTTAATATATGCAAATCAGTAAAAATAAACAAAAGAAATTTGGTAAAAGAATCAGTATATCCAGTATATCCAGCACACAAACAAATCAGTACTACACAAACAAATCAGCATTATACTATGGCCCTGTTTGGGAATTAGCGGTTCGCGGTTAGCGGATTGAATTAGATGTTTCGACTAGCTGATTGAAATAGATGTTTTGATTAGCGGATTGAATTAGCAATTTTTGTAAAACTGTTTGGTAAATAGCTGTTTGATTAGCTTTTTGTGACACATACCAAAACCTCCAACCCAAAAAACTCCACAAAGTATCTTTTTGAAAATTAGCTTTTTGAGTTTTTTACCCTCTTTCAATCCGCTAACTATCAAACACTAACATTAGCGGATTGAAATGGTCAAACCTCTAAAATAACCCAAACCTCTAATTTTATCCCAACCTCCAACTTCCAAACACAGCCTATCTATGTGTTTGTGTGTGCGTGTGTGTATCTATATGCAAGATCAGTTTTTAAGAAGAAGAGTAAATAATTACCAGTAAATAGAATGAGAAGAATGTATACGCAAAAATGAAGAATCTATATAGGGGGCAGGTCCTGGCGATTGAAGAAACTAGAAACCATCTACCATCTTTTTCCGTTGGCATTAAGCTTAATTTTTTTCTGTAAATGCAGGGGGGGCTACAGTAGCTACCAGCAGTTTTCTCACCCATTCTAGGGTCTTTGCCTTCCAATGAAAAACCCTGCTGGTAGATGGTTGGCACAATTGGGACCAACCGCCAGCTATATATGTCTATCTCAACAGAAGCGCACTTCTCCTGCACTTCTTAAACTGCGGATAAGGGCTTAAGGCGCACAAAAGCGCACACATGATAGAAGCACATTGCATCTCCGAAGTGATGTGCTACAGGTGCCCATTGCATCGGATCTCACAAATGCGCGTGCATATTAATAACACTGGAGCTAACAACTAAAAGTTTCAATTTATTGAGGAATGTGTGTATGTGAGAGATGGAGAGCTAAATACTAGAGTAGGAGTTTTAAAGCAAGACGAAATGAAACCCTAAATTTAAAAATAAAAGGATGAGAGAAAATGTGTGTGAGATATAAAGCTAATAAGTAACAACTAAGGTTGCGTTCACTTGGATGGAATGGAATGAGGAGAGAATGAAATGAAAAATTATAAAAAAGTTTTATGAAAAAGAAGAGAGTATGAGAAAATAGTGACTAAATATGAGTGAGTATTTTCTAAGATGAAGATTGTAAGGAAACATGATGTTGAAGTATAATAAGCATTCCTTCAACAACACGTGGGTTAAATTTCTAGTTCAAATAGTTTGGAATGGAATGATTGAAGGAAATAAAAATTATAGACCTATTCTCTAATCACCCCCAATTTAGAGTACAAATTTCATTCTCATCTCAATCCATTTCATCCAAGTGAACACAGCCTAAGGGTTTTAAAGAAAGAAGGAAAGTAACCCCAGATTTCATGAAGAGAGTGCTAACTACAAATTTACTAACCCTAGATTTTATAGAAAAGGATGAGTGATAACCTCTCAATCAGATGGAGACTATACAGATTTGAATAGAAAAGAATGGGAGATGGGAGTGTCATAATTGGGTTTCACCTAACGTGAATTTTTACCACTATCAACTCACCGTCCGCTTTGTCGAACAGTTTAGGTGGGGGTTAAAAGGTGTCACTGCTCCAATCGTCAATCGCCAACCAGATTTTCAATATCTCATTTCTTGTTTACAGTTTTCCATTATTGGATATCACTATATATCGCTTCGCCAGGGGGGGGGGGGGGGGGGGGGGGGTTATAAAAATTTGTCACTGCTGCAATGGTCCATCGCCAACCAGATTTTCATTATCTCATTTCTTCTTGTTTACGGTTTCCCTTATTGGATTTTAAACATACACATAATTAACTAATTTCCTTGCCTCACATGAGATGTAATTGTATCAATCACTATATACGTTAGGTATTTATGTTTTATTTTACTTTTGTTCTTTTAAATTAGAAAATGTATTGGTATATAACATATCATTGTATGAACAAGACTTCTATTTCTCTTCATATCAACTTGATAAAGAAATTTATTTTAATAATAAGTAAATTGCTTAATCAAATACAAATATACTAAATATAATTGTTTAAATAAAATTTCATACCTGTATTTATTACGTTTCCAGAAAAGAGTTTTACTAAAATTTGTATACATATAACAATTGTGTCCAGTCATTTACAATTAGAATCTGTTTTCCATATCTCTAACTTACATACCTAGGATTAGAGCACTATGAGATAACTTGCAAGCTGCAATCATATTTCCTATTTGGACTTGTGAACTACCACCATTTGACTTGGCCCCACTTACCGTCTTGACAAACATGGCAAAAACCATAATAATAATAATAAAGAGAGTTAATCACAAAACGCATCCCTTTAGTTTGGGCCAGTTACATTTATTACCTGAAGTTTTAGATAATTGCGCAATGCATCCCTAACATATTTTAGCGCCACATGCTGAACGTTTTTGACCCATTTTTGTATATTTGGACCTATCAATATGTTAAATTTAAAAGGTAAAATAGACTTAAAAGTCTATGACATTACCTTTTAGTTAATTCTTAAGTCTATTTCACCCTTTCAATTTCCACTTTTACAGGTCAAAAAAGACAAAAATGGGCCAATATGGTTCAATGTGAGGCACCAAAATCTGTTAAGGGAGCATTCTGCAATTACTTAATATTTAGGTAATATTGAAGGGATGCGTTTTGCAATTAACTCTAATAAATATCAGGGTACAAGGGAATAATAAATTAAGCCAGGTACCTTCCATCAAGCCGCCTGTAAGTAAGACCAATTACTTCCAGTGCCCACTCCAAAATATCAAGCATTGACGTCCATTGACTGAAGATTAGAACCCGATGCCCACCTTGCATTAATGATGGTAGAAGCTTTGCTAATTCCTACACCATGTGGAAGATAACAGATGTAACATTCAGTTAACTTCAACGAAGATATTCATGACAAAACCTGATAGGCTTACCCGACATTTTGCAGAAAACATAACATGCTCATCCGACAGAACTCCTTTTGTATCTGCTATATCATGATAGAGCAATAGCTGCAGAGGGGATATTGCATATATGTCAACTGAATGTACAACCAAGTCTATATTTAACTACATGACTTTGAATTGCTAAGACAACTTTCAACAGCCTAAACCAAGACAACTTTCAACAGCCTAAACCAAAACAACTTTACCTTTTAAAATTCTTCAGTTACGAGGTAGCGGCAATCAGATTTACTATCTATTGTTCTCATGTAAAAGAAATTGAAATCACTATGAGCACTAAAGGATGCTAACCCTAGAATACTTAAAAGTTACAAAGCATGGTGAAGATAGGAGGCAAGCCAAAAGCCTAAAAATCAAATGGCCAACCTTTCCAGTTTGAATAAAAAGACACATACTGTCACTTGAGATGCATGATAAACTCTAAGTAACAAATATTAAAAGAAACAAAGCATAACACGACTATAACTAAAAGGAAGCCACCTATGAGCTAGGCGGAGAGTTAATGCTCTAATTCTTTTGAAATCAGGCACATAACCTTTTTTGGTAAAATTGGAATTGCATAGAAAATATCAAAATTTGGTGGAATAAATTGGCGCACTAAGTAGAAAAATCGGGCTTTGGTGCAGTAAATTAATTGTTTCTATATATAAATATATCCGATAACCTCTTAAACCTTCAGGTTGTCCCTCCTAATAGATCAGTCGCTAGACAATACCTTCACCGCCTAGACCCTCTTAGCAATTATTAGAACGCTGGTATTCATTAAAGCCTTAGAGGCTATGCAAATGTTATCTTTCTACTGTATTTATTCTGGAAAGTACAACCAAAAGCTTCAAACTTTGTTGTCACAAAGACCAACCCAAATCAAAAATCTCTATCAAAAAACAACTGGCACTACAGACACACTATTGAAAAATAACCTGGTGGATAGAGAAGTCATTGTAACTCTTAAGCTCCTCAATAACTCTCTCCAGTGTGCACTCGTTGCCAAATACACCTCTAGGATGCAATTTTTTAGCAAAACGAACAACATCCGCATCATTGTATATCCGCCGAACTAGTAAAGGATGATTAGCAATCTGTATTGGTTGTAAATGTAAGCATCGTTGGAAATTTGGAATCATGAAAAGAAATCAATACTTAAAGTTAAATCCATGACAAAATGAACAGCACCTTGCGAAACTGAACAAAATAATTGTTGATTTGACGCTTTGGAAGGGCAGCATTGATAGACTTAGCAGACCCCGACTTAGACATACGAGCAAATGAAGCTGCACGGTACTCCTCAATAGCTTCTTTATAAGCATCAACTTGTTGCTTATCCATGACAACGTACGTAACCTGCAAATATAGACATCACCTATAAAATCATTGTAAAACAGGTCGCAGACCTTGATGTAGCAACAATATACATCACCTATAAAATCATCCTGAAAAAGGTCGCAAACTTTGATGTAGCGAAAGATGCCTTCAAAATTAAACATGATATGCTTTTTCTTATCCTAGTACTTCCTTGTTTACCTTTTGTATCTTAGGAACTAGTTGCTGCATTACATCTGATTTCAGTCTCCTGAGGATGAATGGACCCAATATAGACTTCATTCGCGCAATCAATTCACCATCTTCTGTATTCAGAAATTTTTTCAAGTCCACATCTCCGGTTTCAAAAAGGTCGGGCAGCATGAACTCTAATAGTGACCACAGTTCCTGTAGTTGAAACAAGCAGATTAACATAGCAATTATCAACTTTCTGATTTCACAAAAATATCTCCATCTATCTAGATCCTGAATATTATCATCATGGTCTATTTAAGGTAATCTATGCAGCAGGACTGAGAAATGTTAATTAACATGATGATATAAATTATGATTTTACAATCACTTTAAAGAAGAAGTTAATAAAAGAAAAAGACTAATTTTGACTGAAAAATCTTAATTAACAGGATGATATAAATTACGATTTTACAACCACTTTAGAAAAGAAGAACATGAAAGAAGACTAATTTTTCCAGTCCACAAAAGCATATAACAATTATTAAAAATATATAGAAGGGGAAAAACTGCTTCTGGTAAATAAGAAAAAGTAAGAACATTAATCACGAAAAATTCAAGAAAATTTATGCATGTACATGCGGCTAAATCTTTTGTGACTATCCAGTCCATTTTAGTAATCAAATTGATGGCATAACATGGCACCGCTTTCCCTACCAGCTTTCTTAAAAGTAAATATTGCAAAAAAAAACATAATCTTATCAATTCCCCAAGACATTCAGCATAGCATTATTAGCATACATGTAAATCATTTTGTAATGGTGTCCCCGTAAGCATCAGACGCTGATTCGCATTTTTCGCAACAGACATAAGATTTTTCCACCTATAGCTACTTTTATCCTTCAGAGCATGAGCCTCGTCCATCAGCACACAACTCCATCGCAATCGTTTCAAAATTTTGCGGTCATCTTTTTGCTGTTCACTGTAGAATTAAGCATTAAATTTTACGGTAACAAGATTTAAATAAAACCCGATAGCACAGAGAATTGAGATAATACATTACTGATGCAAAGCTAACCTGTGACGTTCAAAAAGTGAATAGCACACTAGAATGACATTAAATGGTAGTGGAACACCACTTTTTGCCACAGAGCTTAACTCTTTTTGATATTGTGACCGTGCAGCTCCATGATATTGGAGAACATTAAATGAAGGGCACCACTTTGTCAGCTCTCTTTCCCAGTTTTCCAAAACAGATGCAGGGCATACAATCAAATGCGGCCCAGGATCATTTTCCAAATGCTTCAGTAGGGTTAAATATGTTATAGCCTAGAAAATGTTACTATTGTCAGCATTCGAATCCAATAATAATATACCTCTCAAAAAAAGTAATACAACAAAGTACAGCAAGTACCTGTATTGTCTTACCGAGACCCATTTCGTCAGCCAATATTGCTGCAAAGGAGTACAAAATAGAATCAATAAAATTGTGTCCTTCGTAAGGACCCCGATTATGTAAAGATGTAAGAGCATCATGTTTGTGCCAATTGCCACTCAATTATTCATCTTGAAGGCATATAAAATGAAGTCTTTCTGAGCGAGAATGTATAGTTGAGCTACATTTCATGATTAGACAGGGAAGAATCAATGGAAAATCCAACAGAATCACTATTATTCAAACTCATACTATCACAAGAATAAACGAGTAAGGGAATTTCGAAGATTATATTAAGTTACTTGATGGTATTTTTCAAATTACGAAAAGCCGTGCAAGACAAACATATGTACATCATACTTCTCTTAATAACACTTCATTAGTATTAACTGAATTCATGCTGTTGACGCATATACACAGACTGCAGCACAACAGAAAAGATTGAGCACAGGCAAATACTGAAAATCCCAACAAGATATGGCATTCTTGTTAAAATACTATAAAACTTCGTCCATAAAACACCCTATGAAGTTCAGAATTCCATATTTTTCCAGCATGTTAAATCCAAATAAATAATTGTAACATTCACTAGCTCAACTAGACATATTTCAAAATTCGTTTGATAACACAAAATTTCTACATAAACCCTCAATCACAGCAAATAAATTCACCAATCAACAGTCCATGCAACAAAAAATTCAAACATAACATACTAAAGTTCAAAAGACAATTACCTCCCGCAATCCTCTTCCTATACATAAACAACAGAAAGTTGACTCCAACAATCTGATACGGCTTCAAAATCGGCTTAAACCCCTCTTCATTCTCCACTTCCGCCTCACACGCCTCATTTATATCCTCCTACATGCAAAATTCAACAATCACAAAAAAATCCAAAAATCACAATTACAACAAAAATAAATACAAAATCCACCTGAGTAACAATCCGAACCGACGAGCTCTCCACCTCAGCGTACCTCTCACAAGCCACATTACTCGTCCCATACAACTCCCTCTTCAAATCCTCCGATATCTTCCCACACTTAAACAGCGCCTTATCGACGACATCAATCTCATTTCCCTCATCCCCAAACCCTAACTCACTCCCAAACTCCTCCTCCTCATCCTCCTCCACATCGAACTCCTCGTCCTCCGACTTGAGCTCAATCACCTCCTTCTCCTTATCCTTCCTCTCACTCCTCTCCACCGCCACGTCATCACTCCACTCATCCTCATCATCCTCAATCACGAACCTCCGCCCCGCCCGAGGCACCCCCGAATTCCTCGGAGCCTCGTCGAAATCGTCGTCCTCCAAGCTCTCCTTGTACACTTTCTCAGTGATGTCGACACAGTCGTCATCGTCGCCGTCCAATTCCATCGCGAATTTTTCGGGAGGCTTGTAAGCGAACGATTCGATTGGAGGAGGAGGATTTAGGGTTTTTGAAGAAGGCTTGTTGAGAAATTTCGAAGGATTGAAAGGAACTTGCTCCCATTCTTCATCTGAGATTTCATGATAAGGGCGCTTCATGTTTGTATGTATTGGTGTGTGTATCGGTGTGTGAATTTGGGATTTTGGAAACGGAGGAGAAGGGGGGAGAGTGACGGGGATTTAAAGCGCCACTTTTTTGTCGACCAAATTGAGAGAAAGTGGAGTGAAGAAATGAATTAATAGTACTATAAATTAATAGTACTATAAATTTGTTAAGCTCTTAAATTTGGCACAAATTAATTAGTAAATTATTTTTAATATTTTTGAATGTTTTTTTATGGAATTTATGTATCTTTGGACTAGTATATAGGAAGATGTTTTTGAAATTTAGACGTCGTTCAGCTTAATTTTAAAGTAGTTATAGTATTATACCAGAACAAGTTTTTCTGAGCAAATTTATTCTAAAATAAAAAGATCGCGAACCATTTTCTTAACCTCTCCGCGCAAATTTACAAGATGTTATGTTGCCTCCCTTGTTAAAATTTCTCTATAACCCAATCTAAAACTCTATGTCAACACCTTCAAACAATAATGGTACTATGAGCTTCATTCATCATCTTCGATCTGACTTCATGGAGCCGAATAAAATGACACTAATATCACTCCAAGCGTGGAAATCTACCTCGTCTAGTCCAAACCTGGTTCTTCATTCTTTTTGTCCAAATCAGATACTGTGTTATGTGATCATCCCGCGATCACTTGCATCTGTCGACGATCATCAGCTTAATCTTATTTTGCCTGTGTCATTTTATTTCGGAGCTAACACCCTGCTCCCGAGTTTTAAAATGGGAGGAAAGCAAGTGAAAAGGAAGTAAAGTTATCTAATTTTCACTCCTATGCGCGCTCCCGAGTTTTTTAAAGAGACGAAAGTGAGTGAAAGTGAGTGCAAATATAGCATAGTTTCACTCCAAAATTTTCACTCCAAAAGTGGGATGAAAGTGAAAGCACACTTACTTTCATTGGCATTCACTTACTTCTTCTCCTGAAAAAACTCGGGAGCAAAGCCTAAGCTCGAGGGCAGCCTATATATGATACGGAGCTGATATATTTTTATCTCCAAAGTACAGTTCGAGGTACTATATAATTACCCTAATAACCTTATCAAGCATCGAATCCATTTCATTACACTGCTACTTCCGATGTCATAGACATGAGCTAGTTTGTAGGATCATGCATGCTATCACTACGTGTTTGATGAAAGCTCTGAATCAATTTGCTCTTTATTGTATGTGATCAATTATAGTGCGCACATATGTGTCCTACAAGACTATGTTCTAATTGCTTAAGATTACAAAGAATTTTCTTTTAACTTAAAAATTTCATGCCATCATAAATTTTCTTATCCATATGTTTATTCATGTAATTCTCAATGATCTCATTTGGAATTATAATACATTTTGTTCTTATTTTGATATTTGATTTATGACGTAAGCTTTATTTGGACATGGTGCATACAAGTTTAGTATTTATGAATTCAACATATGAACTGGATATATTTCTTTCAGCAGATTAACATTTTTATTTTGTATATTTTAAAGTTCATAAACAACGCTTGAATTGAATTAATAAATAGGATGCACAAAAAACTTTTTCATAAAACTCTAATTCATGCTTGGGTCAACATAAGTAGAAAGTTTCTTGCGGTGGCTGACCACTATTAGTGTGCAATATCCTTAGTATTGCATGCACACACTTAAAACATAAATATCAAAAGGATTTATGCTCCTGTATAATTTCAGAGTCCAAAATTGTTTGGCTTAACCCTTGCCTCATGTTATTATATACATGTTTAGACTTATACAAAGATATGATTTTTAGTGGCATAAGGGCATAGTGCATACTCTATGTTCTTCTTTTACAAAAGAATTGAAATCTGTGAATTTTACCTTTCAAATTGTTGAGGATCTCCAATCGTCTAGAATCTATCCGGAAAATAATACAGAAACTACATACCATAAAGATAAGATTGCATGCTGATTAGAAAGTTTATTTAAATTGTGATATAATTTTTACCATTATGGTAATATAATATAATAACTACATACAATTTGAATTATTCGTAAAAACCTAAATTTATATATTAATGTTAATATATGGACAAGACAACTACAAAATAGTCGAGGAGGCCTCCTCTCGATTCGAGGAGCCTTAGGGCCTCAATTCTCAACCATGTTTGATAAATTCTAATTCAAGGCAGTAAATCTCGATACTCAATATGATGATTACACTGTTCTCATCACTCGCTTTCTATTTTGCCTATATTTGAGAATCTAATAGTGTTTGTTATTTGTATATGGAGTTTTCATTGTCAAGGTTCATCCCGAATTCCAAAAGCCTCTCAACTATGACGTGCGGTTTGTGTTACATGACGGAGGTCTAGAATTCGATTTGGATTCACGTGCACAACAATCATATACATCTCTATTTTTGGTTGTGGGTAAATTAGTTCTTGTTTCGTTAGTTGTAATTGTTATACCAAGCTTTTATTATATTGTTAGATTAGTATTGTTATTACCATTTCATGTTTATAATAAATATGTAAATATAAAAGGTTGTAAGCCTTATAGGAGTATATAAGTTTTTTTTCCATAATGGTACATTCGCATTGGCCGTTCTTATTATACAACAATATCCCACTGCACATGTACCTGGTCACGAGTATATTTATGGATGTGCTAAACACTTGCCGCTATATGTTCTAGCACCATCTCCACTCTCTTATGATATACAAGGTCAGCTCGGGGTACCACTTCAAGATGAGATCGCATGCATCAAGAATACTTTGTGTATATATGATTGAGATAGAACTCCCCACGCTACCTGACACAAGCTGCATTTAAGAAGTACTGGTAAAGGCCATTGTTGAATATCAAGTAAGTTGGTTAGGAAAAGGAAGGTATAGCTTTTTTGTTGATGAATGTGGCCGTGCAACTCATTCAAGGTTTAAAATATCCATAGATCTCGATGAGTACGGTTGATGTGATATTAAAGAAAATATAAACTTAGCTAAATTGATATGTCAGACGAGTAATTATGGCATCAATAGGAACACTGTTATACATGACCTGCACTTGCATGCATAACCAAACATTTTCAATACATGAGGTAACTACATAAATTAAGTTTCAGGAAAAAAGTAAGTTCTAATATCGGCTACCAGCACTTGGTATATCTGATTACAAAGCTAACTATTAGCAAGCTTATATCTAGAATTTACAAGTTTAAAATATTCAGGACCAAAGCTTTGTGGATTATGTAATTTCTTAGTTGTTTATAATATGCAAGTTGGATTTGTTTAGGAATGATCAATTCATCAAAAAATTAATTTATAGGCATAGTGTTGGAGGCTGGGGTTCGAGCGAGTTGTTGATTGCCAGCAGATGTTCAAGTTTAGTTGGAGTGTTTTTTTGCAGCCTTATAAGTATTGTGGGGATTTCTGGTTATTATTTATTAAAAGGGTCGTGCTTATTTTCTATAAGAATGCTGTTTATTTCTTTATATCATCCTCCTGAGATTTTTAAATTGTTGGTTCTGGTTTGATTTTGGTTTAGCTGTTGTGGTCCGTGCAGATTGTTTTTATTTTTCTTGGCTCGGTATGATGAGGCTGCAGTTTGTTCAGAAGTTATAGTAGCGTGCAGATGTTTGGCAACTTTGGGTGAGTCTGTTGATTTTGTTTTTTGATTGAAGTGGATGGTGCAGCACAAATTTTACCTGTGGTTGGTATGTTATCTTTTTTTTTTGACAAATATGACTTATTGCCTTACAAGTGAGTATCTGTTCTCAAAAATCTCAGGTTGAGCCAGGGTCGAACCCAAGACCTAGGACGGCAGAGGATAATCTCTTAAACACTAAGTTATCCAACCGTGTTTCGTTTTGGTTGGCGTTTGTTACAATTCATTTTTTCTTAATTCTTAGATTGACTCTGATGTGGTTATTTTGCTCTCGAGTTATTTGTTGCTTAAACGATTTGAGAAAAGATCAAAATTATTTATTCAATTTGAAGAAATTAAGTTTTGTTGCAACTGAGAAATTTTGAGGGCTTCGAGTTGGCTGCAGAGATATGCTTGGTTGAGTTCTAATCTATTGTAGACTTTCAAGTGCTCTTTTTTCCGGGAGTGTGTTTGTATTCAATGATATATTTTTATGTTTCTCTGATTGTGTCTGAATTCGGTGATATGTGGGACTGTAATTTGCATGCTTGGAGGCTTTGGGGATCAGATCAGGAGTTGGGTGTTGCTTGGCATACATTTTTTCCTTGAATCTGTAAACTTCTGAAGACTTTTAAAATTTCTTATCTTAGAGTGCGTTTGTGTTCTCAGTGGAATAGCTTTTTGACTTTGTTGCATTTTAGTGGCTTGGGGTTACATCTGCTACTTTAGTTCATTGAATGAGAGCTCTGCAGTGGGGGTTTTTATCTGGTGCAACAAGGATGTTGAATATGTTTTTGGGCTGGTTTATGAGGGTCTCTCTTGTGTGCTTGTCAAGCTTCTGTAGGAGGTATGATAAATTAAAATTCAAGGGGAGGGTCGTTTGGTCCCAAAATTTAACCCGGTTAAGCTCGACTTTTGGGTGTTTTTGGTTTTGGTTATTGGGTTTTTCTTAGTGGAGTGGGGTTTTGTTTTGGTTATTTCTAGCTGCTTTGATTGCTATTTATGTTACTTTCTTCAATCCTCATTTGTGTGGCGTTTCATCTGGTCAGTTAAATTTTTTCGTTCGAATTAATTTGAGTTCGAAGTTGATTACCTGAAAGTGCAATTTGTGTTATTTGTTTGGATAGTTGGCTTGCTGGTGGAGTGTTGTTGTCTCTCTAATAGAATTTGTTTTATAATTTTTATGCTTGTGATTTTGCTTGGACTTATTTTTTTTGTAGTTTATTTTGTGTTGTTTTCTTGGAGTGTGCTCTGAGAAAGCTTTTGTTGGACCTGAGAGTATTTTTTTCTTTTGGTTGTAATTTTTATTTTAAGTTATGAAATATTGACCAAGGCACAAGACCTGACGTTTCACACATAGACATCCATGTGAAGGTGCTAGGTGACGAGCACTACTTATTTTTCTTAGGAGGGCACTTGGCGGCCCATTCAGTGTAAAAACTGTGGGAGGCGCCAGGTGCTAACAACTGCCACAGATTCTAACTCCTAGACTTTGCGCTAGTCATTCTGATCACCCTAGAGAGGTGCCAGGTGTTGAAGATTGAAGAAAAATGCAAAGCAGAATGTGACATGGCACCTGGTAATGAATGTGAATGTATGGAGCGCCTGGTGAGGTTGTTAACCACTGGTGGCGCCAGGTGCAATATACAGGGACATTCAGTGAAGATTTCTTAATGAACCAAGTTATTTAACCATGGTTAAATGTGAAGCCTATAAATAGAAGCCAACTTCAGTATTATTTGAAGTTAAGAAACTACGTACACACAATTGTATTGTGCACACACTATACATAAATATTCTCCAAGAGCTTAGAGATTTGATCATTAGACTAGACAAGAGTATATTGTAGAGTGTGCGATGTAGTCTTGTAGCCGATTTATGAGTTGGATTTATAGCACCCTCGACGTTAACATATCAAACGATAAATTACCCCGAACTTGTTGGTTTAGTTGTTTCGATAAAAGACAGACTAAAATAAACATTCCGAAAATCAAATTGAATTGAACAAAAATGGATAATTTGGTACAAACGTATTCCATCCCCCCTTCTACGTCTAATTGGACCTAACAATGCAATATATAGGTGTCAATTTTCATATTAACAATATCATACATGTAACCTAGTAGCTCTCATTGATATTCATACACCATTGAGAGAGTAGTTTATCCCTACTATAACAGTTTTTATAAGTCAATAAAAACTAAGTTATGATTTTACATATTGTGTTCTTAATTCGATTTGATTGTATACACTATATTCAACCCCCATTTTATAGTGGTTCTAGGCCTAACAATTGGTATTAGAGCCAATCTGTTATTCTACAACAGTTTAAGATCCAAAAGGCTATACAATCATGTTTGAGAAAATACAAACACCAGTATTTAGTAGATATGAATCTATTAGCAAGGGTTCCGATTCTCAGGAAATCTGAATACTCAACATGGAAGGTGAAAATGGCTATATATGTTTCTAGAGGCTACAGATCCTGAATATCTTGATAGGATCTATGATGGTCCACACAAGCCTACAAAGCTTTCTTGGAGTTGGTGAAGAGCAATAGAAGATGGTTCCTAATGAAAAGAAAGACTAAACTCCTAAGGATATCTCTTCCATAAGCAAGGATGCCAAGGTAAGGTATTTACTACATTGTGCAATTGATAATGTTATGTCTAACATGGTCATTATTGCACGACTGTCAAAGAAATTTAGGATGCTTTAGAGATCAGATGCCAAGGAACTAAAACCATCAAGAAGAACATGAAAATCATACTCATACAGCAGTATGAACACTTTGACTCTAAGGCTGGCCAGTCATTGACATATCAGTATAACTGAGTTCTTAAATTGTTGAATGATCTGTCATTGGTGGACAAGGTGACGATCTTGAAAACTCCACTCTAAATTTCTTGTTAGCTCTACTTGAGAAGTGGGATCTAATGCCCATAACCATCAGGGACAACTATGATCTAGAAGACATGTCTCTTGATGAGATCCATGGGATGCTCAAGTATCATAAACTTGAGATAGAGCATTGGTGTAAGAGGCATGTTGGTAAGTCCAAGTCAATGGCTCTAAAGGCTGAGAGAAAGCTCCTAAAGAAGTTGATGTGAAGAAGAGCCACTCCAAAGGAAAGGCTCTAATTACAAAGTCTGATAATGATTCATCAAACTCTAAAAATGAATTAACTTTGAAAATATCACAGATTCTGATGAAGCTGATGATGATGGTAAGATGATGCAACTTGCAGCCCTGTTGCTAAAAAGCTTCAAGAAGATGGCCTACTAGAACTTCAAGAAGGGCAAGAAGTTCTAAGGGAGAGATTCAAACTCTAATAAAAAGATTTTCGAAAAAACGGAGGGAAGAGAATGCAGATCAGGGAAAGTGGACAATTCCAAGATTAAGCCTCCATCACAAAGAAGAAAGACCGGGGTGACACTTCAGATTCTAAGGATGAGGTAAACTATGCATTGATGATAATGTTGAACGTAGCTTAGAAGATTCTGAGATGAAGTTACCTCACCCAACCCTTACTTTTCATATTGATGATGGTGTAGAGTTGAGAATTTTTCTTAAAAATATGCATGTCAGCTATAGGGATTAGACTTTAGAGAATGAAAGAATAAAATCCGAGAGTCTAGATCTTAAAAGAAGAAACGACTACATGTCAAATTTAGTCAATATGCTAGAAGTTCAAAGAGAGAGAGAGAGAGACAATGTTGTCTTAGTAAAACAAGAATTATTGAAAAAGCATGCATATCTAGAAACTGAACTTGCTAAGGAGAGAAACATTATTAAAACATGGACTAATTTTGTTAAAACAACTCAGAATACCTTAGAAAGTGGTTGTTGGAGAGAAGGACTAGGTTACTCAAATAATCAGAAAACTGTCAAGGATAAGAAATTAGAAGCTGAGACAACAAGACCAACATTTACAAAAAAGGCTCCTAAGTCACAAAATCCTTGGTTTTACTGTGTCCCATTGTTTTAACATTCAATTTATACATATAAAGAGTATCATATATAGTTTGTATTATGATTATTATGAACTTAAACCCTCTTTGAATAAAGTCATGATTGATCACAAATTTATACATTCTAATAAGAAGTATGTTAGCATAAAATCTGATAAAAAGACTTCTGCTACAAACCCTGACATATTTTGGGGGCATTTGTTACTTCAACATCAGTTACTTCTGAATATTGGGATACAAATGGTGCTTATGTGAAGGTAATTGTGATGCTACTAATTTCACAGCTGATGTAGGTTGGATTGCTCGAGATATCATAATAATACTTTTTAGATTAAAAAATTTGGATATTTTATGTGTTAAGCGATCTAAAAACAAAACGGCTATTTATTTAACTCGTGCTTTATTTCACAGTCAGGTTATAGTTGACAGTACAGCGTTTGTCTGGTTGGTTTCCGATACTTATTTTGTTAAGTGTTTTGTTTTAATAAAACTATTTATTTATCAAAAAATAATACACAGTTATAAACAAGTATTTTTTATATGTGTGGGGCTTGATATGTTAAGTCCAAAATTTATTCAAATTTGTCGGGTAGAACCGATAACTTTTCAAATATAAGTTTATCGGTTTTTTTTATGGTGTTCCTATGGGCACATGTTAAGTACTAAAATTTATAAGTTTGACTCATTTTGATTGCCTCATATTTTTCTTATAAGTGATTAATAATAATGGATCCCCTTACATATACAGTAATTAACCACACCAATCAAAATGATTCAAAAATATAAAATTTAGTGCTTAATATGTGTTCATGGACACACAACAAACAAACCCTTAGTTTACAAGGAACTAAAGGCAAATTAAATTAATGGATAGTTAGGATTCATATACCCTTCTTCGTTGTGTTTTCTACTTTTAAAACTCCTGTCCTGTGGACGTACAGACGACAGTGGAAATTATGCAAGCAATATGCAATATCAAGTCAACCCAGTAGGGGTGTACGCGGGCCGGGTTGGCCCGGTTTTGGTTTTTTATCGACCCAACCCATTAAATTCGGTTTGCTAATTTTCGAACCCAACCCATTAAAATTAATTTATAACCCAACCCAATTTGTCATACTTCGGGTTGGGTTGGTTTGGGTCGGGTTGACGGGTTACTAACTACTAAATCGTTGTTTTAAAATTGGTACGCAACCTATAAATTATAGAGCATTAAAACAAGTTCGGACTTTTAAAGAATAGTAGCTTCACTATTGAACTCTCAAAGGCAAGTAGATGAATGACAAAGGTGCAGGGAAAATATTTTAAAGGAAACTCGAGGAAAGATACCAATGTTATAATTCAATTTTATCACACTAATGTTATAATTTTAATTGGGTAGTTATATTTCATATATATACAATTTTGTTAGATATATATATATATATTATCTATATAATGTATTTTTATTAAAATACCCTCGGGTCGGGTTGGGTTGGGTTGGCCAAATAAAATCTAAAACCATGCCCAACCCATTAAAATCGGGTTGGAGCCGATTCAACCCAATTAAAAAACGGTTTAAAATTTTCGGTTTGGTTCGGCCGAAAATAGGGTCGGTTTGGGTCGGTTTAAACGGTTTGGGCAACCCATGTACACCCCTACAACCCAGTATTTCAACCCTAGCTACTCTGTGGTTTTCAGATATTGCAATCCTATAATCATCATAATGTATATATAGTGAACTATATCATGAGTATGACTTTCATTCCATTAGTCACCGCCCCCCACAAACGGCCTTTTCAATCATCCGATAGTCCACCATCTGTTTATCATTGTCTTCATCATTCACGAGCTCAAGCATAATTATACCATTAATCTGCTTGTTTCATTTTATGTGAGTTGATGCATGACTAAGCAATTTAGGAGCGGTCTGATAAGCTTAAAATAAGTGTTTATTGCTTAAAGTAAAAATGAAGTAAAAGTTACATTTAAGTTAATACTTATAGGTAATTAAAGTGTTTGGGAAATAAGTAGAAGCTATGAAACAAAAACTAGTATTCTCAATTTTCAATTTTTAATAAGTACTTCTTGATTTTTTACACAACAAGTGGTTCTAACTCATAAATCTAGAAGCCGGGCCAAACACCCCCTACTCTTGCTTATTACAGAATTAGAGTAATAGCATATGTGGTCACTAGAATTACAGTAATGATAGTCTTTCAACCCTCAATATAGTAATTGTCTCCTGCAAGATCGAATTATCAACTGACAAATACATAAGTTGATAGCTTATTTATCTGTATAAGCATCCTCTGTAGGCCGGAGTGAGGTAATCAGGTCCGACGTTCTCGCGATAAGCCTGAGGAATACATAAAACTGGAACCAAACAAAGACCTCGGCTCTTGAGATCCACTTCTGTTTGTCCCCTCACTTTTCTATCCATTCCTCCCCATGGGTCCTGAAATAACTATATTATTACATTTCCACTAGATTATATCCAAAAAGAATCTTATATTGTTTCAAGGCGATTTATTTATAAGTTTGTGTATTCATATATCGAATGCAGATATGGTCTTATACCTTTATGGGGTTTGTCTTGATATAAGGATTGCTGAGTAGCTGCAAAATTTTCGAAAAATTGTTAGTGGACATTATAGACCAACTGTTGAAATTAACTAAACTAGTAAGATGAACAATTGCAAAATGAAAATTGAAGCAATCGACTCCATTACGTGTACTTGATCCCGAAGAAACTTTATATGATTGATTGCTTCCCACAGCACAGAAGCAGCGTCGGTCTGCAGCACCAAGTCAGAGTTTAGACAGATATACTTTGTGAAGAAACATAATGAGAAGGTATGTAATAACTAGTCTTGAAAAAAAAAAAAGCTTCTTAATTCTACCTTTCCAAAAGGAGATACAATTTGCTGAAGGGATGTTATCTTCTCCCTCCACTCCGCCTTTGGTACCTGTACCTAGATGTTTCCAGTATATATGTGTGTGTAAAAGAAGATTTAAAGTAGAATCTACGGTCTTTAAAACATCAACTAAGTACATTTACAAGAGATGAAAAATTAGCTCTACATATATGATTAATACCTTAGCAGATGAGACTGTGGAGCTCTCATGCTTAGGCTTCTTTGATGCCGTGTCTGAGTTCTCTTCATATCGTTTCTTCTTCCCTTCATTTGCGAGCATATGTGCCTTTCTGTTACTTGTCGGTGTATTGCATCTTGATGCAGTCGGCTGAATGAATTGATACACAAATAAACGAATAATAGCTAGCTATATATTGACTAATTATATGTACGTGAAATCCATAAAGAAGACAAAGCTTACTGTATGAGAGGCTTTGAGTGATTCCTTCTTGCAGTCGGATAAATTCAAGCTTTTCAAGATAGGTTTAGCTTCCTTGATACTTATCCATGGTTTGCTTAAATGACTACTAAAACGCGGTAAATCTGCAAAATTTATCCCCTTATTGCATGAAACATCCGGCACAGCACTGTAAAACTTGGTGTTATCTCCTACTGATGTACTGTCGATTCCCATGGGATATCCGGTACCATTAGTACTCATCGACCTTCCAAATAAATTTCCACTTGCACAAGTTTCATCTTCCAATTTCGGGTTATGAGGCAAATACGAGCTAACCATCTTTTGATTCGTTGCTGTACTGTACTGATCTGCAGCCGGGCTCAAGGAGATAAAGCAAGATGAAGGATTGAACTGGCTACTAATTTCTGTTTCGGGGGGAGCAATAGACCAGTTATTAATTAAATTCGATGCCTTGCCTAGCCTTTCAGTTTCAAACATGGAATTGCCGAATCCATTGAAATTCTTTTCCAAGCTAGGTATGTCCCAACCATTGTCGTCCATTTTCTTCAAGTAGTCACAAGGGAAATTTTTCAAGGAAAATGCATCGATTGAATTATCACCAACATCTTGAGTGTTGTGCAAGTCTCCGTTGTTCCCAACAGCACTTCTGCAAGTATAAACCATGATGAATTAAATACAATCTCCACAAATCAAATGGAAGCTAGACTCACTATTACAAAAACGGTTAAATTTAACCCATAATTTCCGGCCAGTCATAACTTAGTGGAATTTAGTATTTCCGGTCAGTTTTAATTAAATGTGACTGGTTAAATATGACCGTCTAAGTTTAAGGTCCGGTCATATTTAGCTGGTCATTTTTATCCGTTTTTCTTGTAGGTACTAAATACATGAAATTTACACTTACAAAAGGACCTGGTTCCACAAGTGATTATCAGCAGAATCCGGTACACAGCCTTGACCATCAAGTCTACCAGTAGGCTGCACCGTGAGCCGAGAGAGCGAAGCCGATGCAGACATGGAGATATCTTCCTCACACGACGAGTAACTAGAATTAGGGTTTTGCGGATTCCAGCTAGGGTTTGTAATATCCCATGCAGAGAGTGGAGCTGCATGGACTACATGCTGATGATTTCCAGGCCACCAGTTGGGACCAGAGGAAGATGTTGCAGCAGAGTTCAACATGGAGGTCTCTTCATCAGCCATGGCGGCTCCAATGGTGGAAATGTTGTTGGGAATTATTAAAGTTTTGGAAAAGTTCATTAGTTAGGAATGGGGATTGGAATGTGTACATAAACATAAAGGGGGTGTTATAAATCCGTGGAAGGTGACATGTTAAAGAGGTCAATTATAGGGCAGACAAATATATATATTGCCTGCATTTTCCACTAAAATTTTGTGGGGCATAGACAGCGAGAGTCTTTGGCCTAACATATAGCAAGACAATCCCTGTTAGTACCACTTTCTTATATCTTCTTCGTTTTCATTAATATTATTGTAGCATGCACACACCACATACATACGCATTTTCCTTGTTTCATTTTTCTTCCGACTATTTTGCACTAGCTAGTCACGGAGAAGAGAAGATTTCTGTGAAGCAATTACGATATAACCGCGTGTTGAGAATCTGTCCATCTAAAATTTTAAGATGTTAAAGGAACGTGGATCTTATGCTATATTTCAACACTCCTCCCCACTCGAAATCCCATCACCGGCCCATCTTTGGGACGTATCATGTTGAAAACCAGGTCATCTAAAACTTTAAGATGTTAGAGGAAGATGTCAAATGTAACTTATATTATATCTCAACACTGCGATTCGATCATCGTTTAACGATCATAAAAGGACTAATATCAACGGTTTTTGTTCTACACCGATAGATGTTGCGGTGAGTAAAACATATATTTCTTATAGCGTACATGGAGAATCGAATATGGAGTAAACGAGTTCATATAATCTAAAACTGGAGTGTGAGTTTTTGCTTACATATATAGTATACATCTACTGAAAAAAATATTGGACTAATAGTTGAATGTTAATTAGCATCTAGTTAAAAAAATACTGGATTAGTAGTTGAATCTTAGTAGTATATATCCAGCAAAAACAAAAATAAAGAAAGCATGTCGAAAGCATGTCAATTTTCTGCTATAACATGAAAAAAGCTTATGAGTTAAAACCTCCGATTTAAAAAATTTGTCGAAAGCATGTCCTCACATTTGTGGTCAAAGGGCATGAACTTGTGTTTATTTCGTCCATGAGAGTTAGCGGCGATAAGTCTTGTCAAACTAGTTTGAGCATTTCAAATAAATATTTCTTCAAACAAATTTTTAATTCTAAATTTACAAAGAACACGAAAAATTAGAGATTTAATGTGTTACTAGTGGTTCTTTCAAAATGTCAGAGCTTCCTTCTTGAACATATAGATGTTCTTAACTTAATATCATTTAATAATAACATTTGTTTTCTTTTATTTATATTCACTTCGCTCTCGTACTCTCTCCATCTTTTCTCTCAGATAATTTAATATATAAACAAAGAAAAAACATCAAGAGTTGGGTTGGAATTACAACGTATTAACTAATTAGAAATTATATATTATGTTATTTTTAGAAAATAATTTAAGAGCACTATTAGATATATGCTCTTAGAGACTAAATTATAGCTTATCCTTGATTATACATCACTTAGTTACCGCGAAAAGTTAATTTCGTTGACAAGAATGTCAAACTAAAAAGAGAATTCCGTAAGGAAAAGCTTGAGAATGAGAATCGCGCGATTAAGAGAAATTCTTGATTAATTAATGTACAAATAAAATTTACAAGTTAACATTAAAAAAAGAGGAAAAGTTTACTTCATATGTATTCTTTATTAAATAAACGACACTCTTTTTTATTCGGATTACCAAATATTAAAATATCAAAATTTGGTTATCATATGAATTTTTTACTAGCTGTACTACAAATGAAAAGATTTACATATTGAGATTTTGTAATGTATGGATTATTTCCCCAACAGAATTATATGGGGAAGAAAATTATTCTGTATAATTTTTAAAATTCAAACAATTTTATTTATGAAACAACTTTATTAAATTTTAAACGTATTTCAGAATTCATGAGATAAATAAGGAGTCTAATTGATCATATTACCACTCAAAACTATATTAATACAAAATTTAGGTCAATTCTTGTTTTTGATAGACCAAGCAACAGTAACTCTACATTTCCACATATTCACGAGCAAATAACTGATAGTTGCAAAGATAAATATAAGAGCTAGATAAATTACTTTAGTTATATATTCATGATAATCATTGTTGTACTTATTTATCTACTGTAATAAACTACTCATGTAATTACTATATATACTGAGATTAGTAGAGAAAATGAACAGAAGTTTGAAACCATTCTCATCGTATATTTCACAAGATTACGTTAAAGAGGCAAACTGTGATGATAATACATGACAAACTGCAAACTGCAAACTCCACTGATAATAAACCCGCTACCACTGCTATCATCACAATAATTATCCATGTTAGACCATATAAGAAACGGACCCAAACGGAAAAAAAAGGACAATATTATCTACAAAATTTAACAAAAATTTTAGTTTTGAATCAAATTAATTCAACTTAAAAGCTCTGACTAATATATAATTCGTCAAACAACTATTGAAACAATAAAGCCAACTAGTGTTACACATAAGTAATTTTTTTTTTCATATACGGAAATAAGTATACTAAAAATCTTATAATGTAATCAAATAAAGAAACAATATATATATACTCTTATTGATAATAAACTAAATAAATTTTACTTAAACTCGCACTTGTCGTGGGTCATATAATTAATGATGAAATACATAATAGAGGAAAAATAACTCCAGAAAAGGAGAAAATACTTACACGCCAGGTTGCATAGTTGGGATTCAATAACGCATGTAACTGAAAATATACAGCCACCTTCCAACTAGGGCTTTATATGAACAGAGCAACGGTGAAGAAAAACTGAAAACGACTCCTATATTAAAATACTCAAATGCAGTTCATTTAGTGAGGTTAAATAAATATACTATTTAACAAGTAACGAGTTTGATGAGCTCGATTCCAACCTAAATATATATATGTAGCCCTTATAAGCATGCATCTGATAGTGTACACCCTGAGGCGAGGTTGTATATATATATGGTATATGTCCATGTCTCAAACTCGCAAGTCACGAGTCAGGTAAGAGTGGGTACGAGATGTAGTATACGAGTATCTGTATATATATTTTTTATATTATATTTTATTCCTCAAAAAATATTAATAATTATCAAAGATATTTATATGTATCAATCAATGTTATTAATTAACAATATAAAAAATAATTTATAATTCTATCGAATAAAATAATTTAACTTAATAGACAGCTTGGAATAGTTTCTGTAATGGTAAAAAAGTACTCATCACTATGAATTCTTTCGGTGGAGGGATGGGAAACTTGTGGGGTGTTTGTTTCCGGCTTAAGAGCTTCTAATTTATAAGTTAGAAGTATCTATTTGTACCGTTTGTGTATAAAGTCAAAAAGTACTTATAAAAAGTTAGGAATGTTAGTTTTGTTTCAGAGTTTCTGTTTATTTTTCAAACACTTTAATCACTTATAAGTCTTAACTTGGTTCTAACTTCATACTCCACTTTTTTTATTTTAAGCAAGAAGGACTTATTTTAAACTTATCCAAACGGCCCAGTAACCTTTTCTGATCGCTTATAATCACCGTTAATATTTATCCCGTTATTTCTAACCCCAATTTGGAACATTTGGTAGAATTTGAGTTTTAAAATAGAGTAATAGAGTATAATACTATGTCCACAAAAACATATATGGACAAAGCTACCTGGACTCTATTATCATCTATACATATAAGTTATAAGTTACTTTTTATTAAATATGTAGGTATAACTTAATTTCACAAATATTGTCATTTACATTGAATATTATAGCAACGCTAAAATAAAAATACAATTTTTTTAACTAAACTAAATATTAAATAACAGCGTGATTTTGAGCATGGTCATGTACGTATACATGTTCCTATTTTGAACTGACCATATATGATGGTGATTAGCAGACATATAATCAGTTCATTCTGCTGTTTCCTTCGGGCCATCTATCTTGACCTCGATCCATGGAGATAACTCTCTCCTAAATCCAAGTTTCGATTAAATCGGGGACACCCTAGCTATCCTTGATGTTAAAGTTAAGTGATTGATTAAGGTCAAGTTGAGAATAAATTTAGCCCCGGTTTGTTTGGAGAATGAAAAAGTTGCTTCTGGTTTCTGCTTTTCCTGATTAGTTTATTTAATTAGGTAAAAACACTTTTAAGAAATTAAAAGCGCTAACTTCTCTTTCAAACTTTTTTTTTCCAAACATTTAATTAACTTATTTCTTTGTCTTCGGTTTTAATTCACCTCTTTATTTTAAGCAATAAGTCATCTTCTTTGAGATTGTCCAAAACGACCCCATAAATGCATGTAAGGAGGCATGCAGTGCCGGCTTCAGATCAACAGATCTGAGCATGAAGATGAAAGAGAAACTTAGACGGCACGTAATGTATTAGATTTCAAAAGATTCAGAGTAATCAACTAGCCCGAAATATTACTTTACAAAACACATAATCTTAATAAACAACATATGTGAGTGTTACTTGCCTCAACTATAAAATTATAAAGTAATATTAATTTCAACATCTAATTATACTTTAATCAGCGAGTCTTCTACCGAAAGGGACGAAGTAAAAGAAAAAGTGTGCATCATATAATATAAACAGGTAGGTGAATTCGAAACACATCAATGACTAATAAGCCCAATAAAATGAATCGAGAATAAATAAATCACCATTATTGATGAATATTAGTGGCAGCCATTGTCGTATTTTAACATGCTTTAGCTTTCTTTGTGATAGCTCTTCCGATCGGAACCGTATCTTGACACGTGTCACAACGATGGGCACGACAAAATACTTTAGTTAGATTAGATTGGATGAGACAAGTTGGATTTACTTTACAAAATGTAATTTTACATGAAAAGTTTGCAAGTGAAATGGTGACTAGTTTCTGAAAATATTTTTAATTAAATAAGTGGTGTCTGTTTGCTTATAAATATGCAGCAACTTCGCAAAAGGATAATAAAATATATGTGGTCTACCGCACGTTGGCTCAAATACGAGTGGCAGTACAAATTTTAATTGCTTTCATCTATTGTTTCGTGGATTAATACCGATCGAAACTGTGGTCCCCTAGGTGGAAGGCCAAAGAAAGGTGATTGTAAAGGTTGTATGACGATGACGCGGTCTGCGCTTGACCTATCACTAACGGGTTATACGAGGATCGATCGGTGGTGTTTTTTTTTCCTGCCAAATTTAGAGCGGATTTCATTAATATTTTGAAAGAAACTGAGTCGAGACAAATTACAAATTATCGATTGATCATGCAATCAGGTTGAAAAACAAATAAACGATCTAGATAATTAGTCGTTTTGTTTTCGGATTGTTTAACTACTCGAATACATATATTCAGAAAATTAAGAATGAAGATAATGAATTTCCAAGTAATCCAACCTACATCTCCATTGAAAATAGTAGCTTCACAATTGACCTTTACAGTAATTTCATGGATATTGCAAAGTTCAGAGGACTCAGCTACAAAAACTGAGCTTAGAGGCCTCATGTCATGAACATATATTTTATGTGAGAGGTGAGCACATGTCGTTCCAAATGCATCCCAGCTATCTGCTTGCCGGACACCAGTTATAGGATTGCTGAAAGTGTTGTTGATGCGATTTCCAGATCTCCCCATATATAAAATTCATTTCCAACACATCATACAAAGCGAGACACTCAGACAATCAAACACACAAACAATAACTCAAACAGAAGAAACCGAAAAAACCCAAACGGGTTTTTCGAGTTTTTTTCCATAAAACTCGATTTTATTGATGAAGTAACAAACAAAAGAGGGTGTTTATTGATTAAAAATTTAAAACAAGAAAACTGATTTTTTGTGGATGGAGAAGCCGTGGCTATGAATTGAGATTAGCATGAGAGAGAATTGAGATGGGAAGAAAGGGGATAGAGATGGAGTTGGAGATGGAGATGGGTAAGAGAGATGGATATGGAGATGAAAACGATTAGGGTTAGAGGGAGATGGGATGGCCAACTCTCATGGCGTGAGAAATTTTAGTAGAATATCGGTGGTATATACTTGGTCTGGTTTGACTTAACTTGACATGTAAAAAAATTAACCTACATTTAAGTTTATTAAACTCATAAATTTAACAATATTTCATATAAACTACGTGTATAGATTTATTTATAACTTTTCTTCCGTTACCCTATGTTAATATAGCAGAAGGAGCAATTATACTTTTTTTATTTTTCGCATCTACAAGAAAACCTGCAATTAAGAACGGAATATTTCATTGATAAATTGTCTGTAAATTCACTATTTTGTTGGCAAATTAAGTCTTTAATGGACTTATCGACAGAAGAGAGTAGTTAAATTACTGATATATTAATATATATGCATCATGCTACTAACCTTACAACAATTCCTTCAGAAAATTATGCATAACTTGAGACCAAAACAAGTTTAGTTGGAGCCATTCGTAATTCTTTGAATTGGCGAACTATAGTAAACTCTGGGGACAGTTGTGTAATATGAAAAATTTCAGGAAGTAAAATTTGAGAATTTAAAAAGTCAAAATTTTGTTTCGAAGATAATTAAACACTAAGATACTTAATTGTAATAAAAACAAAAAATATAAGAACAACGAAGTGTGTTGATTTGAATATTACAAGGTTTGGGCCCAAATTTTAGTGGGTTTTGGCCCGGAAATAGGTGTGGAAACCGTTTGACTGTGTTTAGGTGCATCACTCTAATAATCAAAATATTAAGTATCCAGATAGAAAACAACCTAGACGAGATACAAATACGAAAGTAGCTATCATATACAAAAAGTGCAATATGCAATATACGAAAATAACCGCAATATAAAAGTGAGATTTTGAGTTTATTCGATAAGATACGAAAATAACCTGTTAAATCTGCAGGTGTAAGGATGCATAAACTTGATTCTACGCGTCGATAGCTTCGTTTTGACTATTCATACGCCTCCATCGGATTCCAATAACGCCTTCAAATCCTCGTTTGATTACGAAGAACACGAAGAACGCAGCTCGGTTTCTCTCGGTATTCGTGAGAAGAAACTGGTGAAATGATTTTTATGGTGAAAATAAGTTACAGGAAAGTCTATTTATATTTACAAATAATTGGTACCCCTTTGGATCATTTATGATATGAAAATACGATATTTAATAGCTTTATATTAATAAAGCGGGGTCCAATCGGTACCGGTTTTCGAGATAACTATCAAAACGGGGAATTTTAAATCAATCATTGGTCTGCGGGTCCCACTTGCACGTATTTCGGTAAAAAGTAATATAATAATCAAAATATCTGGTTTTCACGTATATCGAGACAAACCAGATAATTATCAACAATTAAAATACCCGCAAAACTCCGCCGGACCGACTCCGGATCGAAAAAGTCAAAACACGAAAAGTGTCCGGAATATTCAAATTAGGCTAAAGGTGAGTTTTGTTGAAACTTCCGGGAAGAAAATTTGCTACACCGTTACGAGTGAACGGTTTTCAAATAATGAAATAATCAATAATTAAATATAAATATACGCAATTAAATCCGTAAATCGATTATAAAATCATCTAACATTCCATAAATCGATATGAAAATATCCAAATAAATTATATTTTCTCCTGAGCATATAGAAATTGAAATCTCGCACATACGAACACATATGAGCACTCAACTCAATAAACCAGATAATACAAGATTCATAAAATTCATATAATAATCCCATAATACTCATAACTCACGATAAATAATTAAACGAGCAATACCACAAGTAACACTTAGTCCCATACCACATATATTCACATAATTATCATTTAGAATTTTCAAAACAATATATGAAAATCAGTTTTGAAAATACAATTATTTATGAATAACACAATAACCCGGGGTTTAAATATATAAAACTTTTAAAACTCATTAAATTGGAATAAAATATTACATCTTATTCCCTTCTTTGAAGAAAATTACTTTTATAATAATAAGTAAATTTTTTAAAATCCGGGTCATTACAGGGATCGATGTAGAGTAAACTCGATTATTTTTGTTAGCAGAGTAAACTCGATTTTTAAGTGAGGAGAAAGATGAGAAAATTATTGTGTTAACTCGTTATTGAGTTAAGCGAGTTACCGAGTTAGGTCAGGGAAGCCATGTGATGAGTTTGAGCAAGCATGAGTTTGAGCAAGCAGTGAGTTGATCGGATGAAGGAGGATGAGGTCAAGGGTGAAGTTGGTGATTGTGAACTTACTAAGTTGCACACAACGTGTTTGATTGAATGTCACAAGAAAATGGCTTCATTGAAAAAATAATTGCGTCGAAAAATATAACACACACCGAAGATAGGTGCAGATCAGGGCCCATGACTTCGATACCATGACAAAACGTAAATGTATATATGCATATAACAAGCGTTTGTTATGTATATATGTGTTTGTTAGTACTTGCTTATTAGTAAAACAATGTAAAAGAAATCTCTTGTATTGCTAACTAGAAGCTCGTATTTACATTATGAGATAACAACCTTTAAATAGAAAAATGAAACTTGGACACTACTTAATCTACACTAATTTAGGTCACCATGTACACTATGATGTCATTACTCATATGCTGATTGGGGTGAAAATTCTACTACTAGATGTTTCTACTACGAGATTCCGTTTCTTCCTTGACAACTATCTCATTTGTTTGTGAAGTAAGAAACAGTCACCTACCTCTAAATCGGGTGCTGAATCAAATTATAGAGCTCTAGCTGACACTACACATGAATTAATTGTTTACGATGGTTACTTGAAGATATGAGTGTAATTCACGCTTCCGCCATTTTAATCTATTACATTTATAAAAGTACAATAAATATTGTTCACAATGATAATTTTTTTTTGAACGAACTAACCATATACAGATCCATTTTCATTTTATACGTAAGAAAGTATCGAAAGATGTTATTCTTCTACATGTCATCTCTAGTGCTGATAATACTGCAGATATCTTCACAAAACTCCTAGCAACTTTATCACTTTTGTTTTTAAAGTACCCAAGTTGATTCTTCAACCATCTTCGGTTTGAGGGGGGTTGGCTCTTAAAGTATATGCATCATACTACTAACCTCGCAACAATGACATCAGAATGTACAATCATGGTGACCTAAATTATTGTAGATTAAGTAATGTCCGAGTTTTATTTTTCTATTTAAAAGTTGTTTTCGAATAATATAAATTCAAGGTTCTAGTTAGCAATAGGAGGTTTTTGTTACATATATTGTTTTACTGTTCAAGCAAACACCTACAAATACATTTATACATAACACATGCCGCTTATATATATATGCACTTGCGTTTTGTCACTAATATCTATCTTAACAATGTCTTACCAATGGATTATAACTTTCGATGTTAACATTTATAATGGATCATCAACTGATATTACACCCCTTTGTCTTTAAAAGTTATCACTATAAGTAATTCTGCTAAAAGCGAACAAGAAAGTCCGATCACAAATAATATAATTTCGACCAAATATATTAGAATCTAATTATTGTCATTAAATTTTGTCCAATCGCTTGTATGAAGGTCGAATTTAGTAGATTCGGTCGAACAGAAGCGGCCACTGACAAGTTATTTTATAAAGAATTTTAGAATCATAGTTTTCCCGTCAAAAAATGGAAGTTTGACCAAAAAAAATCAAGATAAAAAGTGGCCGGATAAAAGCGAGTATCTACTTAAAAGCGACCTGTATTAAAAGTTACCAGAGATAAAAATGACTAGTTGGGTCGAATTTAATATAAAAAAAATTAGTTCGATCGAATTTAATGCCGGTCGCTTTAAACTTTTAAACTTTTTATTTTCCCTGCATACCACTCCAAAACGAATTTTTCGTTGCTAATAAAGCCAAAATTCCAACCAAGTTCCCGTTGCTAATATCCCAACAGAATAGCTATAGGAAAGTATATAAAATATTCCAATAACAAGGCTACAGAAAATTGTATGCATGCACATATGCAATGTGGAATTTATGGATAATATATAAATTTTAAATTTTTATTCCGTTGGTAAAAATTTCTTAAATTTTATTGTTGAGATTATTTAAATTCATATTTACATATTTATTGAGATTATTGAAGCATATATTAAATACTTAAATATTCCAATAAATATGTAAATATTTATATGATTAAATATAATTTCCACAACTTCAGAATTAATATTCTACTTTTCATCTTTTTTAAGTCTGTGTGATGGTTTTTTGAGTATCATGATCAACTTAGATAACTTTTCTTTTATATTAAGAATTATTTATAAAATATTAAATATTTATATATTATAAATTATGAATGTAGCAAGAATATGCTACAAATATAAAACCCGGAATAAAAGAACCTGTTAATAATATTTTCCCCTTATTTAATGCAGGTTGGTGGTCACGTGTTTGACTGGGCCAGAAAATTATAAGCTACACTGTAGCCATTTTGGGCTGCGATTCTCACGCTCAGGGCCGGCTCAATCAAATTTGGGGCCCTAAGCAAAATCTGAAAATGAGGCCCATACATATTTATATATAATTTTTTTGGTGTAATATAAATTTATTATTATAAAATCCTTACCTCAATGTTGGATGTTGAATGATGAAGATGAGAAAGGTACCAAAAAGGATTATAACTGTTTAGTATCTTACACTAGAGCCGCTGAAGAAGAGTTATGAACTGATGCACACAGTGAAAGCTAAAAAGACAAACTGAAAGAGTAATTTTTTATTCTTAATATTTTATCATTTATATAAACAAAGAAAAAAAAACTAAGTAATTTTAATATTGATAATTAACATTTACTTTAATAAACTTTGATATTACATTTAACTAGCAAAATTATTTATGACACATACTTGTCTTTAGACTTCTTTTACTTCTGTTACTATTATTTTTTGTATTTGATATTCTATACATTTTGTACATGAAATATATTGATAAATGGAATAATATTTTCATCACAATTATCCGTGATATATATTTTAATTTTTTTGAACAAATATTTATATAAATATGATAAATTTTATTTATAGAAACATGATAAAATAATTTATATTTCAAAAATATTTTAATTAAATGATAAATAATTTAATTATTCTAATTTTTAAATAATAAGTCATTTTATATTATTAATTAAATGTATTAAAGAAATTAGAATTGTTTGATAAAATTTTGTTTTCAATAAATTTCTTAATAAAACAAATATTAATATTTGTGTATACATATATATAAAGGGATTTTAAATTTTTGGGGCCCTTTTTGGTTTGGGGGCCCTAAGCAACTGCTTAGTTTGCTTTAAGATAGAGCCGGCCCTGCTCACGCTCACAATAAAAAAATAAAAATTGCAAGGCTGCTGGGTGTAATCTTTTTCCGCAGAGCATCTCGAACAACCCTCAGCTAAATAATACACACGTAAATAAAAATTATTAGAAATGTATGCATATAAAAATTATAAAAAATATTGAACTCGAACAACAAGTTGTTATCTATAATTTTTGTCAACTTCATGATGCTGATTATATTTGACTAACTTTTACAAACGTGTAACAAGATTTCCTAATCAAAATAATTTGATTTTGTTAATTTGTGTCTTATTTACACTTATTGTCTCTTGTTTTAAAATATTTTTCCACATATCTGAATGTCTTGTATTTGAAGCATTGAGATTTTTCCTTATGCCAACAATAATACTGTTCAGCATGCATGTCCAGTATTAGTATTTGTATTCTTGTAATGAACACACTTAGGAAATCTTGATTTTGATTTTTTGACTAATAAAGCTCCTGCAACAACATGTTCATTTTACTTACTCCCTCCGTCCCGTTTAATTGTATACACTTTCCTTTTCAGGACGTCCCTTCATTTTTATAAGTTACCCTATATAGTAAGTTTTTATTATTAAAAAATTAGAATGTCTCTCCCACTAACACATCATTACAAGTTAATTATTCTTTCTTAACTTAATTAATCACATGCTTTACTTATACAAATGAGAGGGACGGAGGGAGTATTTGTTAGTGCTCTTCGTTATTCTTTAACTTCCATATAACTAGTTAGCTCTGATAAACCTAACTCACTTATGTCTTTTGACTCTTCAATATGAGAATTTTGTCTCAAATCTTTCAAGCAAACTCGCAAACAACTTATCCATAACCCTTGCTATTGAGTAGATCTGTTCCCATAAGTCGCATTTTGTTCACCACAGTTATCAATTTGTCTTGATCTTTTATGATGACTTTTTCTTTCATAGATAATGTCTCAAAATCCTTTTTTAGATTAAAAATTCCGTATCTTTTTTGTTCTTTCATTACCTTCATACAATTCTTTTAACTTATTTTAAATCTCTTTCCTATTTTACAAGTGATGATTCATGTAAAAATTAATTCGACACAATTGCATGGATCATTGTTAATGGGCCGGCTCTTGGAGCCTTACTTGATTCTTCTTCTTGAGTCCTAATTTGATTTAATGTTAGATTGTTTGTAAGAGGCTGTATCTCGATCTCACTTTCAACCCATTTTCATACTTCAAATGAGCATTCATCTTGATAGACAATATTCAATAATCTTCACAATTAAATTTTGGAGAAAAAAGATTTGATTTGTTGTTTGAGATTATGACTATGCTTTCTCTCAAATTCTCACATGCATCTTAATATCCAATATTTAATAATTTGCACCATCAATATTTGGAAGAGAAGTGTTGTTTGAGGTCGTGGCTATGTTCTCTCAAACTCTCAGGGATCCTTTAAAAAAAACTATTTGTTAATTAATTAATGTTTTGTGTAAAAACCTTGAAGAGAATACTCTATATATAACAATATGTAAAAAGATTCTACATTATATATTTTAGCACATCAACTTGTTTGTTTGTAGATAAAATACCATTGTTACCCTTATAAAATAGTGATATAATATTTCTAAATATATAATTGACTATATTTTATGATTTTGGTATTCGGCCCGCAACTTCATACGTGTAGTTCATATTAAGATGATGCAGATTCTAAATTTTGACTTATATGATTAAATCATATATGATCACTTTTGCTGTTGTTTGATTTCTAAAAAGAGCAATTACACTTGTAATGGGAAGGTTAGCTTAACCTTATTCTCAAAAATAAGGACTAATTTAATTACGAAGAAAAGCATATAAAATTCTACATCTTTGTGAAGTAAGTTCTTATTTTATGTCAAATAACAAATATAAAATGATTCTTTAACATCTATATATTTTGGGAAAAAGTTATAAAAAGATGCATTTGTAAAAAAGCAAGAGCTTTTTTTTCTTTTTTTAAATAAACGGTTGCCAAACAGGAACAATGTATGATTGGGAAAATATCCAAGCATATATGTATTCTACTATTACTCTATTTATATTACTAGCCTTTATCCCGTGCTTCTGGGTATATAATTCGTAATTTATTATTTATAATTTAAATTTTAACATCATTTTATAAGTATTTTAGCATTAATGAATTAAATTTTAATTAAATTATATTATTCAAATGACTATATTTTCTCCCGTTAACTTGAAAATGGACAAACCCGAATAAATATATATACATATTAGGATTTTAGTACATTTCATCCGAATTTAGTACATGTAGATTTAAAAATAAAAAAATTCAGAAAATTCAAATCTTTTCCAAACATAGCCGATCGTGTAATACTTTTGAAAGATTCAGTAATCTAATCAATCGAATTTCAACGTAATTTTGTAATTTTGGTTATATAATGGTTCGTGTTTATATTGAAATAGAACACGTTAAAGTTAAAAAAGTTATATGAAGGTTCTTGTTAAAAATAGATATTAAAAATTGTATATTTATAATATCATTATAATTTTTTTAATGAAATATTATATGATAATGTATTGTTATGAGTGTTTTTAGTATTTGAAACTGTTTAATAATGTAAGACTAATAGACTTTATATTTGTAGACTTGTAGTATCAAAAGGATACTACCAAACTAAAAATATAACTAAAATCTTAGATTACAAATTATGCCCATATTAACTTATTATAATATAGTATAGATTAGGGTAACATGACTCTTGAAATAATTTTTTACGTCGGTCACTGTTGCATAAAATTAAGACTGAAGTGAGAAAAATATATTACCTAGATATCTCTTAATTTCAATTATACAGCATCTGGAATCGTAGTGGTGGACACAGTCTTACACTGACCCATATCCACATGGCCGAAGAAATGCATGTGTTGCTGAAGTGCAGACACATATGCAGTTGTCTGTATGCGTATCATGCATGAGTTATCCTGATCAAACACTGTAACATATTACATGAAAAATGTTAGGTATTTCAAAAACTCTTCTCAAATTTTTTTTCCTAAATCACAGTACTAATTATGTCTGATTGGTCTTCTCATACTAATAATAGTGGCGCTCCTGTATACACATCAATCATCCAATTAAAAATAGGCATATGTCTGTCATGTTATTTCGTAAAACATTTTGGGAAAAAAATTTGGTTACACAGCCAGTAGCGAGACTGTATTCTGCCCTAGAAAACTCATCTAACAAGTTTGATCCAAAACTTGATCGACACATTTTGAATTTTGAAGATAAATTAAAATTCTCTCGCAGCTTAAAAATTCTGGAATTCTGCTATACCTTAAACCTATTGGGCCGTTCATAAATTTGGTGTTCACAAGTCAAGTTTGTCATGCTAGCTAACTATTAGCTACCATGCAAATTAAGGTTAAACATAAATGTTACTCTGCAAATAATTCGGGCCCTCAATCTGCAAAAAAGGCAAAGAGATACAACGCAAAAGATAAAAGAGAAAACTTTTGAAGGAAGAGATGCATGAGTGCAGTAGCGGACAAAGTGGTGAAAGACAGGTCATGACCTGCAAATGATAAAACAGAAAAGTGAAAGCAAGCAACAATAATGCGAATCAGCTTGCATTTCCCGTGAAGTAGAATATATTAGGGTCCTCACTTTCAAGTTTTTCTTGTTAATTAGTAGCGAGTCTTTGGCCAGCCGGTGGTATCATGGAAATCAGTAATTCTATATATATAATAAATTCGTCGTATGTCTTAAATAAATTTTATTTTATATTAAAATTTAATTTTTGGTGGAGAACTTCACGTCTTTTGGTTAAAATAGTTGTTGCTTTGTTTTTCTGATAGGGACACTGCAGATTTTGTTGCCGAAAGAGATTTTGTTAGGAAATTTTTGTGTTAAAACGTATCCTTTTTTTGTACTCCGCTTTGCGAAATAGTCAAATAAAAACAACTAAAGAAGTAAAGAACCGATACACAGGATAGCTATGGAACTTTCGTGGAAATAAAAAAGGATATATAGCTATGCAACTTGAAGATCATAACTTTTCTTTTTAAAACGTGGGCACGGATTTTGTGAAATAGTGAAAATATATAAGATGATGATTAATTATTATTATTCGATCAATTTAAATAACAAGAATTCCAGGACCCACAATCTTGTCATTTGAGGCACTCTAATGATTACTAAGATATCTAATTTAAATTATATTTCAACTAGGGGCAAGATATACGATTTAACCGATCTTTTTTGACATTCTAATTTAAATATATATTATAGATGCTTTTTTATATTGGTTTTTTTTTATACAAATTTTGGAATATTTAAACGGGCAGTACCTATGGCCCTGTTTGAAAATTAGAGATTTGGGGCAAAAATAGAGGCAAAAAGCTAATTTTGAAAAAGTTACTTTGAGGAGTTTTTTGAATTAGAGGTTTTGGTTTGTGTCAGAAAAAACTAATCAATCAGCTATTAACCAAACAATTTTATGAGAAACAGCTAATTCAATCCGCTAGTCAAAACATCTATTTCAATCCGCTAGCCAAAACATCTAATTCAATCTGCTAACAGTTAATCCCCAAACACGGCCTATATTTCAAGTAATGTTAAGATTAATTATATACTGCTGATTAAAACAAACTTCATTGTACTGAATATATGTCAAGAAAAATAAGGGTATGTTGCATGCTACTTAAAAATTGTCGGTAACAAAAAGATAAGGGAAACGCTATATAAGCAAAGACCAAGCAAGGACTCCTTACAGTAGCATCTATCTTCTCACTCATTTTTATAATCACCTCTATTCAATATAACTCAATGGGTCTTGCTTTGCGATTGATTACCACTCTTTTCATGGTGGTGATGCTTCTCATGTCCGGTGGTAAGCTATTCACAAATCTTGCCTTTCTATTTTCTCCCAATAGTATGAACTTTAGTGCAATTACATGACTATAAATTAAATTTGTGTCGGACGGAGCAATATTCGTCAATTACCTCCACGTTAGTATGATATTATTTATTTTGAATATTGTTTTCGATGATAACTCGTGTTTCATGCAAATTGTATACTAGGAATCCGGGAGGCAGAAGGAAGAACATGCGAGTCACAGAGCCACAAGTTCAAGGGTACATGCCTGAGCGAGACCAACTGTGGAAATGTTTGCAAGAATGAGGGCTTTTCAGGCGGCAACTGCAGGGGCCTTCGTCGTCGTTGCTTCTGCACACGACATTGTTGATCAAGCTGTACCGGATATGCAAGCTAGCTAGCTGATTAAGGGAGTCGATCTGTTCGTTTGCATCAAGATCTCTAGTTGTTCATCATCTTGCTTTGTGTCACAGTCACTGTAATGTATCTCATAATGTTGTGTAAGTCCTTCAAATCGTACGTGTTGATCAATGTTGTGTGTTGTGTGTTTAACTTTGGGTTTTCATATGTTGAAAATAAGTTACTCCCTGTCCTGTTTTTCACTTGTTGGGTTATTTCTTGTTTCGTAGATTTTACCAGCCAGTTAAACAAGTTGGGATATGCTTTGATTAAATGGATCCTGAAAAATTCCCTGATAGATGTGTAACCAAAACCAAGTAAAGTGATTTAAAAAAAGAAAAGTAAAAAGTTATCATTCAAATAATGCAGGAAGGGCATGTCAGAAATGAAGACCCACAAACAGTTTGGTATTTTGTTGCAAACACAACAACAATTTTTGCTCAAAATTACTATAAATTTAAAAACAACTTTTCTGTTAAGCACGTCTTGAAAAAAAAAATTCAAAATTTTACGGAAAATATTTCAATATCAAACGTAATAAAAAATATTTCATCCAGTGAACCATTTGTCATGTACTCAAACAAGGAGCCTGAGTGTATCTTCTATATGTAAAAGCCTTTCAGGAGGTGATGATCGGACCCGGCGAATTTTCACACTACACGAATATATGACACGAAAATTTAGTGTTTGTGTTTCATTTTGAGTACACGACACGAAGTACACGACTGAGATGTCGTGTCGGTTTTGTATTTACCCTTCGGGTACACGACACGACACGAGATACACGAAATAAATATAATTTAATAGTTAAATATTAATATTTAATTATATATATATATATATATATTTTTATAATAAATATATGTATATTTTCTTTTAAAATAATACATAGTTTATAATATTGTAAGTGTAAATGATTTAAATATATACATTTTTTACTATTTTGTAAATTTTTTGCCTAGAAATCTAATATTTACATTAATTTATATATTTATTTATATTTATATTTAAATTCGATTTTACACGAAACACGATACGAGAACGTCATGAAAACGGAGGTACACGACACGAAAATACACAAACGCTAAACGGGTCGGTTTTGTGTTTGATTTTTGAGTACACGACACGAAAAGATACACGATACGAAAGTACACGATCTGCACGAATTGCCAGGTCTAGTGATGATGAATGCTACCAATTTCAGCTTCTTTGTGACGAAAACGTATTGGCATCCCAGATATGTTTTTCAAGAAATGATCTTCAACTTTTTTTAGAGAACTCCTTTAAGGCACTTTTATGTTTCTGGTTCTAACGACGAGCATAATTTTCTTTTAACATTTTATCTTAAATTCGGTTTTAAATTTCAATTTTTGGTATTAACTAAATGAAAATCGGATCCGTTTCGATTTCATTAATCGAAAAAAAATTCGGTTATAAGTGAACCGAATGCACACCTCTAGTGAGGTTGCACGGAAGAAATCTTTTAACCAATCGGTTAAATCTTAGGACCATACCTGAACAGAACAATACTACGTTACGTATCTCAAATTATTTTTCTAAAATTTTCCCAAATAGGTGAGTCAATTTGGGATGATTATATTGGTGAGATTGATGTTTTTGGAGGGGTCCATATCCATTTAATGACTCAATATTTAATAAAAAGATGTGAAATTTAGGAAATTTTTGAGAAAATATTTTGGGCTACCTAACATTTTTCATCTGAATATCTCTTAATTTTAAGAGTGTTAATTATAATTATCCATTTTTATTTAAAAGAATATATTACTAATATCATCATATTTTTTAATTTTATTTATAAAATGCTTACTATTTTCTAAATACTTTTAAGTTTAAGCCAGCCGAATATGATTTTAAGATCCCGATGTAAATTTAGAGTTATCTCCAAGAGTCTTTTTATTTGAACACTTAAGTGGAAAAATAAAGAGTCATCATATCCAAAATAGAGCTCTATGAGACTCTTAGAGGCTCTTTATAAGTTAAAAGCTTTCTCTCCTCTTTTGTTGGAGCCACAACTTGACTTTTAACTTATTTTTATCAATAATTTTTTGTCTCTTCCATTCATCATCACTTTTGAATTTAGATCTTTGTTATATATAATGGTATCTAATATGAATAAGATATAATATAGAGGAAAAATATAGAAATCATTATTGGAGTTCATGCTTCTAATGTTATGTTAAATTGCTAAGAATCATAATTTTTATATTATATTTAAAAATCAATTAGGAGACTGTCGGAGATGCAATAACTATGAACGCGCAGCAAATTAGTTTCCTTCTCTTCTCTACTGAATTATTCCCTCCGTCCCACCCATTTATTTACACTTTCCTTTTTGGGTGTCCCACCCAATTCTTTACATTTCAAAACTTACCAAAAATAGTCAATGGGTCCCACCACTTCTTCACTTTTCTTTCCTTTTCACACTACTTTTACTCCACTATCTTCTCTTTATACATTAAAAATCAATGGGTCCCACCACTTTAACCACTTTTCTTCCTCTTTTCCACTATTTTATACATATTCCTTAACCTCCGTGCCCAACCCATTTGATAAGAAATGGGTGGGACGGAGGGAGTAATTAATCAATCAATCTTAACTAACTAGGTCGATCTATTCATGGAATCTGGAATAGATAGAATGATTCAACATAACATTAACTTTTGCGAAGACTTTGATATGATCGTGAGCTCAGCCATCTCTGCTGTCTACTGTTGCAAAATTAGAGAAGTACTCTTAACAATTACTATGTGTTTGAAATTTCCAAGTTTCGCCGTATTACAGAAGTCAGATTAATCTATTAATACTTAATTGTGTTTGGAATTTTATATCAACCTATAAACAATTGATATTTGAAAAAGCTCTCTCGATGCAAAAGTTTGAAAATTATATATAGCGTGCGTTTTTGTGTTCATACAGGCTACAGCTAAACATACAAAAAATGCTTTTAAGTTTGGGAGGAAAAATAAAAATTTATTTAATATAAATTATACGTAAGTTTTAATTAATTAAAATAATATATAGTACTACAGATTCATCTGTACTATGAACGACCTTTCTCAAGTCATAGAGCTCAAGTAATCTATGACGCATCAACTCTTAGTCATGAAAAATTAATTTTAAAAGTTTTTGTAAAAGCCAGAAGTTTTTATGATCAGAACAAAATATATTTTAATTATATTTCTAAAATAAAATATATTCTATATATTATATAAAATATTACATAATCTTCAAAAATTTGATCAAAATTTAAATTATTATTTTATGATGAAAAACTCCGCGTAATTAAAAGTCATAAGTTTCATTTCAAGGTTTTCAGTCAGAAATAGTTATTATGATGGACAGATATCATGCCAAAAATTATACGCCACCATACATGCACCACAAATTAAGTCCTTAGTTACATATAAAGATAAGATCAGTTGATCTCAAAATCATGTACAAAAAATTTAACTAAATATACAGCGTTGACTTGCATGTGGATTGCATGCAGGATGTATCCAAATCTGTAGGAGCATGATCGAGAGCTAGTCATGATTTCAGATTCATTTCATTTGATGATCTCTTATAAGCTCGTATCTGATCTTTATAGTGAAAGTAATATGGCGCCTATAAGAAGTTACAAAATGAATTTTATTAATAATTTGACGGATTTGGAATATCAAAAACTGACATTTTGTAATTTATCTGATAATAAACTATACAATTTATATTATCACTTCAGTTTTGAGAAAAATAAAATTTTCAAAATTCACATATTAATTAATGATTAGATTTCATTTATGTCTTTGTATGGCTTACGCTAATTTCTAAAATGAGAAATATTGTTATATATTTTAGAAGATAAAAGCTAAACTCTGACCATTCGTTTAACAAAAAATTGATCAAAAATTAACTAACTTTTGAAAAGGAGAATTAAAACTAGATATTAATCTAAAAATTTGAAAATTTGATCATATATATATTCGAAATTCAATATAACGTACAGCTAATACTTTATTTAAACAAGATACAATCTTTTAACAAACTCTGGTCGGGAGTATTTCAGGCTACGGATTTAGACATTTAGTGCACTCCAATGTAAGCACTGGCGTACTGTTGAACATTGCAACAAAATCATCATCTACACCATTTTATAATTAAAAAAAAAGTTAAAAACACAACTGTCATTGCTGCATTCTTGACTTTTAAATATTCAAAGATTTCACAGAATTAAAGTAACGCAGACTATTCTATTAAAACAAATACAAAGCCAACCGTGGAGAAAAAGTCTTCCCTTTTATAGTAAACGCGTCCAAAAAATAATTGCCGAATAGCCCTATAAAAGGATATGATGCATGCAGCAACTTTTTATAAACCATCTTCATTCTTCACTGCACTAAGTACTAAAAACAATGGGCTCTGGCAAATATAACTCTGCAGCTATTGCAGCTACTCTTTCATTGATCTTTTTCTTCTGCATGTCATGCAATGCTCAGCTATCTTCTTCGTTTTATGATACTTCTTGTCCTAATTTAGAAAGTACTGTTAAGACAGAAGTGAGGACTTCGATATCTGCCGAGCGTCGTATGGCAGGATCACTCATTCGGCTTCACTTCCACGATTGCTTTGTTCAGGTGAAATATTAATTTCAGAATTATTGAGGCCATTTGGGTAAACTTATTTTTTTAATGCTTTTTTACTTAAAGTAAAAAAAAGTGAAGTAGAAGTCACAAGCAAGCTAAGAGTTATAAGTAATTAAAGTGTTTGGGAAATAAGTAGAAGCTAGTATTCTTACTTTTTTTTAAGTACATCTTGACTTTTTACACAAACGGTACAACAAAGTGCTTCTAACTTATAAATCCAGAAGTCGGACTTTTAAGCTTTATCCAAACACCGCCATTATCTTGCAGGACTTTAATTTTTTTCAATGTTGCTAAAGGTTATGTTACTAATAAATTGAGTTTGTGTATAGGGTTGTGATGCATCAATCTTGCTTGATGATTCTCCGACTATTCAAAGTGAGAAAGGGGCGACTCCGAATAAGAAATCTGTAAGGGGTTTTGATGTCATTGACAGAGCCAAGACTGCTGTTGAGAAAATCTGCCCTGGAGTTGTTTCTTGTGCCGATATCCTTTCGATTGCTGCTCGGGATGCCACAGTTTTGGTATGTCACTTGTGCATAGATGCATTTGAGCCAGCTCCTAGCTGCATGTTTTCTTCAAATTTCTTGTTTCCCAAACCTGAACTCATATGTGTAGCTAGGGTATTAATAAGTTCGTTTCTCACTTAATTACTTGTTTATCTGATTAGGCTGGTGGTCCATCATGGACTGTAAAGCTGGGAAGAAGAGATTCTACAACTACCAATTTTGCACAAGCATCCAATGGTCTTCCCTTTTTCCGTGACAATCTTCAGAAACTTATTAAGGACTTTTCAGACAAGGGCTTCACTATAAGGGAGATGGTTGCTTTGTCTGGTAAGTAACCAATAGCACATAGTGGCCGTCTACTTAGCGTTATTTTTCAGAAATAAGGGCTTTTTTTTTTGAAGAAAATTACATGAAACTCTACTTTTTATGAAAAAACCTCTTATTTTTATGCTGCAAAATGCATATGAAACACTTTCATAACATTTATATCCCAAAAAAAATATAAAATATGCAGTTAAAAAAAAAATAAGCCCTTAATTTATGTCCCAAAAACACGCCCATGGTATCATGACTTGTATTTTCTGATTGTGTTCATATATACATACTTGTCAATATTTGAAAATGTAATGAAATTTGGAAATGTGTACAAAAATTGCAGGTGCACATTCATTCGGTCAGGCACAGTGCTTCACATTCCGCGACAGAATCTACAACAATGCATCAGACATCGACGCTGGATTCGCCAGCACACGCAGACGCAACTGCCCTTCCAGCGGTTCAGATGACAATTTAGCACCGCTTGATCTGGTGACCTCTACTTCATTCGACAACAACTACTACAAAAATATACTCCAAAAGAAGGGACTTTTAGAAACAGATCAGATCCTTCTAAGCGGCGGTTCAACAGACGACATTGTCAGAGACTACAGCAACAATCCTACTACATTTAAGAATGATTTTGCAGCTGCCATGGTCAAAATGAGTGATCTCAGTCCCCTCACTGGTCAATCTGGTGTGATTAGGAATATCTGTAGTTCACTCCCATCATAATATACCATAAGTCATATTAAGCATGCCAAGATAATCGAGTCTTATATATATAGCAAAAAGATATAAGTTAAAAAGAATTGTTTATATATGTAGCTACGAATGTTTGCTTCATTCTTCTGTTCATTAATTGTTTTCTTTTCTTCTTCTTTGTGTGTTGTATGTTGTATGTTGTTCAAATCTTTCACTCTCTCCTTGAGTCAAGTGTATGTAATCACAATTATTGATCAATAAAAGAGTTTGTCTTCGTCTACATTATGTGTTTATGCTTGTTTAAAATGCCTGTGATAATTCAAAGTTCATCAATTGACAGTGAAAATGAGTAGATAAATGTTGCACTTTTGATCAAGGAAAATGCTTGGTTTATAAATAAATTATGAACTTATTTAAAATTTGAGGCATTTGATGAAAAATGTTGCTCCAACAATGTCCTAGTGATAAGTGATGCCTTATATCACTAGGACAACCTTTTCAAGCCTTAAAACAAGGCACCTCTCTCCTTGCCCTATTCCATATTATAATATAAAATCTCATATCCACTCTCTTTCTCTCTCTACTTTATATTGTGCTTTAATGATGAAAGAAAGTCTTTAACAATAAAACATTAAATATATATTAAAAATAAGGCATATTGTTGGAGTTGAACTTACATAACTATGTCCTAAATTACTAGGACATCATATTTTATATTATATTTAAGACTCTAACTTTGTTGGATTTGCTCTTATAAGATTATAGTTCCACTATACACTTTTCGAGAAGTACAAAATTTTTGTTTGCTCACCAGACTAAGCTTGTGTTTCGCGTTGTTCTTGCAGACAGTAACAACAGCTTTTTCTGAAAAACAGGTGAAAAATTTAAAGCAGATTTTTCGAAGAACAGATTTTATCTAAAAATTGTTTTTGGAAAAAGTAGTTCTTTCCATACTTTTAAAAAAGCCGCTAGCTTTTCAGCTTTTGCAGAAAGCTGTTACAGATTTAATATCAAAACTCACCAAAAGCATTTTTTTTATATTATAAATTCAAAATAAGCAAATATTAAAAAAAATTACCAAAATTTCTGCAACAACAATTTTTCTACCCGCACTTTTTCTGCTAGCACAACAATGCGTAACAGCACTATCAAACAGACCCTACGTATTCCGACTTCACAGGTGAACCATCAAATTTAGGGCAATAAATAAGCAAAGTCTTTCATGAAAAGAACTCAAATTCAGCTCATTAAGAGAAATCATTTTTATTCGTCAACAAAAAATAGCAAATCTTAAATAAGTTCATAATTTATTTATAAACAAATGATGTGTAAGTGTATCATTATAATCATAATTATATACCAATTTGAAAAGAACTTGTAAAATTATCAATTATTTTTTATATATTAGGATTGGTTGATTAAAAATTAGGAGAATTGTTTGTTAATTGAGTATAAGCGTGAGTGTGTGATTATTAAGATAATTTAATAAAAATATGCATACAACTTATAAGTCTATGAATTAAGTACATTTTATGAATGAGGAATGGTAAATACAAATTGTACATGGATTATTTATGGACGGATCGACTCTGTTCGACCTTGACGAGTACGGCTCAACTCAACAAACTATACATTCTTGAACAGTTGTCGTGAGTTCGAAATACTTTTCGAATTAACCAAACTATATATTAGGAGATATTAGCACAGATAATGAATAAGAATGAGATGCACTAAACTGATTTATTTTCTGGACAACTTGGAACTAGCAGAAACAGGAGTACTGGTCTTCGATATCTCTTTCATTCAACACGATAATAAGTACAAACAAGTCGTTTTAATAAAATATATCTGGTTGTTGAGATTTATTACGGCCGAAAGCGATCTCCCAATTCGAAGTTTAAATAAAATTCTATTTTCAGTGGACCTAGCAAATATATATTGTTCTGCGGCAGACACGTCAGAGTCGTTTATCAATCGTAATTCGTAAGTTGTAGCTTGTAAGCAAGATAGTCGAAAATATACGTATAACATGCATCGCATATAATAACCAAGATGATATTACTTGACTAATTTTTTTTTTTTTGACAGAACTTGACTAAATATTTAGTTAAATAACAAGACCGAAAAGGAAATATTTCATCCCAGATCAGATATCAACTATCTCAAATTAATTAGACAAATAATTAAAATATCCATATCAGAATATATTACTAATGAAAAAATCATTGAATAAATTAATTTTAAAATTTTGATATATATTCAAGAGTGTTAGAGTGTCATTAAATGAAAATTGATTCATTTAAAAAAAAAAATCATAAGTTAACATTTTTTTCTAAAGTAAAACTGATGTAGAGGTAACTTCTCATATTTTATTTTAAATCTGACCGGAAAATAGGTACCGCGTAACTGGGACATTATAACAAAGATGCTCTGCATGCTCTGCTAATTAATCCACTCTTTCTAGACAAAAGATTGAGTCACTTAATATTACTTTTAGCCTTTCAGTGCTGTGTGCAACATCAACAAAATTAATTAGACGCGTTATGTTGAAAAGAATTTTTCGTTAGTACGACCCGACTCAATATTTTGTAAATTGCAATTTTATATTTTGATTTTGAATCATTTATACATTTAGCCAAAATTTTAACAAATATTTTAAGGACATTATGAATGATGCATTCTGATCGTATTGTCAGGGCCGTCTCCAGGATTTCGGAAGTCTTAATATTTTTGAACCAAAATCTAAAATTTGATGAACTAAAATCACATGAAAAATTTGCAGTAGTAAAAATAATTTTTAATAAGAAACAAAGCATAAAAATAGTTCAAGTTAAAACTAAGAAGTTATTATTCTTCTTACTTTTGAGTGTGCAAAATCAAAAATATGTAGTATCTAGTATAGTAAATCAATTTTGTTGTAAATCTTGTAGTATATACTAATAAATTATACAACGATTCAAAATAAACTATCCTGGAAAGCATAAAGAGAATAGGAGATAGAGAGAGAAAGTAGTTGTATTTCAGAATCTTTCAGAATAGAATTCATTTCAACTGAACCAGCTATTTATAGAGGTTGGTTGATGAATCTTCCTAACTAAGATTTGCAATACTTCTAGGTTAAGTATTAAGATTCTTCTCGAGTAAGTATCGTAAGTCTTCCTCGATAAGCTATGCGAGTCTTCCTTAGTAAGTTTCGCCAGACTTCCTTGATAAGCTTTGCGAGTCTTCCTTAGTAAGTTTCACCAAACTTACTTGATAAGATTTGCGAGTCTTCTTGACTAAGTTTTTGACAATCATTTAATATATTATTTTATAACACTCCGGCCCCCTTGATTGTCAAATGCGAGTTATCATAGAGATTGACTGCCTCGTTAAAACCTTGCAAGGAAAAACCCAGTGGGATAAAAACCTTGTCGAAGGAAAAAGAGTACAGTCTCCCCCTGAATTAAATTACTCACATTTCGACATCTTGATCCAGTAGACTTTTTAATCTCCGTATACCCATATTACTTCGTAACTTCTCAAATGTTGATGTCGGTAATGACTTTGCAGGTTTATCCACCAGGTTATCGGATGAACGAACTTGTTGTACATCAATATCACCATTTTCTTGAAACTCCTGAGTATAGAAGAATTCTGACAATATGTGTTTTTGCTCGATCTCCTTAGACATGTCTTTCCTTGAGTTGTCTTAAACAAATACATCATTTTCTTGCTTTATGAATTTATAGTAACTTTGTTTGTGATCGCCCAAAGTGAAGATCTGACATGTATTCAGCATCTTTTAGTTGGGTCAGAATTGAATCTCGCCAACAGGTTCACAACAAATGCAATATAAGGGCTCCAATTGCACGAAGGTAGGAAAATTCAAGTCTGATTGCTTCTTCATCCTGTTTCCTAGGACGGAAGGGATCTTTTTCAACTTCGAGTGATCGAACAACCATTGGCGTGGTTAGTGGATGAGCTTTATCCATGTAGAACCGATCAGGGACCTTTTCAGTGTAGTTTGATTGATAAACAAATATGCCTGAAGATAAGTGCTCCACCTGTATACCTAAACAAAATCTTGTCTTTCCAAAATCTTTCATTTCAAAACTCATTTTTCAAATAGTTAATAGCATTGGTAATATCTTCAGAAGTACCAACAATATTCAAATCATCCACATATATAGCAATAATAACAAAAACAGTTGGTGAACGTTCAATAAAAATGCAAGGACGTACCTGGTTATTAACATATCCATCATTCAATAATCATTTCAAATTATTTCAACCATATAATGATAGTTGTGATATAACATAATATAAATGTCGAGGCTTTGTGTGTCCTCTATCTTTAATCCTTCAGGGATTTTCATATAAATATTACTATCAAGTGATCCATATAAGTATGCTATCACAACGTCCATCAGACGTGTTACCAAAGCCATACTCATTAGAAAATGAAAAGTAACTCCATCCATTACAGGAGAGTATATTTCCTGGTGATTAAAGTTATACCCATTAAGAAACAAAAGTGACTCTATCCCTTATAGGAGAGTATGTTTCCTGATAATCAAATCCAGGTCTCTGAGAGAATCCTTGGGCTATCAGCCAAGTTTTATATCTCACAATTTCATTTCTCTCATTTCATTTTCATAAAAATACTCATCTATTCCCAACAGGGACTCCACCAGCTGGTGTTTGAACTATAGGTCCATATACATTTCCCTTGCGCAAGGATTGCAATTCTTCAGGGATTGCAAATTGTCATTTTGGCCAATCATATCATTGTCGACACTCTTCCACACTTTGTGGTTCAGGATCGGAGTTCATAATAATATCACATACATATCATCAATATCAATACTCCCACGATCCAATTATCTCATTGTCGACACTTCTCCACACTTTGTGGTTCAGGATCGGAGTTTATAATAATATCACATATCACGAAAAAACATACACATCATCAATCTTAGTACTCTCACGATCCAATAATTTCCCTTTATGTACATAACTCATTGAGATCTCATAACTTTCAGGTACCTTTGCTTCTATGGAAGCATTTGCCACTTCTAGGGCATTTGCCACTTCTGGGGCAATTTCCTTTTCAGGAGGATTTGTTACAGCCACTTCAGGGGCTTGAACCTCTTCAGGAGGCAATACCACTTCTGGGGTATGTATTTGTCACTTCTGGGACAATATCATTTTTCAAAGAAAATCCCATTTCTAAGGATTTTGTTTCAGCCACTTTAGGGGCTCAAACCTCTTCAGGAGGTGATACCACTTCTGGGGTATTTTATGGAATGGTTGCCACTTCTTGGCAAGTCTAATTAATTTCCGTTTCTTAATACAATAACCTCTACAAGAGGTAATACCGCTTTTAGGGTATATATCAAAAAGCTTGCCGCTTCTGGGGCAAGTACAATCAATTTGTAATTTCACAGTACAATATCATATGTACGAATAGATTTCCCACGCTTCCAGCGTACTTATTATACTCTAACCAATTCTTCAAGAATTGCTTTATAAATCAGGATTTCAATCTTACCAGAGCATTAATAGCATGTATGTGCGATAAAAAAATCACTAAAAGAATTCAGCATTTGATTATCAATATTTTGCATATAAATACCGCTTTGAAGTTCTGATCCATATTATTAGTACTTAGATCAATAGAATTCAAAACTGATGCATTCAATGATATCACATAATTTATGCAAAATATTTTCTCCCCCTGATTTAGGGAATATGGATTCACCAAAATGACAATCAGCATACCGAGCAGTAAAAATATCATCAGTTAATGGTTCTTAGATACCTTATATTAAACGGAGAATCAAAACCAACATATATACTAATTGTACCTCAATGTAGTTCTTTGTGACAATCAATAAGGGCATATTCTTCAATTATCAAAAAGTCCCCCAGTAGTATCTCTAAAATCCTTTTAATGACCAGTTAACCAAAAGATTGTCTATGACAATCATATGATTCGGTATTCTTTTATTACTGAAGTACTATTTGACAAGATACTAAATAATTGTAGGTCACATAGCTCTTTACTCTATTGATTATTTAGGCAAGTAATTGGGTAAAGTCTTATAAGAGACCATCGAGTTGACGCATCAATAAAGTACCTAAATGTGCCAGAAGATGGATGAATAGGACCACAAATGTCACCTTGAATTCTTTCTAAGAATTTCGGGGATTCAGTTTGAAGCTTAAACTAGGGATGATCAGACAATCAAATATTTTTTTTTTTTTTTTAAAGAACATAGTGAACAAGGAAGTTCATCTTAGGGTATTACCTTTTGAGTTTTAAAAGGATGTCCTATAGAATCTTCAATAATACGATACATCATAGATATTCCTAGATGACCAAGACTTTCGTGCCAAGGGAAAAGTAGTTCTGGGTTTGTGACTTTGGGAATGTGTTGACACTATGAGATTCAATAACTCTTATTCTTCTAACATATAATCGTGAAGAAGCTGAGTGAAATTTTTCAAAGACCTTTTTGTTGTCAACGGTGCTTGAGGTGATGAGAAGATATTCTTTTCATTCTCATCAGTAGTTTCGACATGAAACCATTACAAACGAGTATCTTTAAACCTCAATAGGTTTTTAGTTGACCTTTTAGAGTATAGAGCACCTTATGTGCGTCTTATTTGGCAGAATAATAGTAGCTTTCTCAAAACCCTCTATTATATATGATGTAGCCGATATCGTCCAGACATGTGAGTTGATTTCATTAGTCAACTGTGAAAGTATTTCTAATTTGTAAAATAGTGTGTGTAGTTGTGTAATCAATAATGCATATATCTTCCATCTTTATACATAAATGAAAAACATCTTTTAAAAACACACCAAGTATATTAAACAACAACATGAAACAAGCAGATAAAGAAAATAAGTAAAACATAAAGGATATAAGTAAAGCAAGACAATACATATGAAGTCTAGTCGTCTCAATCATAATAAAGGTTGGCACCAGTATCTATTTCATTTGAGACCTTATTGATTGGTTCATCAACTAGATTATAATTAGCAAAGTTTGTTTCTACTCTCTTTCCATTATTCCTTTTGGATAACTCATAGAGATCAACAAGATGTTAGGTGAGCGATAGGTACATGGCCAATGTCCCTCAGATCCGCACCAATGACATATGCCTCGGTTCTCTCCTTCTTGGGGTGCCTTTCTTTTGGCACTTCACGTTGCCATTTCTAGTGGCCTGAGTTGTAACCATCACGTTGCCACTTCAGGTGGCCAGAATGATATATATTTCGAAACCGACTACGGAAATTTTCACGTCCACGGTTCCGTTCATAACCTTGTCCTCCTCTATGCTCTTTCCCACGTTCATTCTTCAGGAATGACGTGTTATGTACTTTAGGTAACTGGGCAGAGCCTATGGGACGTATCTGATGGTTTTTTAATAGCAACTCATTATTCTTTTCAGCCACAAGAAGGAGAGATACCAGCGTGCCATATTTTTGAAAACTCCGCTCTCTATATTGTTGTGCCAGAATCATAGTATTTGGGTGAAAAGTCGATAGGGTCTTTTCAATTATTTCAGCATCAATAATATTTTCACCATACAAAATTAATTTTGAGCTTATCTTGAAAATAACATAATTATATTCAGCTAAAGATTTGAAATCTTGTAACCTTAAATCAACCAGTCAGAACGGGCAGATGGTAAGTGAATAGGTTTCTGGTGATCAAATCTATCCTTGAGATTATTCCAAAGGGTGAAGGGATTTCTGATAATGAGATATTCAAATTTTAGGTCTTCATGGATGTGATGTCTAAGAAAGATAATTGGTTTGGCATTTTGTTAAACAACGGGGATTTTTTTTTTTTAAATCAATAGTGTCTTTTAGTCTGTTAGCACTAAGGTTTAATATCATATCAAGGAACCAAGAAAGATAATTATACCCGAAAATATCCAAGGCAACAAACTCTAATTTTACAGGGTTCGTCATTCTGAATGTAAAATAAATATATAAAACATGACCTATCAATATTTCAAGTTAATATACAAACAATTTAATATCTATGCAGTATGATATAACTAAAAAGTTTTAACGGCATTGCCGCCATTAACAAATCAAGCAATAGTAAATTCATAAGCAATAAAGATAGTAATAATTGCAAAATGAGTAGAGATAGATCGTACCTTGTTTCTGTGAAAGTCGCAATATTTAGAGTTGGTTAGATTGTACCTGTTTATGATGTACCTTGTTTGACTTATCTCAGTTTGGCAGAGTCCTTCTTTGGCTTATCTCAGTTCGGCAGAGTCTCGTGCTGATAACGTGTTGTAAATCTTGTAGTATATACTAATAAATTATACAACGATTCAAAATAAACTATCCTGGAAAGCATAAAGAGAATAGGAGATAGAGAGAGAAAGTAGTTGTATTTCAGAATCTTTCAGAATAGAATTCATTTCAACTGAACCAGCTATTTATAGAGGTTGGTTGATGAATCTTCCTAACTAAGATTTGCAATACTTCTAGGTTAAGTATTAAGATTCTTCTCGAGTAAGTATCGTAAGTCTTCCTCGATAAGCTATGCGAGTCTTCCTTAGTAAGTTTCGCCAGACTTCCTTGATAAGCTTTGCGAGTCTTCCTTAGTAAGTTTCACCAAACTTACTTGATAAGATTTGCGAGTCTTCTTGACTAAGTTTTTGACAATCATTTAATATATTATTTTCACTACAAGAAAAACCGGGTATTTTTGACCGATTATTTTTGACCGGCTTATTTTTGACCGCTAGCAGTCAAATTTAAGGTCAACTTCATATGATATCAAGTCAAGGTTAAAATTGACCGACTATTTTTGACCGCTTTCATATGTGACCAAAACCGGTCAAATTTAGCACCGGTCAAATTTATCCGGTCAAATTTAGTATGCGGGTCCCAAAAAAAATAGGAGGGAAAATTCCCTCCAAAAAAAATTAGGGCTGACGTCATTAATTTTGACCGCCTTCGGTCAAAAATGAAGTCGGTCAAATTTAACTTTGGGCGGCAAAATTTCCCGCTTGAAGTGGTGGAAATTTTTTGAATAATAATTGACTAGTTTCGGTCAAATTTATAAATTTGACCGCTGGCGGTCAAATTTATAAATTTGTCCGCTGGCGGTCAAATTTATCCTTCCCAGATCTAATTACTTTCATTACATGTTAAAATTTAATTAGTTTAAATTTTAAATATATGTAAATTTTTAAATATGAATAAAAATATATTTATTTTAGGCGTGTGAAATAATTTAAAAAATTTAAAATTTAATTTGCATGACTTTGTAAGAAATATTCAATAAGAAGTACTACTCCTTAAAATGCGATTCATTCCTAATTAATATAATAATTTTTTGAAATAATTTAATCAACGATCCAACCGTACGGATATTAACATATGTTGATTTTATTCATGTGAAAAAATAATTAAAAGATTTGAAATTTGACTTACATGACCTTAGAATAAAAATCCAGTAAGAAGTCATACTCCTTAAAATGAGATTGATTCCGGATTAACAAAATAAATTATTAAAATGATTTTTTGAACGATCCAACCGTACGGATATTGAGATATATTGATTTCAGTCATGTGAAAAAATAATTAAAAGATTTGAAATTTGAATTGGATGACTTTATAAGAAAAATCCATTATGAAGTAATACCCCTTAAAATGAGATTTATTCCTGATTAATAAAAGAAAAATTCTTTCAACGATCCAACCATAGGGATGTTAAGATACATTTATTTTTGTCATGTAAGAAAAATATATTAAGAGAAGTAGTAATCCTAATATAACATTCATTCCCGATTAACAAAATAAATTATTAAAATTATTTTTTGAACGATCCAACCGTACGGATGTTCAAATATATTGATTTTAATCACGTGAAAAAATAATTAAAAGATTTGAAATTTGACTTGCATGACTTTATAAGAAAAATATATTAAGAAGTACTACTCCTTAAAATGAGATTCGTTTCTGATTAACAAAATAAATTTTTTAAATGATATTTTCAACAGTCCAAACATATAGATGTTAAGATAATACTATTTGAATTTAGCACCTTTTTTTTAGTAATTTAATTAAATGATTATATATTTATTTTGCTTTTTTTGAAATTAATCTATGAAATTTTTTTGACCGAAATCGGTCAAATTTACATTTTCGACCAGCGATGGTCAAATTTGCATTCAAATAATTCGAATTATTTTGTGAGGGAAATTTGCCGCCCAAAGTTAAATTTGACCGCCAGCGGTCAATTTTAACTAAATTTGACCGCCAGCGGTCAAATTTATTGCCATGTCAGCAATCCGCGTGAAACACATCTAATGGTCCTTATTTAACATACCAACACAACAATCCAACGGTCTAAAATCATCACAACATATCCTTATCCTATATATACATACAAACACACATTATAACCTAAATACACTCTCCATTCTCCAAATCTCTCTCTCCCCCCCCCTCCCCATCTTCATCTCCATGACTCCATCTCCCCCTCCCCATCTCCATGACTCCATGACTCCATCTTCCCCTCTTCCCCTCTTTTACATACACATTCATAACCATATATATTTATACATACACAATCTCTATCTACAATAACATTATTTGTACAAGAATATCACCAAGAAAATTAACTCGTGGAATGGTAATTTGGGAGGAATTCCGGCAACTCAAGCAACTCCGGCGTCCGAGAAACAACTCCGTCGACCAAAAATCTCAAGTCACAATTTCCGTCCAAATTGATAAGGAACAAAGTGGAACTACAAAATCCAATTAGGAACTTATATTAAATTTGTAACATTTCTTTTGTAAATAGAAAAATTCTTAATGTACATGAATTTCATTACGATTTTTTTTGTTAATAAGGTATATAATTTTAAGAATTATGTGATATATATGTTGATTAGTAAGATAATATTATGTGAATTTACTAAATAAAGTATTAAAATTCGCACACAAGAATATACCACAAAGTAGCAAAATACATTCTGTCCAGGTTTAAATTTGACCAGATATGGTCAAATTTGAAATTTGACCGCATTCGGTCAAATTTATAAATTTGACCGAATGCGGTCAAATTTAATAAATTGTAGGCGGCAAATTGAAAAAAATTCAAATTTCAAATTTTCAAGCGGGAAATTGAAAAAAATTCAAATTTTAAAATTTTCAAAATTTCGGTCAAATTTAAGCGGTCAAATTTAGTCGGTCAAAAATATTCGGTCAAATTTAGCTAATTTTGACCGATTTTGCTAAATTCGACGACGTTATGACTGACCGACATGAATCGGTCAAATTTAGGTAAATTTGACCGCGGGCGGTCAAATTTAACTAAATTTGACCGATTTTTTTGGTCAAATTTACCCGTTTTTCTTGTAGTGTTTATAACAAATTTTGAATTAAAAATATCAAAACAGAGAAGAATTGAAGAGATCACTATATATTACTCCCTCTGTCCCATTTAATTCTATACGTTTCTTTTTAACCGCTCGACACACATTTCAATGCTCTTATAAAATATAGTTCCGTAACTTATTTTTGCGATTTTCTTTTTCTGTATAAAAATATAACATCCAAACTTTAATTCAGAAAAGAAAAATTTTAAAAATAAATTGCACAACTACACTTTGCAGGAGCATTAAAGTCTGTGCCGCGTCCCCGTCCCCCAATGTATACTACTCAGGGGGATGGAGGGAGTACCTTTGCTGGCTTAGTGTTCTTGTTGGTTCTATATCTGCTCAAGTGAGCGTATTAGGTTTTCTACCTTTTTGGATATATTTAAGACTTAAAGTAATTTAAAATATTGAATAACATTATAATTTATTGGACTTTTATCTATTTTTTATTTTATTACATGGGCCTAAAGTTAAAGACGGTCCATATTTCTAAATTGGTGTATGGAGAAGAAGAATAGATATTATTATAATAATTTTATTAAATATAATTAATAACTAATAATTATAAATATTAATACTACATGTATGTATATATATTGAAGACCTTGTATCGATGGAGGCTCTGGGCAAATAACCGGGAGAATATTGTTAGTTGTCTTGGTATAATCGACCTGACGAGAGATGATTTTCTCAAAAGTGTAGAGATTCTGAGAAAGATAATTGCCGAATGTCGATCATTTATTTGATGATAATTTTTTTTTAGCTAATAATCCACCGAAGACCAAAACTTCGATATACTCCAAATAACGTGTATTTAGTAATGTAAGCTTCAATTGTCATTTATAATTTATAACAATTCATATATTTTTTTACAAAAAAAAAATTACACAGTAATTTTTCATAGTAATTCAGATAAAAACAAAAATCTGTCCTAAATTATATACATCCCTCGTCTTGAACCATATAATATTAATTAATATTGTGAGGTATATTTCAAAAATATCACTTTTTTAAAATATTTTTATAATTTTACTATTTTCTAAAAATATTTACAAATACATTGTTCAACTTAATACAATCGTATACAACTTTCATAATTTTACAATGTCTTTGTCCATTTTCTTCCTCGTCGATATCATCAACCAGTACTGCCAATCATGAACACCAGAGAGAGAAATTTTTGTAATACCGGAAGATTTAACTGCTGCTGAAGCAAAGCCGGATGCGATTAAACGGTGGTGGTCGTCTCACACTCGCAATTCGCAAAACCCTAATTAAATAGATCTCATCCAAGAGCTGCTATAAATATGCAAGTATAAAATGAAGAATATATAGAGATGGAATAGAAAGTGAAAATAGGACATTTGTTTTTATTTGATTTTCAAGTTGTTTTTGAGATATTAATAGCGGTACAATAAAGACACTCATTTTTGTAACAATTTCAACCGGTCATAAATTTTTTAAAGTTGAATTTGTGGTTGATAAATGATTGTTATCGGTTCTCTAAACTGTTTTCATATTTTCAGAATAAAAACAAAATTTTAGAGACGGATCTCAGATCCTTTTTAGTGGGGTTCCAACAAATGACATTATGAGTAGGGTACATGTCACGGCAGTTTTCACTGGCATGCCTATAAACATGTATTTTACAAAAAGGCATGCCCAAATGGCATGCCATTTTCCATTAAATATAGAAAAAACTGCTGCATCATTATAGGATTGATACTAAAGTGCAGTTACAAATATAACAAAAGTTAGTAATTATTAAGAACAGAACTTAGTACAGTACCAACTTATATTAGTAGTTAATCTAATATTTAACTATGAAGTTGGACTATATTTAAAATTTTCAATATTTATAAGATATAATATTTATATAAATTTTATTATTTATATAAAAAATTAGTAAAAAAACATGCCAAATGAACAAAAGGCATGCCTAGGGCATGCCCAGTTTGGCATGCCCGTGCCGCTGTGACATGAACCCTAATTATGAGAGTCTACAGCAAAAATCATCCCAAATGATTTTGTAGCTGCAATGCTCATCAAAATGACTCGAAGTTACTATTTTCCCTCTGATGAAAATTCGAAGAGTGTAGTAGGTAAACTACGTACACATGCTAAATTTATTGGACTCGATCGGAGGGTGGGAGTTGAATATTTCTTGTTCGTACCGTTATTTATTTAATAGTTGATAAGTCCGAAAACACTATTGTCTTCTGGACAAACACACCACCTATTGATATCTCTAGGTCAAATGTACTCGTGATGCACCTCAATGAAGATGCGAAGAGATTAGTTTTTTATTGCAACTTGCTTTATTTATCGTGTTGAATGACGAGAGATATCGACGACTAGTACTTAATTTATTCTTGCTTTTTGTTCATATCACGGGGTAAGCTTCGCAAAAAATTAAATAACAGAACTGAAATGAAGATAATCGAGATGATTAAAGTCTTCGCCGCAATATTATCACAAAGATGCATGCAAACTCGTGGATATTTATGTTACAAGAAAAAATGTCATTTTCATTTTCTCACATAAAGAAAACACGTCGTTTTCAACGATAGCGCCGGTTATATCTTACTAAGATATAATTATAAAATGATAGTGATTTCGGTTAGGGTATAACTTTTAATTCAATCCGTAATCTTAAAGATATGACACCAAATAATTATGAATAACATTTACAACATTCTATCTGAATATCAATCAACAAATGTGTATTAATTTTTAATTTTTCATTTTTCTGCCGCTTAAATATGACTTTAGCGCCGTAGGGATTTTACTAAAATCCATATAGCGCTAAACTCATATTTAACCTATGAAATAACAATTTAAATTATAATTTTATATTTTGTTTTCTTATTTTTCATTTTTGATTTCACTGCCGTTAAAAACATCTCCAATGTGGTTAGTTATAATTGTTGGTTATATTGCACCTTTGTAAAATTTTCTGAACTTGTAAGAAATTGTGCTCCGATGGTATTGGCTATATTGTATGACTATAATTTAAAAATAATATATTATTAATATTTCTATTATTATAAATGAAATATATCAGTTTAATATGCTAATAAATGATGTGTAATCTTCTTATATATTTATTACGGACCTGTAGAGTTTCGACAAATATAATCATGCATATTGGCTAAAATTATAGGTAATTGGTGGGTATGACTGGAGTGCTATTTTTTGAAAAAAATTTATTATATTGTTTAATTTGATATGCCAACTCAATTTTTAAGGGGGGTTCATGATCAGAGACCTAAGAAGAACAAAAACAGGTGTTCATTTTTTCCTTTGAAGTTAAATGTTCCGCATAGGCTCTATCCGTCGAAGTTTTGGTTTAACTATTTTACCTTTTTTTTGTCAAAATATTTTTACTCACAGAAGAAATGCAAGCTATCCCCGTCCTTCGGAGAAGCAAGTTTTGATTTAACTACTTTGCATGTGTTTTGGTATTTGGAAATCTATATTTAAATATGAGTTCTTGTATTGCAATTTTGACTATTTATAAACAACAAGTGTTTCAAAGAAAGTAACGCTTACTATTCTCTCTATATTCTATCTAATCTGCCAGAGAACAAGTCTGCCTTCTCAAAAGTAAACGCGTATACAATAAAATAGCTGATCTAATAGCCCTATAAAAAGATGGTGCATGCAGCAACATTTCATAAACAATCCTCATTCTTCACTTACGTACTACAAACTACATACACAACCATCTGCTCTCCAAAACTTGATTGATATTGTTAAGAAAATGGGTTCTGGCAAATATAGTGCCGCAGCTATTGCTGCCACTAGTTTCTTTTTTGTGTTTCTCTTCTGCATGCCATGCAATGCACAGCTATCTACTTCATTTTATGATCAAACTTGTCCGGATTTACAGAGTACGGTTAAGACACAAGTCAGGACTTCCATATCTGCAGAGCGTCGGATGGCAGGCTCACTCATTCGCCTTCATTTCCATGATTGCTTTGTTCAGGTAGATAATTTTATACCATGATAAAAAAAAAGGGTTTTATTTCAAACTGGCTACCCAAAAAAAAAAATCATCTGTAAGTACTACAATAATGTGAGTTTACTAATTGACTTCAAATTGATATGTATAGGGATGTGATGCATCAATCTTGCTTGATGATTCTCCTACGATCCAAAGTGAGAAGAGCGCCCCTCCAAACAAGAATTCTGTAAGAGGTTACGATGTCATAGACAGAGCCAAGACCGCGGTTGAGAAGATTTGCCCAGGGATCGTCTCTTGTGCAGACATTTTATCTATTGCTGCTCGCGATGCTACTGTTTTGGTATGTCATTTTCAGATTGAATAAATTTTCAGATTGGATAAATGTACTCGATACATTCTCCTGGAATAAATTTTCTAATTAATTTGATGACTAAATAAATAGGCTGGTGGTCCGTCATGGACTGTAAAGCTAGGAAGAAGGGATTCCACAACTACCAATTTTGCACAAGCATCCAATGGTCTTCCCTTTTTCCGCGATAACCTGCAGAAACTTATTGATGACTTCGCTAACAAGGGCTTCACCATAAGGGAGATGGTTGCATTATCCGGTAAGTGATCAGTAACACATGTTACCTCATTCAATCATTTCAAAATTATGAATGCATTTTATCTTACTAATGAAAAAATTGTTAAAAAATTTTCAGGTGCACATTCGTTTGGTCAGGCACAATGTTTCACATTCCGTGACAGAATCTACAACAATGCATCTGACATTGATGCTGGATTCGCAAGCACCCGAAGACGTGGCTGTCCTTCCAGCGGTGGAGACAGCAAATTAGCCCCACTGGATTTGGTAACATCGACTTCCTTTGACAACAACTACTACAAGAATATAATGCAGAAGAAAGGACTTCTTGAAACAGATCAGATCCTTCTCAGCGGCGGCTCCACAGATGACATTGTCAGAGATTACAGCAAGAATCCAGCAACATTCAAAAGTGATTTTGCAGCTGCCATGGCCAAAATGAGTGATCTCAGCCCCCTTACAGGTCAATCTGGTGTGATTAGGAGAATTTGCAGTTCCCTCGCATAAACAGAATTTCTCCGCATACTATTTGTCAGGAAGATATGAAATAAATTGTACAAGTAGATAGAAGTTCACTTCATTCATTCATCTACATATTCTTTCTTTATTTCTTTTGTATTGTATTGTAACTCATATCAAGTTTCAAGTGTTATTAAAACTCTCTCTTTTACTATATTTCTCTGTAGACTCTAGTAAAGTTTTCTGAAGCAATGAAATAGTATTTTGGTAAACCTATTCGATTGCAGGTTGCGCAAGCAGTATAGAAAATAGGGCTGTTCACGAACCGAGCCGAGCCGAATTTTGGCCGAGCCGAGCTTTAAGTTTTTTCCTATCGAACCGAGCCGAGCTGAATTTTAACGGAGCCGAGCCGAGCTTTAAGTTTTTTCCTATCGAACCGAGCCGAGCTTTCTTATCGAACAAAAAAGTGTGTTCGAGCTCGAGCTCGTTAACTAACGAGCCGAACACGAGCTTGTTCACGAACAAATACTAGCCGAGCCGAGCCGAGCCGAGCAAGAGAAAAATAAGGTCAAACCGCTACTTTACTCTTAAAATAGCAAGCCAAATAAAATTTTTAGTGTGTTTTGATGGTACCATGTTATAATTAATATTCTCCTGATGGATTTGATATATTATATGTTGAATTTGGCGTTCAATAACACATATATATTACGAAATTATCATAAAAAATTACATTTTTTCGAGTTTTAACGAGCCGAGCTCGAGCCGAACACACTAAAAGCTCGGCTCGAGCTCGTTTTTTTAACGAACACATTTATGTGTTCGAGCTCGAGCTCGAGTTTTTAACGAACCGAGCCGAACCAAGCTTTTATCGAGCCGAGCTCGAGCTTGTTCGCGAACAGCTCTAATAGAACATCCATTCTTTAGCAATTGTTAATTTATTGTTATCTTGATGCATGGACAGTAAAAGAAGCAATCAAATCGAAATGTCAACTTAAGCAATAACAGGGGCAGTCGAAGGCTTGAAGTAATCAAATTAGTTGAGAAGAGTTTTTAATGTCATTTACCTTGACCTTTATGTTCATATCTCTTTAAAAACGACATACCCGGCAAGGATACTGCTACAAGTCAGCTTCTGAAGTAATCAACACAAATCGAACAAAAGGAATACTCGCTGTTCTTTATGATACATGCTTGTCGCTAAAGCTGATAACAAGATAGACGAATGAAAAATGTATTAAAACTGTGTGTACAACTTCTCCATTAGAGAGATTTTCAAACTAGAACTATATCAACCTGAGAGGAAGATTTCTAGAAATGTGCATGAAAAACATAACTGAACCTGTACATCTAAATCTATTCTTATATTCAGACAAGTGATGGACGTATTAGCTGATAAATGATAATAGCTAGTCATACACTACACCATAAAAGGGCTATAGCAACGCCAAGTCTGAAATTTGATCATAAATTGTTGCTATTTCTTAACAAATTTTGACAAACCAATAGCTGTTGCAATATTTTTTAAAAATGTTACAACTGAGTGTAACTTTTCGAAAAATCTATAACAATTGCAACGGATTTCTAAAGTTGTTGCAATAGAGTTCAAAATTTTGGGCCCAAACTTTCCCGGGTTCAAAAAATAAGCGGGGTTTCTTTATTTTTTTTTACCGGGCTATTTTCCACCCCAGTCAACACAGATACATTATTGTACTAACACTTGTAATAATATTACATAGATACATTATACAAGCAGCTCAGGGAGAGAGAGACGATCGAGAAGGCAAGAGAGAAAGAGGGGATTCAAGCTAGGTTATCTGGGAGATTCAAGCTCGAAGATTCAAGCTAGAGAAAGTATCAAGCTCGAATATTCAAGCTCGGACAACAGAAGCTCGTAGCTACCAGGTAAATAACTGAACTGTATAAGTCGATTTTCTTCCCCAAATCAATCATACACCTTCAATCGATGTTTATTTGTTAGTAAATCGAAATGGGTGTTTCAATTAGTGCATGTTTGTTGATTAGGGCTTCAATCAGGGCTTGTTAATTTGTTGATTAGGGCTTCATTTGTGACTGTTATTATTTAAAAATTACTTGTGTTCATATGTTAATGGCGTTTGTGTTGTGCATATATATGTTGTTTGTGTTGAGATATATATGATATGTTATTTTGTGTTGTGTATATAAATATTTATGTTTTGAGAACTCTGTTTTTATGTATATATTTTGCTTGATTTCTTGTGTAGAAAATAGGTTTGTGAAATTGCAAAATAATCATGACTTGGATTTCACTGCCAAAGCACAGTGAGGGTTATAGTAATGGTGCCACACATTTTGTTAGGAATGCGTTTGATAATTTCTCCATAGGAAATGAATTACGCTGCCCTTGCAAAGATTGCAGTAACCGTTTCTGGATTTCTCCGGACAATGTATATGAACATCTCGTGTTTAATGGTCCTTGTCCATCATTTAGTAATTGGATATTTGAAGTGTCAACCGACAAGTTTAGAAAGCCTGATGATGTAGGGATGGATGATTCTGATATGTGTATAGGCCTAGGTGATGATTTTGATGAAATGATTCGCAATGAAGGTAGAGCTAGAAATGGAATGAATAAAGCTGCAAAAGACTTCTATAAGCTTGTTCAGGAAGGGAAACAACCTCTGTTTCCCGGGTCTGAAAATTTCACGCAATTAGGCTTCATAGTCAGACTTTACCAATTAAAGTGCAGTCATGGTTTTACCGAGTCTGCATTCAGCGGTATTTTACAATTGTTGAAGGAAGCTTTCCCGAATGTAAACCTGCCTTCTTATTTTAGTGTTGCCAAAAAAATGATTAGAGATTTAGGCCTTGATTATGAAAAGATACATGCTTGTCCGAACGATTGCATGTTATATTGGTCTGAAAACAAAGATGAAATTAAGTGTAAATTTTGTGGGGCGTCAAGGTGGGTAGTCTCTAAGAAAGATAACCGTGCACCTTTTTCCACTAAAGTACAAGAAAACAGCTCTAAGATTCCCGCAAAAGTCTTGAGATACTTTCCACTAAAACCAAGGTTGCAACGGCTTTTCATGTGTAAAGAGTATTCTGAACTCATGAAGTGGCATGCAGTGGGGCGAACAAAAGACGGAAAGTTAAGGCATCCAGCGGATGCAGAGGGGTGGAGGTCAATGGATGCTAGTCATCCAAAATTTGCAGCAGAAATTCGAAATGTGAGGTTAGGATTAGCTGCAGATGGTGTCAATCCTTACCGATCAATGAATATAAGTCACTCCACCTGGCCAGTTGTTCTGGTCAATTATAATCTTCCTCCTTGGTTGATTATGAAACCAGAAAATTTGATTTTATCAACACTAATCCCGGGTCCTGAGTACCCTGGTAACGACATAGATGTGTATTTGCAGCCACTGGTTGCAGAGTTAAAAGAATTATGGGACATAGGTTTAGAAACTTATGATTCCCACGCTGACCAGACCTTTACGTTGCACGCGAGTCTATTATGGACCATCAGTGATTTTCCGGGGTATGCAGTTTTATCGGGGTGGAGCACGAAAGGTAAGTTAGGTTGTCCCAATTGCCACTATTGTACTTCTTCAACCTATTTGAAACATAGTCGAAAAGTTGTCTACATGAATCATAGAAAGTTCCTTCCTCCTGGCCACAAGCTTAGGTACGACTATAAAAGATTCAATGGTATGGTCGAAACAGATGTTTCTCCACCTCCATTGTCTGGAATGGACATTGAAGAACTATTATTTGGATATGAGAATTGTTTCGGAAAGCGAGATTTAAAGAAAAGGAAACGAGAGACAGGGTGTCCCTTTAAAAAGAAGTCCATATTTTTTGAATTACCATATTGGAGGGAAAACCTGGTTAGGCATAATCTAGATCTAATGCACATAGAAAAAAATATTTGTGATAAAATATTAGGGACTCTGTTGAATCTTGGCGGTAGGACGAAAGATCATCTCAGTGCTCGAAAAGATCTACAGGAAATGGGTATTCGTAAGGCTCTTCACCCTATCAGAATTGGTGATACCAATCAATATGAAATCAGGGCCGCAATTTTTGACATGACTAAAAAAGAAAAGAAGCTTTTCTGCTCAGTTTTCAAGAATGCAAAGCTTCCACATGGAACTGCATCTAATATTAGTCGCTGCGTACATATTGCTGAAAGAAAGATATTTGGGTATAAAAGTCACGATGCACACTTTATGCTTCAGTATTTACTACAATTTGCTGTCGTAAAGACCTCAAAACCAGAGGTTGCAGTGGCTTTGCTGAGATTGAGTGCTTTTTTTAGGGGTTTATGCGGCAAAGTGATTGACCTGGAGGATATTCCTAAGTTGCAAGAGGAAATAATTGAAATCCTCTGTCAGTTAGAAACAATCTTTCCACCTGCCTTTTTCGACATCATGGTTCACCTTCCAGTTCATTTGTGTAAGGAACTGGAATTTGGAGGACCAGTGCACCTTAGATGGATGTTCGGAATTGAGCGATACCTGTGCAAATTGAAATCTTAATTATGTCCGCAATAGGAGTAAACCGGAGGGGTCCATGGCTGAAGGGTATTTGGCAGATGAGTGTATCACGTTTTGTTCTAGATTTCTAAATGATACTATCAAAACTAAGAATGAACAAAACATACATGTTGGATACTCAATTGGGTCAAGAAGAAACAAAGATGGTAAATCAGTAGAGTTGGAAGACAAGGATTGGATTAAGGTTCATCTATATGTGCTTTTCAACTGTGGAAACATAGAAATTGAAAAGCTACTTGGGTACGTTCTTATATATATGTTCCTAGTATTTATTTAAGTAAATAAAGTAGTTATTCCTTAAACTAGTACAATGTTGTATTAAAATTTGTTGTCTAAATAATAGGGAACATCATACCTTAATTGAAAGTCATGGGAAGTCAAAGAAATATGCAAGAGAAAAATCACATACAGTAGAATTTCACCAGTGGTTGAAAGATGAGGTGCAGAAATTGAAAGAACCTTCATCAGAATTGTTAAATTTGTCAAGGGGCCCTCAACGCGCAGCTAAAAAGTATTCTGCCCATGTCGTAAATGGGTTCAGATTCCATACCAAGAAAAGAGATGCCAAGTGTACTACACAAAATAGCGGTGTCATTTTGACAGCACTAACCACCTGTTTTGCGAGTTCTAAAGATAAAAATCCAACAATTGGGGATGTTACTTACTTTGGAGCAATCGAAGAAATTATTGAAGTAGATTATTGGGGAGCAATCACAGTAGTTCTATTCAGATGTTGTTGGTATGAAAAGGATAAGGACTGTTATGGCCTTACACGCGTCAATTTCTCAAAAAATATTCAAAAGGATGATCCTTTTGTTCTAGCTACTCAAGTACAACAAATTTTCTATATTCAAGATTGTATTGAAAATAATCTGCATTTTGTTGTAAAGAAATTACCTAAGGAGTACGATAATATAGGCATCGAAACTGATGTCTTGGAGGATGTTTATGGACCCACTGTGCATGATACAGGATTGAACTTTAAAATGCAGAACCAGCGTGATGATGTTAGTTGGTGCAGGGATGACATGCCGGGTGAAATGTGCCGTGAATCGTTTAGTGGAGATAAAGCTGATGATGAAGATATTGAATGAATTAGACTGATTAATGTTCCTAGTTTTTGCTATGTCATTTTCCTTTTCTTGTAATTCAATGAATACTTTTGTTTGTAATGAATACTTTTGTTTGTAATGAATGCTTTGTTTGTAATGATTTCTTCTTGTAGTGATTACTGATTTACTTGTTAACTCATGCTCTGTTTATATAAGAAAAATATGTGGACTAATGACCTTGTGTTGTTTATCTTATTTTCAGGAAATGGCAGACAACTATTTTTTTCTCAGGTTCTACCACAAGGGAGAGTTTCAGAAAAACAAGTACTCTCGTGGAAGCTGTTTCACCATTGCTGAAGCTGTTGACCCTGATAAATTTTCCTACACGGTAATCATGGAATATGTAAAAGATGATCTTGGATATAATGAAATTGGAGGAGTATATGTAAAGAAACAAGGCGGTGGCTGGAAATTAATTGATACGGATGCAGATGCAATTCGTCTTGGAAAAGGTATGAGCAATGGTTCTTACTTAGATCTGTATGTCGACACGGTTATTGACAAGTCGATTGAGCCTTTAAGGCAGACCCAACCCCATGTAATTGTAAGGCCAAGGACTTCATTTTTTGAAGGTAATTAAACTGTACTTTGCTACATTTCTTATTTTGTGAATAATTTTTAAATTGCTTCTGCATTTATATCTTTTCTTTCTTGTACTCTTGTTCCAGGTGTTGATTCCCAGGTGAAACGAAAGTTTGTGACAGTTCAGGATCTTAAACAACAACAAGTAGAAAAAAACAAGTTGGCCAGGGATGCATATGAGCTTGAGAAGAAAAGAAATACTGAAAAGAAATCCGCAGATCAACAGAGTAACAGAAAAAGGAAAAAAGATAGTGAAAATGAGAAGAAAAATGCAAGTGAGCCTCAGGAGAAAATGAAATCAACTGAAAAGGAGAAGGCAGATCATTTAACTCAGAATGAGAAGGAAAAAGAAAGTGGCACGGTAATTGGTTCTTTTCATCTCATAATATCATAAGATATCACACATATTTTTCAGTTTATAATTTGTTGCTTCATTTGTAGGAAAAAGTTGCAGATTATGAATTGAAGAGAAGGATGAGGGTGGAAGAAGTCCGGAAAGAAGCAGAAAGACTTAAACTGAAGGAGAAGGCTGCTGATCTGGCTGAAGCTGCAAATTTAAAAAAGAATAAAAGAAAAAAGGTTGTAGAGGTATGGTCAGATCTGGAACTGAACTTTGATAGGCCGTATGTTTCTGGACATGACAGTTTAAGTGAAGAGGAAGATGTGCATGTTATTCTTTTCAGTGTATGACATTGTTTTTTTTCCATAAATAATATCATATATGGAATCGTAGTTTTAATGTTTGACCATTTTTCATTTTGTAGGAAAAAAAGAAAGTTCTAAAGGAGGAGGTCACGGTCAAACGAGTGACCCGTTCATCAGTTAACAATGTTGAAAAGGTACATGGCTAGTTTTATTTAACTTTCTTGTTTTTTTAATATATTTCTGGATTGTATTTTGAGGTTACCTATTTTTTTGTGTTTTTTCTAGGCTGCTGATGGGGAGAATATACCACCAGTACTCCCCCATCCAATACTCCCTCCACCCCCTCCACTACCGGTTGATCTTACCACGCTGATTAGGGTTCCTAACAATCAGGGAATTGGTACGATGGATACATACTTATCAATGCAAGCAGAAAAGAAAAGGGGTGTGAAAAAGCAAAAAACAAATGACAAGGCTGCGACTATTGTGGAGGGTCATCAGGGGGCTAATGCGCCCATCATCGAAAGTGTATTTGAGACAGGTTTATTGTCATATTTAAATAATGGTTTCACTCAAGTATAAATAATGATCTCTTGAACTAATTATTTGTGTCTTCTTTTATATAGGTGAAAGTAGTAATAAAAATCAAAGGCACAGAGGACCTACAAAGATGAATCATGTGTTCACAAGGAAGCTCGAAGATAGGCCAGTAGTTTCCTTAAATTCTGACTTTCAGCCATACTCAAGGAAAGATAAAGTAGTTACTGAATTGAGCAGTTTCTTGGGGACAATAGCAAGATTATATATTCCACTTGATTTTGTTAATTGGTCTAAAGTTCCAGAGGAAGAAAAAACTGGCTGGTGGGAATATGTCAGGGTAAAAAGCTATAATTTTTCTTATAATTGTCTTGTTCTTTTTCACTATATTTGTTAAATGAACTAATTGCTAGTTATTTAATACATGATTAATTAAAATTTTTAATCAATGACTTCACTAGACAAAGTACATTATTCCTGACGAAGGGAAAGATTGGGTATTGAGGACGCTTGATGACAACTGGAGGGTATACAAAAGCCGAATTAAGTCTCGATGCTTTAAGAAGTTCAACAATGACAGGGACCGTATCAAAAGCAAGCCTGCAAATATTCCATTGGAACAGTTCATGGCTCTGCTGAGGTACTGGAATGATGATTTTGTCGAGGAAAAAGCTGGAAAAAATATAGCAAATCGGAAGAAGGTGATTGATACTCATACTGCTGGTCGTAAGAGTTTTGCCCAGCTTCGTAGTGAATTGGTATGTTAAGTCACTAGAATATTTCTTCTGCATTCTATTTCATTTCTGTACAAATACTCATGCATGTTCTTTTATCATAGAAAATTGCTCAGTTGGATGGTGAAGGTTCTGCCAAGCGTGAGTTGTATACAAAAACACGCGAGGGTCATAAAAAGAGGGTATTAATTAAATAGTGTGTATATATATATATATATATATATTCAGTTTTTTTGTCCGATTATGTGTCTACAACTCTACTAATGCATTGGCATACTTTTAGGAAAAGGAAAAGGAAAAAGAAAAGGAAAATGATGAAAATTTGGAAGAACGTCCATCTGATCATGATGAGGATGAAGCTGAGATTGATTTTGAAGCTCATGGGCCAAACTGGTTGGTAGGAAGAACCGGCAGAACAAGGAAATCTGCAAAGAAACAACCGGAAAATATTGGTCACACAGATTTTGCAGACCTGGAAAAGATGAGGAAAGAAATAGCTGCTGAAATGGATGACAAGATGAATAAGAAACTCGGGAAAATTTTGGGGAGACTTGCAGAAATGAATCCCACTTTAAATGTCAATGTAGAAGAATTGTGTGGCCAAACTGATGGATCAGATGACGAGGACGATGGAAAAGAAGGGGAAGGATCTGCCAGTGACAAAGATGATGACGATGTAGGCGATGGGGATGGATCTGCCAATTACGGAGATGATGAGATCGGTTCAGATGATGGAGATGGCTCTGCCTAGCTGATCCTCTGTTATGTCGTATATCATTAACTTAGCAATTATCTAGCTCCGTCTAGCTTAGACTAAGTCTTTTGTTTAAATTATGTCTTATATGGCTTATTTAAGTATGCGACTTAGAATTATGTCTAGACTATATTGTCACGGTCATGGTACCGCTTTTGGATTGTTGGCAGCTACTTGATGCTAATTAGAATTCTGAATTGACTGTGGAAATTTGTGACAATTGAAATTTGTGGCTATATGCCTGGCTATTTGTATTTGCAGCAATGACCTTTTCATTTTTTTTTAAAAAAATTTGTTGCTATTGCATCGAAATCTGTTGCACAAAAATATATTAAAATATTACAATACAGGCGAAAATCTTGGTTAAAATTCATTGCAATTGGTCTAATATTTGTTGCCTTAAAGTCATCCAAATGAAACAAAATTAAGCTAATGCAATACAAGGAATGCGTTGCTGTAGACAAACATTTGTTACTATATCGATTTATTGCAATAAACTAATTTCATTGCTGTATGGGGATATATTTGTTGCTAAATCCACCAATTGCAACGCGGTCAGATGCAACGCCTAAATTTGGCACTTTTGTTGCTATTGAACCTATTGCAACATATATAGCACTTTGCGCAATGGTTTCTCCGCGTTGCTATAAGCCTTTTATGGTGTAGTGCATTAACAAAATTTCCCGTGCACTGTGAATATACCAAAGTACCCCTCACGAGTATGGATGGGCATTCACCCGGTCCCGCTCGACACCGATCCGGACCCCCCTCGGGTCGGGGATTCGGAGAATTTTTTGGGGGCGAGGCGGAGATCGGGGAAAATTTTATAAAAAAATTCGGGTATCGGGGCGAGATCGGGGGATTGGTGTCTCCCCGCTCAGATCCCCGACCCCAGTTGCCTATATATATATAGATATATAATATGTTTATATATATTATACAAAATAAATTATTAAAAATAGATACCTTTTATAATATTATTAAAATTAAAAAATAATATATATTTTTATTGGTCGATTATAATTATATTGTAATATAATATATTTTATAATTATAAAATTATCTTTTATTTATATTATAAATCAATTTTAATATGATTTGATGTTGAAATATGAGATAATATCATTTTATAGGTATATTAGAAGTTAGTATTTTGTTTTTTATTAAAACATATATTATATATTATAAAGTTATTATTTTTTTATTAAAAAATAAATTCCTCCTTAATCTCCGCGGGCATCCCCGTTCGGGGCGGGGATCGGGGAGGAAAAGAATCCCCATTCTGGGTTCGGGGCGGGGGCGGGGATGTGTTTTGAATATGAGAATCGGGGGCGGGTAATACTCCCCGACCCCGAAGTGCCCCCGCGCCCATCCCTACTCACGAGTCACGTTTCTTGTAATTGAGTGTTTTTAGAATCAAGTAGTTTAATAAAATTAAGGCACAAATGAAAAGAAATTTAGTCAATAAAATTTTGATGACTGTAAAGAAATCTCAAATGAAAGCAAAAATCCGCAGAAAAGAAGAAAATAAAGAGGGAGAGAAAAAAAAGGAGGAAAGAAAGAAAGAATAAGGCACAAAAGAATATGTCACCGAAACAAAATCATCAAAATGACACAAGTCACACAATCATTATTAAACGACAAACAAAATCGCAATATACGATCAAAAAGTCATCAACTATGGCACTCCCTCGAAAGGGACACAATAATTAAAATTAAAGATAAAACAAGCCTAAAACACAAATTGCAATATAAAGTCTTTTATATCCAGCTTAAAAATGAATCACAAAATTCAATTACGAAATATATAACCAATAACAAAGGATATATACAACAAATATGTTTAAAAGTACTAAAACAAAAGATTTTGAACTCATACCATTGTCGTGGGGTCAATTCATACTATCCTTACTTTACGGAATATAAATATAAGTACATACCGAGTATGGTTAAAACAGAATCGCAGTCGTCTAACTCGCCATTTGACTTATCATTGAATCAAAATATTGAGAAACGAATAAATCTAACTTCTAGGAACAAATCCGGGTGGAGGGCATTATTGAAAAAATAAGAACAAATCAAAAAAAATATTACCGATTCGGAGTTTTTTATAAGTGAAAACTGATTAAATCTCCAGCGACGGCTAGGAAAAGAAGAGCTAGTTAGAGAGGTTTTGAAGCAGACTCTAGTTGCAACTTTATATTTTTAATTTTTAAATAATTGTGTTGAGAGATCTAATTCTCTCCTTTTTTAAAATAAAATTTATTAGTGTTTCTTTGATTTTGGAACTTCTAAATTAATTAGTTAAGCTTCTCTAGCTAATATAATGACACCGCAGGTGTACCTCCGGGCACTAGCTACGGTCAAATTTTAGATTTAACTACTTTACATGTGTTCAATGAAGGAAACATTACATGTTTTCCATGAAAGAAAACTAGTACTAATATAAATCACTTTAATTGTTGCAGTTTTGACTTTTCTATAAACAAGTGTTTCAAAGAAAGTAACGCTTACTATTCTAATATTCTATGAATCCATCTCTATTCTATTTGCAGCTGGCAGAGGAGAATAGGAGAGCAAGTCTGCCTTGCACTAGAAAACGCGTATATACAAGAGGCTATAAAAGGATGGTGCATGCAGCAACATTTCATAAACCATCTTCATTCTTCACTACTACGTACTAGTTACTACAAACTACACATACAACCATCTCCTAGCTAGCTATCTCCAAAACTTGATTGATATTGTTAAGAAAATGGGTTCTGGCAAGTATAATGCCGCCGCAGCTATTGCTACTAGTTTCTTTTTTGTGTTTCTCTTCTGCATGCCAAGCAATGCACAGCTATCTACTTCATTTTATGATCAAACTTGTCCGGATTTACAGAGTACCGTTAAGACACAAGTGAGGACTTCCATATCTGCAGAGCGTCGGATGGCAGGCTCACTCATTCGCCTTCACTTCCATGATTGCTTTGTTCAGGTAAATAATATCATTACTGATAACTTTTTTTTCATCTGTAATTAAGTACAATAATGCTAATTTACTATTTTACTTATAATTTATATGTACAGGGATGTGATGCATCAATCTTGCTTGATGATTCTCCTACGATCCAAAGTGAGAAGAGGGCCCCTCCAAACAACAATTCTGTAAGAGGTTACGATGTCATAGACCGAGCCAAGACCGCGGTGGAGAAGATTTGCCCCGGGGTCGTCTCTTGTGCAGACATTCTATCTATTGCTGCTCGTGATGCTACTGTTTTGGTATGTCAATTTCAGAATTAATTTCCTTGAATAAGGTGAATATACTCCTGGAATAAATTTTCTAACCGATTTGATGATCAAATAAATAGGCTGGTGGTCCGTCATGGACTGTAAAGCTAGGAAGAAGAGATTCTACAACTACCAATTTTGCACAAGCATCCAATGGTCTTCCCTTTTTCCGCGATAACCTCCAGAAACTTATTGATGACTTCGCTAACAAGGGCTTCACCATAAGGGAGATGGTTGCTTTATCTGGTAAGCAATCAGTAACACGTGTTACCTCATTCGATCATTTTAAATTTATCAATGCATGTTATCTGAGTACTAATGAAATATTTGTTCAAAAATTTCAGGTGCACATTCGTTTGGTCAGGCACAATGTTTCACATTCCGTGACAGAATCTACAACAATGCATCAGACATTGATGCTGGATTCGCAAGCACCCGAAGACGCGGCTGTCCTTCCAGTGGCAGAGACACCAAATTAGCCCCACTGGATTTGGTAACATCGACCTCATTTGACAACAACTACTACAAGAATATAATGCAGAAGAAGGGACTTCTTGAAACAGATCAGATCCTTCTCAGCGGAGGCTCGACAGATGACATTGTCAGAGATTACAGCAAGAATCCAGCCACATTCAAAAGTGATTTTGCAGCTGCCATGGCCAAAATGAGTGATCTCAGCCCCCTTACAGGTCAATCTGGTGTAATTAGGAGAATTTGCAGTTCCCTCACATAAACGGAATTTCTCCGCGTACTATTTGTCAGGAAGATATGAAATAAATTGTACAAGTAGATAGAAGTTCACTTCATTCATTCATCTGAAGTTCACTTCATTCATTCATCTACATATTCTTTCTTTCTTTTGTATTGTATTGTAACTCATATCTTGAAATTTTCAAAATTTTAATTCTGTTACTAGTCATCTAAAAGTTAAATTATTGTTATCTTGATGCATGGACAGTAAAAGAAGCAATCTAAACCAAAAATGTCAACTTAAACAATAGCAGGTGCACTTGAAGGCTTGAAGTAATCAACTTAGTTGAGAAGAGTTTTTAATGTCATTTACCTTGACCTTTATGTTCAGATCTCTTTTAAAACGACATACGCGGCAAGGATGCTTGGAGGAGACAACTATGATCAAATCAACAATAGCCCTAGCTATCAATATCAAGTTATGTCAACACCTCAAATAATCCGAACTAAAGTCATGGCCTGAAATCATATATTTTAATTCTCGTCTAAATTGGATGCAACTTATACGAGAGTCTTGTAAACTGAGGTTCAATGTAACTTGTTTCAAAGTTCTACTGCAAGCATTTGGCTTGATCCAGCTGCAAGCGTCTGCAATAAGCGCGTGTTTGCTGTGACTCTCTGTTATGTACTTCCATTCTATAAAGAAAGTTCGATTTTGAGATGCTTTGTATTCCACATAGTAATTTTGAACCATATTTACGAAACATTTTACCATTTTTATTCAACTCTGGGAAATTTTTAGAAACATAAACGCGGTTAGGATGCTTGAGAGGATAATCAAAATCTTTAATTCCAATTGACTGATTGCTTTGTCAGAAATGAATAGATAAACTACTCTGTTTGAACTTGTACTCAAATGTGTCTGATACATTCAGCTACAAAATTTTTGACATTATAACTAAACCTTCAGGCCGCAGAGCCATGCCTCAAAATATATTACACCTTTAAACTCTGATCATCATGTTCAATGAAGTACAAACTCAGGGATCTTGTTGACGCGAGAGTCTTGATTACTACATACGACGTTTAAAAACATGTGATCAAGTAGAACTTATCTTGCTTCAAAGCTCTGCAACAACCATTTGGCTTGAGCTTGCATCCCGGAATCCCTCAAGGCATTTAAAGATGATCTATACAGCCTTCCATCTAATTGAATCCCTTCTGCATTCAAGTCCTGCAAAAGCTTGACTAACTCATTTACGTTGTTTGTCTTAGAGAAAACACCAACCATTATAGCAGCCATTGCCTTATCAATGCCACCGCCATTAAGCCTGTATTCTTCAAAATATTCCACACACTTTTCCAACTCTTTAGCTTTATTGTAGGCGTTTATAATGCTCGTATAACTAACCCTGTCTGGCACAACCTTCCTTCGCTTCATTTCCTTCCAAATTTTTTCGACTTGTCTCAAATTAACAACTTTCCCATGCATATCCAACAGAGAATTGTATATCCATACATTTGGTGCACAGCCCCTTTCTTTCATCTTAGCAACAAGCCTCATGGCATCCCTTATCCTATCAGTTTTACCATACATTGCAATTATACTAGAATAGGCCACCATGCATTTGTAAATCCCTTTTTGCTCCATCTCCGAAAATACTTCCTCTGCCCTGGAATGTAATCCAAGTCTACAATAGACATTTATAATCGAAGCATAAGTCACTTGGCCAGGCTCACATCCCTCTGATATAAGGTCTTCATAAACCTTAACTGTGTGACTTAGCCCTCTCTTCTTTGAGTATCCATTCACAATAGCGCATAATATGCAGTCGGATACCTTAATATTCATACGTCTCATCACCGCAGCTACATCAAGAGTTTTCTCCATCATCCCCTGCTCAATGTACATTAAAACAAGCTTCAAATATGTAGCTGGATCCTTCAACATTTTCTTTCCCTCGGCTTCGATCATTAGCTCCTCAGCCATCTTCACATCTTTAATATCCGCAAATGCACAAATCAATGTCGAGTAAAACGAAGAATCCTCAGGAAACCCCTTCTTAGTCATGTCTCTAAAGAACTCAAGAGCCTCAAAAGCCCTTCCAGATCTACCTAATGATTCACATAGAATTCGATAAATTTGAGGCAGAAAAGGTGTCCAGTCTACTTTCATCTCGAATTCTTGAAACAATGCCACAACTCTATCATTATTCCCTATTTTCATATAAGCTTCCATTATCTGGCAATAACATCCAGGGTCTAACAAAATGCCAGCTGATTTCATATCTTCATACATTTCAATTGTGGATTTATACATATGAAGTTTGTTATAGCCTCTCATCGCCGTCTCGAATGCCAAAACAACAATCCCTTGAGTACCATCACCACATTTCAGTAGATCAATAATTTTATTTACAAGTTTAAATTTTCTAGCTCTAATGCAGCTACTAATTAATTTACAACATGTAGAACTGTCAGGATACACATGAAATTTCTCAAAATCTTCGCATAATGACCATATAGAATTCCAAGATTTCGAACGTATCAAGTACCTGACCAGATGCTTTATGGTGGCATTCTGTGGTCTAAACTCTGGCAATTCTTTAGCCTTTTGATAATACTCAAACCCAAGTTGATGATTCTTGGGGTCTTTAAACATAGTGCAAATCAACCCATTTGAGTCCTCTATTTTCGTCGTCTTCGGGAGCTCCAAATCCTGTAACTTGAGCTCAAGTTCAGCCACAGGAGGAGAATGAGAGGATGCATCTTCAAGAATTGGTTGTTTGCAGCTAGATGAGGTACTTGAAACTAAAAGCCTTGAAGTTGAGCTGAGGAAAGAGAGAAAGAGAAAAGATTTTGATTTGATTATTGAAGATGAATTGAAGGGGATCAAGTGATGATGAATTCTTTGATTGCAGTGAACACAAGCTAGTGACCAATCTGGAGAATTGGGCATGGTTGCCATTTGAGAGATAAGGCATGAAAGGTTGGCAACTCACATTGCAATTTGCAACTATGTTATATACCTTATCCTTATGGATTGTGCCATGCATGCTAGCAAAATTGACCACTGAGTGGGTGATACGTGTAACATAATCTGCCATCAAAAGCATATAGTATGGAGTCGTTTGACTAATCTTGTTTTTCAAGAAATAAGTATTTATTTCTAAAAAAAATTAATTTTTTTAAATAATTTTTTTTTGACAAATAGGGATATCAAACCCCTTTTTATATTTATATACAAAAAACTTTTAAAGATATTATTTTTCGAAAAAAAAAAGGACTTGTTTTCTCTATATATGAAGCCAAACGGGTACATTATACAAGTAGTTTTAAATTACTCCCTCACTAGACTCCCGTTAGATTTTTTCAGGTTTACTGCAAAATATAATTTTACTAAATATTTTACTTTTCTTCTTGTGAATTATATTTAAATATTTATATACTTGTTTAGAAAATAAAAAATTTAAAAATACATTGAGAAGTTATATTTTATATGCACCAAATATGCGTCAAGTGAAAACAATTGCAATAGTTTCACAAATTACTTTAGATTTTTTCTTAAAATTTATATTTTAAAAATTATATGTTTGTTCAAAAATAAAATTTTAAAAATAAATTATAAATTATATTTTATATACAGAGAATACGTCAATAAGTGAAAAACATTTTAAGAAAAATTAGTAAGACAAGGGTGTACGATTATGGCCTTTGGGTTTTGCCGGTACAACGGAAATAAATCCACCTCCACATGTGTTCTACGGTTTTGGTGTCGGCTACATTATACTTCGAAATTACGAAACATAATGTATATGAGTTACGTTTTTCGGAAATCAATTTCATCGGAAATGTCGAACACGTTGAATGTTCTTGTAATTTCTCTTTTATGACTAAAAATATAAATAAATATTTTTATGCAAAAAAAGAAAATTTTAAGAATATTAATGCTAGATATGTGGTCAATCCTCCTAAAAATACGTGTAAAAAGTCAAACGTTTAACAAATTGGACCAGAAAGAGTATTTTATTATAAAATATAGGGAGGAATACCACTCTTTTCTTGTGTGTGTCTGGAGTTGGCTCAATGGAGACCAAAAACTTTAAAGTCCTTAGAAACTATAAGATCTACTGTTAAAATAATTTTTTAATTAGTGGACATGATTAAATATTTTTTGTCCTGCATTTCTGGCAATGTAACATTTATAATTTATATTATTTTTATCCTGCATTTCTAGTAATGTATTATCAATATTCTTGTCCTACATTTCTTGTTTTAGTTTTAATTCAAAACTATCTTTATAATTTACACTATTCTTATCCTGCATTTCTAATAATGTAATATTAGTAATTTGTCTCGCATATTTGTGATATATCTAAGTGTTATTTTGTCTTGCAACAAATTCAGTTCGTTGTAGGACAATGAAAATGAGTTCAGTGCCAATCATAGCAATGTCCAACTACATCTTTGTTTTGTATGCAATTATTATTTTTATTTATTAGGATTTCGGTGATTGTACACCAATATTATGAAATTATTATTTTATGTTATGCATGATTTAGAAATTTTGCTTGTTGTTCACCGATTTAGAAGTGCAGGACAAGATAAAGTCTCTAAAGCCTCCACAAAAATCAGTCTCCATAGAACTTTTCTATGAGTTGGGCTCAATGGAGACCACAAAATTTGGAGTACTTAGAGACTACAGGATCTACCGTTAAAAAATCTGGTAATTAATGTACATGATTAAATATTCTTGTCCTGCATTTCTAGTAATATTTTTTCCTGCATTTCTAGTAAACAACAATTGCAGACCATTGTAGTTTGTAGATTAGATTCTTGAGATATCATGGCTTCAATTGTTGCAAGATCATCGACATGAGTTTTAGTTTTAATTCAAAACTATCTTTATAATTTACACAATTTTTGTCCTGCATTTCTAGTAATATTGTAATATTAATAATTTGTCCCCCATATTTGTGATATATATAAGTGTTATTTTGTTTTGCAACAAATTCAATTCGTTGCAGGATAATGACGACGAGTTCAGTGCCAATCATAACAATGTCCAACTACATCTTTGTTTGGTATGCAATTTTTATTTTTATTTGTTAGGATTTAGATGATTGAACACCAATATTATGGAATTATTATTTTATGTTCCGCAGGATTTAGAAGTACTGCTTGTTGTTTAGCGATTTAGAATTGCATGACAGGATAGGGATTGAAAAGAATGTGTGGACAAATATCTGCAGCCGTTGGATGTGTAAAAAATGGATGGTTGTGATTAAGTCTCTAAAGCCTCCAAAATATATAATCTCCATAGAAGTTTTTTCTATATATAAAAAATACATAGAGTTGGGCATATATTATTTTAATATATATGATAAAATATGACACGCAATTATCCTAAAAGGTGGTAACAGATAAGATAACCTCTGTAGTTTCAACAAATGTAGCAAATAAAAATGTATATATAGTTGGAGGCGAACCTTATAATTTTTAATTAGTATTTTTATATGTTTTTAATTAAAATTTTTAATTTAGCTGGTGATGCACTAATCTTTGAAATTTAAATACCGTTTATACTATTTATCCGAGGCACGTAAACAAAAAGTCCTTTCATTAATTATGCTAAATCTCTAGTTAATTATTACCACATTAATTTGTAACCACTTATCCCCAGATCCATACCAATTTAATTCTATGAGATATTCAATTGAGATTTTAATAGATTTTAGTTTAAGGATTTTAATGAATTGTATCTGATTTTGATTTTATGTTATAAAATGTTGCAAAGTTGATGATAGTCGACTTAAACACAATGTTTTAAGATCTCATATATTTTGGTGGAATTTCAAATATTTTAAAATACACTCAACAATCTCACAAAATTATCATTTTATGAAGTCTAAAAAAAATCAGTCAACATTTGATAGATTTTAAATATCCCAATTGAATATCATCCAATTTTAAAATATAATTTAAAATCATGTTTAAATAGAACCAGTTTTTGCCCCATAATTTAAAATCGTAATTGAATATCTCAATATTCTCATATATTTTTTCAAATCTGAATTGAATACACTTGGATTTCATAGATAAAAATATAAATTACTAAAATGTGGTAAGTGCGTATAGGCCTGTAAATGGATCGGATATCCGATCCGACCCGATCCGATCCGTGGTTAAATAAATGGCTATGGATCCTTATCAAAACAATCCGATCTGCTAATAATCCGATCCGATAAAAAATTGATATGGATATGGTCAAATCCGATTTGTTAACGATCCGACCCCATTCATGCTTAACTATATTATATAATTTATAATGTATTATAATATAATATATTATTATTAATATATTATATATAAAATAAAAAATTTCTAAAGATACAAGACAAAATCCTAAATCATATTTTCTTATAATCAATCAGCCGCTCCTAATTCTTGACATGGCTCTCACTCTTGTTATCCGGTTAATCTAATAATCACTCTTTTTAATGTAGAGTGAGTATAAACACAAGAGCTAACTCTTCCACTTAAAACCTCCTCAATCACCTGGTTCTGTATTTAAAACATATTTATCGATTTTAATCCTTATTAATAGAGGAGCAAATCATAATTTGCTTCCTCCAAAAGTATTAAGCAACTTATTTATTATTATTCTATTTAGTTGATAAATTCTGTGTTGAAGTTTTTATAGGAACAACCTACAAAGTTTTTATTAAATACTGCTTTATTAGTTTTTTTTTACTTATTACGCTAAAGTTTATGAATTAATATAACTAGAAAATATTACTTTTTTTGTATGGAAGTTAAAACATCGTTCACGTTGAAAAAATATATTTCATAATTTTTAGTGGATCGGGGCTCCGATCTGATTATCCATGATCCGAGTGGACCGGATATGGATTGACTTGTAAAATATCCGACTCCTGATCCGATCCGATCCGAATCCGATAAATTTAAATGGATTAGGATATGGAATTAGCTAGATCCGATCCAAATCCGATGCCTAACTGCATAATCCTAAAATTCCAATTACTCAATATAAAAATCCTAAAATTCCTAAAATGTGGTAACTGCATAAAATCTTAATTAATTAATACTACTAGCATAATCCTAAAATTCCTAAAATATGGTAACTGCATAATCCTAAAATTCCAATTACCCAATATAAAAATCCTAAAATTCCTAAAATATGGTAACTGGATAGAATTCCAATTAATTAATACTATTAGCATAATCCTAAAATTCCTTAAAAGTGGTAACTGTGTGCATTTACTTGTTAACCAAATAAACTCTATATATATCATTCATATTTGCATGCAAATTTCATCATCCAATACCAATTCATCGCTCCACTTGAGTTTGACTGTTTTTACTCATTTTGCAACTCAAGCTTAGTTATAAGTGGATCGGATACATAAAACAATGGCCTTTAATCTCAAATATGATATACCTATTTCTATTCTACTGATCAACTTATCAGTAATTTTTATGCAGATTTCCCTGAGCTTTGGACAGGGTTTTGCACCTGGTTTGGCTACATGGTATGGACCTGCTAATGGCCCTGGAAGTGGTAATAAACTGAATTTTAATAATTTCGTAATAACACTATGTTTTTAAACATCGACATATTTGTGTGAAACCCTTTGTTTTTTTTATTAATTATGATATGAATATAGGAGGAGCTTGCGGATTTGACACAGATGTCGGACAACCTCCATACTCAGGCATGATATCTGCCGGAAATGCCAAGATCTTCCTCAAAGGACATGGCTGTGGTCAGTGTTTTCAGGTAAACTAACATCGATTTCTTCTTCTTATATCGAATCCAGCATTATTATTAATATATATATTGACATGGACAAATTAACTATATATGCAGATGCAATGCTCAGCTGACCTATGCTCGGGCAAACCAATCACTGTAACCATCACAGATGAATGTCCTGGACATTGTGACGATGTACCATTTCATTTCGACTTGAGTGGACATGCTTTCGGGGCAATGGCTAAACCTGGACAAGAAAATAATCTCCGCCAACGAGGACGAGTCGATATCCAATTCAGAAGGTATCGAAAACCACAGTATCTTTTAATTTGTAATTATTTTTTCAGTTTTGTCTAATCTTTTTAATGTTTTTCCAGGGTGCCATGCAATTATCAGGGTGCAAAAATCGCGTTCAAAATTGACAAAGGTATCAATCCCAACTATTTTGCGTGTGCAGTTGAAAGCATCAATGGAGACGGTGACATTGGCTCTATGCAGCTCAAACCCGCAAATTCTGGCTGGATTCCAATGAAACAATCCTGGGGTGCAACATGGAGTGCTAACATTAACCGTGCAACTCAAGGCCCACTCTCCTTCAGAATTACTACCTCGTCCGGGAAATCTATTGAAGTTGATAACGCAGTTCCAGCGAAATGGGTTAAGGGGGCAAGATATATTTCAAATGCCAATTTTTGAGTTTCTGATTAGCTTATGATCCCCTAATGTCCAGTTAGGATCCCATATTTATGGGACGATTAAAACATTGTTACGACATTATTAAATTCAGTAAAAAAAGATGAAGCTGATTGATCTTTCTTTTAAGTTTGAAGTCCCATGATATATATATAAATATTCATAATTTATATCTTTTGCATTAGCAACATATATATTACAGAAGAGTTGGGCTCCTTGAGGACATATATAATTGGAGTCATTAGAGACTTAAGTCTTAACCATTGGATGATAGTCTAATCAAAGGTTCCAAATTAAAGCTCCATTTTAATTAAAAAAGTTAAAACCAAAACCTAATCCACCCAAGATAAACAGGCTCGTATGCACCAGTGTCCCCTTCTAAAGTACCTCATCCCTACAAGATAATCGCGCTAACCATTATCCTTCAAGATTCTTGACAAATTTCAGAGTACTAACACGACAATCGCGACGCTAGACAACAATTATAATTTTGTACTAGCTTGGGGTTTTTTGACCGATAAGGAGATTAACTACATGTATGTTTTGATTGGTTGATTGGTTCACATTTTTCTCTTACTTTCAGTTTCAACAAAATTAAATTGATTTCTCGAAATTAATTTATTAGTATCATCTTTGATATATGAACCATATTAATCAATAAGTTAAGGCATGTCTGCCTAATAACTAATTTATATAATGTACTCATCAAGTACTTCATCATAATAATTTTTACCTTAACTCGCTCGTCTTACAATTTTACTTACAAGTCTCACTAAATATGTCAAGTCACGTCAATGGATTACATACAAAAATTATCGAAATTCCAACCACTTGCACATATCATATGTTAACAAATTTCTATTCATAATTTCTTTCCAAAATTTACTAGCAACTTCTGAATTTTATATCTTTAAGAAAAACATATAGCTCCCACATTTCATATATTCAATTTTACTTTTAAGATTCTCTGAATCAGATTCTCACAAACTCATCAATAAAAATTCTTACAATTTTATCACAAAAACATTTCAATATTCGTGTCAAAATATGTAAAAATATCTTCAAACATAATACCCTTCCATTCACTCTGATAAAATTCTCAATCTCTAAATTATTTCTAACCACATACAGTGGTACATTCTCAATATTCAGATTTGATTCATTATTTTGATCGGATTTAATCAAATACATATCTCAAATAATCATCCATATCTCAAATAATAATTCATTTATACACATTACTTACATTTCAATTTATCCACTCTATTCTGAGTGTCACAAAATTTCTGATATAAAATTGTCTTTTCCACAAATTTTCAACAATAATTTGATATTGTCTTGAAATAATTAATTTTTCGGCTCCATATAAAAATGGACCAGCTCAATTTCGTAACATCAATATAAATACCATTTTAAATCTATCAACAAGATTTAAAATTAAAACCAAAATACGCAAACAGTTTCCGAATGATTTGAAACAATTCATTTCACTTTCCAATATGCAGGGTCGCACCCAAGTCAAACCACCATCCATCTATATCATTGATTAAAATACTAATATTGTATTCAACTACACAAATAAATCAACGTTTCACTTGCTCTCTATACCGAGCATTACTAGAGAACAACATCGTCTTTTTCAACGATAAATTTTGATTCACGCACACAAATAAATTATTTCACTTGCCCTCATCTTCAAGATTAAATTTCTAGTACACGGTAATCTTTGACGATGATTATTTAACAAATAATCAACTTCAACTAAAATATTTAAGATTCCGAAGTGATTAATCACATGCTATATATTCAGAGCGTAATTAACAATTTCTTTTTGTATAATATCGTACTTTTTAATGGTAGTATCCAACTCTATCAAATCCGTTTTTACGTAATGACAATTTCTTAGATTATTTTAAAATAACCTATACTCTCTTTTTAGATTCTCACATATCATTTATTATTTAAATTTTTTCAATTCAAACACAAACAACTCATCTTCTATTATAATAGCATTAATTTCAACGATGGTCTAGGATTGTGGTACCAACAATCTCTACATTCCAATTTTAACAAAATCAAGTTTCACAAAAGGACAAACAAAAATTAAATCGAGAGCATAATGAACATATAAAAAAAAGATATATTTCAAGAGTAACTTTAATATCCGGTTGACCAAGAAGCTTTCAATGAACACAAATATCAACCACCAACCAAAACTCTTAGAAATGTTATGCAAGTGATCACAGCATAGGCAAAAATTACAAAGTCAAATTCAATTCAAACACGCAGCTTCACTGAAGATGAGAAGGAACAAGAAACAACCTAGCTCATATGTTACGTAATGGCTAGTGTTTGTAATAAAATAGAACACGTTAGAGTTAAATTTCGAGCAGGATACGTTATAATTAAAAGTAGCGTCTCTAATTATTTGTATGTCTTTTAGAAAAAAAATATTCAAAATTATATATTTATAATTTTATTTATAACGTCATTATAATTTTTTATATGAAATATTATATGATAATGCACAAAAAAATTTATTTGAAAACCAGTTTAATAAAAAGATATTAATATACATAAGGAGTGTTTTTAGTATATGAAACTCTTTATAAGGAGTGTTTTTAGTATATGAAACTGTTTAATAATACAATTGTAGACTTTTAGTTTTAGAGGAGAGTACCAAACCAAAAATTTGTACGACTACAAATTATGAATTTATTTGAAAACCAGTTTAATAAAAAGATATTAATATACATAAGGAATGTTTCTAGTATATGAAACTCTTTATAAGGAGTGTTTTTAGTATATGAAACTGTTTAATAATACAATTGTAGACTTTTAGTTTTAGAGGAGAGTACCAAACCAAAAATTTGTACGACTACAAATTATACCTATGTTGGCTTTTTATAGTATAGTAGTGTTTTTGCACATGACCAAACCAAAATTTTGGACGACGACAAATTATACCCATGTTGCCTTATTATAGTATAGTATAGTATAGTATAGTATATATATTTTGAATAATATTATTTTTGTTTAATATGTTTTTTAAGCAAATATATAAAATAAAATTAGTTTTGTAATGGTGTGATTTATATGCTTCTAGAATTAAAATTGGTGGGTAATATTTAATTTGGATATAAAAAATCATAAACATGTCAAAAACAAAATTTGTTTTGGATTAGGATAATAAATCATAAATATCCAAGTAGATTTTAGTTGACTTATTATTTGTTTTCTAATTTAATGGTACTTATTTATCTTGTATATGATCGAACAGAGGATAAGCCTTTTGATACTAACATGAACATGCGACCAAATTATCCCCTAATTAGGCTTATTACACACACTGATGTTTAAGATTATTAATTAGTATATAACACCAATTAAATTTTTATACATGAAATCTAACATCAAAATTAATCTAAATTATTAATATGAAATATTATAGAATATAGAATGGAATCGTCATATGTATATATTTGACACGGTGAACTTTACATAGAATGTGTTATTTTTAATCCATATTTATTATTAAACATGTTGGATGCTATTATTATTGATGGTGAAAGGTTAATTAACTTAAAATTGTAATTTTAATTCAAATTTTACATGAAATTTCTTATAAACTTCTATCGTTTTCTTCTTTGTTCTTCTTTTAAGAATGTATTTCTTTGAACATTTTTTCCCCAAAAAATGTTGAAAAATAATCGTAATGGAGAAACTAGTTCTATAGTTCAACCATGCATAGTCTTCCAAAGTGGTTCTGAAAAGAACGAAATTTAAAAATCAATTTCTTAACATAGATTGTATGTGTTAAATTGTTTATACATTTTATGTATGATTACTATTAAACTTCGTAATCAAAATTTAATTAAGAATAATTTTAATATTATTGGAGTTTTTAAAGTAGAACCAAATGATTCTCGACGTGACCCTATAGAAGATGGTTATCCATAAAATAAATGGTGTGTATATATATCGGAAGTTGCTCAAATACAAACCACCTTTAAACTACAAACCAGCCCCAATCACACTACAAGAAAAACGGCTATTTTCGACCGGACGTTATTTTGGAACGTTAACGGTCGAAAAAAAATTCGGTCGAAAATAATATATTTGACTGTACACAGAAGAATTTAAGGCCGGTCAAAATTAATTGGTCGAAAATAACCCTCCAGATTTTTCCGCCCATGGACTTGGTCGAAAATAATAGCCGGTCAAAATATCTGTGCGGTGGAAATTTTCCCGCAATTCGGTTTATAAGAAATTTCATGGTTTTCTGGTCGAAAATATAAATTCTACCGTTTAAGGTCGCAAATATAAATTCGACCATTTCCGATCGAAAAATATTTTCTATCAGAAGTAGTCGAATTTATATTTTCGACCGTTTCTAGTAAACGCAATCACTAAATTGCTTCGATTAATCACTAAATAAAACGACACCATCCTAGTCACTAAACCCAATCAGTAAATCACATCGATTAATCACTAAATAAAACAAGCCCACTCCTGCCCAGCAACCCACCATCTTTACCTCAGCCACCCTTACCCGACCCTGACCACCACCCCCACCCCGACCCCAACCCTATGCCCATCGCCATCTCCATCGTTGTTCTCCCACTTCTTCAAACATACTGCTGCTTACTCCACCCCTCTACTCATAGCTTCTTCTTTCTCTCTTCATCCTTGTTCATGTTTTCCGGCAGCCTCTTTGCTAACCTTAATCTCTTTTCTCACCTCTAGATCTATTTAATCTCTAAACGAATATATGCTCTTTTTATTGTATTTTTAAATAAATAAATTATTGCCCCCTATTTGTACTAAATTGTTCAGTTTGGTGATGGCCGGAATTAATAGTGGTGGTGATGATCAGAAGGTAATGTGTATATATGTATTTATTTAACTGAAGAAAATGAAGCAATCACTAAATATAATTGTTCTAATCACTTGTTTGTAGGTTTGTTAGCTAGATATTTCAGATAATTGTGCTGATAGTGCAGAGAAGATAAAAGAGAATAAAATGTGTTTATAAAAGATATAACTCTTCTACTTAATTGATTACAAATTATACAATCCTATTTATATTGTTGGGTTGAATATAAATATAGTAAACTTATACCTATACCACCACTTATATTGGTGGCTGTTATTTATATTGGTTTACAGCCTTTATTGTTAAAGCTTTATATTTAATGAATATAAACCTGTATTTTATTTATTCACTAAAGAAGTTATTCACTGTTTAACACTCCTCCTTGAAGAACTTCTTCTGTATGCCAAGCTTATTTCTTAGAGATTCAAACTTTGCTTTTGGAAGTGGCTTTGTAAAAATATCAGCTAGTTGATCTTCTGTACTGCAGTGAACTAGGCTGATTTTTCTTTTATTTTCAGCTTCTCGAACAAAGTGGTATTTTATCTTGATATGCTTTGTCTTTCTATGTTGAACCGGGTTCTTTGCAATAGCAATTGCCGATGTGCTGTCGCAATAAATCTTAGTTGCTGACTTTTGTTTTTCACCCAGTTCTGATAGAATCCTTCTAAGCCATATCGCTTGATTTACTGCCGAACATGCTGCAATATACTCTGCTTCGGCTGTCGATTGTGCAATTGTATCCTGTTTTTGGCTTAGCCATGTGAATACACAATTACCAAGTGAAAATGCGTATCCAGAGGTGCTTTTCATATCATCTACTGATCCCGCCCAATCACTGTCTGAATATCTAATCAGTTCGGGATTTTCAGTAGGTTTGAACCATATTCCAAAGTCTGTAGTACCATTTACATAGCGTAGTACCCTTTTCACAGCTTTCATATGTACTTCCCTTGGGTTTTGCATAAATCTGGATAATATACTTGTAGCAAACATTAAATCTGGTCTGGTAGCAGTTAAATATAGTAAACTACCGATTATACTTCTATAACGCTTAACATCCGCTTCTTCTGAGTTATCATCTTTGCTCAATTTGTCATTTTGAGCCAGAGGAGTTGAAATTGGATTACATTTATCCATCTTAAACTTCTTCAAGATGTTACTTGCATATCTTTTCTGACAAATGAAGATGCCTTCTTTTCTTTGATCAATCTCCATTCCTAAAAAATAGTTCATTAATCCGAGGTCTGTCATTTCAAACATCTTCATCATCTGTTCCTTAAATTTAGTAATCATTGAAAGGTTACTTCTGGTAATAATAAGGTCATCAACATAAAGGGAAAGAATAAGTATGTCAGGTCCTTCCAGTTTAATGTATAAGGTTGCTTCATTCGGACTTTTCTTAAATCCTTGTTGATGAAAATATTTATCGATTCGGCTATACCATGCTCGTGGAGCTTGCTTCAGTCCATACAAAGCCTTTTTTAATCTCAAGACTTTGTCCTCCTTTCCTTTTATTATGAATCCTGGTGGTTGCTCTATATAGATTTCTTCTTCGAGGAATCCATTTAGGAAAGCAGATTTTACATCGAGCTGGTAAATATTCCACTTACGATGTGCTGCAAGAGCAAGAATTGTTCTGATTGTATCCTGTCTTGAAACAGGTGCAAAGGTCTCATTATAATCTACTCCAAATTGTTGGGAATAACCTTTCACGACTAATCTTGCTTTGTATTTTTGAACAGAACCATCTGGGTTTTGATTGATTTTGAATACCCACTTTACACCAATAGTGTCCTTGTGCGGTGGTTTATCAACTAACACCCATGTATGGTTCTTTTCAATCATAGATATTTCTTCTTTCATTGCAGCTCTCCATTCTTTGTGTTGAGATGCCTGCTCATAATTATTTGGTTCATCCGAGACAAAGTAATTAACAGAATTGAACTTGCTCGGGATCTAGATCGGATAATCTTTCAGTATTTTCATATAAATCTGAAATTCTTCTTGTTTTTAAGGGAGGTGAATCAGAAAAACTGTCATATTCATATCGTGGCGAGTCTGTGTCTGAGCTACTATCAGACTCCTCCTGGAAATGTTGCTCATGCTGACCAACTACAACTGGTGCTGCAGGTTTAGGATTAAATGTTTCCATCACAACATACTTTTCATTAATGTCATTATGCTCCCAATTCCAAGAAGCATTCTCAACAAATACAACATCTCTGCTGATTTGAAATTTATTGGATTGTGGATTGTACACTCGATAACCCTTGGACTGTGAGCTATAACCGAGGAAAATTCCTTTTTCGGCTTTCTCATCTAGTTTTTGCCGCTTCTGACTAGGCACGTGGATGTAGCATGCATATGCATCCGAATATTCTCAAGTGATTTACCGATGGTTTACATCCTGACCATGCTTCAAGAGGTGTTTGTTCCTTAACGGCCTTTGTTGATAACCGATTCTGAAGATACACTGCAGTATAGACAGCTTCTGCCCAAAACTTATTTGGCAATTCTTTTTCTTTTAGCATTGTCCTCGCCATCTCCATCACAGTTCTGTTCTTCCTTTCACAGACACCATTCTGTTGTGGTGTATAAGGAACAGTGAGTTGACGATGTATACCTTCCATTTCACAGAACTTGTTAAATTCTGATGAGGTATATTCCGTTCCATTATCACTTCTTAGATTTTTGATTTGACAACCGCTTTTCTTCTCGACATAATTCTTGAATTTATTGAAAATTTTAAATACTTCTGATTTTTCTTTCATGAAGTATACCCACGTCATGCGGGTGTAATCATCAATAAATAAGATGAAATACCTGCTATTTTCGAGTGAAAGAGTCCTCATGGGGCCACATACATCTGTATGTATTAACTCTAATCTCTTTGTTGTTCTCCATGCTTGACTAGAAGGGAGAGGCTTTCTTGTCATTTTTCCCAACTGACATGCATCACATACATCAGTAGTTTCAGAGATTAGAGGAATTTCTTTGACCATATTTTTATCTGAAAGCAACTTTAACCTTTTTGAATTGCAGTGCCCGTAGCGTTTGTGCCAGAGCGATGTTAGCTCATTTGCTTTGGCCTGCATAGATTTTTCTTCAGCTTTATATTGCCACTGAATGGGAAAACATTTCTGCTGCATTTTGACACGAACGATGTTATTTCCCTTTGGATCATGTATATCACATGTGTCTCCTTCAAAATGAATTGAATATCCATTTTGCATCATTTGTGGGACCACTACTAGAAAAAAGCTAATAGACATCGGCTAAAAACCGATGTCTGAGAAAAAACAGAGCGATGTATATGCCGCCGATGTAAAAGGTCCCAAGTTTAGACATCGGTTTTAAACCGATGTCTTATATTCTCTCAGACATTAATTTTTTTTAGAAAAACGATGTATTTACATTGCTTTTTTACAGTTATTGCATCATTTCTTTTAGGAATTCTATATAGTTTGAGTAGTATAACATGTTAAACACATTCCATGTAGGACTTATGAAGATAAAGACATCGAATATTGATAAATAAATGATGTAAAATATATTACTTACATCGTGTCCGTGTAAGAAGTGATGTAAATGAGCTATATTACATCGGTTTCTTCCCTGGCCTGATTTAATTGTGGTTTATTACATCGTGTCTGTAAAAGGAGGTGATGTAAATGAGATGTGTTACATCGTGTCTGTGAGAAGGGTGATGTAAATGAGGTGTATTTACATCGTATCTGTGAAAGGGGTGATGTAAAAAGTAGTTTATAACATCGGTTTCTAAAATAATTCCGATTTAATTGAGTTTAATTTACATCGCCCTGTTATTTGAGTTCGTATGAAAGTTACATCGGTTTTATTTCCTCTACTGATTTAAAAGATATTTATTTACAACGTTTTTGTATGAAAAATGATGTTTTATAGGGGAATTAACAACATCTTTTTATAAAAAAATGATGTCTTACTTTTAACTTTTTTGGCATGAGGTATTTGTTTATACATTTTTCCCAAAAATCTCAAATGAGATTTTTGTGTACCAGCTTCATACCAAACAACCAAACAACCAGAAAATTACCAAAATATGATCCAATAATAAAAACAAGATTCATAGATACCAAATTCGTAATCCATATGTTTTGACATAATTTCAAACCAACTATTTTGGCATGATCACCAAACTCATGAAACAAAAGTAATGAACAAAAGAGCTAGCAATTCTCATAATATATCTACCAACTGTTTGGAAACACAGCAACAACCAAAAAAGACACATCCATGACTTGATTACTTGCGGCCGCGATCACATGAAACTTTCAATGTGGGTGAGAGTCTCCAGACGCACCTCATCAAGTACGTCCATCATGTAACTTGTCCGATTCTTCGATGACCACTACAAATATACAAGTCCAAATCAGAAAATGGATGTCCTCATCAGTTGGTATATATGAATAAGTTCACAGAATGTTATTACCTTGGTAGTAAAAGAGTACATGTCCTCATCATGAATTATATCTCGCATATAACGCATCACAACGTAACCACATTCCGTAGAACCCGGTTGTTTAGGTGATCCCTATTTTCAATATTATTGTTATCGATCAGCTAAATAAGATTAAAACAGGGCGATAAGCATTATCACCAAAGCCAAGAAAGTAGTACTTACAGCAAGATTATGTATTTTGGGAATAAGATTTCCCCTTCCTGTTTGAGCATTGAATGATTTAACAGCGCTGCAAGAAAATTAATAAATTTTTAAACCCGAGAATCCAGTAATTTGAGTTTATTTATTATATTAATACCTTAGTAAAGCTTTTTCCAATGCTGGATAATGTGGCCGTTGCGGCAGTGGATTAAGAAGGTATATGTCACTTTCCCAGATTGCAACCAAAATCCAATGAACACTGATCAATATATTTAAAAAAGTTACAATTAAGCGAGAATCAGAATAATCATAGTTTTTAAATAATTTTTATTTGAAAACACTTACTTTTGATTATGTGGCATGAAGAAAATGCGACCCGGGCTCTCTTTCAGCCTGCCAACAATTAAGCCTTCAAAATCCTGATTCAAATTAAACGAGGCCGACGGGTCAATAAAACTAAAGGAATCCCCCAAATTTCTCTCCTGAATCAGAGTATGCAAGTACCTACGAAAAAATAAGATTTTTTTTGTAAGTACATATTATGCTGGCAATATTCAAAAATTTACTATACTTGTAAAAAGCATTTTAAAAGAATTACTTACAACATGTATGTTGCTATTGCAGCTTGACCAATCATCCCAAATGTACATAAGGCGATGATATTTTCCGATAGTACATATATTCTTTTGTCAGCGCCAAAGACTGGATAATCACATGGAATATCAATCGACATGCCAGACTCCTTCATGATTGATGCATGTTTAAACAACAACCTGAAGCGACTTGGCACCTTCTCATTTAGCTCCACATTTTTAAATTTTGCTCTGACGATCTTTAACAGTTGAGCATCACCCTTTGGCGCGACTTGCGTTTTCTTTTTCTACACAATGCATTTTAAAATACATATATAACAAAACATACTTTACATAAGCACAAAGAAGTGAAAAATTAAAAAGATAATAATTTGCATACCATAGCAGTTGGAAATATGATCAAGTCCCTAGGCCAAGCTACATGTGAACCAACAGCTTGGTGGACTTTCTCTATTTCACCAGGTACAGGCACCGGAACCAGTGCATCGCCATCGATGCTTCCATCCACCGACACGCGAAGGCATCCTGCTTGCATAGGCTTTCCATGTATATTGTTATTCATGTCTTCACCTTCAAAAGCCATGCCGAATGCAACTTTGTTGTCGACGCTTCCCACAGCAAGCTCACACGACCGGGCACCCTAAACTCATAATATTAAGCAAAATTACAGGTGCAGATTAAGCTCATAAGATTAAGCTGACATGAGAGACAGAGTTTGTTTTACCTTTTTCTCAGATGGTGGTGGAGGATCAATAGCAACACAATCCTCACCCTCATCGACCACCAATTCCTTCGCAGCTGCTGGTTTCATCTTCATGCCTAAACCTTCACCTTCAACCTGCGCCTGGAAACTACCTTTGTCCGACAAATTTGGTGAGTGCAGAGTGTTTGCAGTAATTAGCGCCCTTAGCTCAGCAAGTTCTTTCTTTGTTTTATCCATCTCCTCATCCCTTTTCCGATCACGAGCCATTAATTCAGCTTTGGTGACTCGATTCCTTGTCTTTGGCAAATTGAAAAATGCTTTTGGGGTGACAGAACCCCCCACCCCTCGAACCCTTCCTGTGTGCTCTGGAGTTTCCAAAGCCAGAGACAACACATCCCAGCTCCCACTCATTTCTAATTCACCCATTTTTTTCTTTTCTAGCAAATTATCCTGTCAACATATTATAATATATATATCAACAATTTGTTTATAATTTTAATTACAATGTTAATTACAATTTACAATGTTTATTATAATTTGCATTTAATTATATTTTCCTCGACCCCCAGTTATACTAAATAATGAGGATATTAATCTTACAATTTTTTTGTTTATCTCAGTCACATCTTTATCGACTTGAAGATCCTTCCGAACTCGAGCCTTTTTCCACAGAATCGCACGATCAGGAATTTCTCCGGGCTCAAAATTGCCTTTCTTTACCTGTTTAAAATATGTGGAGTATTTAATTACAGAATATTGATCAATTCTAAAAAAAATTAAGAAGGTGAAATCTTACTTCTTCTTCATGAAGGCCGATGTAGCCCTTCCTTGAAAGGCGATGCTGATATTTTCGCTTCTTGACTCTATCACTTTGCTTATTATGAATAGACTACAACCAAAAACATAAAACATAACAAATTATGATAAAATTCATTAAAAGTGAAATTAAGGTGAAATTAAAGGTGAAATTAAGGTGAAATTAAGGTGAAATTCATACCATCCATTCCTTACTAGTCCGCTGGGCAACAAACTCTCTCCAAGAATCTTTACCGACAAATGCATACTTCTTTGGAGGCTTGCTAAGTTTTTTCTTCTTGCCAACATATGGCATCACATGGTTAGCAGTTAATGTAGCCTTGAACTGTCTCCATTTTGCCCCTGCAGACTTCAGCACTAAAGATCGACTTTCTGGTGCCACTTTAAAGGCTGCCTGCAACAGATAGGCAACTACTATAAAATTCAAAAGAAATAAAAATGAGATAAAGAAGGTAATATTTAGCGGTAGATATAATTTACCTGAACATCATTCCATAACCTCTCTTTCATTTCTGCATCTACTTTTGGCCAGCTAGGGATGTCAATTGGCACCATAGTCCTACCCAACATACCTATGTAGGACTGCAAGGTGTGCCTAGTTTCTCCAACTGGATCCCCGCGCTCATTGTATCTAATTTTAATTTTTTTCCCTTGGGCCTTTTTAACAACAACTTTGTGCATAGCACATATGCTACGCTTACCTCCGGACGTCCTTAATTTTGCTGTTTCAGTACTAGTAACCGTCCCCTCTGGAACCTCTGCACTTTTAGGCTCTGTACCTTGAGAGTCTGCAGCTTTCAACACTTTATCTTGATGGTCTGAAGCTTCAAATTCTGGCACCTCATTTGCACCTAACAATTGCTTCTCCACTTCACCATTGTTTTTATCCTTTTTAGACGCTTTAACAACTTTTTGCTTCTTCATTGTCATTCTTGAATCTGTAATATACACATTAGCACATGTATACAATTATAAGTTGCAATTACAATTACAATTAGGATTACAATGAAGAAGCAAATTCAAATTACAATTAAATGAAGAAGCTACAATATTAACTAGGAATGCAGATTAAAACAAATCACAAAATGGGAAAAACAAAATTCAAATTACAATTACAATGAAGAAGCATCCAGATTAAAACAAATCACAAAATGGGAATGCAAATTAGTTCTAAATTAATATATATCATCATTTTTTAATCCAAATCCCCTCAACATTTTGCCTTTTATTGCTAACACTAGGCTCGGCAGGTTCTTCGTCATGATCACACATAGGAATATCTATGCAGAATGGAGGATTTTCAAGAGTCGTGTCTCCCAAATCATCATCATTGTACAACTCTTGATAGTCTGCCTTTGTAGAGTTCAATGCAACAGACCACCTAGCATCGACAGGGTCTTCAATATAGAAGACTTGTTTCACGTGGTCAACAGACACATACTTATCGTTCTTGTGACCAAGCCGACTGAAATCTACAAGAGTGAAGCCTAAATCATCAACTTTGATACCTCTCTCACTGTCTGCCCATTTACATAAGAAAAGTGGAGCTTTAAAAGCATAGTAATCTAATTCCCAAATCTCTTCGATCATCCCGTAGAATGTCATATCACACTCCACGGGATTCATGTCCTTAGCACTGGACACTTGTACTGTACTGGCAACTAAAGAAACCCCGCTATTCTGAACAACTCTTGCATCATCACGTTCCTTTGTGAAGTATCGTACCCCATCAATCAAATAACCATCATAGCTTAAAACCGAAAACGATGGTTTGCCTGCCAACCATCTAATCGTTTCGGAAATATTTTCAGGATTCTCTACCATTTCAGTACTAACCTGCGCGCATATTTTAAAACCAATCAATAACTAGACACGTATATCTAACGATGCAGCAAAATAAGTAAAAGGGAAACTAACCCTTTTCTGAAACCAATTAGCAAATAAACGGTTGTGCTCTCCAATTAGCCATTGAACACTCTTTTTTTTGCCTTGGTATTGCTGTTCTAGTAACTCCTTATGCTTCCTGAGATAATGCATATGTTATGTAATCGAAAAAATTGTTTATCAAGACTTGAATTGACAACAGAAAAAAGATAAGCTTACATGATATAAGGATACACTTCAGAGTTGTTCTGCAGGACATGTAAATGTGCCTCGTCTCTTTCTTTCTCATCCACAGACTTTACCATTACACCCGATAATGGCCCAGAAAGTTTGCCCTTATCCTTTGGAAGACCAGCAGTCATGAAGCTTTGCCTAACAAATTCTGAGCAAAACTCAACCGACTCTTCTCCTAGGTAGCTTTCTGCTATACACCCCTCTGGATAGTAACGGTTCCGAACATAACTCTTTAACACTTTGTTGAACCTTTCAAACGGGAACATCCATCTATAGAATACAGGTCCACATAAGCGTAATTCTCTAACCAAGTGGACCGTTAAGTGTATCATTACATCAAAAAATGAAGGCGGGAAGATTTTTTCTAACTCACACAAAGTCAACACCAAATCTGACTGTAGCTTATCGAGTTTGGATATATCAACAACTTTATTACATAAACTGTTGAAGAAGAAACAAAGTCTGATTATGCTGACCCGAACATTTTTTGGAAGAATCGAACGAATTGAAATCGGGAGAAGCTGCTGGAGAAGGGTGTGACAATCATGGGATTTCAACCCATAAATCTTTAAATCAGACATGGAAACACAATTTTTTATGTTCGATGAATGGCCATAAGGAAGTTTCATATGCGATAATGACCCTAACATCGTTCTTTTTTCTGCTCTTGACAAAGTATAAGGGGCAGGGGGGAGGTAGGTTCGCTTTTCTCCTACTTCTGGAGCCAGGTCAGGCCTCACACCCATTTCAATCATATCACGACGAGAGTCCACGCTATCTTTACTCTTGAATGGAAGATTCAACAATGTCCCGATTAAATTATCACACACATTTTTCTCAATGTGCATAACATCGAGACAATGACGTACGTGATGAAATTTCCAATACTCCAACTCGAAGAAAATTGACTTCTTCTTCCATGGACAATCCACTTTTTTTGCTTTTTTCACCTCCTTCCCAAATGTAAATTCAATCTGCTCCTGCAGCCTTAGCACTTCTTCACCAGATTGGGGTTGACGTGCGCATCCAAAGTCTTGTTCTCCATTAAAAGCTGCCTTACTCCTCCTATAGGGATGATGCGGTGCCAAATATCTTCGATGTCCTTGGTAACACAGTTTTCTGCTATATTTTAAATGTTTAGCTACTGTGTCATCTCCACAAATTGGACACGCCATATAACCTTTATTCACACAGCCCGATAAATTCCCATACGCTGGAAAGTCGTTTATGGTCCACATTAAAACAGCTCTTAATGTGAAATAAGACTTTGTATACGCATCGTATACATTCCGTTCACCTTCTTCCCAAAGCTTTTTCAGATCGTCAATCATTGGTTGCAAATACACGTCAATGTTATTACCCGGTTCATGTGGACCTGAAACTAGTATAGTTAGCATCATAAACTTCCTCTTCATGCATAACCATGGAGGAAGGTTATAAGTTACCAAAACTACTGGCCAGCAAGTGTACCTATTGGTAAGGCCATTGTTGTGCGGGTTTATTCCATCAGCAGCTAATGCTAAGCGAATGTTTCTCGACTCACTACCAAATTCAGGCCACCTATAGTCAATATTCCTCCAAGAAGGAGAGTCGGCTGGATGACGCATTTGGCCATCTTGAATTCGCTTGTTCGAATGCCAACTCATAAGTTCAGCTGTGGCAGGAGATTTAAACATCCGTTTAAATCGAGGAATTATCGGAAAATACCACATTACATTGGCTGGAACATTAATCCTAGGTTTACCGTCCTTTCCAACCTTCCAACGAGACAGATGGCACTTGGGGCACTCTGACGCATCAATATTTAAACCCCTGTACAGTATACAATCATTTGGACACGCGTGAAACTTAATATACTCAAGTCCTAAATCAGTTAGGGTTTTTTTTGCTTCATACGCATTCTCGGGTAACACATGGTCTTTAGGCAGTAAAGACCCTACAGAAGAAAGAAGATCGGTGAAGGCACTATCGCTTATGCCAAACCTAGATTTCCAATTATGTAATTTCAACATCGACTCTAATTTGCTGTTGTCGCTACCCTCGTATAACGGTTGTTCTGCATCAGCGACAAACCTACTAAACTCACCCGAATCATCAATATATTCACTCCTCTCATACGCTGCTTCACATATGTCAACATTTTCGGATGTAGGAATTTCGACTGAATTACTACCAAAAGAAGACTTTGGTGCTGACTCGCTAGTTGGACACTTTTCTCCGTGCCATATCCAATCAACATACCCCAAACTAAATCCTTTTTCATATAAATGACCTCTAATTATTTTAACAGAATGCTTCTTAAAATTCCCACAACGTGCACAGGGGCAAGGGATTTTATTACGATTCTTAGCATTTTCTTCAGCAAATATCAAGAAAGATTCAACCCCCACTTCATATTCTAAAGAATCCCTATCTTTTGAAATCCAAGACTTGTCCATATTTCGTAAATCAACCTACCTGATTGTCATATAACATATTAGAAACAGATTTATTACAAATTTCCTAATTAATACAACTGAAGCATTACTTATCATATTTATTTAGACCCACTTACAACAACCCATCAAACACAGAGCAAAAACACTTTCTAAAACAAAGATAAATCAAGCATTAGCCATTATCATACAACTAGTTCATTTTTCTAACACCCAAACTGCAAAACTAACATCATACATATCATATTTATACTGACCCACTTACAAGAATCCGTCAAACACCAACATTTTTCAAAAATTAAAATGTAAACTACATGTTAAAGCAGACAATACCTAACATTGGCAAGAACACAGAGCTATAGGAACACAAACACTAACATGCATTTATATAAAACTACTCACTTACAATAAATCCGCAAGAACACAAAGCTCCTTGATTCAATCTGTTAAAATAGCACAGAGCTATTAAAATTTGAAAGACAAAACAAGCATATAAAGTACGAATCAACTAACACTAGGTTAAATCTTACTAATCTGGGAGAGAACCGACTGATTTATGCTTCCACTGCAGCTACAACACGCATACAAAGTACGAATCGAGCAAAAAAATTTGACCTAGGGTTCGGGTAATTTGGAATCGGGTTTGGGTGGTTGAGAATTGGGTGAGATAAGTTAGGGTTCTAAGATTAGAGGTATATTTGGGGATATGGTAGCAAAGAGATTGTAGATAGTGAGAGAGAGTGAATGTCGAGAGTGAGACAGAGGGAGTGTCGAGAGAGAGGAGAGGGAGTGTCGAGAGGGAGGAGACAGTGTTAAAATTGGGGGGGAATGAAAATATGTTAAAGGCGGGGGAGATGTTTTGTTAAAAGAAGTAGAGATATTAGCAGCGCGTGTTTTTTTTGTTTTTAAAATTTAGTTTAGACAACGGTCATTTTGGTAACCGATGTCGTTAATTCTGTTTAACATCGTTTCTAATATTTATGATGTAATAAAAGTATTTAACATCGGTGGCTTTTGCAACCGATGTTAAATGAGTGATGTTAAATCCACTTTTTCTAGTAGTGGACACTAAGTAAATTTTGATCCAAATTTGGAACATAAAGAACATCATTAATTTGATATGTTCTTTTCTTTGTTTTCACGGCAACAGTACCTTTACCTTCAGACTTCACCATTTCTCCATTGCCCATTATTACCGGTATCTTAATAGATGAGTCTATTTTGGTGAAAACATGTGAATGTTTGGTCATATGGTTTGTGCAACCACTGTCAATGAGCCAAGCATCCTTCTGACTATTTCCATTCTGACAAGCATAGAATAGATGATTTTCATCATCAATTGTTTCGGATCTTCCTGCTTGTTGGTTTTTAAGTCTACACTCATTTTCATGATGATTGAATTTTTTGCAATAATTGCACTGGCGTTTTCCTTTGTGCCAGCAATTCTTTTCTGCATGGTTTGTCTTCTTGCATATAGAACATGGAGGAAATTTACTCTTTTTCTCAGCATTTTTGGTATAGATAGGACTACATTGATTTGATGTGCATCCTTTATTATTCCGTTTAAAAGGAGATATTTTATGCTTAGATTGGAAAGCTCCTTCTCCAGATACTTCATTTCTTCGAGACATTCTGTCTTCATGAATTTGTAGGGATACTATCAACTCGGAGATACTTAACTGTGTGAGATCTTTCGATTCTTCTATCACAGTTACAACTGTATCAAATTTTTCAGATAAACTAACCAACATTTTTTCTATAACCCGTTGGTCAGATATACTTTCTCCATTTGACTTCAGTTCATTAACCAGCTTAATTACTCTGGAAGAGTAATCTTTGATTGTTTCTCCTTCTTTCATTTTCAAGTTCTCAAATTCTCGTCTCAAATTCTGAAGCCTTATTTTTGTCGTTTTCTCGTTTCCTTCAAATTCAGCTTTCAAGATGTCCCGTGCTTGTTTTGCTGAAGTTGCATTCATGATTCTTGGAAATATTGTATCGGTGACTGCAAGATGAATTTTGGCTAGTGCTTCTGCATCTCTTTGTGGCCAATCAATCTGTGTTGATGTTGCTGTAGATGTGGTGGCAGTCTCCCCAGCTTTAGGTATGCCATTTTCCACGACATTCCATAAGTGTTGGGTTGCTTGGAGAACAACCTTCATTTTAATGTTCCAGAATTTATAGTTTTCTCCATTAAAAATGGGAATGATTTGTTGCTGATTTGAACCAGAATACGCCATTATTTTATTTTTCTGTGGAAATAAGATATTGGCCCTTTTGAACTTAGAGCTCTGATACCAAATGTTAGCTAGATATTTCAGATAATTGTGCTGATAGTGCAGAGAAGATAAAAGAGAATAAAATGTGTTTATAAAAGATATAACTCTTCTACTTAATTGATTACAAATTATACAATCCTATTTATATTGTTGGGTTGAATATAAATATAGTAAACTTATACCTATACCACCACTTATATTGGTGGCTGTTATTTATATTGGTTTACAGCCTTTATTGTTAAAGGTTTATATTTAATGAATATAAACCTGTATTTTATTTATTAACTAAAGAAGTTATTCACTGTTTAACAAGGTTTGTATTTTAATTTGGTTTGTAGTAGAGTAGGATCCTATATACATATATTATCTCCATGAAAAAATGGTGTGCGTGTCTACACTCACACCATTATTCCATGGAGATTCATCTTGTACATAGTGCAATGGAAAACCATTTGGTTCTACTGCAGACTCACTTTAGGAAAATATGATTGTACAGTAGAACGAATTGAGATATTATGATTAATTTTCATTGATTTTTTAGGATAAAAATGATGAAACCTTATTTTTTATTTATTAAATTATTTTTATAAAATCTTGTGATATTCAATCAAGATTTTAAATTATACTTAAAAATCCAATGATATTTAATTGGGATTATTTAAAATCCATTAAAATCTTGTGGTATACAAATTTTGATATATTATTTCGAACTTCATGAAATGATGGATTTTGTGGGATGTTTTGGTGTAATTTAAAATATTTTAAATCCCACCAAAATTATGAGAGTTTGAAACATTGTGTCTAAATCTTAAAGACTCTAATCAACTCTGCGACATTTTATCTAGAATCAGCATAAAATAATAATCTGATACAATTTATTAAAATTCTTAAATAATATAAAATCTATTAAAATTCGAGTTCAATACACATGAAAAAGTCTGGTGTTTAGATAAGTTCTCTACTTTCAACAAATGTTATAAAGAGAAATGTATATATGGTTGGAGATTAACATTTATAACTTTTTATTAATAATTTTGCATCATTTTTAAATTAAAAATTTCAATTATAGTACTTGATGCACTCATCTTTGAAATTTAATTACCGTTCATACTATTCTATCCGTGATAGGTCCGTAAACGGATCGGATTTGGATCGGATCTTGTTAAATCCATATCTTTATCCATTTAATTTAATCGGATTCAGATCAGATCATTAATTAGTCGGATATTCTACAAGTCAATCCATGTCCAGTCCACTTGGATCGTGGATAATCGGATCGGAGATCCGATCCACTAAAATTTATGAAATATATTTTTGCACCGTGAACAATGTATTAACCTTCCATAAAGAAACGAAGTCATATTTTTTAACTATATTAATTCATGAATTTTAACTTAACAAGTACAAAAATGAACTAATAAATCAGTAAAATAAAGTCTATAGTTTCTTGTTAGTAACAAAGATGCAACTGAAAAACTTTGTTGGATATTCTCATAAAACCTTCCCCATAGTATGTGTTAAGTAAATAGAAAAATAATAAATAAATTGTTTAACATTATACTTAGCTAGGGTTTTGTCTTGTATTTTTAGAATTTTTTTTGTATGTGATATATTAATATAATATATATAATATAATATAAAACAATACAATATAAAATATAGTTAAGCGTGGATCGGACCGGATCATTAACAGATCGGATTTGATCATATCAATATCCATCCTACCAGATTATTATCGGATCAAATTATTAACGGATCGGATTTTTTTAATAAGTGTTGTATCCATTTATTTAACCACGGATCAGATTGAATCAGATCGGATATCCGATCCAGGCTTTATCCGAGGTACATATATAAACAAAAAATCCCTTCATTAATTACGGTAAATCTCTCCTATATATACCGCATTCATTGTAACCACTTATCCCCTACCAAAATCCAGATTCATAGCAAGCAAACTACTTCTAATTAATACAACTAGCATGATCCTAAAAAGTGGTAACTGTATGCATTTACTTTTTAACGAAATGAACTCTATATATATCATTCATATTTGCATGCAAAGTTCATCATCCAATATCACATTTCCGATTCATCGCTCCACTTGAGTTTGGCTGTTCTTACTCATTTCGCAACTCAAGCGTAGTAATAAATTAAGTGGATACATAAAACAATGGCCCTTAATCTTAAAAATGATATACCTATTTCTATTCTAGTGATCAATTTATCAGTAATTTTTATGCAGATTTCCCTGAGCTTTGGGCAGGGGTTTACACCTGCTCTGGCTACATGGTATGGACCCCCTGATGGTCCTGGAAGTGGTAATAAACTCAATTTCAATAATTTTGTAATATAACTATATTTTTAAACATCGACATATTTGTGAGGCCCCTTGATTTTTATTTTTTTTTGCCACGATTATTTATTAATTATGATATGAATATAGGAGGAGCCTGCGGATTTGACACAGATGTCGCACAACCTCCATTCTCAAGCATGATATCTGCCGGAAATGCCAAGATCTTCCTCAAAGGACATGGCTGTGGTCAGTGTTTTCAGGTGCAATGTTCAGCTGAACAATGCTCGGGCCACCCAATCACTGTGACCATCACAGATGAATGTCCTGGAGCCTGTAACAATGTCCCATTCCATTTCGACTTGAGTGGCCATGCTTTCGGGGCAATGGCTAAACCTGGACAGGAAAATAATCTCCGCCAACTAGGGCAAGTTGATATCCAATTCAGAAGGTACTAAAAAGTACAATTTCCATCAATTTGTACCTGTTTCATCAGGTTTTCTGATCTTTTACTGTGTTTAATTTCCAGGGTGCCATGCAACTATCAAGGTGCAAACATTGCGTTCAAAATCGACCAACATATCAATCCAAACTATTTTGCTTGTGCAATTGAAAGCATCAATGGAGACGGTGACATTGGCTCTATGCAGCTCAAACCTGCAAACTCTGACTGGATTCCAATGCAACAATCCTGGGGTGCAACATGGAGTGCTAACATCAACCCTTCAACTCAAGGCCCACTTTCCTTCAGAATTACTACCTCATCCGGAAAATCTATTGAAGTTGTTAACGCAGTTCCAGCGAATTGGGCTGCTGGGGCAAAATATGTTTCAAATACCAATTTTTGAGTTTCTGATTAGCCTATAATCCCTTAATGGTGGCTTGTTTATCCAGTTAGGGGACCATATTTATTGCATGATTAAAACATTGTTACAACATTAAAATGCAGAGAAAAGAAGCTAATGGATCTTTCTTTTAAGTCCCATGAATTTTACTTTTCTCTGTATTTTTGTCATTTTCAACAACTCGCACTCATGCACAATAATTTATTTATGAGAAAATCGAAATTGTAAATACATGAAGTTAGCGATTCAAGCATGAAAGCTTATAAAATTCAAACGAATAATTTTTTCTAAATCATTCCTATTTCATTAAAGAAGATAATATTAATTTTATAATAATTATACATACATATACACACATATATTACGACTTCTCATTTACCATCGTTCCATAATTCATAATTTTTGCATTAGCACAACGTGGTATATTGTTAAATATTATTTTATCTAATATATTTTCTCTAATAAAATTTATATCATATGTTAAACTGAAATTGATAACTAATACTCCCTCCATCCCAAATTAGATGAGCCTTTTGGGAAAAAAATTTGTCCCAAAATAGTTGAGCTTCTCTCTTTTCAATGCATGTTTATCAACCATCTTCCATCTTTACCCTCTCATATTTATTATTCCAATATACCACTAGCTAATACTACAATAAGAAGTCAACACAATAAATATGGGCAAAGATGGAAAAAGAAACAACCATTTAATACTTCTTAAAATGTGTGAAATGAGCAAAAGGCTAATACTACAATAAGAAGTCAACACAATAAATATGTGTGAAATGATTATATTCATGGCAGAAAAGGCTCGTTCCACTGTAGCAGTTGCAACCGGCAGAAATAAAATGAACTCAATCAAAAGATATATCAGCGGAAAAATTCTATGATAACCCATTTCAACCATATTTTTTGCAAGATCTCCGATATTTTGCAACTTAGAAAATATGTCGTTCATCCTCATTTCAGAAATCTAGGTCTTTAATTCCTCCTTAAGCTCCATTAAATGGGATGATGAAAATTCCAATGGGTACAATTCTGCTAAGCGAAGTACTTTAGAAAGACTAAAGTTTGAGAACAAACTTTTAGGATCAAGACATGCTATACACATTAGCAATTATGTACTTGAATCTGAGAAGCGATTCACCATCTCTTGCCCAACACGATCAACTACCTGACAAAAAATTCCAACTCTAAAATGATGATAATATGTTGTAGCTTGTTTGGAACGAAAGCGACCAGACACATTTTCTTCCATATCAGGAAGAACAATATTGTCTCTTGAGCAAAAAACAGAAACTTCTTCAAGGAGTTCATCCCACATGTTATCTCTAAAATCTTGTAATTGTCTTTTAACATTTGCAACCAAATTCTTAGCTCCAATAATATTCTGATCTTTTTGTTACAAGAACTGTGATAAACCATTTGTTATGCCCAATACTACTTTCATCAAATGTGCAATAAAAACGAACTCATGTTTTTCCATTTTATCAAGCAGGCCAACTACCTTTCCGCTACTCTTCCTCTCACTCCCATCTTCATATATATTTGTAAGAACATTAGTAACTGAAGACCACATAGAGAGAAGACGGATTATGGTTTTATAGTGTGATCCCCAGCGAGTATCACCTGGCCGAGTTAAACTAGTCTCCTGATTCAACCCTCAACCAGTAGTAATTAACATGTCTGGTCTCTAGCTGCTCAACCATAACTTCATGTTGTTTTTGTCGAAGTTCATCCTTTCTTTTACAAGAATCACCAACTACATCAGTAACCAAAGACATGTAATCAAAAAAGTCACTCACAAATTGATTTCCTTCTGCTACAGCTACGACAACTAATTGGAGCTGATGGGCAAAGCAATGCACGTACCTAGCATATGGATTCTCATTTAAAATCAAAGTCTTTAGTTCATCAAGCTCTCCCCCCATGTTTGAAGCTCCGCCGTACCCTTGACCCCTGACTTTTGAGATTGACAGTTCTTGTTTAGAAAAGAAATCATCAATGGCACTTTTTAAAGAAACTGCAATAGTATCTTTGACATGAACAACTCCAACAAATCGCTCTAAAACTTCCCCACTATTATTTGCGTATCTTATGACAACAGCCATTTGCTCTTTAATCGAGTTATCACGTGCCTCGTCAAGTAATAAAGCAAACTACTTCTCTCCAATATCAGAAATGATAGCTTTCGTTGTCTCAGATGCACAAGCACTAATAATTTGTTTTTGAATATCAGGAGATGCAAGTTGATGATTAGCAGGTGTATTTTCTTTATTAACATTTCTAACATCAACATTATGCAAGCTATACCAGGTGAGTATTTCAAGAAAATTACCCCTCCGTATTGACATTGCAGATTCGTCATTTCCACGAAAAGCCAATCCTAATCCAAGAAGCAATCTGGCAACATCCAAACTTGTTGTTAAGCGCATACAGTAGGCAGCCCCCAATACCTCATTTCTCATTCTCAACTTTCTCGTCACACTTTGCCTCTGATCTTTGAAACCAAGATATAATGTCTTAGCATTGTTTTGTATACTTCCTTCATTTACTATATGATCTCTGAACTTTTCTATTGCCTTCTTCCAATTTCGAAATCCATTTTTTGTAAACGCCTGATTTCCGAAAAGATAACACCAAAAACAAAAGGCTCATAATCATTGATGGATTTGCGCAAAGCTGGATCACTAACAACATCATCAGATGCCACATTACTATCAATTCTGGCTCTCTTTTCACTTGATTCAACCGTAGTTCGAGCAAAATATCTATCCATTAGCAAATCAACGAACCAAAACTCCAACAACTCACATAAATTTTTTTCCCCAACTGCAGTAACAAGAAATTATACAGATTAGTGTCCTCCTAATTGATTAGGTAGTTTAATTTAGAATACCAAACCATACATACTCAGTATATCCCGCTTAGAGCAGGGTCTGAGGAGGGTAAGATGTACGCAGCCTTGCCCCTGCCATTAAAGCAGAGAGGCTGTTTCCGTGAAGACCCCCGGCTTAGTGCCCAATAAATAATATAGTGTGTGATATAATATTAATATACTTTAGCCCATGGTCTTTTTCACATGGGACTTACCTAAAAAGTTCCTGTTTGTCGATGATGGGTGACAATGATCTGAAACGGTGACAATGATCTGAAACGGAGATATCAAACTGGATAAGAATTACCACTATTTACACACTTTTTTTAATTAACTTGATTTCTTCTTGTGTAATCCATTTATGTCGATTCTGCTTCATCAAATCCTTCGATGAAACAACATCTGTGATAATCCATTAGTACGCACTAAACCTTATCAAATCCTTCGACGAACCAACATCCGTGATGATCCATTAGTATCAAATCCTTCGACAAACCAACAGCCGTGATGATCCATCTTACCAAATCCTTCGACGAACCAACATCCATGATGATCCATTAATACGCACCGGTGGATGTCCTCCATTGATGCCCCAGACAAATACTCACAACCCATTCACCCTCTTCCTCGGAACCTTTACCCTCATCTTCACCAAGAAATTCATCCCTGATTCGCCAAGTTATACAGCACCATTGACGCCACGAAGTTCACTGAATGTTTCTCCACCGCCCCGCACAAATATTCAAGATACTACAACACCCCTCAACTTCAATATGTTAAGAAATTGACTGTATTACTCAAATCCTAATATCCCTATTTGCTAAATCCATTCTCTGTTTTATCATTCCTATCTGTTTCACTCGTTAGGAAGATGAAAAAAAGGGCCACGAAATCATCCTGTAACCGCTATTCTCATATTGCTCCTTGAACAGGCAGTTGCTAACATTCGCATTTGATGCATAATCCAAAATTTATGCAGAGCGTACTGATTTACTTGCGGGAAGAAAGGATTAACACGATGTCAGGATCTCGTGAATAGTAGTACATAAATTTTTTATGTTCTATGGACCGATGCAAGTAATTATATCCACCAAACAAAATATAGACTGGTCTCTGTCTTGGCAATATTCGATCATCGATGAGTTAGCGGGAGAAAGTTTGTCACGCAAGCCATTAGTTTCAAAATGATGAGGTGCTTATAGTGTCCCGAGACAGTCAAAACAAACTTGCAAGAAAGCAAAAATGCAAAATAGTGTTACTCGAAAATTTTAGTTTAATTTAGAATGATATTCATAAAAATTCACAGAATCACAATTTATAAATACTCCAACACTCCAAATATACAGGGACTCCAATTAACTTTTCATATATATATATATATATATATATATATATATATATATATATATATATATCATTTAAAAAAATTTGAATGACATATATTATGTGGTAACGGATAAGATAACCTCTATAGTTTCAACAAATGTAGCAAAGAAAAATGTATATATAGTTGGAGGTGAACCTTATAATTTTTAATTAGTATTTTTGTATATGTTTTCAATTAAAATTTTCAATTTAGCTGGTGATGCACTAATCTTTGAAATTTAAATACCGTTCATACTATTTATCCGAGGCACGTAAACAAAAAGTCCTTTCATTAATTATGCTAAATCTCTAATTAATTATTACCGCATTGATTTGTAACCACTTATCCGGTTATCCCCTAACTAATCTAATCCAGATCTATAGCTATCTAATTTACATATGAGCTATAATTTACATATTCAACTGAGATTTTAATAAATTTTAATGACTTGTATCTGATTTTGATGTTACATAAATTCTTCATAAAATGTAGCAGAGTTGATGAGCGTTTAGGACTTAAACAAAATATTTTAAAATCTCATTGATTTCGGTGGGATTTCAAATATCTTAAAATACACTCTACAATCTCATAAAATCCATCATTTTAATTTTTGTGCAGTACTAAAAAATTCAATCAGCATTTGATAGATTTTTAATATCCATATTGAATATCACCGGATTTTATAAGATTTTGTAGTATAATTTAAAATCATAATTGAATATCTCAAGATCCTCATAAATTTTTTAAAATCCGAATTGAATACATTTGGATTTTATAAATAAAAATATAAAAATCTTTTAAAATTTCAATTGAATAATATACCTATTAATTAATATTACTAGCATTATCCTTCAATGCGTATGCATTTACTTTTTAACGAAATAAACTCTATATATGTATTCATATTTGCATACAAATGTCATCATCCAATATCACAATATCAACTCATCGCTCCACTTGAGTTTGGCTATTTTTACTCATTTTGCAACTCAAGCCTAGTTATAAGTGGATCGGATACATAAAACAATGGCCCTTAATCTTCATTATGATACACCTATTTCTATTCTAGTGATCAACTTATCAGTAATTTTTATGCAGATTTCCCTGAGCTTTGGACAGGGTTTTGCACCTGGTTTGGCTACATGGTATGGACCTCCTGATGGCCCTGGAAGTGGTAATAAATTCAGTTTCAATAATTTCGTAATAACACTATATTTTTAAACATCGACATATATTTGTGAGACCCTTTGCTAATTTATTAATTATGATATGAACATAGGAGGAGCCTGCGGATTTGACACAGATGTCGGACAACCCCCATATTCAGGCATGATATCTGCCGGAAATGCCAAGATCGATCTTCCTCTCAGGACATGGCTGTGGTCAGTGTTTTCAGGTAAACTAACATCAATTTCTTCTTCTTACATCGAATCCAACATGATTATATTGACATGAACAGAATAATTATATATGCAGGTGCAATGCTCAGCTGAACAATGCTCGGGCCAACCAATCACTGTGACTATCACAGATGAATGTCCTGGAGCCTGTAACAATGTGCCATTTCATTTTGACCTGAGTGGCCATGCTTTCGGGGCAATGGCTAAACCTGGACAAGAACATAATCTCCGCCAACGAGGACAAGTTGATATCCAATTTAGAAGGTATCGAAAACCACAATATCTTTTACTACCCCCGTCCCCCTCTTACTTGTCCATTTTGATTTTCGAGAAGTCAAATTGACCAATTTTTGACTAAACATTACAAATAACCTATTCATTTTTTTTAAAACCCGAAAATAACATATTAAAGTAGACAATCTAATGATATAATTTTTATTAGTTTTTTCAATTATATAATAAATGTAAATTTCAGTCGAAATATAGTCAATTTGACAAGTTAAAGTTAAAATGGACATATAAAAGGGGACAGAGAGAGTAATTTGCAAATATTTTTTCAGTTTTCTCTAATCTTTTAAGATTTTTCTAGGGTGCCATGCAACTATCAAGGTGCAAACATTGCGTTCAAAATCGACCAACATATCAATCCAAACTATTTTGCTTGTGCAATTGAAAGCATCAATGGAGACGGTGACATTGGCTCTATGCAGCTCAAACCTGCAAACTCTGACTGGATTCCAATGCAACAATCCTGGGGTGCAACATGGAGTGCTAACATCAACCCTGAAACTCAAGGCCCACTTTCCTTCAGAATTACTACCTCATCCGGAAAATCTATTGAAGTTGCTAACGCAGTTCCAGCGAAATGGGCTGCCGGGGCAAAATACATTTCAAATGCCAATTTTTGAGTTTCTGATTAGCCTATGATCCCCTAATGCCCAATTAGGATCCTATATTTATGGGATGATAAACACATTGTTACAACATTATTAATATTCAGAAAAAAGATGAAGCTGATTTTTTGAGTAAAAGGATGAAGCTGATTGATCCTTATTTTGAGTTTTTAGTCCCGTGAATTTACTTTTTTCGTGATTCTACAATTTTCAACAACTCGTACTCAATCACGATAATTAATTTATGACAAAATACATGAAGTTAGCATTCATGCATGAAGACAATTATATTAATTTTGAACAAATTAAATAAATTATAAATCACGCCAATATCATTAAATTTTCTTATAATGTATGTGTGCATGTAACTCAAAGGATTATATTAATTTTATTAATTAAATAATCGGTTAGGTATATACATAAACATATACATATACATACATGATATACATATATATATAGAGAGAGGGGGGGGGGGGAATTTAAGTTATTATATTTCATAATTTATAATTTTTACATTAGCACAAAATGAAATATTACTAAACATTATTTTGTCTAATGTATATTCTCTTATTAAATTTATATTATATGCTCAGCTGAAATTAATGATTAAAAATCATTAATTTTGTTAAATGCAATCTATAAGATTTTTATATAATCTATGAAGATATTTATTTATGATATGTGGATTATGCAATTAAATTATAGTTATTAAAGTCCTCAAAAAATAATGAATTTCGGATAGTATAGTTTATTCAGTTTAGATATTGAAATAAATCTGAATAATCTAGTTACTAAATTACTAGATTTGTGAGATAGTACTAACTAAATTGATAACAAATTACATAATGAATCAAGTATTTGGATTTCGTATAAATATTTCCATTATATACATAGATTAATTGTATGACCTGTTTATTCATTTTTAGAATTCTAGATATATATTTTATAGTATTAATAAATAATAAAATTCTAGTTGTTCTCCTTCAAATATAAATGAATAATTTTAACTTGATAAACAAATTATAATAAAAATTATATTAACATTAATACATCACTGAGTAATGGGTATTACACATTTTGGAGGATATTTGCTTGGGCTTAAAATTGTTGTGTTAAAAATGTCTTTAACAAGGTAGTTTCTACTTAAAATTAAAACCAAACCAGAAATAATCTAAAAATAAAAATTGATAGGATGTACCCTTTTTTTTATAAAAGTAATTATTTTACGTTTTGATTGCATGGTAGAACATAATCTGCCTCGAATGTTTACAAATATAGTAGGACAAAATAAATTAAATTTAGATGATTATATTAGATTTTTCCGAACTTCTACTTCAATACTCCAATGTTTTTGTTTACTCTATAGAACTTAACTCTCTCTCTATATATATTATTTTAAAATTTTCAAATAAAATATATTGTTTTAATATGATAAATTAAGTATGCCATGCAATTATCCTAAAAGGTAGTGACCTATTAGATAACCTCTCTAGTAGAGATGGAGGGAGGGAGGGCTGGAGGAGCCCTGACCCCTCCTAGATTTTTGGTTTTTTTTGTTTATATATTATTAGAAATATATTTGATTCACAAAATTAGGTATAAAATCAGTTAAAAGGGTTGAGTTTTGATTATAATGAATGTATATACATTAAATAGCATCAATTAAAATATTCAGTTTAATTATCATATCATTTTGTATCCTATTTTGTAAATGAGCATTACATATAATACTATATTATTTAAATTTATTTTATTTATAAAATAAAATTATATCATTTGTTATAAATTTTAATAATATAGACTTTGATGTTGGATAATATCTTTTTACTTTCTCTGTCGTATCTACGAGTCTCCCTGTTTGCAATTCGTTCTTTCAAATCTCTGTCATCGACGATTTGGTAGTTAAATAATTAAAATTTTTAATGAAATGATTAAGCTTTTTATTAATAATCTAAAATAAATAGATTTTTATCACTAATCCTACTATAAAATATGATATATAATATTTTTTAATTTAAATAACATTAATATTCCGGTCCCCTAAAAAATCTTCCTGGCTCCATTAGTGCTCTCTAGTTTCAACAAATGTATAGCAAAGAAAAATGTATATATACAATAGTTGGAGATGAACCTTTATAATATTTAATTAGTATTCTTGTATCCGTTTTTAAAAAAAAAAAATTCAATTAGTTGACTCGTCTTTGAAATTTAAATACCGTTCATACTATTTTTCCGAGGCACGTAAACAAAAAGTCCTTTCATTAATTATGCTAAATCTTTAGTTAATTAATATCGCATTCATTTGTAACCACTTATCCCCTACCTAATCCAGATCCATACCAATCATCGATCATCAATATATCAATATAAAGCAGAAGCGAGGGGCGTGTAGGTGGCGCCTCCCACATCGTTCCATTCTATTTTTCTAATTTTCTGGAATTTTTGGATGAAAAATATCAAAAATTAAAACTACCTTTTTTAGTTTCGGGTATATTAGAAAAAAGTTTTTAGAATCTGATTTTGTTTCACATTATTTATGGAATATAGTAGCTTGAAAGTTTTAATTTGATTTTGTTTCAGATTGTTTAATTATGGGAAAGAGTAGTAGACAAGTCTCTCTCCACCTATAAATACCCCTAAGATTGTAGGGTTCTGGACCATCTAAACACAAATTCCTCTCTCTTAATACCAGAAACGTACCTCTCTCTGGTGATAGTTCTCTTGCTTGATTTCTAACTCGGTGGTGTCATTCTTCTGCAACGATAAGTGAAGGCTGTTTATACAGTATTAAAAAAAATAAAGGTTGTCGAAAGCAAAGGTAGTTATAGATAACTATGTTGGAGTCGACAAATCCAAACACGGGAAAAGAATATAGTCTTGACATGATATTGATGGATGATATCAATAAATTAACTGTTAGTGATGTATGTTTGTTGGTTATTATTTTATAATATTTGAATTTGTTCTTCGGACATGTTTTTAGTTGTTAATTTTTATATGATTTACATTGTATGCAGGAAAAAAAATTATTCATGCATCATCTGTTTGTTCCGTTCAAGCAACTTTTAAGTAAAGACTGTTTATACATTATTAAAATATAAAGGTTGTTACAAGCAAGGGTAGTTATAGACCGCTATCTCACTGATTTAAGTTAGATGTTTTTGTGCACAATCAATCCAAAAAAATTTAGAGTAAGGGGACAATGTAAGAACATGATTACTTATAAAAAAAACACAAATAAAATTAAGATTCGTCGTGTTTTAAATTGTTAATTACGTGTATAAATTTATTTTCATTTTCTCACCATGAATTATAGTCCAATTTTGCAATTTTATATATTACATCAAGATTTTGATAATATAAAATTTATCTTATCCTACAAATATTAATTTTGAAACATTAATATACTTTTTATGGACAACCACAAATTATTTTATTCTAGAAATATTAATATTGAATCATTAATATAATTTTTAAAAGCCGCCGCAACGCGCGGCTTTTCAACTAGTATACTTATATAAAGGAGAAGCGAGGGGCGTGTAGGTGGCGCCTTTCACATCGTTCCGTTATATTTTTCTAATTTTCTGGAATTTTTGGATGAAATGTATCAAAAATTAGAACTACCTTTTTTAGTTTCAGGTATATGAGAAGCAAGTTTCAGAATCTGATTTTGTTTCAGATTATTTATGGAATATAGTAGCTTGAAAGTTTTAATTTGATTTTGTTTCATTTTATTTAATTATGGGAAAGAGTAGCATACAAGTCTCTATGCACATATTTCAATTACAATCTGATTTTATTTCAGATTATTTAATTATCTGGAATTTTTGGATGAAAAAAAATATCAAATTTAAAAATTACCTTTTTAGTTTCAGATATATTGGAAGAAAGTTTCAAAACTACCTTTTTTAATATATGAAAATCAAATCAAAATTTGAACATATCATCATATTTTAGGAAAAGGTGTATATCAAAAACCAAAAAAAATTTGGTAAGCCGGTCTTTTTCTCAAATCAACCGCTATAAATTGAGGTTAAACATCATAAAATTTAACACACACAATTTTTTTGAGCTTATTTGTCTTCTCCATCTAATATAATAATGAGTTACACTATGCGATAGAGATGATTGGCCAACAAAAGTAAGAGTTTGTCGGATGTTGGAGTCGACAAATCGACAAATCGAAAAACTGGAGAACAATATAGTCTGTATATGATATTGATGGATAAAAAAATCAATAAATTAACGGTTATTGATATATGTTTGTTGGTTATTTTTTATAATATTTGCTTTCTTTATCAAACATGTTTGTTGTTATTAATTTTTATATAGTTCACTTTGTATACATGAAAATATTATTCATACAACACATGATTGGTGTTCGAATTAATCACAGATATAGTCTCAGGTATATTCTTTTTCATTATACAAATATTAATTTAAGTTACCAATATAATTTCTATAGACCGCCGCAACGCGCGGTTTCTCAAATAGTTTAATTCTATGAGAGTTCAATTGAGATTTTAATAGATTTTATATAATTTAAGGATTTCGATGAATTGTATCTAGTTTTGATTTTATGTCATAAAATGTCTCAGGTTGATGATAGTCAACTTAAACACAATGTCTTAAGATCTCATAGATTTTGGTGGAATTTCAAATATTTTAAAATACACTCAACAATCTCACGAAATCATCATTTTATGAAGTCTAAAAAAAATCATTGAGCACGGTTGCATAACTCAGTGGTTAAGAACTTATCCCCTGTCGTCCCAGGTCCTGGGTTCGACCCTCGCTCACCCTGAACTGAATATCATCCAATTTTAAAATATAATTTAAAATCATGTTTAAATAGTACCAAATTTTGCAACATAATTTAAAATCATAATTGAATATCTCAAGATTGTCATAAATTTTTTCAAATCTGAATTGAATACACTTGCATTTCATAAATAATCCTAAAATTCCTAAATTGTGGTAACTGCATAAAATCCCAATTAATTAATACTACTAGCACAATCCTAAAATTTCAAAAATGTGGTGACTACATAATCCTAAAATTCCAATTACCCAATATAAAAATCCTAAAATATCCAATTTTAAAATATAATTTAAAATCATGTTTAAATAGTACCAAATTTTGCAACATACTTTAAAATCATAATTGAATATCTCAAGATTGTCATAATTTTTTTCAAATCTGAATTGAACACACTTGCATTTCATAAATAAAATATAAAATCCTAAAATTCCTAAAATGTGGTAACTGCATAATCCGAAAATTCCAATTACCCAATATAAAACCCTAAAATTCTTAAAATGTGGTAACTGCATAAAATCCCAATTAATTAATACTACTAGCACAATCCTAAAATTCCTAAAATGTGGTGACTGCAAAATCCTAAAATTCCAATTACCTAATATAAAAATCCTAAAATTCTTAAAATGTGATCACCGCATAAATTCCCAATTAATTAATACTACTAGCATAATCCTAAAATTCCTAAAATATGGTAACTGTATGCATTTACTTGTTAACCAAATAAACTCTATATATATCATTCATATTTGCATGCAAATTGCTTCATCATCCAATACCACATTATCAATTCATCGCTCCACTTGAGTTTGGCTGTTTTTACTCATTTTGCAACTCAAGCTTAGTTATAAGCGGATCAGATACATAAAACAATGGCCCTTAATCTCAAATATGATATACCCATTTCTATTCTAGTGATCAACTTATCAGTAATTTTTATGCAGATTTCCCTGAGCTTTGGACAGGGTTTTGCACCTGGTTTGGCTACATGGTATGGACCTGCTAATGGCCCTGGAAGTGGTAATAAACTGAATTTTAATAATTTCGTAATAACACTATGTTTTTAAACATCGACATATTTGTGTGAAACCCTTTGTTTTTTTATTAATTATGATATGAATATAGGAGGAGCTTGCGGATTTGACACAGATGTGGGACAACCTCCATACTCAGGCATGATATCTGCCGGCAATGCCAAGATCTTCCTCAAAGGACATGGCTGTGGTCAGTGTTTTCAGGTAAACTAACATCAATTTCTTCTTCTTATATCGAATCCAGCATTATTATTAATTATTTATATTAATTGACAAGGACATATTAATTATATATGCAGATGCAATGCTCAGCTGACCTATGCTCGGGCAAACCAATCACTGTAACCATCACAGATGAATGTCCTGGACATTGTGACGATGTACCATTTCATTTCGACTTGAGTGGACATGCTTTCGGGGCAATGGCTAAACCTGGACAAGAAAATAATCTCCGCCAACGAGCACTACAAGAAAAATGACTAAAAGCGACCAACGAAATTTGGTAGCTTTTATTTAAAAGCGACCATATATGGTCGTTTTTAAGCAAAAGCGACCGGAAATGGTTGGTAGCTTTGAAGAGGGTCGCTTTTATTGATTTCGGTCGCTTTTATATAAAAGCTACCACTTTGCTGGTCGTTTTTGTTAAAAAATAAATTACTTTAAACCAGTTCAAATTTTTGGCCTTATTTTGAATTTCCCGCCCTTTCAAAATAAATTCTACCAATATTGGTGGAATTTGAAAAGCGACCACAATTCTTTTCGGTCGCTTTTATATGGCTATTTTTGAAAAAAAAACCAGAATTTTCTCGTTGTTCCTACCCCTGTTTAGTTTAGTGCACAACTCATACAAATCATCCAACCATTCAAATAAGCCATATATCCATATACTGGGGAGGGGAAGTTGTCATAATCCGTAAATAATTCACAGTAATAACACAGTTTCCTCCTTTGCTTTATTATTAGCTTTAGACAACTTAGTCACTTGGGAAACCCACTAAGGAAAGCACACCCCCTGTCTTGAGAAGAGATAAGCACTGATCGAAAGGAATATCTCCGGATGCAGTGTTAATTATAAAGTCAAGTGAATTAAGCAGCCCCTGCAATAAGATTAATCCCAAATTAAATTCTAATACAAACAACAATACTTGTATAAAAAGTAAAAATTATCACAATTTGACCTCAAGAACTCAACATTAAACATAGACCTTCTTGTAAGGTGTAATTTTGAAATTCAAACCTTAAAAAATGAAGAAAAAAAACAGGGGATTACATACACACATACACATTCTGACACACAATCTACAAATACGAAATCCACACAAATAACAATTTGACAAACACGAAAATAAGAAATCAACAAATCGAAACATGAACATGAAACCCGTATAAAACATACGAAACCCTAATTGTAAAAACATCATAATCGAAGCCACATAACTTATAAAATCATGTAAATCGACCAATCAAAGCCTAAAATCGAAGTCATACCAGATAAAAGCGGAATAAAACCCTAATTCTGAAAACGCCCCAATTTAAACCCCTGATTCTCTGAGACAAAACATCGAACAGGTTGCAGCCTATAAATTGCTTACTGAAAACAATCTACGGCTATACCCATCTCAAACCCTACTTCTAGAAACTAAAATCGCAGCCGTGGAGGATTCATTAAAAACGGGACGGTCGATTTTGGGGATGACGATTTCGTTTTGGTGAGTTTTAAGGGCATAGGAGGAGCATAGGGAGAGAGAAGAGTTCAGATTGGAAGAGGAGGCGGAGGACGATGGGGGGTGACGTCTGCGGGTGCCATAGGCGGGATGGAGAATGTGTTTTTGTCTGAGAGGTTCTGAGACAGAGAGCGAGAGAGATATTGTAAGAGAAATTCTGAGAAATATAAGGGATATAAAAGTTGTTGTGTTTTTGAGTTGAAGATTTTTATGAATCTTAAAGTTTTCTTGAGTACTTTTAGAACCCCACTAATATAATATTTTAAAAAATGGCAAACTTTTTATATTAATATTTTAATAACTCCAACACAATGTTTATAAATAAGTTATCTTTAATAAAAAAAAGTTTAACTTCTTTTGAATACCCAAAATATTCATATATTTCATGAAATTTTAATCAATTATCACAAGATTTGATATATAATTTTTGATTTAACAATTGATTCTAACTACTGTTTAGTCCCCGGATCTAAAGATGGATGACTAGATTAATATATTTTACTTAAATTTTCAAATTTATTAAAAATGTCAACTACTGATAATTTGACTATTACATCTAAATTGTGTATACTTATATTTCTAGTTTGCTAGTTTGAATTTTAAAAAAAAATAAATTATCGATCTTCCAACATTATAAATGTTAAGATCTATATATTTTAGTCATACTCTTAATATTTCAATAAATAGCAAATTTATATGATTTGAAATATTAACTATCAACTGATAATTTGACTATTACATCTAAAATGTGTATACTCCTTCTCTAATAGTTTGAATTTTTTTAACAATAATTATTGATGATCGAGCCTTATAGATGTGAAGGTCCATATATTTTAGTCATCCAAAAATTTCAATAAATATTAAATTTATATGATATTAAATTTTAACAGTTAACTGATAATTTGACTATTGTACATCTAGATGGTGTATACTCGTGATTTGGTAGTTTATGTTTTATTAAAAATAATTATCAATCATCCAACCTTATAGATGTGAATATGTATATATTTTAGTCATATTTCTAAAATTTCAATAAATCTTAAATTTATAAGATTTGAGATTTTAACAATAAGCTGATAATTTGATTATTGCATCTGAATGGTGTATACTCCTGATTTGATAGTTTTAATTTTTAAAAAATAATTATCGACGATCCAACCTTATAGATGTCAAGATTCGACATATTTTAATTAGTCATATTCTTAAAATTTCAACAAATATTAAATTTATATGATTTGAGATTTTAACAGTCAAATGATAATTTGACTATTACGTAGAAATGGTGTATACTCTTGATTTGGCAGTTTGAATTTTTTGAAATAATTATCAGTGATCTTAACATATAGATGTCAAGATCGATATATTTTAGTCATATTTCTAAAATTTCAATAAATTTTAAATGTATCTTGAATTTTTTTTCTTACAAAGAATAAAAAAATAGTTTTTGATATTTATTTTAAAAAACATATGCACAATTTTCACAATTTAAATCACAATTTTATCTCAATTTTTAAAAATAATTTATATTTCATTAATTATTATTTTAGTTGTAACTGAAATCAATCTGAAAATCATCGTAAATGACTAAAGTAGAATTATCATATTTATATTATAATTACTATTCAGAAAATTAAAAGTCACCACATACAATTGTTGGTCGCTTTTGTATTTAAAAGCGACCAAACAAAAGCTACCACATACAGAAATTAGTGTTATTGGTTGGCGGGAATCTTCCCGCTTTTACTAAAAAAAATTAAAAGCGACCGCAGAACATTATTGGTCGCTTTTGTATTTAAAAGCGACCAAACAAAAGCTACCACACACAAAAGCTACCATTAACGGTCGCTTTTACTACTCAGTCAATTAAAATTTGTATTCTTACTAAAAGCGACCTATAATGGTGGCTTTTATTGTTGGTGGCTTTTAGTTGGTCGCTTTTAGTCAATTTTGGTGTAGTGGAGGACGAGTCGATATCCAATTCAGAAGGTATCGAAAACCACAATATCTTTTAATTTGTAAATATTTTTTCAGTTTTGTCTAATTTTTTTAATGTTTTTTCAGGGTGCCATGCAATTATCAGGGTGCAAAAATCGCATTCAAAATCGACAAAGGTATCAACCCAAACTATTTTGCGTGTGCAGTTGAAAGCATCAATGGAGACGGTGACATTGGCTCTATGCAGCTCAAACCCGCAAATTCTGGCTGGATTCCAATGAAACAATCCTGGGGTGCAACATGGAGTGCTAACATTAACCGTGCAACTCAAGGCCCACTCTCCTTCAGAATTACTACCTCGTCCGGGAAATCTATTGAAGTTGATAACGCAGTTCCAGCGAAATGGGTTAAGGGGGCACGATATATTTCAAATGCCAATTTTTGAGTTTCTGATTAGCTTATGATCCCCTAATGCCCAGTTAGGAATAGGATCCCATATTTATGGCACGATTAAAACATTGTTACGACATTATTAAATTCATTAAAAAAAAAAGATGAAGCTGATTGATCTTTCTTTTAAGTTTTAAGTCCGATGAATTTACTTTTCTCTGTGTTTTTGCGATTTTCCCCAACTCGTACTCAAAGTGCACAAAATTATGTACAGAGAAAATTTGTACATAATGAATTGATGTGGTGAGTAGGGCTGTTATTCGGTCCGGGCGAGCCGAGTTTCGAGCCGAGTGTTATTTAGTCGAGCCGAGCCGACTCCTTTAAGAAACGAGCCTAAATCTTTGCCCGAACTCGACTCGTTTATTTTCACGAGTCGAGTCGAGCTGGCTCGTTTAGCTAAACGAGCCGAGTTTAACGAGTCGGGCGAGCCGGCTCGTTTAATTTAACACTAAATCGAGCCTAAAACGCTACCCGAATCCGACTCGTTAATTTTCACGAATCGAGCCGAGCCAGCTCATTTAACGAAACGAGCCAAAACGTCTGCCCGGACTCGAGCTCGTTTAACTAAATGAGCCGAGCCGAACCCATCAAAACGAGTTCGAGCCGGGCGAGCTCGCGAGCTGCCCGGATCGGATTACAGCACTAGTGGTGAGTTTTAATTAGAGTTGTTGGTGTAAATAAGGGGGCCTTTCCAATATTCAAAACCCACTACATGTGTACAAAATTTTGTACACATTTACGTGCACCAAGCATTTTTCCAATCACAATAATTAATTTATGACACATGAAACTTCTAAATACATGAAGTTAGCTATTCATGCATCAAGGAAATATTCCAACAATTGAATAAATTTGAAATCACACCAATTTCATTAAATTTTCTTATATGTGTGTGTATGTAATGTAAAGGATTATATTAATTTTATTAAGCAAATAATCGGTTGCGCGACACACAAACAAACACACACACATATATATATTCATAATTTATATCTTTTGCATTAGCACAACATGTATATTACAAAATACTATTTTGTCTAATATATATTCTCTTAAATTGATATTATGTGCTCAGCTGAAATTAATAATTAATATCATTCTTGTTAAATGTATATCATGAAGATTTTTAATATAATCATGAAGATATTTAATATAATCTATGGATAGTGCATATTATAGTTATTAAACTCCTCAAGGAATAATGGATTTTGAATAGTATAGTTTTATTCAACTCCTGAGATATAGGAATTAATCTGAATAGTCTAGTTACTAAATTTGTGAGATAGTAATAGCTAAATTTATAAGAGATTATTGTTCTAATTCTAGTTAAGTGGTAGGTTTTACAAAATCTAACAAGTTGGTTGATGAAAAAAAATTTATTTTCTTTTATTAATTATAACAATAGTGTAATCCATTTGGAGGACCGTATATCTTATAACTGTAATGATATATCACTAACTATCGTGTAATTCTCTCTAATAAATTTTTGTTGGAAACTGAATATATATATTATATACTTACAAGTGTGAATAATATTTAGAATAAAACGGATGAAGATATTTTCGGAGTTCTGGAAAGATATTGAACAAGCAACCATTTATCTTACCTAGTGCTCCTTTCTTATGGAGATTATCTCCACCCCCAAACATAACTGCCCAAAATAATTCTGCTTAAATGAAAATCAATGTTATTAACTCATTTGATATGTAACTCACAAGATAAATAAATATATAAAATATAACTATTTGTAACTTATAAATACATTATAGTGTATTTGATTCTAATATTATATTTGATAAAAATAAGTCAAATACAACATCTCCCATTTGACTTTTTTCATTATCAAATATCTATTTTACAACTCCCACCTTTCACATGGTCTATTTAATTTCTCCAATTTAAATCTACTACTTGTTACCCGAGTAGTGTTCGAATTTTCATCAGTTGATATTTTAAGTCACAGTAATTAGTTGTACGAATCTATTTTTCGTCAAAAACATTTAAGCATAACACTAGTGAAAAATCATTTTTCACATTTTCCTCTTACTTTCAATTTCAACAAAATTAAACTGATTTCCCCAAATTAAATTATTAGTAGCATCTTTGATACCTAAACCATATTAATCAATAAATTAAGGCATGTCTGCCTACTAACTAATTTATATAATGTACTCTTCAAGCTCATCATAATAATTTTTTACCTTATCTCGTTACAAGCCTCACTAAATATGTTAAGTCACGTCAATCGATTACACACAAAAATTATCGAAATTCCGACCACTTGCACATATAATATGTCAACAAATTTCTATTCATAATTTCTTTACAAAATTTACTAGCATCGACTTTTGAATTTTCTATCTTTAAGAAAAAATATTGCTCCCACATTTCATATATTCAATTTTACTTTCCAGATTCTTTGAATCAGATTCTCACAAACTTATCAATAAAAATTCTTACAATTTCATCACAAAGACACTTTAATAGTCGTGTCTAAATAGCCGTGTTTTTTTTTTTGGCTAGCTCATGCATCCGTCTTTCGTGCCTTGTCTTTTTTAACTCTTATAAGAGTTACTAGGTTATTTTTTAGTTGGATCCTGAAAGAGAAGCTATATATATATATATCATTTAAAAAAATTTGAATGACATATATTATGTGGTAAGAGATAAGATAACCTCTCTAGTTTTGACAAATGTAGTAGCAAAGAAAAATGTATATATAGTTGGAGGTGAACCTTATAATTTTTAATTAGTATTTTTGTATATGTTTTCAATTAAAATTTTAATTTAGCTGGTGATGCACTAATCTTTGAAATTTAAATACCATTCATTATATTTATCCGAGGCACGTAAACAAAAAGTCCTTTCATTAATTATGCTCAATCTCTAGTTAATTATTACCGCATTGATTTGTAACCACTTATCCGGTTATCCCCTAACTAATCCAGATCTATAGCTATCTAATTTAAATATGAGTTATAATTTATATATTCAACTGATATTTTAATAAATTTTATATAGTATATAAATTTTAATGACTTGTATCTGATTTTGATATTACATAAATTCTTGATAAAATGTAGCAGAGTTGATGAGCGTTTAGGACTTAAACAAAATATTTTAAAATCTCATTGATTTCGGTGGGATTTCAAATATCTTAAAATACACTCTACAATCTCATAAAATCCTTCATTTTAATTTTTGTAAAGTACTAAAAATTTCAGTCAACATTTGATAGATTTTTAATATCCATATTGAATATCAACGGATTTTACCAGATTTTGTAGTATAATTTAAAATCGTAATTGAATATCTCAAGATCCTCATAAATTTTTTAAAATCCGAATTGAATACATTTAGATTTCATAAATAAAAATCTTTTAAAATTTCAATTGAATAATATACCTATTAATTAATATTACTAGCATTATCCTAAAATGCTGTAACCGTATGCATTTACTTTTTAACGAAATAAACTCTATATATATGTATTCATATTTGCATACAAATGTCATCATCCAATATCACAATATCAACTCATCGCTCCACTTGAGTTTGGCTATTTTTACTCATTTTGCAACTCAAGCCTAGTTATAAGTGGATCGGATACATAAAACAATGGCCCTTAATCTTTATTATGATACACCTATTTCTATTCTAGTGATCAACTTATCAGTAATTTGTATGCAGATTTCCCTGAGCTTTGGACAGGGTTTTGCACCTGGTTTGGCTACATGGTACGGACCTCCTGATGGCCCTGGAAGTGGTAATAAATTCAATTTCAATAATTTCGTAATAACACTATATTTTTAAACATCAACATATATTTGTGAGACCCTTTGCTTATTTATTAATTATGATATGAACATAGGAGGAGCCTGCGGATTTGACACAGATGTCGGACAACCCCCATATTCAGGCATGATATCTGCCGGAAATGCCAAGATCTTCCTCTCAGGACATGGCTGTGGTCAGTGTTTTCAGGTAAACTAACATCAATTTCTTCTTCTTACATCGAATCCAACATGATTATATTGACATGAACAGAATAATTATATATGCAGGTGCAATGCTCAGCTGAACAATGCTCGGGCCAACCAATCACTGTGACTATCACAGATGAATGTCCTGGAGCCTGTAACAATGTGCCATTTCATTTTGACCTGAGTGGCCATGCTTTCGGGGCAATGGCTAAACCTGGACAAGAACATAATCTCCGCCAACGAGGACAAGTTGATATCCAATTTAAAAGGTATTGAAAACCACAATATCTTTTACTACCTCCGTCCCCCTCTTACCTATCCATTTTGATTTTCGAGAAGTCAAATTGACCAATTTTTGACTAAACATTACAATTAAATTACCTATTCATTATTTTTAAAACCCGAAAATAACATATTAAAGTAGACAATCTAATGATATAATTTTTATTAGTTTTTTCAATTATATAATAAATATAAATTTCAGTCGAACTATAGTCAATTTGACAAGTTAAACTTAAAATGGACATATAAAACGGGACAGAGACTCAGAGAGAGTAATTTGTAAATATTTTTTCAGTTTTCTCTAATCTTTTAAGATTTTTCTAGGGTGCAATGCAATTATCAGGGTGCAAAAATCGCGTTTAAAATCGACCAACATATCAATCCAAACTATTTCGCATGTGCAATTGAAAGCATCAATGGAGACGGTGGCATTCGCTCTATGCAACTCAAACCCGCAAACTCTGACTGGATTCCAATGCAACAATCCTGGGGTGCAACATGGAGTGCTAACATCAACCCTTCAACTCAAGGCCCACTTTCCTTCAGAATTACTACCTCATCCGGAAAATCTATTGAAGTTGCTAACGCAGTTCCAGCGAAATGGGCTGCCGGGGCAAAATACATTTCAAATGCCAATTTTTGAGTTTCTGATTAGCCTATGATCCCCTAATGCCCAATTAGGATCCCATATTTATGGCATGATTAACACATTGTTACAACATTATTAATATTCAGAAAAAAGATGAAGCTGGTTTTTTGAGTAAAAGGATGAAGCTGATTGATCCTTTTTTTGAGTTTTTAGTCCCGTGAATTTACTTTTTTCGTGATTCTACAATTTTCAACAACTCGTACTCAATCACAATAACTAATTTATGACAAAATACATGAAGTTAGCATTCATGCATGAAGGCAATTATATTAATTTTGAACAAATTAAATAAATTTTAAATCACGCAGATATCATTAAATTTTCTTATGTATGTGTGTATGTAACTCAAAGGATTATATTAATTTTATTAATTAAATAATTGGTTAGATATATACATATACATATACATACATGATATACATATATATCTATATATATAGAGAGAGGGGGGGGAGGGGAATTTAAGTTGTTATATTTCATAATTTATAACTTTTACATTAGCACAAAATGAAATATTACTAAACATTATTTTGTCTAATGTATATTCTCTTATTAAATTTATATTATATGCTCAGCTGAAATTAATGATTAAAAATCATTAATTTTGTTAAATGCAATCTATAAGATTTTTATATAATCTATGAAGATATTTAATTATGATATGTGGATTATGCAATTAAATTATAGTTATTAAACTCTTCAAAAAATAATGAATTTCGGATAGAATAGTTTATTCAATTGAGATATTGGAATAAATCTGAATAATCTAGTTACTAAATTACTAAATTTGTGAGATAGTATTAATAAATAATAAAATTCTAGTTGTTCTCCTTCTTCAAATATAAATGAATAATTTTAACTTGATAAACAAATTATAATAAAAATTATATCAACATTAATACATCACTAGAGTAATGGGTATTACACATTTTGGAGGATATTTGCTTCGGCTTAAAATTATTGTGTTAAAAATGTCTTTAACAAGGTAGTTTGTACTTAAAATTAAAACCTAACCAGAAATAATCTAAAGATAAAAATTGATAGGATGTACCTTTTTTTTATGAAAGTAATTTTTTTACGTTTTGATTGCATGGTAAAACATAATATGCATCGAATGTTTACAAATATAGTAGTACAAAATAAATTAAATTTAGATGATTATATTAGATTTTTCCGAACTTCTACTTCAATACTCCAATATTTTTGTACTCTATAGAACTTAACTCTCTCTATATATATTATTTTAAATTTTTGAAATAAAATATATTATTTTAATATAATAAATTAAGTGTGAGATACAATTATCCTAAAAATAGTGACCTATTAGATAACCTCTCTAGTAGAGATGGAGGGAGGGAGGGCTGGAGGAGCCCTGACCCCTCCTAGATTTTTGGTTTATTTTGTTTATATATTATTAGAAATATATTTGATTCACAAAATTAGTATAAAATCAGTTAAAAGGGTTGAGTTTGATTATAATGAATGTATATACATTAAATAGCATCAATTAAAATATTCAGTTCAATTATCATATCATTTTGTATCCTATTTTGTAAATGAGCATTACATATAATACTATATTATTTAAATTTATTTTATTTATAAAATAAAATTATATCATTTGTTATAAATTTTAATAATATAGACTTTGATGTTGGATAATATCTTTTTACTTTCTCTGTCGTATCTACGAGTCTCCCTGTTTGCAATTTGTTCTTTCAAATCTTTGTCATCGGCGATTTGGTAGTTAAATAATTAAATTTTTTAATGAAATGATTAAGCTTTTTATTAATAATCTAAAATAAATAGACTTTTAACACTAATCCTACTATAAAATCTGATATATAATATTTTTGAATTTAAATAACATTAATATTCTGGCCCTTAAAAAATCTTCATGGCTCCATTAGTGCTCTCTAGTTTCAACAAATGTAGCAAAGAAAAATGTATATATGATTGGAGATGAACCTTTATAATTTTTAATTAGTATTCTTGTATCCGTTTTTAAATAAAATTTTCAATTAGTTGACTCATCTTTGAAATTTAAATACCATTCATACTATTTTCCGAGGCACGTAAACAAAAAGTCCTTTCATTAATTATGATAAATCTCTAGTTAATTAATATCGCATTCATTTGTAACCACTTATCCCCTACCTAATCCAGATCCATACCAATCCTCAGTCATCAATATATCAATATATCAATATATAAGGGAGAAGCGAGGGGCATTTCCATTTTTCTAATTTTATGGAATTTTTGGATAAAAAATATCAAAAATTAAAACTACCTTTTTTAGTTTCGGATATATTAGAAGCAAGTTTTAGAATCTGATTTTGTTTCACATTATTTATGGAATATAGTAGCTTGAAAGTTTTAATCTGATTTTTTTATTGTTTAATTATGGAAAAGAGTAGCAGACAAGTCTCTCTCCACCTCTAAATACCCCTAAGATTGTAGGGTTCTGGACCATCTAAACACAAATTCCTGTCTCTCAATACCAGGAACATACCTCTCTCTGGTGATAGTTCTTTTGCTTGATTTCTAACTCGGTGGTGTCATCCTTCTGCAACGATAAGTGAAGGCTGTTTATACAGTATTAAAAAAATAAAAGTTGTTGCAAGCAAAGGTAGTTATAAACAACTATGTTGAAGTCGATGAATGCAAACACGAGAAAAGAATATAGTCTTGACATGATATTGATGGATGATATCAATAAATTAACTGTTAGTGATGTATGTTTGTTGGTTATTATTTTATAATATTTTTTTTGTTCTTCGTACATATTTTTAGTTGTTAATTTTTATATGATTTACATTGTATGCGGGAAAAAAAATTATTCATGCATTATCTGTTTGTTCCGTTCAAGCAACTTTTAAGTAAAGGCTGTTTATACATTATTAAAATATAAAGGTTGTTACAAGTAAGGGTAGTTATAGACTGCTATCTCACCGATTTAAGTTAGATGTTTTTGTGCACAATCAATCCAAAAAAATTAGAGTAAGGTGACAATGTAAGAACATGATTACTTTTCAAAAAAAAAACACAAATAAAATTAAGATTCGTCGTGTTTTAAATTGTTAATTACGTGTATAAATTTATTTTCATTTTTTCACCATGAATTATAGTCCAGTTTTGCAATTTTATATATTACATCAAGATTTTGATAATATAAAATTTATTTTATCTTACAAATATTAATTTTGAAACATTAATATACTTTTTATAGACAACCACAAATTATTTTTATTTTACAAATATTAATATTGAATCATTAATATAATTTTTATAGGTCGCCGCAACGCGCGGCTTTTCAACTAGTATACTTATATAAAGGAGAAGCGAGGGGCGTGTAGGTGGCGCCTCTCACATCGCTCCGTTCTATTTTTCTAATTTTCTGGAATTTTTGGATGAAAAATATCAAAAATTAGAACTACCTTTTTTAGTTTCAGGTATATTAGAATCAAGTTTCAGAATCTGATTTTGTTTCAGATTATTTATGGAATATAGTAGCTTGAAAGTTTTAATTTGATTTTGTTTCAGTTTATTTAATTATGAGAAAGAGTAGCACACAAATCTCTATGCACATATTTCAATTACAATCTGATTTTATTTCAGATTATTTAATTATCTGGAATTTTTGGATGAAAATAATATCAAATTTAAAAATTACCTTTTTAGTTTTGGATATATTGGAAGAAAGTTTTAAAACTACCTTTTTCAATATATCAAAATCAAATCAAAATTTGAACATATCATCATATTTTAGGAAAAGTTGTATATCAAAAACCAAAACAATTTTGGTAAGCCGGTCTTTTTCTCAAATCAACCGCTATAAATTCAGGTGAAACATCATAAAATTTAACACACACAATTTAACCGCTATAAATTCAGGTGTAATATAATAACGAGTTACACTATGCGATAGAGATGATTGGCAACAGAAGTAAGAGTTTGTCGGATGTGGGAGTCGACAAATCGACAAATCGAAACACAGAGATGATTGGCTAACAGAAGTAAGAGTTTGTCGGATGTGGGAGTCGACAAATCGACAGATCGAAACACTGGAGAACAATATAGTCTGTATATGATATTGATGGATAAAAAAATCAATAAATTAACGGTTATTGATATATGTTTGTTGGTTATTTTTTATAATATTAGTTTTCTTTATTAAACATGTTTGTTGTTATTAATTTTTATATAGTTCACTTTGTATACATGAAAATATTATTCATGCAACACATGATTGGTGTTCGGATTAATCACAGATATAGTCTTAGGTATATTCTTTTTCATTATACAAATATTAATTTAAGTTATCAATATAATCTTTATAGGCCGCCGCAACGCGTGGTTTCTCAACTAGTTTAATTCTATAAGAGTTCAATTGAGGTTTTAATAGATATTATATAATTTAAGGATTTCGATGAATTGTATCTAGTTTTGATTTGACGATAGTCAACTTAAACACAATGTCTTAAGATCTCATAGATTTTGGTGGAATTTCAAATATTTTAAAATACACTCAACAATCTCACAAAATCATCATTTTATGAAGTCTAAAAAAAATCAGTCAACATTTGATAGATTTTAAATATGCCAACTGAATATCATCCAATTTTAAAATATAATTTAAAATCATGTTTAAATAGTACCAAATTTTGCAACATAATTTAAAATCATAATTGAATATCTGAAGATTGTCATAATTTTTTTCAAATCTGAATTAAATACACTTGGATTTCATAAATAGAATATAAAATCCTAAAATTCCTAAAATGTGGTAACTGCATAATCCGAAAATTCCAATTACCCAATATAAAATCCTAAAATTCCTAAAATGTGGTAACGGCATAAAATCCCAATTAATTAATACTACTAGCACAATCCTAAAATTCCTAAAATGTGGTGACTGCATAATCCTAAAATTCCAATTACCCAATATAAAAATCCTAAAATTCTTAAAATGTGATCACCGCATAAATTCCCAATTAATTAATACTACTAGCATAATCCTAAAATTCCTAAAATATGGTAAATGTATGCATTTACTTGTTAACCAAATAAACTCTATATATATTATTCATATTTGCATGCAAATTTCTTCATCATCCAATACCACATTATCAATTCATCGCTCCACTTGAGTTTGGCTGTTTTTACGTACTCATTTTGCAACTCAAGCTTAGTTATAAGCGGATCAGATACATAAAATTAAACAATGGCCCTTAATCTCAAATATGATATACCCATTTCTATTCTAGTGATCAACTTATCAGTAATTTTTATGCAGATTTCCCTGAGCTTTGGACAGGGTTTTGCACCTGGTTTGGCTACATGGTATGGACCTGCTAATGGCCCTGGAAGTGGTAATAAACTGAATTTTAATAATTTCGTAATAACACTATGTTTCTAAACATCGACATATTTGTGTGAAACCCTTTGTTTTTTTATTAATTATGATATGAATATAGGAGGAGCTTGCGGATTTGACACCGATGTCGGACAACCTCCATACTCAGGCATGATATCTGCCGGAAATGCCAAGATCTTCCTCAAAGGACATGGCTGTGGTCAGTGTTTTCAGGTAAACTAACATCGATTTCTTCTTCTTATATCGAATGCAGCATTATTATTAATTATTTATATTGACATGGACAAATTAATTATATATGCAGATGCAATGCTCAGCTGACCTATGCTCGGGCAAACCAATAACTGTAACCATCACAGATGAATGTCCTGGACATTGTGACGATGTACCATTTCATTTCGACTTGAGTGGACATGCTTTCGGGGCAATGGCTAAACCTGGACAAGAAAATAATCTCCGCCAACGAGGACGAGTCGATATCCAATTCAGAAGGTATCGAAAACCACAGTATCTTTTAGGCTTAATCACCTTTTAGCTCTCGAAATATGGGTGAAAGTTCCGATGCGGCCTCGAAGTTTAAAAACGTACCTTTCGACCCTCAAAGTATCTTTGTTGTACATTTTTAAAAATACCGGTATAAATCGAGGGACAAATTTGACAATTCATATTCGGGGCAAAGTTTGGGCGTACCTTTTAACCCTTAAAGTATACATCTCGTTACTTTTAACCCCTAAAGAATACATTAAAATACATTAGATGTTCCTTTTAACCCTTAATGTTTAATGCCCCTTTTAACCCTCACGTGTGAAATGTCAACTTTGTCCACCCCGTTATATACCTGTATACGCCATACGGGCTAAAAGGTACGACAAAGATACTTTGAGAGTCGAAAGTTACATTTTTAAACTTCGAGGCCGAATCGGAACTTCCACCCAAACTTCAAGAGCTAAAAGGTCATTAAGCCTATCTTTTAATTTGTAATTATTTTTTCAGTTTTGTCTAATCTTTTTAATGTTTTTACAGGGTGCCTTGTAATTATCAGGGTGCAAAAATCGCGTTCAAAATCGACAAAGGTATCAATCCCAACTATTTTGCGTGCGCAGTTGAAAGCATCAATGGAGACGGTGACATTGGCTCTATGCAGCTCAAACCCGCAAATTCTGGCTGGATTCCAATGAAACAATCCTGGGGTGCAACATGGAGTGCTAACATTAACCGTGCAACTCAAGGACCACTCTCCTTCAGAATTACTACCTCGTCCGGGAAATCTATTGAAGTTGATAACGCAGTTCCAGCGAAATGGGTTAAGGGGGCAAGATATATTTCAAATGCCAATTTTTGAGTTTCTGATTAGCTTATGATCCCCTAATGCCCAGTTAGGAATAGGATCCCATATTTATGGCACGATTAAAACATTGTTACGACATTATTAAATTCAGTAAAAAAAAGATGAAGCTGATTGATCTTTCTTTTAAGTTTTAAGTCCGATGAATTTACTTTTCTCTGTGTTTTTGCGATTTTCCTAAGGTGCACAAAATTATGTACAGAGAAAATTTGTACATAATGAATTGATGTGGTGAGTTTTAATTGGAGTTGTTGGTGTAAATAAGGGGACCATTCCAATATTTAAAACCCACCACATGTGTACAAAATTTTGTACACATTTATGTGCACCAAGCATTTTTCCAATCACAATAATTAATTTATGACACATGGAACTTCTAAATACATGAAGTTAGTTATTCATGCATCAAGGAAATATTCCAACAATTGAATAAATTTTAAATCATACCAATTTCATTAAATTTTCTTATATATGTGTGTATGTAATGTAAAGGATTATATAAATTTTATTAAGCAAATAATTGGTTGCGCGACACATGCACAAACAAACACACACACACACATATATTCATAATTTATATCTTTTGCATTAGCACAACATGTATATTACAAAATATTATTTTGTCTAATATATATTCTCTTAAATTGATATTATGTGCTCAGCTGAAATTAATAATTAATATCATTCTTGTTAAATGTATATCAATAAGATTTTTAATATAATCATGAAGATATTTAATATAATCTATGGATAATGCATATTATAGTTATTAAACTCCTCAAGGAATAATGGATTTTGAATAGTATAGTTTTATTCAGCTCCTGAGATATAGGAATTAATCTGAATAGTCTAGTTATTAAATTTGTGAGATAGTAATAGCTAAATTTATAACAGATTATTGTTATAATTCTAGTTAAGTGGTAGGTTTTTCAAAATCTAACAAGTTGGTTGATGAAAAAAAATTTATTTTCTTTTATTAACTATAACAATAGTGTACGTAATCCATTTGCAGGACCGTATATCTTACAGCTGTAATGATATACACTAACTATCGTGTAATTCTCTCTAATAAATCTTTGTTGGAAACTGAACATATATTATACACTTACAAGTGTGAATAATATTTAGAATAAAAAGGATGAAGATATTTTCGGAGTTCTGGAAAGATATTGGACAAGCAGCCATTTATCTTACCTAGTGCTCCTTTCTTATGGAGATTATCTCCACCCCAAAATATAACTGCCCAAAATAATTCTGCTTAAATGAAAATCAATGTTATTAACTGATTTGATATGTAACTCACAAGATAAATAAATATATAATTAATATAACTATTTGTAACTTATAAATACATTAGTATTTGATTCTAATATTATATTTTATAGAAATAAGTCAAATACAACATCTCCCATTTGACTTTTTTTTATTATCAAATATCTATTTTACAACTCCCACCTTTCACATGGTCTATTTAATTTCTCCAATTTAAATCTACTACTTGTTACCCGAGTAGTGTTCGAATTTTCATCACTTGATATTTTAAGTCACAGTAATTAGTTGTACGAATCTATCTTTCGTCAAAAACATTTAAGCATAACACTAGTGAAAAATCATTTTTCACATTTTCCTCTTACTTTCAATTTCAACAAAATTAAACTGATTTCTCGAAATTAAATTATTAGTATCATCTTTGATACCTAAACCATTTTAATCAATAAATTATGGCATGTTGCCTACTAACTAATTTATATAATGTACTCTTCAAGCTCATCATAATAATTTTTACCTTATCTCGCTGGTCTTACAATTTTACTTACAAGCCTCACTAAATATGTTAAGTCACGTCAATCAATTACACACAAAAATTATCGAAATTTCGACCACTTGCACATATAATATGTCAAAAAATTTCTATTCATAATTTCTTTACAAAATTTACTAGCAACGACTTTTGAATTTTCTATCTTTAAGAAAAACATATTGCTCCCACATTTCATATATTCAATTTTACTTTCCAGATTCTTTGAATCAGATTCTCACAAACTTATCAATAAAAATTCTTACAATTTCATCACAAAGACACTTCAATAGTCGTGTCTAAATATGTAAAAATATCTTCAAACATAATACCCTTCCATTTCACTTTGATAAAATTCTCAATCTCTTAATTATTTCTATCCACATACAGTGGTACATTCTCAATATTCAGATATGATTCATTATTTTGATCAGATTCAATCAAATACATAACTCAAATAATCATCCATATCTCAAACAATAATTCATTTCTAGGCATTACTTACATTTCAATTTATCCACTCTATTTTGATCGTGTCACAAAATTTCTGATATACAATTGTCTTTTCAACAAATTTTCGACAATAATTTTATAGTATCGTGAAATAATTAATTTTTCGACTCCATATAAAAATGGACCAACTCAATTTCGTAACATCAATATAATCACCATTTTAAATCTATCAACAATATTTAAAATTAAAATCAAAATACGCAAATAGTTTCCGAATTGTTTTGATACAATTCATTTCACTTTCCAATATGTAGGATAACACCCGAGTCAAACCACCATCCATCTATATCATTGATTAAAATATCAATATTGCATTCAACCACACAAATAAATTGACCTTTCACTTGCTCTCTATACTGAGCATTACTAGAGAACAACATCGTCTTTTTCAGCGATAAATTTTGATTCACGCACATAAATAAATTATTTCAATTGCCCTCATTTTCAAGATTAAATTTCTAGTACACAGTAATCTCTTACGATGATTATTTAACAGATAATCAACTTCAACTAAAATATTTAAGATTCCGAAGTGATTCATCACATGCCCTCTATTCCGAGCGTAATTAAAAATTTTCTTTTTTATAATACCATACTTTTTAACGGTAGTATCCAACTTTATCAAATCCATTTTACGTAATGACAATTTCTTAGATTATTTTAAAATAACCTATACTCTCTTTTTAGACTCCCACATACCATTTATTATTTGAATTTTTTCAATTCATACACAAACAACTCATCCTCTACTATAATAGCATTAATTTCAGCGATGATTCTAGGATTGTAGCACCAACAATCTCTACATTCCAATTTTAACAAAATCAAGTTTCACAAATGGACAAACAAAAATTAAGTCGAGAGCATAATGAACATATAAAAAGAGGCTATATTTCAAGAGTAACTTTAATATCCGATTGACCAAGAAGCTTTCAATGAACACAAATATCAACCACCAACCAAAACTTTTGAAATGTTATGCAAGTGATCACAACGTAGGCAAAAATTACAAAGCCAAATTCAATTCAAACACGCAGCTTCACTGAAGATGAGGAGGAACAAGAAACAACCTAACTCTTGATACCAATGTTAGAAACTGAAAATATATTATATACTTACAAGTGTGAATAATATTTAGAATAAAAAGGATGGAGATATTTTCGGGGTTGGGCAAAGATATTGAACAAGCAACCATTTCTCTTATTTCTCGCGCTCCTTTCTTATGAAACATAATTGCCCAAAATAATTCTGCTTAAATGACAATCAATGCTATTAACTCATTTAATATGTAATTCACAAAATGAATAAATATATAATTAATATAACCATTTGTAACTTATAAATAATTATAATTTATATAATTTAAATATTATATTTGATAAAAATAAGTCAAATACAACAATCTTCAACTGTAATAGATTTTTTCGTCACCTAACTTATTGTGTTTTTGGAAACCTATCACTTAACTATAATTATAACAATAATCTCTTATAAATTTAGCTATTACTCTCTCACAAATTTAATAACTACACTATCGAGATTCATTCCTATATCTCAAGACTTGAATAAAACCATACTATCATAGTTTCAAAAAAACCATACTATCCAAAATCCATTATTTCTTGAGGAGTTTAATAACTATAATATGCATAATCGATATAGATTATAGTTCTTCATGATTATATTAAAAATCTTATAGATATACATTTAAAAAAAATTATATTAATTATTAATTTCAGTTGAGCACATAATATAAATTTAAGAGAATATATATTAGACAAAATAATATTTTTGTAATATACATGTTGTGCTAATGCAAATGTTATAAATTATGAAAATATAATAACTTAAATTTTCTTTTATATATATATATATATATATATATATATATATATTGAGAGAGAGAGTACTATTCCAATTAATACAAACCCTCTTATTCTAAAAACTGAAAACCCAGTTACAATATCACTAAATTCTAAACACAATATCACTAAATCTTTTAACAACACCTCCACCTCCATCTTCTCCGGCGACGCCTCCACTCCCGGCAACTCCATGTCCGTCGCTCCCTCCAGATTTGTCGCTTCCCACCGCTCCGTTCATGTCCACCATCCTTCTCTTCCTCTTCCACCGTCTCTACCACCAACGTCCACCACACCTCCACCTCTTCCACCACCGTCATCTCGACCTTTGCCATCATCACCTCCACCTCGACACTATTACCCCCACCACCTTCATCCGCGCGCTATCACAGCCCCTACCTCCGCCATAACTCCACCACGACCTCCACCTCTACCATCTCAACCCTCACCCCCCACATCCTCCATGCCCCTACCCCCTTCATGTCCACCACCTCCATCTCCATCACCACCAACATCACCAGAATCAACAAATAAAAATAGATCTGGAAGTTTGCATTAAGTTCTAGAGATTTTTACGAATATCACTAATTTCTACAGCGAATATCACTAAAATGTATAGCGAATATCACTAAATAGTATATCAGAATATTAACGGATTTTGTAAACAAATCTGCAGCAGGTGGTGATGATGATGGTGAAATCGGAATCAATGACATGTGTGGCAGTGTTGGTAAAAGTGTGTGGGCAGAGATGTGGTAATAGAGATGGAAGGAGAGGAGAGAGATGGTGAAACGAATTTGTTTTCAGTTTTTATTTTAAGGGTGGTTTCTATTTGAGCATGAGCCTATATATATATATATATATATATATATATATATATATATATATATATATATATATATATATATATATATATATATAGAGAGAGAGAGAGAGAGAGAGAGAGAGATAGTTGAGTTCCATGGAGAACAAAATAAATTGGAGTACTGGAGTACACCCTTAGAGCTGTCCAATGGGAAAAGATGTGTGGTCATTACTTATTACACGGGACTTTTTTTTTTCCTTTTCATTTTAAAAATTAGAATACACACGTGGGTGACATAAGGCGTATACAGTATCAATATCGTATATCTTTGAAGATGGATAAACAATATCCCGCACTCAACTACCCCGAGAAACCGGCGTTACCAAAATAGTGCAAGATATTCGTCATTATCTTCTTTAAAATTTCATTGACTAGAAATTGAGGAAATCGCGAGGAACAAAATGGCGATTCAATTGAAGATGAGTCCGGATTTGTAATTGAAAATTTTGACTAATTATCTCCCTTTTTTGATTTGCATATCCTCTTATAGCTCTCATCTGGGGATATTAATTGGAGTTTTGTCTTTCTTTTAGGATTGTTTTCAATCTAAATCGGTCTAAGTAGGCTAGAATGTACATGTTCTTAATTGGGGTGAAAGGAGTTGCATGATTGTTGTGCCGCTTATTCCCTAAATTATTTCTATGCTTGTAATGATAACTTAGTAAAAACGAATCTACTAATTATTTGTTGAACAGATTGGTTCTTCATTTATATGTCATTAACATAGAGCGTTACCCGACTGTTTTGACATTTTTTTTAACTATATAGCGATAATCATTCTGCAGTTTATGTGTTGCCAATTAAGGGAATATATTATGATCTGGGAAATTTTTTATCAATGTTTGCTAGACGCAAAACATTTTAACACCACCGTGTGATTGTCCAACTAGTTCCCTACTATTCCCAAATATTTATATTTGTTGTGTTTTTTAGTGTGGAAAAGAATTGTTACGGGAACAATGTTGTGTTAAAATCATTTGTCTTGACGAGCTTACGAAGCATATATTATATCTCATAAAAGTTAGTTGATGTGTTTATGTTCTGCATTCAAAAATGGTTATTGTTTTTTGTGCTTAAATAAAAATGTTATTGATTTCTGAAAATAATTTAACAATTCTGTTAAAGTAAATTGAGTTAGAAGATAACCAGTGTTGGGTCTGATATGAACTTTTTATGTTTTTAAGTGCTATTAGTGTGGAATAAATTGTGTAGTTTGTTATTAGTCTGAAATGTTGTACATTACTGTAAGTGTTTTGTTAAAAAGAATAAAGTATGTATCTGGTGTTCTGCGTTGTAAGTGTTAAAATTATAAGCTTTGTTTTTGTTGTAATGCACGCTTATAATGCAGAACATATTGCCTATAAGGCCTGAAAGGATGGAAGCTGACAGGATGAGGAAATTAGATACAAGTGAGGAAGATGATGAATTATTCACTCCTCGCGGGAAATTTCAAAGTTGTGGGAAGAAAAAGCCTGCACAATTTACGAACACGTGAGGATTGTCCTCTATTGGTACTACACGTGAGGGAGTAAGGGCAAAGCTGAACATTAGCGATTGACAATCAAGATGGAGGTAAAGTTGGTTAATATGGTCATAGTCATTTGTGTACTGCTATTATATGTTAATTTGTTTTGTTTTTTGATTCATGAAACTCCAGAAGACTAATAGCCAGGGGATAACAAAGTTGATCCCAATGTAGACAGGACTGGGAAGGTTGTTTTTAAAAATAATATGTCAAAGGTAACGACTTTAAGCATTTTTGGAATATCTTTTATCCCGTGTTCAACAATTATAGAATTTGACGTGGTCTAATTATGAACTACAGGCAACAGCGGCTTCTATAGGTAAACTAAGAGTTCGATCAGCAAACACCAAGCAGAACAAAATTAGAAAGATCAGGACGTACGATGGATATATTCAAAAGAAGTTCTCTCCATCAATTATGATAATGCAGAACATTGAGAATTAAAAGCATTTATAATGTAGAATATTGAGAATGCAGAACTTTTTTTTTGTTTTACTGTTGGAAGCCTTATAGTATATATAATGCATAACATTGAGAATTAAAACGCCCACTCTCCTTACCCTTGGCTCATACTGCTGCTCCAACTCTTGAAACTCTTGTTACACTGAAGAATGAATGATCCTACTAACTTGAATACAGATCTTTGCATCTTACATGCAACATGTCCACCCACAATTTTAGACAAGATAATATTACTGGCAGACATGAGAAGTTACTGAGTATAAAGTACTTCTGATTGAGCTAAAAACTAAGCACGTATAAAGTACTTCTGATTGAGCTAAAAACTAAGCACCCTTTTCATTTTAGACAAACTAGTATGACAAGTCATCGTAACACAAACAATGACAAGAGAAAAAACAATACAACAAACAAAATGCCTGTTATTTGTTTTCGATCAGTAGATTACAAGTAAATTGATATCATATATATGTGAATCCCTTAGTCACACTAAATCGAAAATTGTTCCACTGAGCAGGTATCGCATTCTTGACTATCCAAGGGTGTTCCATAATTTCCTGAAGAGATAGCCTTTTTGAAGAGTCCCTCACTACAAGCTGCAGAACATTTTAAGTAGTATAATTTGCAAGGGAACGATAACCTCTGACACAAAAAATTTCAACAAAAGAACATAAGCAACTTAAATCAAATTGACCACACTAAGAGTATTCAGCCACACATTCATTCAAGTGCTTAGCATGCACTTTAAAAAATTATGCAGAATATGAAAAAAATTTAACGTGTTATCATACTCAAGCAAAAAACTTAATAAATCGTGCAATAAATAACATATGCTTTCAGTGTCTATATAATATACACAAATCACCGGTACTTGTACGATCATCGGTAATGCTCATACGCATTGGTCAAGGAATAAAAAGATAAAAAGAAGAAAAGATTTCTGAACATGAGTTCTGTTTATTCTCCGGTGATAAATTAAAGGACACGATAAACTCATGGATAAACATGGGAAGATACTCAATAAAAAATTTAGTAACCGCAATGCTAAAATCTTGCATAGTGTATAACTGTTAATAAATGATGATTTTAAACGTATAAACAACTGCAACATATACGGTCTCTGATACGTGAGTTTAGTTAAATAAAAAAAATTAGAAACTAACAAAACATTACTGGTCATCGGATGAAAACTGAATGCTACAAACTACTAAATACAAACATAAATGCGAACCAATGGTTTTAAGAGTACGAGAAGGTTTTGAGCCCCGAGAATAGACACCCAGGTGAGCCTTGGCAAGCCCTAGGTGGGGCCTAGTGGATGGGTGGGCCCTGGTGTGACGGGGTTGGGTAAAGTAGGGGCTCTTGCTTGTCTAGAGTCCTCTAGGTCATGTGCGGAGCCTTAGTGAGGTTTTAGTGAGTCCAAGGTGGATTGAGTGGGGTCGGGAGTGGGCCCGGATGGGTGATAACTTTTAAAAGATGAGTAATGACATCTAAGGGTGGGTCATGTCATATAGCCTGGTATCTCTTAGTTCGTATTTAAGATTCGCATTTAGTGAATTGTATTTGAACATTAGCTCATATATAAATATATATATATATATATATATATATATATATATATATATATATATATATATATATATATATATATATATATATATATATATATATATATATATAATATCATCGGTTATATATTGACAATTATATATAATAATATTATCTTTTTATATGTATGTCGCATGTGTATTTTTAGAAAATTGGTTTTTCAGTTAGCTTTTTAATTAAAAAGGGTAGCTGTTATTTCTCATTAGTAATTCGAAGTTTAATAAACTTCACTTCGTTAATAATTCTTAGTTCCAGTAATTCAATTCTATTAGTTAAGCTAGATAACAACCATCAATTTGATACTTGCCTTAGCAGTGAATAATAATCATATATTGTTGCATAAGTGCATATTCTGAATACACCAGTCTATGTGGGAACGAACTTAATTAAATTCTATATTATGACCACGTAAGCTTGCGTAATTTTGTGCGAACAAATCCACATAAAATAATAGTTTGATACAATTTATTAAAATTCTTAAATAATATATAATCTAATAAAATTCGAGTTCAATACACATGAAAAATTCTGGTGTTTAGATAAGTTCAATACACATGGTTGGAGATGAACCTTTATAACTTTTGATTAATAATTTTGCATCATTTTTAAATTAAAAATTTCAATTATAATACGTGATGCACTCATCATTGAAATGTAATTACCGTTCATACTATTCTATCCGTGGTAGGTCCGTAAACGGATCGGAATTGGATCGGATCTAGTTAAATCCATATCTTTATCCATTTAATTTAATTGGATTTGATTGGGGATCATCAATCGGATATATTTTACAAGTCAATCCATATCCGGTCCACTTGGATCGCGGATAATCGGATCCGATCTACTAAATTTTATGAAATATATTTTTGCACCGTGAACAATGTATTAACCTTCCATAAAGAAACAAAGTGATATTTTCAAACTATATTAATTCATAAATTTTAACTTAACAAGTATAAAAAGGAACTAATAAACCATTAAAATAAAGTTTACAGTTTCTTGTTATTAACCAAAATGCAACTGAAAAACTTTGTTCGATGTTCCCATAAAACCTTCCACATCGTATGTGTCAAGTAAATAGAAAAATAATAAATAAATTGTTTAACATCATACGTAGGGTTTTGTCTTGTATTTTTAGAAAAAAAAAATTTTATGTGATATATTAATATAATATAATATAAAACAATACAATATAAAATATATATTATAGCTAAGCGATCGGACCGAATCGTTAACAGATCGGAATTGATCATATCAATATCTATCCTTATCGAACCGGATTATTATCGGATCAGATTTTTTTAATAAATGTCATATTCATTTATTAACTACGGATCGGATTGGATTAGATCGGATATCCCATCCGGGCCTAATCCAAGGTACATATCTAAACAAAAAATCCCTTCATTAATTACGGTAAATCTCTCCTATACCGCATTCATTGTAACCACTTATCCGCTACCAAATCCAGATCCATAGCAAACCACTTCTAATTAATACAACTAGCATGGTCCTAAAAAGTGGTAACTGTATGCATTTACTTTTTAACGAAATAACCTCTATATATACCATTCATATTTGCATGCAAAGTTCATCATCCAATATCACATAATCAATTCATCGCTCCACTTGAGTTTAGCTGTTCTTACTCATTTTGCAACTCAAGCGTAGTTATTAATTAAGTGGATACATAAAACAATGGCTCTTAATCTTAAAAATGATATACCTATTTCCATTCTAGTGATCAATTTATCAGTAATTTTTATGCAGATTTCCCTGAGTTTTGGACAGGGTTTTGCACCTGCTTTGGCTACATGGTATGGACCCCCTGATGGTCCTGGAAGTGGTAATTAATAAACTCAATTTCAATAATTTTGTAATATAACTAAATATTTAAACATCAACATATTTGTGAGGCCCCTTGATTATTTATTAATTATGATATGAATATAGGAGGAGCCTGCGGATTTGACACAGATGTCGCACAACCTCCATTCTCAAGCATGATATCTGCTGGAAATGCCAAGATCTTCCTCAAAGGACATGGCTGTGGTCAGTGTTTTCAGGTGCAATGTTCAGCTGAACAATGCTCAGGCCAGCCAATCACCGTGACCATCACAGATGAATGTCCTGGAGCCTGTAACAACGTACCATTCCATTTCGACTTGAGTGGCCATGCTTTCGGGGCAATGGCTAAACCCGGACAAGAAAATAATCTCCGCCAACTAGGACAAGTTGATATCCAATTCAGAAGGTACTGAAAACCACAATATCTTTTAATTTGTAATTTTTTTTTCAGTTTTGTCTAATCTTTTTAATGTTTTTCCAGGGTGCCATGCAATTATCAGGGTGCAAAAATTGCGTTCAAAATCGACCCATATATCAATCCAAACTACTTTGCATGTGCAGTTGAAAGCATCAATGGAGATGGAGATATTGGAGCCATGCAGCTCAAACCCTCAAACTCTGACTGGATTCCAATGCAACAAAGCTGGGGGGCGACATGGTATGCTAACATCAGTGATTCAGCTCAGGGCCCACTTTCCTTCAGAATTACTACCTCATCTGGAAAGTCTATTGAAGCTGATAACGCGGTTCCACCGAACTGGGCTGCTAGGGCTAGATATGTTTCAAATGTCAATTTTTGAGTTTCTGATTAGCCTATGATCCCTTAATGTTTTTATTGGATGATTAAAACATTGTTACAACATTATTAAAATGCAGAAAATTTAAAGAAGCTGATGGATCTTTGTTTTAAGTCCCAATCATAGTAATTAATTTATGACAACTAATGGAACTTGTAAACACGTGAAGTCAGCAATTCATGCATGAAGACAATTATAAATTTTAAACAAATAAATTTCAATCACGCCAATTTCATTAATTTTTATTAATAAAAAAAATTCAAATATAAAATAATAAATAGTTAATATGACATAATTATTTTAGTCTAAAAAAGTTAAAATACAATCAAATTTGGTAGAAAGAAATTATTTCTTGATTATCATATATTGGAAAAGACTTTGCTTGGCTAAGCTTGAAAAATATAGAAGGATAAAGGCGGAATTTCGGCTTAACGTAGCACCGTTTAATCCAAAATAAAAATCTGCCTTCTGCTTGCTTATTTATGATTTATTTTCTTAATGCAAAACAAATTATGATTACCAATTTTAATTTTAAAACCATATATTTTTTAAAAAAAATAAATTACATTAGATATCATTAATCTAATATAAAATACATTCGTAAATATAGATTTTATAACCTTATCGTACAAAATTGCGAACTTGTTTAGTAAATATATACAGATTTTATAAATATTTTTATGCGGTTTTATTAATTTAAAAACTAAAAGAAAAATGATTATAATTTGACTTTTAAGATTGAATTCATAAAATTTTGAACGAACATTAATTTTGCCATATTTCATAATATAATCATATAAATATGTATTTTTGAGGGGGTAAAGTTCAAATATTTAATTAAATTTATTCTGACATTACAAAATTTTTAACACGAAATATAGATTTTATAACCTCTTCTGTATAGAGCTGCAAACTGCTGCTTCAACCATGGGGCAAACAGCATTTAAGAAAGCATATTATATACTTATATATAATAAGCGTAAGGGAGATAATTTGGTCGCATGGTCCTCTGGTCCAAAAGCTTACCATCCGTTGGATCTTATATTGAACAAATAAGCACCGTTAGATTGGAACAAAATTAAATTTTGTTCTAGAAGGCAACTGATACTTGCATGTTTATTACTTATATATAATAAGCGTAAGGGAGATAATTTGGTCGCATGGTCCTCTGGTCCAAAAGCTTACCATCCGTTGGATCTTATATTGAACAAATAAGCACCGTTAGATTGGAACAAAATTAAATTCTGTTCTAGAAGGCAACTGATACTTGCATGTTTATAATTCCTTTTCTGAATCCAAAACAAATTCTGTCTTTCACATGTATATGATTTTTTTTAATCCTAAATAAATATTTCCTACCAGTTTTATTCGTAGAATCATATAAATCTCACCGTCACAATTTTTTTATAATATATTTTAAAATTAATAAGCCGGATTTATGTGAGGAACAAATACAAAAACTTTTTCTTAATCCAAAATAGATTCTACCTTCTTATTGCATATTTATGATTCCTTTTCTTAATTCAAAACAAATTATGTTTATCAATTTTAATTTAGAACCATATAATTTTTTTGAAAAATATTTAAATCACATTATAATAATTTTAATATAAAATACATTTATTAATATAATCTAATAGGAGTTGGTATAACGTATTCCACTCAAAGTATATTAAAATTTGATAGATAGAATTTAATACTTTGGCATGATACATACGAGAAAAGTAATTGCTTGATTAAAATAATTTATTTGAAACCATTAATGGCTTTGATGATGTATTTACCAAAGTTCTAACTCACAAACAAATCATAATTTCGAATTTTATTTTATTGAAAATTTTAATTTATTATTTATAAATTAAATTTTTTCACACCATTTAAAATATATTTAAAAAGTTTATAAATAATTAAAAAACTCCCGTGCCTTGCACGGGCTCTAAGCTAGTATGTATAATAGAAATAAATAATCACTATAAAAGCTACCGTGGCAAGTGTCCCCACTCCCTCTAGTCTCACTCCGTCCCTACAGACATATATCGATAAAAATAAAAACATGAAAATATGATAACATGACATGATATTATATATAAAATCCTCTGATGCAAATACAAATCAACCCCGAAAAGTATTATACTGAGAAGAATTTTTAACATGTGCTATAACTAGGGATGAGCAAAACTGAACCGGCACCAAAAAAAAGGAACCAAATTAGAACCAAAAAAATAAATCTAACGTGTAGGTTCGTTCTATAATAAAATTTCGGTCTAGTTCGGTCATCAAAAGAGATGAATTTCGATTTTCGATTTATTCCGTTTGGTCCATTTTTGGATCGAACTGACTGACCACTCCACGTGAGGCTCAAAAATTTTTCCTTACGAAAATATGAATGTTTTATAGATATCAAAAATAAGCATATAATATTTTATGAAAAATATGTCAAATATACACAAGATGATCAATAAAGAAGTTATCGTAATAGATGATGTCGCGAGGAATAGAACAATGCTACTAAATTACAAGCACGAAATAAAGGTCAAAAATAAGTCGTGACCAAAGTACCAGACAAGAGTTTAGTACTGCACAAGTAGTTTTGACATAAAAATAATGTTATTTCGTATTCTATTTTTATTTAATTAAATGGTTTATTATTAAAAAATTGCTTTTTATCATTTTAAATATTTTAAATATATTAAAAATAGAAATTATAAAATAAATAAAAATGTCTTGTGCATTGTACCGGGTATGAACTAGTTTACTAAACTCTGAGATATAAGAACTTTTTATTGATTTTGGAAAGGAACCAATGAGTTTGATAATATTGTTATTAAACGACTGAAATATAGGACCTTGTACAATTTTTGATAGTATTATCTTATATAATTAATATTATATATCTAGCAGAATATAGTTAATATCAGTATTATTAAATGCATATCTATAAAAAATTTAATATAGTATATAGATCTTGGTAAACATATTTACTAACTCTAAGATATAAGAACTTTGTGGATTTTAGATATGAGCTAAAGAAGTTTGGATGTGTTGTTATTAAATTCCCGAGATATAGGACCTCTTTGGATAGGAACTACTCCTTCCGTCCCATCCATTTCTTTATAGGACCTCTTTGGATAGGAACTACTTCTTCCGTCCCATCCATTTCTTTACACTTTCCTTTTTAAGGTGTACCACCCAATTCTTTACATTTCAAAACTTACCAAAAATAGTCAATGGGTCCCACCACTTCTCCACTTTTCTTTCCTTTTCACACTACTTTTACTCCACTATCTTCTTTTTATACATTAAAAATCAATGGGTCCCACCACTTTACCCACTTTTCTTCCTCTTTTCCACTATTTTATACATATTCCTTAACCTCCGTGCCCAACCCATTTGATAAGAAATAGGTGGGACGGAGGGAGTAATAAATTTTGGATAGTATGGGTATTAAATTCTACAAATAAAAGACCTCGTACAATTTTGAATAATATAGTTATCAAACTCATGAGATATAGTCATGACAAAGAAAAAAAACTCGAGATATAGTAATCTAAGTACAAGATCACATTTAATTATTAATGGTAGTTATGAAGCGGTGGAACATTTTCTCAACTACATATTAATATTAATTCGGTTTTTTCCTGATGTACTTACATTCTTTAATGATGGATCCCTTCATTCATAATAACTATACCAATCAAAGTATACCAAATTTAGAGTGGTGTATTGGATTGAGATTTTAAAGCATTTTTTTGCATTCATTAAATCCGAGGGTATTCGATTGGGATTGTTTGAAATCCATTAAAATCTTGAGGTATTCAATTGGGATTTTAAACTATGCTACAAAATCTAGTGGTATTCAATTGGGATTTTAAATTATGCTTTAAAATCCGATGGTATTCAATTGGGATTGTTTAAAATCCATTAAAATCTGATGGTATTCAAATGCTGATGGATTTTTTTTCATTTCATAAAATGATGGATTTTGTGGCATTCTTCAGTGTATTTTAAGTTTTTTGAAATCCCACCAAATTCAATGGGATTTTGAAGCATTGTGCTTAAATCCTATAAACTCTGCGACATTTTATCAAGAATCCGCAAAAAATCAAAATCCCATACAATCCATGAAAATCCATAGACTAAAAACAATGCATTAAAATCCCAATCGAATACACCCCCGTTAGAGATTAATTTGAGTGTTTAGCATGTGTTCATGGGCACACACTACAAAGATTCATAATAATTTCAACCAATGAGCTACTACCTCCATCCCAAATTAGATGATCTCGCTTACTTTGGACACACATTTAAGGTTCATCGATCGCATAATTATATTATTTATTTTTAAAATTTTATTTTAACATATAAAAATTAAAATATGAAATTTTCATCTACAAAATTAAATGATTGGTTTCTGAATATTGGGCGCGTTGGTGTAGTGGTTCAAACTCTTGGCTTCTCCGACAAAGATCATGAGTTCCAACCACCCGATGTGCACGTGTTGTAACTTGAAAAAAAATGTTATGGGGAAATTTTCCGTTGAATTTTTACATATTCTTTATTTTTTTTTGATTATAATATATTTTATCCATTTTTAATTAATATTTTAAATTAATCGGAGATGACCCATATTCCCATCTTTGAAATTTGAATATCGTTGATGCTCTTTTATCCGAAGTACTCATAAACAGAAAATCCCTTCATTAATTACTCTATAGGTAAGTCCCTGATTAATACTGCATTCATTAATGTACTGTAACTACTTATCCCCTACCAAATTCATAATCTACTCCTACTATTACTAGCACAATAATAAAAAGTAATAACTGTATGCATTTATTAATGAACGAAATACAATCTATAAATACCACTCATATTTGCATGCAAAGTTCAACACCAATATCACCATATCAAGTCATCGCTACACTTGAGTTCTGCAGATTTCTCTCATTTTGCAACTCAAGAAAACCCTTAAAACGTAGTTATTAATCAAGTGGATATTTACATAGAAAAAATGGCCCTTAATCTTGAAAATAATATACCTTTTTCCATTCTGGTGATCAACTTAACCCTAATTTTTATGCAGATATCCCTGAGTTTTGGACAGGGTTTTGCACCTGCCTTAGTGTCACAGGGGTAAGTTCTCACCCTTAACTTTTTGCCCCTGCGCGGCCTGCCCTTAACACAGCGCTCACAGAATGCCCACGAGCGTCCACGAAATGCCCCTGTTGCGTCCACGTAGCGCCTCCGAGTCTAAGAACAGTCAGCCTTTCCCCAACACAACCCCGTGTGTGCAAGTGTGTTTAATTACCAAGCAAATGTAAACACATAACAACAATATACAGGCAAACTAGCCCAACCTTTTATTGCCCCAACAATTCAAGGATACAACCCAAATATATGCTTACAGACTTGCCTACTGCCTAGCATACAAAATATTACAAGTGCAGGTCCGTTTGAACTTGTAAAATAGCCTAGTACACCAAGTACTATCATCCACAATATTTAGAATGCCTATCTAAATATTTTAAATACACTCCAGGCGCCCCCAAGGCGTTTCCCGCGCGCCCAAGGGCTCCAGCGCCTATGCAGAGCAGTTGTGGCAGTTACCAGCGGTTATGAGCAGTTCCAAGCAGTTTCTTTGCCCCACTCAGCCTTCTTTTTAGCCATCCAACTCAGCCCACATTAACCCACCAATTTGGGCCTTCAAGTCCATCTGATTTAGCCCACAAACACTTAGCAATAGTGTCCAGACGCCCATAGGACGCAGCCCGAGCGCCTATGCACGCAACTCCAACTTTGGCCCAAGTGCATCCCTCACTTGGCCTGAGCATCCTGCCCAATTTACTAAGCCCAAGACTCCAACTCTTTAGCACTTAAATTCCCACAATTTACCCCAAGCATCCATCAGCCCGGGTTAATTCCACCCTTCAGGCGCCGTCGCCCACCAGCGCCCTACCTGCGCTCTACCTGCGCCTGGTCGCTGCCCAGCTCAGCGACCGCCCTTGGAGTCGCCCCAACACTCCAAGTCCAAAATTCGATAAAACCACACAAGGGTCTTACAAACCCTCCCACCACTGAGAGTTTGATGTCCTCATCAAAACCAAAACCATCTTGAGAAATCCGTCTCCCAAATGTAGCAAACCAACACCCCAAACCCGAGGCTACAAGTCCATCTGCTGCCTTGCTACTCAATAAACTCAGCTACCATAAGCTCAGCTAACCTTACAAAGTTCCCAACTTTTCTTTTTACATCCAAGTCACCAATGCCTCACTGATGACTAAGTGCAGGCGCCCCGCCACCTACACTACCCCTCAAAATAGTCTAAGTCCCAGCTGTGTCCCCAACCCTTGGAGACATTGACTCGGGTCCAACCAGAAAACCATCAAGCACACTATCAAGCTCAAGTGACTCGCCCACCCTAGGCTCAATCCCACAGATTATGTCGCCCACAAGAACCTGAACAGCCCCACACTTGCTTATCTTCTGTTTACCCTTATCAACCTTATTCGGAACAGCCTTCACAAAACATGGACACCCCGTGTCCCAAATCATAACACCACCAAGGTGCATCATGACAGCAGTATTGGTCTTCACCATAAAATCAATACCAAGAATGCAGTCAAAATCATCTAAGGCAACAACATGAAAGTTGAACTTACCTTTCCAATCCCCGATTGTCAAGTCCACACTTGAACAGCCCCGAATCCTTTGCAACTCAGAATTAGCCGTCTTAATCTGATTTGTACTCGGCGCCAAACTCAACCCCAGCTCATTTGCACAGTCCGTCGAAATGAAGCTATTTGTGGCACCCGTGTCCACCAAAGCCATCGCAGCCACCCCATTCACTAAGGCCTTGACATACATTAGTCCATCCCCCTCCACGGATTTTTCGGTCCTTAGCACTACCAAACGCAAGATGTTAGCCCTCACCATAGGCCCCTCGCTTTCACTATTATTTTCCTCATTCTGCTCCTCCACACGTAGAGCATTCACTTTTTCCTTCCTTGGGCAGTTCCTAGCATAATGTGGTCCGTCACATATGAAACAACCCTTGTCGCCCTCCCTTGGAGCGTATTTCCCATCCTTAGCGTCCCCAGCGCCATTTCCCTTGTCCTTCTTCTTGAACCTGCCCTCATCCTTGTGATTCTTGCCACTGTTTTTACCCCTTTCAGCGTCACCCGAACCAGCCTGCTTGTAGTCCACCAAACTATCAGCAGCAGCCACAGCAGATGGCAAGTCTTTCACAGCCTGCCTTCTCAATTCTGCCTGCGCCCAAGGCTTTAGACCGGCCAAGAAATTGAACAACTTGTCTTCATCCGACATGTTCTTTATATCCAACAACAAAGAACTGAATTCTTTCACATAATCTCGAACAGATCCCGTTTGTTTGAGATTCCTTAAACTTTCTCTAGCAAGCCAAGAAGCATTAAGTGGCATTCCTTCTACAATGCCTCAAAAGTGGTTATCACCGGCCTGTCCACACTCGCATCACCATCCGTACGAGTCCGCCACCACAATTTTGCATCGCCAACCAAATACATACTCGTGATTGAAACTTGCTCCCTTTCATCAATATGGGCAGCCTTGAAGTACTGCTCCATGTCCCACAAAAAGTTCTCCAGATCCTTTGCAACCCGTGCGCCACCATAGGACTTCGGTTCTGGAATTTTCACCTTAGAGTGCCCCTCCCTAGCACTGCTAAACATGTTGCTTGCCACGGCCCCCTTCATGATTGTAAGTTCGTCTCCCAACTTCTTCACTTGATCCTTCAAGCCATCAGAAGAAGCAGCAACCGTAGCAAAGAGATCAACAAACTTATTCTCATTTGAAGCCGAGACACCCGCAACCATTTCCTTAAACTCAGCAAGTTCGGTCCGTAGAACTTGAATCTGATTCGCCAAACAAATTTCATCAGGGTTCACAGGAGTTCCCACGAATTCCTCCAACCTTGCAACCCTTTCTCCCAGAGAATTTCCACCAGCCATGATTCGATATCCCACAATCTAACAACACAGCTCTGATACCAGTTGTCACAGGGGTAAGTTCTCACCCTTAACTTTTTGCCCCTGCGCGGCCTGCCCTTAACACAGCGCTCACAGAATGCCCACGAGCGTCCACGAAATGCCCCTGTTGCGTCCACGTAGCGCCTCCGAGTCTAAGAACAGTCAGCCTTTCCCCAACACAACCCCGTGTGTGCAAGTGTGTTTAATTACCAAGCAAATGTAAACACACAACAACAATATACAGGCAAACTAGCCCAACCTTTTATTGCCCCAACAATTCAAGGATACAACCCAAATATATGCTTACAGACTTGCCTACTGCCTAGCATACAAAATATTACAAGTGCAGGTCCGTTTGAACTTGTAAAATAGCCTAGTACACCAAGTACTATCATCCACAATATTTAGAATGCCTATCTAAATATTTTAAATACACTCCAGGCGCCCCCAAGGCGTTTCCCGCGCGCCCAAGGGCTCCAGCGCCTATGCAGAGCAGTTGTGGCAGTTACCAGCGGTTATGAGCAGTTCCAAGCAGTTTCTTTGCCCCACTCAGCCTTCTTTTTAGCCATCCAACTCAGCCCACATTAACCCACCAATTTGGGCCTTCAAGTCCATCTGATTTAGCCCACAAACACTTAGCAATAGTGTCCAGACGCCCATAGGACGCAGCCCGAGCGCCTATGCACGCAACTCCAACTTTGGCCCAAGTGCATCCCTCACTTGGCCTGAGCATCCTGCCCAATTTACTAAGCCCAAGACTCCAACTCTTTAGCACTTAGATTCCCACAATTTACCCCAAGCATCCATCAGCCCGGGTTAATTCCACCCTTCAGGCGCCGTCGCCCACCAGCGCCCTACCTGCGCTCTACCTGCGCCTGGTCGCTGCCCAGCTCAGCGACCGCCCTTGGAGTCGCCCCAACACTCCAAGTCCAAAATTCGATAAAACCACACAAGGGTCTTACACTTAGCTACATGGTATGGACCCCCTGATGGTCCTGGAAGTGGTAATAAACTCATTTTCAATTATTGCTTAACAACACTATATTTTTATAAATCTACATGTTTGTGAGACCCTTGCTTATATATTTTATTTATGATATATGAATATATGAATATAGGAGGAGCCTGCGGATTTGACACATGCAGATGTTGGACAAGCTCCATACTCAAGCATGATATCTGCCGGAAATGCCAAGATCTTCCTCTCAGGACATGGCTGTGGTCAGTGTTTTCAGGTAAATTACCATCAATTTCTTCTTCTCGTATCGAATACATCATTATTATAATTATATTGACATGAAAAAACTGATCATTATGCAGGTCCAATGCTCAGCTGAACAATGCTCGGGCCAACCAATCACTGTGACCATCACAGATGAATGTCCTGGAGCTTGTAACAACGTACCATTTCATTTCGACTTGAGTGGCCATGCTTTCGGGGCAATGGCTAAACCTGGGCAAGAAAATAATCTCCGCCAACTAGGACAAGTTGATATCCAATTCAGAAGGTACTAAAAAGTACAATTTCCATCAATTTGTACCTGTTTCATCAGGTTTTCTGATCTTTTACTGTGTTTAATTTCCAGGGTGTCATGCAACTATCAAGGTGCAAACATTGCGTTCAAAATCGACCAACATATCAATCCAAACTATTTTGCTTGTGCAATTGAAAGCATCAATGGAGACGGTGACATTGGCTCTATGCAACTCAAACCGGCAAACTCTGACTGGATTCCAATGCAACAATCCTGGGGTGCAACATGGAGTGCTAACATCAACCCTTCAACTCAAGGCCCACTTTCCTTCAGAATTACTACCTCATCTGGAAAATCACTACGCCATATATGGTCTACGGCAACATCCAAAAAAAAATGTTAAAAATGCTTTAAAATGTTGCTATAAGGTTTAAGGCAACATTTTTGTCAAAATAGTGGGTGTTGGATATCGGCTTGTAGCCTTAGAGCGTAAGCCAACATATTTTAACAAGCTACGGCAACACCCAAAAAATGTAGTGTTAGGTCCATATGGCTACATTTTGTTTATAATAGCAACACCAAAGTGGGTGTTGCCATAAGATCTATGGCAACACAGTTCATTTTTCAGCAACAAAAGGTTGATGTTGCCATTAATTATGCAATAGCAACATCTTACTCACTCTATGGTAACATCCATTTTCTAACACTGATCAGGTTTTAGAAACATTTTTTATTAAATATGGCAACACCTTTATTGAAGAAATTTTGACATGTTCTTATCTAAAATGTAACATCCCAAAACAAATCAAGCCAACTAATCACAAATTCAGATTCAACCATAAACCAAACATCCAAAATTTGCAACCATAATTCAACCATCCAAGTAAAATAGCAGTTCAAAGTCTTAAAATTCCTACGTCATCATGCATTACATTACAAGTTAAACTTTGCAAAATATGATTAGAGTATCTAAGTGCATCACACATCAAGTCAAGTAGTGTCCGTGGTGGCTGTGTTCGCTCCACTTGCAGAGGCATCATACGTCGGCTCGACACTGAGGTCTTGAATATCAATCTTGAGGTCTGGATTCTTTTCTGCCAACTTGGGCACCATTGCCTTGACATTCTCCCGAACCTTCTGATCCATTTTTTCTTCCATCTCTTGAGCAAGTTGTTCTCGGATCTTTTCTGTCAAACTGGCCAACACCTGATCAGAGATAGTAGCCTCAGTGTGTGTCACAGATTTCCCCTTTGCTTCCCTTCTCTGAATAAGTCTACCTAGTAGGTACGAGCGGCTGTGTTTCTTGTCACCATATACAAGTTTGTTAGCATCCTCAACGGTTCCTGTTTTAAGAAGTTTTTCAACATCTTCCTACAATAAGGATGTTAAACAATATCACAATCTTACTAAAGTACATCAGGATATAAAAATAGAAACTGTAGGCACACATGTTATATTTTACATATATATACTAATACAAAACTCACAATCTTTTTTTCAACCGCATCAGTAGGTAGCTTATACTCTCGTGCAGAGTCTCTTTTGCGTGTTTTCACATAAATGTCAGCATCTGATATTGGTGGTGCTGGTTCATCCGGTTTAGCCGCCTGTTCCCTTGCAATTGCCTTGCATATAAAACACCAATACCATAATCAATAAAAAAAAGAAGGCATAAACATAACCTTACAACACCACAGTGAGTATTTAAAACTGGTACTTCTCACCCACAACAAAACTTAGGCATATTAGCTACCAATAAATTAACTAAATCTATATCACTATTTATTTTACCTTTTACCAATAAATTGCCAAATTATACCAACTTTCAATTTTAGACAGATTAATTTCTAAAACTTACAAAGCGAGGCTAATTGCTGACATACCATTTTGTGGCAGACTTGGGCGAAACTCCTAGGCCCGACGGTATGTGTTTCACTTACAAAGCTTCGAGCCCTTATATTTTTTATCGCCTTGTCCTATGGAGGGCAAAAAAGAACAAATCAAAACGCATAATTAATATAAGTGATGCATTGGCAAATAAGAGGAATTCTTACCTTTATTTTTTCATCAGCCCAATAAATTAAAAGCATTTTAAAATCTTTCAAAGGGACATCCCTCGGCCTGTTCTCGAGCCTCTCCTCATCAGTACCATACTTACTATAATGTTCCCTCTTGATGCGAGCTTTGTATGCCCTAAACTGATCACGCATCGTTGTCATTACCCATTTATAACCCTCCTCAGGAATGATGTATTTATCCTAAAATAATGTAGGGGAATTTTATTTGTCAGAAGATATATATTTCATAATGCAGATGTAGATTAAAGTGGTAAAAAATAAAAATATTATGTTACCTTCACATACTGCCATAGGATGTCTTTTTCAGGAACTTCACTCCAACTACGACATGTTAGAGAAACAAACTCCCTTACCGTTGTTCCTAAGAAATTGCTGAACTCAGATAGCAAATGATCGTCATCATCTGATATAGGTTGGCCTAGATCCGACAGCTTGATCTCCTTCTTCTCACCTCGCGTATGGACATGACCTAGTTTGGATTTTCCTCTCTTTCTCTTCTCTACTTCAGTTGGTGCATCTGATATACATCATATAAAAGCACTGTAAAAATATAATTTAAGCAACTAGAATTCACAACTAAACTAAACTATAATTTCAGTTGGCTTTACCACTTTCTGGTTGGGACTCTTGATTTTCTGGTTGGGATTGGGACTGCAGGATCGCAGCCTGCTTTTCTTGCTCACGTAACTCCAAATATTTCTCCATTGAACCAGGAGCACTACTTTTTAGCAGCTTGAGCTTCTCCACAGTAGGAACATTATTTGATTCATCATTTCTCTACAAAATGATAGTATATAAAATAGATATACTTATCATATATTTATAATTTAGGTGAAATTGATAAAGAAATTCAACTGCAGAATAAAAGGTTGCAACCTGATGATCAGTCTGAACCCCAACTCTTTTCACTTCCTTGTCACATGGCTTAGGCATTTTAGATGCTCTGGAACGAGTTCTGGGCCCGTCAGTTTGAACCACAACTCTCTTGGCCTTTTTCTTTGCCTAAACAAAATATACATGTTTATAGTAAATTTTGGAAATTAAAAGATGCTAGAACAAATTTTGTGAAAAAATCACAAAAATATACCTTTGACGCAACTATATCCTCTTCATGATCACTCTGTTGCTCTTGGTCATTCTCAGGGCACATATATTCACTTCCATCTTCATCACTCAACACATTATTGGGTTTGTCTTCATTCAGTAGTTGGACAGAATTCCTAGTCCTCCGCTTTAAACCAAGTTCCTCAAAAATTTTCTCGTTTTCCTCAATGTTTCTAATTCGACGCATTTCATACTCATTCACTTCACCTTCATGGACTTCCCCAGCTCCTTCCACCAAATCCTCATGTACCGGAAGAATCTCAAATCTTTTCATATATTCATCCAATCCCATCAGTCCACCTTCCCGCTCTGTTGAAATTGCATCTTCCCGCTCTGTTGACTTCAAATCTTCACCAGCCTTTTTTGTTGGAATTACAGAAGTAGAACTTATTCGTTTTTCCTTCCGAGACTTGTTCAACCTTCGTTCCTTCTCCTGATTGATTTCCTTTATAGTCACAAATTGACGCTTTTTAGGAATCCTCTGCATAGCCTTAACAGGGCATGTTTTTGGCCTTACAATAACATGAGGTTGCATTTGCTTCACCGGCTTGACACTGCTATCAACATCACAGTCAATATACAAGTCCAAAGAAGAAGAATCAGTCGTGAGAATAACCTCATTTATATCCGCATCATTACACAATAATGCCCACTTATTTTTTTCCTCTGCTCTCATATAAACCCCACCAATCTCTTTATAGCCTATCTCTAGCACCCACTCCATCAGTACAGAATATGAAAACAGATCAAGATCATGGACATCGTAAATTACTTCCTCCCCTCCAACATACTTGTCTTTGGTGAAATACCCCTTGTGATGCAGCCGGAAACTCATACCATTACATGCCATCCTGTAGTTAATCAAAACAGTCAGCACAAATAGAATAAAAAAATTGATGCAGATGATTAAAAAAACAAGGACATATTACAATGAAGCATATAACTAAAAAAACAAGGACATATAACTAAAATAATGAAGCAGTTTGTCAAAAAAAATAATGAAGCATATAACTAAATATAAAAGAACAAGAACATGTTTATAAGCTAGCTATATATCTACTATATTTTCAGTATATTTTAATATTAATTCTTTTAATATAAGATTATATTAGATAATTACTCACTATTAATGTTGTTTCTTCAGCTACAAATTCTCTTGTTGGGACATCTGCTCTAGACCAGCTACCTTCATCTTCACCATCTTCATTTTCTATTAATGAATGATAACCTGAAGTCTCATGTGTAAACTGCCCATTAATGTCATAAAACTCTGCTGACAGCCTCTTGACAGGATAGTAAAATTGTTTTTCAATAGGATCTTGAATGTAAAACAATTGATGGGCTTGTGTTGACATAACAAAAGGGTCATTTTTATGACAAATCTTGTTAAAGTTGACTCGAGTGAACCCTAAGGAATCCTTGTCAGCAACATACCATGTACACCTAAATAAAACAAAACTAGAAGCCCCCCAATAATCAACTTCAATTATCTCTTCAATGGAACCAAAATAATGAACATCACCAACTGTTGGGTTCTGGTCCTTGGAACTAGCAAAGCTGGAGGTTAAGGCAGTTAAGTAAACACCGCTGTTTTGTGTTGTGCATATATTATCCCTTTTCTTCGTATGGAACCTATATCCATTCACAACATAACCACTATATCGCTTCGCTGCTCGATTAGGACCTCTGGCTAAGGATGACAATTCCCTTGAAACATTCTCTTTTTTCGCAATTTCATTCCTAAACCAATCAACTAATTCATCAGTGTGTGTTCTTGCTCTCTTGAATCTGTTGGACTTCACATTTTGGTCAAATAATGCATGATGTTTCCTACAATTTTAGACGATAACAATATGTCAATAGATGTAAGATAATAAAATATTTAATTTACTAATTTAATAGGTTACAGACTTACTTAATCAACTCTTCTACATCCTTGTCATCATAGTTAAATAAAACATAACGATGAGCTTTGATCCATACATCTTCAGGTAGATGAATAGATTTCCCCATTTTATTCCTCCCTGAACCAATAGCATATCCACCAGTTTTTGAATTTAAGCTTCTGTATTCATTTGATGACTTTGTTTGGCTGTCACATAGGAATCTTGCACAGAATGTAAGACATTCATCAGCGAGGTATCCTTCAGCCATCGACCCTTCTGGCTTACTCCTATTGCGAACGTATCGCTTCAATTTACCTAGGTATCTCTCAACTGAGTACATCCATCTTTGATGAACTGGGCCGCCAAGCTCAATTTCATTACAGAGATGTATTGGTAAGTGCACCATAATGTCAAAGAATGCAGGAGGGAAAGTCATTTCTAGTTGACAAATTATTTCAATAATATCCTGCTGAAGTTTCTTTATATCCTCCACCTCAATTACCTTGGAACATATTTTCCGAAGAAATTCACCGAGTCTAATTAACGGAACTGCAACCTCGGGCTTCAGTGCCTTTTTAACAGCAATTTCTAATAAGTATTGCATAATAATATGTGCATCGTGACTCTTGTACCCGACAATCTTTCTATCTTGGACACATTTTCTAATATTAGAAGCAAACCCGTACGGAAACTTTGCATTTTCAAATACTGAACAAAATATATCCTTCTCTTTGTTTGTCATGTCAAAATTTGCTGCCCTGATCTCGAGATGCTTTCCATCAGTAGAGGTGATAGGATGAAGGACCTTTCTAATTCCGAGTTCTTGCAAATCTAATTGTGCATTTAAATGATCTTTAGTTTTACCAGGAATATTTAACAATGTACACAAATGGCAACATCATGCCCCGATGTTGCCATACATCATTTTTTTTCGATTTTGGTCACCTAAGGCTACATTTTAGGTGGCAACATAGCCATTGGGTGTTGCAGTAAGCCATATATGGCGTAGTGAATCTATCGAAGTTGTTAACGCAGTTCCAGCGAACTGGGCTGCTGGGGCAAAATATATTTCGAATACCAATTTTTGAGTTTCTGATTAGCCTATAATCCCTTAATGGCGGATTGTTTATCCAGTTAGGGGGCCATATTTATTGCATGATTAAAACATTGTTACAACATTAAATTGCAGAAAAAAGAAGCTAATGGATCTTTCTTTCAAGTTTCATGTATTTTACTTTTGTGTGCGTTTTTGTCATTTGCAGCCACTCCCACTCAATCACAATAATTTATTTATGACAAATGGAAATTGTAATGCATTTCAAGCATGAAAGTTTATAAATTTAGACGAATAAATTTTTTAAAATCACACCAATTTCATCAAAAAAAGATAATATTATTCATATAATTATTTAAATAATCTATTGATCACACATATACATATATATTTTACGAACTCTCATTTATTATTCTGTCATGACTCATAATTTTTGCATTAGCACAAAATGGTACTCCCTCCCTCTGCCTCACATTTCTTATCAAAACTTTGGGTTAAGTAATATGTATATAATAGGGGAAAAGAGAAAGAAATTAAAGGTAGGTGAAGTGTTGTCACCCATTGATTTTTAATGTATAAAACAACTATAGTGAAGTAAAAGTAATGTGAAAAGAAAATAAAAGTGGAGAGGTTGTGGGACCGATTAACTATTTATCGTAAGTTTTGAAAGATAAAGAATTGGATAAGACACCAAAAAAAGAAAGGATAAAGAAATGGTTGGCAGAGAGGGTGTATATTATTAGATATTATTTGATCTAATAATATATATTTTCTTTTATAAAATTTATATTATATGTTAAACTGAAATTGATAGCTAATATCAATGTTATTCATTTCGTTTTAATATGATTCTTAATACAATCTACTCCGTCCGTCTCAATTTATAGGTCCAGTTTGGAAAAAAAAAATTGTCCCAAAATACTTGTCCCTCTCTTCTTTCAATACAAATTTATCTATATATTAATTGTGATTTTCTTGAAACTCAACATTATTCTCATTTCTCAATGCACTAAATCCCTATATTTATTGTGATTTTTTTGAAACTCAACAATATTCTCACTTGTAAATGCACTAATTAATGATACATGAGATAAGATTCCATCTAACCAACTAATTTCTTAATATATGTGTTTATTCCAAAATGGACCTATAAATCGAGACGGATGGAGTATGCACTTTGTAAAAATTTGTTACCGAGATACAGAAACCAATGAGATTTGGATATTATTATACTTCTGACGTACGTTGACATTGAGATTGTGAAATAAGAATCAATAAAGTTTGAAATTATTACTAAATTCTTAAACATAGAAACCTGGTACAATATCACATTTATTATTAATTATTAATGTTAGTTGTGAATAACTAATAGGACAATCAAAAATTAATGATAGATTATGTTAAGTATTAAATAACTAATACTCCCTCCGTTTCAAATTAGATGTCCACTTTAAAAAATTCACACAGTTTAAGAAAAGTGGATGTTCACACATTTATTGCATTAAATGATCAAAATATGTGGAGTGAGATTGATCTAGGAAATATAAATAAGAGATATGTGGAGTAGAATTGATTTTGGAAATATAATTTTGCATTGAAAGTTGAAGTGGACAAGTAATTTGAAACAAAAAAATTTCTTGAAAGTGGACATGTAAATTGAAACGGAGGGAGTATTAATTATAACTAGATATCAAAAATATAGTATAAAAGTAAATATACTTACTAAACTCGTGAGATTTTAGGAAGTTGAACAAGATGACATTTAACTACTCCTTCCGTCCCATTCACATTTTTATTTTTGTTGGTCAAATTGACTAATCTTTGACTAAATATTATAAATCATTCTTTCATTATTTTAAAAAATTGAAAATTACATCTTAAATTAGATTAAAAGTTATTTCCGGTGACATATATTTTTTATTTTTTCAATTGATAAAATATTAATAAATCTCAGTCAAACTTTGGTCAATTTGACTGGCATAAAACCAAATGTGACAACTAAAATGGGACAGAGGGAGTATTAATGATTTTTCTAACTCTAACAATGGCTTCGACCATTAAAAATCCTTAACAGAAAACTGAGTTTGTATATCAAAAATAATAAATATAAATAATTTCTTGAAAATAATATACTCCAACCATACTTTAACTTGTCTATAACTATAGACAAACTCTTATATTTGTTGAACTTCTACATGCTCATAAGAAATTTGTAGAAAGATTATATATCAACTATTATTATATATATTGAAATGATATATTTCTCTTAAAAAATATAAAGTATTAATAACATATTACTTTTAAATATTTTTCAATATTCAATACAATCAATATCATTAAATTATAGTTTAATAAATTTTACATAATAACTTACAAGACCAATTTACCTAACTTTTGAAGATGCTCTGAATACACAACAACAATCAACCAGTTTAGTTAGTTGGAACAGATTTTGAAGATGCTCTGAATACACAACAGCAACCAACAAGTTTAGTTAGTTGGAAAGATTTTATTTATTTTCTCCAATAATGATAATGATAATATATAAAATATACACTAAAAAAATTAGACACATAACACTAAAAAAAAGGACAAAACCTACCGTAAAAAACAATCGGCAACAATACTAAAGCGATCGGTTTTAGATCTAAAATCGACCAACAAAGGTGGTCGATTTTAACTTGGTCGGTTTTTGACAGATTGGTCGTGTTTAAGGTATAAAACCGACCACCCTAATGGTCAGTTTTCTCAGTTGCAAAAACTTGCTGATCCGGACCCTACATTGCCATCTAGAGCCACGTGGACACAACTGCCACGTGTGTAAATATAGTCTACCACTATCAGTGGGTTAAAATGTTTGACCAAAAATGGTCAAAATTTTTCGAGCACAATAAACCCACCGAAGGTGGTCGGTTATATAGTTTGACCAAAAACGGTCAATATTTCGGAGCATAGCAAACCGACCGTACACGATAGTCGGCTTTATATTATTGGTCGGATCTAGCGCAAAAGGCCCTGCAGTCCAGTTAAACCGACCACGCATAACCGACTGCCGTATACGGTCGATTTTGCCTTGTTGGTCGGGCTTAGGGCTGAACGCCCTACAGTCCCGTAAAACCGACCATGCATAACCGACCGTTTCTTTATATTGTCGGTCGGTTTTTCTAGCGTTGTCATATGGTCAAAGTGGTCGGTTATGTACCGATCGGTCGGTTTTCTAGCATGGTTTATGGTAACTACGGTCGGTTATGACAGCTACCGGTCGTTATACACAAATATATTTAAACTCACAAACATACAAAAACGTGAAGAGAAACTGAGGGAGATAGATATATACCTCCAAATTGAGATTATAAAGATCGAAAACCCTAATTGAGATTAAAATTCAAAATCTAATCGAGTCCCAACGAATTTCATGATCCGCGTTTTTCTGTGCATTTTTGTATAGATAGAGAGAGAGAGAGAGAGAGAGATAGAGTGGGTTTCGGTAGAGAGAGATAAAGATTTTGGGAAAGGAGAGAAAGAAAATAAGATGCGGAAAAAGATAGAGACTGGTGGGGGAGATGGTATGTTTTAGCAAAAAAAACAGTTTAAAACCGACCGCCGCCGGTCGGTTATGCATTTTAGTGTAAAACGGCGACGTACCCCTCCTTTGACGCGTACATTTTATCCATTTTCCAATTATATAAACTTATTTAAAAATAAACATAGGGTTAAAATCGGCCGATAGCCAGTCGGTTTTGTCTTCAGAAAGAAAACAACATCCTTTTGTCTAACAAATCATTAAAAATTGATTAAAGATACACAAACACTTAACCGACCGATAAGTGGGTCGGTTATGACTCGGACAAGTCAGCTCCAAAACCAACCAATTTCAGTTCGGTCGGTTAAAATAAATAGAGGCCTTGCCATCAAGACAGAACGACGTCGTTTTGGTTAAAACCGACTGTGTCGGCGGTCAGTTTTATCCCGACACTTTTTATTTGTCGGTCGGTTTTAAGCGGTCAGTTTTGACCTTTTTTTTTGTAGTGTAAAAAAAAATTGTTATTGCGTGCACTTCACACCGTACTGCTTTTTTTATAAGCAAGGGCCATTTATTTATAACACAATCTGAGTACAGTAGAGGCATGCAGAAGGTAACTAAATCCCGGGGGGGGGGGGGGGGGTTACCAACAACAGGCTATAAGGATTAGAAAAGTGACTTGAAACCCTAACACATGCTGGACAGACCAGGATTGATTAGAACCACCAAAAAGCACTCCAATACTCCTACCTAAGCACTACTATAGTCCTAGGCATAACACCACTCCTAATGTCTAGTCCAGATTACCAATGGGAGGCCCATGAGCCAAGAACGAGCACTTCGGTCCCATGCTGCCCATGAAAGAGTCCTCCATCGTCCCATCCATCAGCTTTTCCATCTCGTCCATCTCTATTTCCATACGAGCAACCTGGGGAGCGTTAATCTGACCAAGGCTAAGATCTTCAATCTGCTCAGCAACCGACACACTTATGTTGAAGTTAACAGTATCTGGAGCGTTGTGCGACACGAAGACATCCATGAAGTTTGGATGGTGAAGCCCCATCCGTTGATCCCAGTCCATGAGTTCTTCAACACTTCCCACAGTCATGTCAAAGGTTTACAGCTTGTTGCATGTATCCATACCTAGTTTAGCTAAGAATCTTGCGACTCGGTTTCTTCTCGGGCTGACAAAAGAGACCACACGTTTCCAATGGTCTGCATGAATGAGCGTGTCCAACTGGTCGGCTATGTCGAACACCTGAGCTTACACCTTCCTTGAAGTTCTTCATCAATATGTATGCTTGAAAATTATCAGTTTCCACGCGTACATCGTCGGATTCTTGAATAGTAGCCATGGGTAGAGGGACATACATTGCCCATAGTTGGTTTCCTGACATTGAGAGACATGAGATGACTCCTGTAATAAGGAGACGCATATCACCAGAAGAATCTCTGGTAGGATAGGGCGCTTATCAGTTGTTCTAAAAGCCCGATCTTGTAGAGAAGGTGCTACCTTATTTCCTTATACATAGCACATTACAAGCGTCCGCGTTCGTGTAGGGAGATGCTGGACACAGAGCCCATAATATTCCTAACAATTCCCCGCAGCATCTGCCTACCAGGCATCCCACCTGCGGCGCACAAATGGCTTCCTAGGAAATCGAACATGCGACCTGGCTCTAATACCAATTATTAGGATCAGGCGCTTACTAGTTGTTCTAAAAGCCCGAGCTTGTTGAAAAGATGCTACCTTATTTCCTTATACATAGCACATTACAAGCACCCGTGTTCGTGTAGGGAGATGCTGGACACAGAGCCCATAATATCCTCAACAATCTCGGTTATGTCACCAATATCAGAGGAGTTGCCATTGCTCAGCATTGAAGGGTTTGTGTCACCGTGGATGTTAATCTTCATAACGCCAGGAAGGGGAGAAATCCAGTGAAGTGCTGAGCAGATAGACATTTTCTGTAGTGAGGGTTTGTAGAGTGAGTGTGTGGTAGTGGAAGGCATTCGGAATTAGAGTTTATATAGCCATGCATGCACTGAGTAAATACTACATCTAATGCTAAACATACTGAAGCACACCATCCTTTCCACTAACTTAGATTACTTCAAACTATACTCCAATTAATTATCTGCAAGATAGATACTAAGTACTCCATCTCTTCAGCATTAATGAGTTCTAAAACTGACCAACCAACTGAGGAATAGAGACGTTCTAAAGATTTGCATATCCATGGTTAATTATTCTTCCTGTAAGAGGGAGATTTCTAGCCAGAAAAATAAATGTAGTATCTTCTTTCACCGAGGCTGCAAATCAATGATTTTTTCCTCCTTCCTTAGGCTAAGTGATCTGCTATGTCATTCAAATGCCTATTTATGAACACCATTTTGTTTTCATGAGCCCACTTAGAAACTGATCCGTTATAATTTCTTTTGCATGCATTAAAAATAAAATAATGAGCTACTCAACTGGAATCCACAAAAATAGCCAACCTTTTTTCCTTGTGTGGACTTGACGCATGGGCTTTGAGGATGAAGTAGAGCGCCTCCAATTCAGTTTCAAAAACTGAATTTGCTCTTACTGGGCCTGAAAAGATGAAGAGCTTTCCCATGTCACTATACGACATAAAACCTCCAATCCCTACAGGTTATTTTTATTTTTCCACGATCCATGTACCATCCTATAAGGTCCATCTTCAACCATTGTGAATGATTGAAATCTAAATGAATGGAATAATATAGATGACGAATAAAAATTGTTGTTTGTTATCTATTATCTCAATGACAAAATTCATGAGTTTGATATATATTTTATTTTATTCAAATTTGATTTATTAATTAATATTTTATTAATTGTAGATAGGAAAATATATATTTACACTTTATTAGAAGAATATTTGAATATAAATATTAATTAAATAAAAGATAGGGAAAAGAAGGGGGAGTGGATTACAAAGGAAGCAAAAAATATTATTATAAGTATTTATATTATAATGCATTTTAATTGAAGTCTTGCATGCACACACACTGTTATTTGTCTAACACACGCGCGCGCACACACACATATATCTACTAAATTTCTATTTTCAGGAACGCTATAAAGCGATATGTTTGAAGAATGGTATTGATCCTAAGAACACCCATCTCCAGATTTGGGTAAAGGCAGTGGGAGGTGTTGAGAAGAATAGGATTCCTGGTCATCCGCGGCTCCGTGCCTTTGATATTTATGGTATTATATATATTTCACACATTACAGCTCGAAAATATCAGCTTTATGTTATTTAATTTAACATGTATACTATTCAGGGCCTGAGGAAGGTGTCCCACCGCCTCGAAAAGGGGAGGTAAATTCTGGCAGTTCTTCTTTGAACCGTCTTCAAGATGACTTGTTCCTGTGAGTTGTAGATGAAACCCTCACCCAGGCCCGAGCCAATCCAGAGGAATACTCTCTCACACCAGAGCAGATTCGCGTATTAGCGCATAATATGTTGGAAGGGTACACTTCACTTCCTGCTGACCATCCGACTGTGAAAGAGACACGATATGCAATCATCCGAGTTGCAGTTGATGTGCTCAACAATCTATACAAGAATGATCAACCTGGAGCTGATAAGGTAAATGTCAATTAAGCACTTGTCAGATTTAGTCCAGAAAAAACACTTGTCAAATGATTATTTCCTTTTGCTCTTGGCATAAATACAGTCTTGAATACTTAATTTACTTAATGAATTAAGTTATTTGCTATAGATTCTTGGACTATCTTAGCATGTTTTCCACTTAGTGTATATTTGTTTCTATCAACTTTTTAATTAATTATCTTGTATGTATATTGTAGGACAAGACTGATCAACCTGGAGCTCATAAGGTAAATGTCAATTAAGCACTTGTCAACTTTAGTCTAGAAAAAACACTTGTTAAATGGTTATTGCCTTTTACTCTTGACCATTATGTAAATGATTATCACATTAAAATTAAATTGACAAGCACTTCATGTTGTGGTTAACTGTTGTAGTTAATAAATTTATCCAACCACAATAAGCCAGTTTGTTGTAGTTCATGTAAGCTTAATTAAATATCAGAAACCTTATTTATTATGTTAGGTCCTCATTTTATTTTATTAATATACGTATAAATATTATAGTTTAAGTTTGTTTTAATTTTGGTGAGCTAATTATTAAAAACTTACAAAGCAGAAAACTATTGCCTTGTCATTATGCTAAGGAATATATATAAAGCTATATATATGCTAAGGAATAATAATTAGACTCTTGGCATAAATATAATTTTGAATGCTTATTCTACTTAATGAATTAAGTTAGTTGCTACAGATTCCTTCACTATTTCAGCATGTTTCCATTTAGTGTATATATGTTTCTATCAACTTTTTAATAAATTATTTTGTATGTATATTGTAGGGCAAGGCTATCGACATTGGGGATGGTGCTGATGTTGATCAAAACGGGCGGGATGATGAGAGCACCGACTCCGGAGACCGTGACATGAGTCATCCCTATATTGTTGTGTCTAGGGGTGGTCCAGTTATTAAGGGATAATATTTAGTTTTATAAATGTAACTTGACTTCGTATGGATGTTTGTATAATGTTCTACTTTTGGTACAAATATTTATTAGGATGTTATTAATGAAACTATGGTATTGCATATTTATTTGTTGGATTGGTTTATATTAGTTGAAGTGTTTGTTAGAGTAGTAAAAGATGTAGAGCAGGATTTGGTGTGGAAAAAATTTGAATGCCATAAAATGGTGGGAATAAAGCCAAATACAGCAGGTTATTTTATATGAGTTTTAAAATTTACGACGGAACAATGCGTCATAATTTCCAGTTTTCCTCCAAAACTTACGAAGGATGTTCATACATAACTTCTGTCGTGACATAACTACGATATGCGACAGACACTTCCGTCGTAAGTTAGTTAACATACGACGAACCATGCGTTGTAAGATTAAATTTATCCAGACAAGGATCTGGGGCCCACAACATACTTGCGACGGAAAGTTCCGTCGTAACTTCTGCAATTTAGGACGGTTTTAATACTTACGACGCATGTTGGGAATTGTGACGTATTTTGCAACTTTCGACTTGACAAAAACGACGGAAAAAGTCTGTCATAAAGTTTCAAAAACTTACGACGGACTTACGCCTTAACTTCGGTCGAAAAACCCTGTTTTGAGGAACTTGTGAACTAAAAACACAGTGATCATCTGCAGTGCAATAAAATGAGTGATATAGAATTTCATATATATATATATATATATATATATATATATATAGCATTATTGAAGTGAAATTTTATTAATTAAGAATAACAAAATTAGTGTCGTATTTGAGTATGTTAAAAAGTATTAGTGAGATTACCAAGTAATTAATTTTACTAAATGTATATATTAATAAAAATTTCAAATATTAAATACTTACCAATTTTTTACTAAATGTAAATAGCTAATATATAAATATGTTATAAGAATCAAAAGGATTTCATTAGAGTAAGACTATATTATATATATATATATATATATATATATATATATATATATATATATATATATTTGATATATTTTTTTGTTATACTTAATTATAATTTTTAACATACAATTAGATCTAAATATTTCTTCTTCTTATATCATAAGTACAAATTATTTTGCATGGTAACTAGATGATATTTATATTTATAAATCATCATGTGTTATTTTTATTATTTGTATTAAATAATTTTAATAAGTGTAAGGAAATGTTTCCTTACTAAAAACCTCTTTATTAAAAAATATGGGAGCCAAAATAATTTTAAAGAACAATTTTTTCATATTTTTCATCATCTTTGAGAATATGAAAAATTAGTTAAATAAAATAATTATATAAATGTAGCAATTAAATGACGGTAATTGTTAGGGATTTTTTTTCAAAAATGATAATATATAAGGAGCTGAAGAAGTAATTTTTGAATATGTATATATTATATTGATCAATCCCATAAAATATATTCTTCTAGATTTCTCCTTAACATTCTCCTCTTGGTTTCTCCGCCTCCCTACCCTCATTTTCTCCGCCTCCCTATCTTCCCTTGTTTTCTCCACCTCCCTATCTTTCCTCGTTTTTTACGTCTTCCCTCATTTTGTCCGCCTCTTTATATTTCTTTGGTTTCTTCGCCTCCCCTTGGTTTCTCCCCTATATATAACTTTCACACACATACACATACTTATAATCATAAGAAGAATGGGCATGAGCTAGAACTAAAGCGTGCCAGTAAATAGGTGAGCATTGAAATGATTTGGGGATTAAATTTTAACAATGGATCGAGATCTATGTATGCCATGTAAGTACAAGAGTTTTAATATAATTATTACGTGGATGTGATTTCACCATTTTGATTTGATGGGTACTCTTTATTTAATCTTCTACTCAAAATTTTTAGGGTATTCGAGGTTGTTCTTGGTACATTACTACAATCCTTAGAAAGCGAACGAAGCCCCTTACCCCAGCAGGCCAAATTGATGTGGACACATCTTAAGGTGTCCTCAGACCCGGAGAGAGAGCCATTCCAGACACACAACCTCTCCATGACATCATCTCTCTGCTTATGCTAGACAGGAAGGTAGCATATATATTGATGTTTGTTAATATTTGTTTTTTCCATAATCAGCTTCCATTTTTAAGTAGTAATAAATCTTTGGTGTTGTATAGCAGGAACCTATACACAAGATCTTAATTGTCCAATTAGAATATTTGTCCAGCATTGCTAGGTTAATTGATGGGGTCTTTAGATTTCTTGTTGGTCGAACTACAATTTTCATATGCTTTAAACAGTGAACTATCAGTTTAAAATGAATTTTAGTTCTATTTTTTTATTGTTAAATTTGTGTTTTTGGTTGGAATCTGTTTAGTATATATAGGTTGATTTTTTTTATGTAATTACATACCTCCACATAATAAAAGTTCAAATATGAATTAATTTTTCGATTTGTGATCCATAATTGAGTGGGTAATATTATGTCTGAATGGATTATTAGGTGATGTGAAGATATCTCGGTTCGTGGAACAAGCTTTGGATGATGATATATAGGACCAGAGGAGGTGTTGAAGCTGTGGTAGAGTAACAAACCAAAAAGCACAATGCAAAAGGAAAAATTTCATTACTTGTTCTAAAATTAAAAACAATTTAGTAACATGTTTTGTATCCATCAGATAGATGTATTTATTATTAAAATAGGTTTCTCATCTATGACTTTATCAGTAAATTGCATCTAACGAGTCTATTAATGGTGAACATGCATCTCTAATGATGGAATGAATCGTTAAAACATTACAAATTTAATATCTAACCATTTTAAATATCTTTTCCCTTTAAAGACCTAGTCTTTGTTTTGCGTGCATTCTTTTTTTACGTAGTAAATGAATATGAATACATTCTGCTTAACTGTTTCTTTGTAAATGATTTTCTTCATGAAAAAATAATTTTTCTCGAATGTGCATATATTATGTAAGCGCTTTACGATTGTTAGATTACTTTGTTAGATCTGCATTAATCAATCCCACCTTTTACGGTAAAGACATAAGTTAATTAAATCACTGATCTCTACGAGAATGCTCCGTATTAACTATAGAAAGAGCAATGATGATGTTATGGATCCACTAATCATATAGCTAACCAAAAGAATTCTTCTAAACTGAGAAAATCAGGTTAAATATAGTGATAACTATAAAAATATGAAGAGCTATGGGCTTAACCTATTGGTTAACATCGTTTTGGCATACACTTAATTTTATTATTGACTAGAAATTCTAAAAACTTGATTGAATGGGCCATCTAAATCATGATATATTCATATATCATTAATAAGTCTATAAGACAAAGACCATCTATGTGGAAGAGGAGTGGGACATCTTCAAAGAAAAATTATAATGGCAATTCTTTATAAACTCTATAGCATGTATTATGTTCCATGAGTAAATACACATATTCATGAAAACTGAATGAGCCAGTATAGATATAATGATGAAGATCATTTACCAAACAGCCAAAGAATTCTAGTACATCACGTCTATATCTATGTGTAAAGTTGGTATATATACTTACTCCATCAAAGGTTCAAGAAGCATTTCTTATCAATTCTTATCAATCATATACTATTGTGGCCCCTCGGACTAATACCAAGTTAAAGCTATTGGAGCATCAACCTCGTTTGTGAGGGACTTGTGAAATTTTTTACTATTTATATATAATACTAATGTTCCGATGTTGGCCGTTAGTAGTACTTAATTATCGTACAACTTCGGTCTCTTTTTTTAAATAGAGTCTTGGGGCATTAATTTTATTAAGTCAAAAACTTTATATATAGTCGACTCTGTTATTCTCGATCTCCTTAGTTTAAATTCTTCATATATCTCGTTGGTAATTCTGTTTTAGTAAGAGAATTCCTTCAACTAGAGGTGAGCAAAACCGAACCGGAACTGAAAAACCGAACCGAAACGTGTAAATTCGGTTCGGTTCGGTTCGGTCCTCATTTTCTGAAAATTTGGTCCATTCGGTCCGGACCGAATCGACCGAAATAAAGTTCGGTCCGGTCTGGTCCGTAAAAATATATTTCGGTCTGTACCGAATTGACTGAATAGTCCAAAATATATATATTTTAAATTTATATTTATATTATATATATCTTATATGTTATAATTATAATTAATATGTAATTTGTAAATTTAATTATATCTATCTTTAATGAATCGGGGGTGATTAATTAATATTAAAATTTTAAAATAATTCATGAATTTTACTTTTATTTATAATATAATTTTTTATTTTTAAAATAATTTCGGTTCTTTCGGTCCATTATAAAATTTTGGTCCGATTCGGTCCGAAAAAATTTCAAACTTCAGTTTTCGGTCTATTCGGTTCCGTCCGGTTTTGGACAGAACCGACCGAATGCTCACCCCTACCTCCACCCATGCCAGGTAGGCCTGTCAATGGATCGGGATCGGATCAGCCTAAATCCATATCCATATCCAATTATCGGATTCGGATTGGATCGGGACCGGATTTTTTACAGGCCGATCCATATCTGGATCCATTAGGATCACGGATTACGGATCGGACATCCGGATTCCATTTAGATTTTTTACTTAAATTTAAAAATATTTTTTAAAAAAATCATGTCAATGATTCTTAAAGGAAGGACGGGATGAAATGAGATGCGGTGATCGAAGTAGCTTCTTACATTTTTATTTTATTAAAAATCACAAATTAAGAGGCAAAATACACAAAATGATAGAATTTTCAAGATACCAATACTATTTGCTATAACTTTACAACTCATTCATTTAAACGATTAATCAAACACAATCACAACCCACGACTCACATAAATAATATCCAGAGACTACTATAACTAAAAATAACTACTACAACTGAAAAAATATAATATATGTTTTTTTCGATGAATCCATATCCGCTAAAAAGACCCCGGATCGGATCGGATTGGGTGGGAGCTCCGCTCCATTGACAGGCCTAATGCCAGGGAGAGCAACCACTGTTTCTAAAATCATTGCACACCCATCCATATAGTATGTAGGATATTATATAAAAAACGGGGCTTGTAGTGAGAAAAATTACAAAAACTAGTAACTCAAATAAGGTAACAACCAAAATACTAGAATTCCCTTTATAATAATCTCAAGAATAATTTAATCACTCATGACAAATGAAGCAGTCGAATACTAATCCAGAGGTATATAACTAAAATTCTCTTTCAAGCTCAATAGTCTATTAACTAAAATTTTTAGCTTACTCATCTAAGATGGGGATCATGATCATTTTTGTGAATTGATATATTATATTTGAAAGGCTGAAATAAAATCTCAATAATCAAATAGACTAAAAAAGAAGAATGATATTAATTAAATACTAGACTATCTATCTTATTAGGAATAAATGAAACAAGTATTTGAAAAAACACATAGTGTAACATTGAATAGATATAATAATGATTCAGATTTTAAATAGTTTATGAAATCCACCAAATGGAAACATACAAGTTAATGTAAAGATTTTGGAGAAATTGAAAACCAAGTAAGAAGATGTATTTGCTAATTGTTGCATTATATAAATGCAATCTACTTGCAGCTTAATGTGATTGTATGAGTAAAACTTGAAACTTACACTAATTTATAAATTGTTGTATCATGTTGAAACTTAATATGTTAAAAATGATTTATTAATGTCACTTTAAATGATAAAGTGTATAAGATGTTGGGTTTCTCTACACTCATTATTAGAAGTGAGAAGGAAAAATCAAGAGGAAAAATTTTAGAAGAAGGCTCGCAATATTTCACCAGAAACAAGTAGAAATTGAAGCTGATAAGCTGATAATAAAGGGGGGAAATATGTGTGTCATATGTCAGTTCCCTTTTGGAGGCAACGACTTTGTAGGCCAAGCCGTTTTCAGAGATTATCAGCACACATATAAAATGGTGCCAAAGAAGACTAAATTTATAAAACAATAATAGAAGTTTACTCATTAAATTTATAAAACAATAATAATTTTATTAATAATTTTAATTAAATCAAATACTTAATCATTTTTATTTCATATTTTAAGTTTACTCCACCTGTATTATCATAAACTTATTCATTTCTATTTCAAGGAATCATCAAATACTTTTAAAAAAAATCAGTTTAAATTATTACTCCATATATTATTAGATGACATTCTCATATAACAAGTATCCTTAACGTATATAGGACAAGAATGCATTTTGCTAGGGGAGACTGAAAATGCCAAAAGACCAAGTCCTTTCTCACAAAAACACGGATGTAATCCCTAAAAAGCATTCAAAAGCTACTGGGGAGTCATCTCGCTGTGGTCAAGACAAATAGAAGAAAACTTTTAAACCAGCCATGGGTGAATCATCTGGCGTTGGAGAAAGCTGTGAAAACATCTAGCAGTCCTCAAGACTGCATAATTAACCCGAGCAGATTTTAGTGTGCCAGGTCCCCAAGATAACTGCATGATCCTTGACTTAGGATCATCCCACTGTTAGGAAAACAGTAGTGAGTTATTTTATCTTGCTTAGAAAAGGCTTCTCCCATGTGAGTTGCATGGTATATATGCACTGATTCCAGCACGCAACTGATGCCTTTTCTTTGGTCCGTTTTTGGAGCATTTTCTTCATTATTTGCTGAAATTATGCCATATATTTGAATTTAGAGGATGTCCACACGATAACATCTGAAATAAAACTTTATATTAATCGGAATATATAGTGCAGTCAAAGATACTCTTGTTCCTATGATGCCAAACATAAGATAACTAGGCATCCAATTACCTGAGGAACTTGTGAACTAAAAACAGTGATCATCTACAGTGCAATGAAATGAGTGATATAGAATTTCAAATATAACATTATTTAAGTGAAATTTCACTATTTAAGAATAACAAAATTAGTGTCGTATTTCAGTATGTTAAAAAGTATTAGTGAGAGTAATAAGTAATTAATTTTACTAAATGTAAATATTAATAAAAATTTCAAATATTAAATACTTAGCATTTTTTTTAAAATATTGTACAAATTTTACATTCTTAATTAACTAGTTAGATTTTCTCTTACAAAATTGTGGCATTTTTAAATCACATAGGAATGTAGAATCATATACGAACAAACGCCCCTAATTATCCTCATCTAGGTATATGCTTGTATCTAAAATTTTATAATCACAGAAAATCCTTATAATTGAAAGTGGTAAAAAGTACAAACCAGATCTGTTTGGGATCTGATGGCCCAGGTGTTTGTTGGTATGAATTTACTTTGAGCATCACAACAAACGCCCCTAACTATCATGATTTAGGTATATGCTTGTATCTAAAATTTTATAACCGCAGAAAATCCTTATAATTAAAAGTGGTAAATAGTACAAACCAGATCTGCTTGTATCTATTTGGGATCTGATGGCGCACGTGCTTGTTGGTATGAATTTACTTTGAGCATCACAACAAACGCCCCTAATTATCGTGATCTAGGTATCTGCTTGTATCTAAAATTTTCTAATCACAGAAAATACATATAATTAAAAGTGGTAAAAAGTACAAACCAGATCTGCTTGTATGTGTTTGGGATATGATGGCGCAGGTGTTTGTTGGTATAAATTTACTTTGAGCATCACAACAAATGCCCTTAATTATCCTGATTTAGGTATCTGCTTGTATCTAAAATTTTATAATCACAGAAAATCCTTATAATTAAAAGTGGTAAAAAGTACAAACCAGATCTGCTTGTATCTGTTTGGGATATGATGGCGCAGGTGCTTGTTGGTATGAATTTACTTTGAGCATCACAACAAACGCCCCTAATTCTCGTGATCTAGGTATGGAAGACAAGTCTTTTTCTTCTTTTTTTGCGATTCAAACAGAATATATATATATATATATATATATATATATATATTCATATATGATAGAACCAAAAAAAATCTAGAACATATACTAAAGAATGTTGATTTAAAGAAATTAAAAACTCTTATAAAGTTGGAATTGCAAAGAAAAATTTACTTCTTCGTATTCATTATATGGTGGCTGTAGGGAGAAAATTGTGAAGGTTATACCTCTCTCGTAAAACCTATATCTCTATATATAGCATATGAGTATATCTAGAATGTTCCTCAATTTGGGCTTTGGTCACAACTAGTGGGCCTGGATTTGCCATTTAAGGATATTCTAGAAATTCAAAACATTTTTAATTTTGAACTATTATTTACTTTAATTCATTTTATAATAATTTTTGAAAATTTGAGGTTCTTCTCTTATTTTGTGTAACATTTTAGACTGACTTGGGCTTGAGACATTATGGGCCTTCTTTTTTGGATCTTAACTAGTTAAACAAGTAACTTGGAACTTTAACCCATAGCGTAAATAAGTGAAATGCTTTACTTTCATTTCCCACTGCCAATAAATATATAAAATAAAAATATATACTTTTCTCCATCTTTCAACTCACTAGCTACGACATCCCCTCATCCCCATCCACCTCTCTACTCCATCATCATCTTTCTTTTTCTCCCTTCATCCAAACTGTTTCCCACGACCTCTCCATGTATCTTTTCTCTCCCCATCTTCTTACATCTCTCACTTCGTCGATATGTTCAAATACAAAATACTCATACATCTCTTATAGTTTTGTCATATCTTCCCTAAAATGGAAATGGTAATATGAGATATGAGCCGCTTGGATCCGTAATAAAAGACGATGGTAGTTAAATCATTTGTGGAAGAGAGAGAAACTATTGTGGTACGTGAATTACGTGCGGAGGAGATAAAAATCGTTGTTGTAACTAAGTCAGTAGTGTAGGAGAGAGGTCATGTCATGGTAGTTGGATCTGGAGGAAGAAATTAAGAAAAGGCACTTAAAGCGGAAGAAACTCTTGCAAAATTTTAAGATTTAAATCATAAAAGTTAGTGATGTGCGTAATACTTGTTACTGATTTCTTTGGTACATATTGGTGTTATAGATTAAATTTGATAATTTATCAAAAATAATAGAACAAAATCAATTGAATTTTTGATCTAGATGTTACTTGCGGAAAGATGAGATAATAATAGAGATAGGAAGTGGTTCTCACTATAATTATACAGATAACATTGATAAAATTGTATATAGCTAATATATAAATATGTTATAAGAATCAAAAGGATTTCATTAGAGTAAGACTATATTATATATATATATATATATATATGAGTTAAGTTCGATGTATTCCACATGTATCTTCTGCAATTATAGAATGGCATAAAAACATTGCAAAATGTATGAAACTTGTTATTTTGTGAAATACATTCTATAAATATCACTATTTTATGAAAAATATTGAAAATCATTTATGTTTGACAAGTAGAACACATATGTTCTGTAATATGTAAATATGTTCTACAAACTTGACATGTTTTGCAGAATAATATGTTTTTCACTATTTAACTTGTAGAATGTTTAGGATTGTCAAAAATTTTAACAAAATAATGATGTTTATAGAACATTATATGCAAAATAACACATTTTGCAATGTTTTAATGTCATTCTATAGTTGCAGAACATACTTTGTGTACGATACTACAATAAATATGTGGACTACATGGAACTTTGTTCATATATATATATATATATATATATTAAATATTTGATATATTTTTTTTGTTATACTTAGTTATAATTTTTAACATACAATTAGATCTAAATATATACAAACATGCAATCCGATGATTTATTTTAGAAAAATCAATATTTCTTCATCTTATATCATAAGTACAAATTATTTTGCATGGTAACTAGATGATATTTATATTTATAAATCGTCATGGGTTATTTTTATTATTTGTATTAAATAATTTCAATAAGTATAAGGAAATGTTTCCTTACTAAAAACCTCGTTATTAAAAAATATGAGAGCACAAATTATTTTAAAGAACAATTTTTTCATATTTTTATCATCTATGAGAATAAGAAAAATTAGTTAAATAAAATAATTATATAAATGTCGTAATTAAATGGCGGTAATTGTTAGGGATTTTTTTCAAAAATGATAATTTATAAGGAGCTGAAGAAGTAATTTTTGAATATGTTTATATTATATTGATCAATTCCATAAAATATATTCTTCTAGATTTCTCCTTACCATTCTCCTCTTGGTTTCTCCGCCTCCCTACCCTCGGTTTCTCCACCTCCCTATCTTTCCTAGTTTTTTAAGTCTTCCCTCGTTTTGTCCGCCTCTCCTTATATTGGTTTCTTCGCCTCCCCTTGGTTTCTCCCCTGTATATGAACTTTCACACACTGACACACACTTATAATCATAAGAAGAATGGGCATGAGCACTAAAGCGTGCCTGTAAATAGGTGAGCATTGAAATGATTTGGCGATTAAATTTGAACATTGGAGATCGATGTATGCATATGTGTTTCCCTTGAAAAAAGACGGGGCCATGTAAGTACAAGAGTTTAATTTAATTATTAGGTGGATTTGATTTCGCCATTTTGATTTGATGAGTATTCTTTATTTAATCTTTTATTCAAAATTTTTAGGGTATTCGAGGTTGTTCTTGGTACATTACAACAATACTTAGAAGGCAAATGAAGCCCCTTACCCCAGCAGGCCAACCTGGTACACTTGTGGGGAGTACTAGGCCTAGAAGGCAAAGGGGTAGCCTCTGGCTGAACAACAGCCAGGCATTGATGTGGACACATCTCAAGGTGTCCTCAGACCTGGAGAGAGAGCCATTCCAGACACACAACCTCTCCAGGACATCACCTCTCTGCTTATGCTAGAGCAGGAAGGTAGCATATATATATTGATGTTTGTTAATATTCCTCTTTTTCATGATCAGCTTCCATTTGTAAGTAGTAATATAATATTTGGTGTTGTATAGCAGGAACCTATACACAAGATCTTAATTGTCCAATTAGAATATTTGTCCAGCATTGCTAGGTTAATTCATGGGGTCTTTAGATTTCTTGTTGGTCGAACAACAGTTTTCATATGCTTTAAACAGTGAACTTATCAGTTTAAAATGAATTTCAGTTCTATTTTTTTATTATTAAATTTGTGTTTTTGGTTGGAATCTGTTTAGTATATATATGTTGATATTTTTTTATGTAATTACATACCTCCACATAATAAAAGTTCAAATATGAATTAATTTTTTGATTTGTGATCCATAATTGAGTGGGTAATATTATGTCTCAATGGATTATTAGGTGATGTGATGATATATGGGTTCGTGGAAGAAGTTTTGGATGATGATATATAGGACGAGAGAAGGTGTCTCAAGATGTGGTAGAGTAACAAATCAAAAAGCACAATGCAAAAGAAAAAATTTCATTACTTGTTCTAAAATAAAAAACAATTTAGTAACATGTTTTGTATCCATCAGATAGATGTTTTTATTATTAAAATAGGTTTCTTATCTATGACTTTATCAGTAAATTGCATCTAACGAGTCTATTAATGGTGAACATGCATCTCTAATGATGGAATGAATCGTTAAAACATTACAAGTTTAATATATATCTAACCATTTTAATTATCTTTACCCTTTAAAGACCTAGTCTTAGTTTTATGTGCATTCTTTTTTTACATAGTAAATGAATATGAATACATTCTGCTTAACTGTTTCTTTGTAAATGATTTTCTTCATGAAAAAATAATTTTTCTCGAATGTGCATATATTATGTAAGCGCTTTACGATTGTTAGATTACCTTGTTAGATCTGCATTAATCAATCCCGCATTTTATGGTAAGACATAAGTTAATTAAATCAACTGATCTCTACGAGAATGCTCCGTATTAACTATAGAAAGAGCAATGATGATGTTATGGATCTACTAATATTAGCTAACCAAAAGAATTTTTCTAAACTGAGAAAATCAGGTTAAATATAGTGATAACTATAAAAATATGAAGAGCTATGGGCTTTATATATTGGTTAACATCGTTTTGGTATACACTTAATTTTATTGACTAGAAATTCTTAGAACTTGATTCAATAGGCCAACTAAATCATGATATATTCATATCACCAATAAGTCCATAAGACCATCTTTATAAACTCTATAGCATGTATTATGTTCCATGGATAAATACACATATTCATGAAAACTGAATGAGCCAGTATAGATATAATGATGAAGATCATTTAGCAAACCGTCAAAGAATTCAAGTACATCAAGTCTATATCTATGTGTAAAGTTGTTAAATATACTTACTCCATTAAAGGTTCAAGAAGCATTTCTTATCAATTATTATCGATCATATACTATTCTGGCCACGGGGACTAATACCAAGTCAAAGCTATTGGAGCATCAATCTCGTTTGTGAGGGATTTGTGAAATTTTTTACTATTTATATATAATACTAATGTTCCGATGTTGGCCGTTAGTAGTACTTAATTATCGTACAACTTCGGTCTCTTTTTTTAAATAGAGTCTTGGGGCATTAATCTTATTAAGTCAAAAACTTTATATATAGTCGACTCTGTTATTTTCGATCTCCTTAGTTTAAATCCTTCATATATCTCGTTGCTAATTCAGTTATAGTAAGAGAATTCCTCCAAGGCTCCAACCATGCCAGGGAGAGCAACCACTGTTTATAAAATCATTGCACACCCATCCATATAGTATGTAGGATATTATAATCAAAATCGGGGCTTGTAGTGAGAAAAATTACAAAAATTAGCAACTCAAATAAGGTAACAACCAAAATACTAGAATTCCCATAATAATCTTAAGAATCACTTAATCACTCATGACAAATGAAGCAGTCGAATACCAATATATAACTAAAGTTCTCTTTCAAGCTCAATAGTCTATTAACAAAAAATTTTAGCTTACTCATCTAAGGTGGGGATCATGATCATTTTTCTGAATTTATGATATATTATATTTGAAAGGCTGAAATAAAATCTCAATAATCAGGTAGACTAAAAAAGAAGAAGAATGATATTAATAAAATACTAGACTATCTATCTTATTAGGAATAAATGAAACAAGTATTTGAAACAAGTATCAAGAATTATTCTGTTGTAGAATCAGTTTTGAAAATATACTTTTTTTAATCAAATTTTAAGTGTTAAATTACTTAAAATAGGTTTATTTTATAGTATTTCATATTAGAATCACGTTTTATATGTATTCTATAACAGAATTTATAATAAAATTGATGATTTATAGTGGCGCACTATGTAATTCTATATAAGAGTCCCTCTCTGGAATGTTGGCCTAGCTATTAATTAATATCTTAAGTCACTAAAATCCAATATTTTATATTATATTTAAGGAATATGCTAAGATGCTGCCGGAGATGCTATAAGCAACACAAACATAACGAATTGAATTGAAGGATGAGTAATGAAATTTAGGTTAGAAGTCTTTTTTTTAAAAATATGGATATCATACATTTGGTCCATATCTTGGATAAAAAATGTGATTTCAAAACCAACCAATATCAAATAAAATATGTGATTTTTAGTTGAACCAAATTTTAAATATGGGCTTGGTTTGGACTGGATATATGGGTCTAACCTATATATTGCCATGTTTCCAGCAGCCTCGGTGGCGACAGTGGTGGGCTATGGCACCCAAAGGATAGGGGCTGACAGTATATGTGGGTTGGTCTGGTGGGAGTGGATGCGGTGAGTAAAGTGGCAGTATATATATGAGTGTAGGTGAGGATGCATGTGATTATGGTTATGAAAGAAATTTTTATTTTTTATTCAATTTTATTTTTATTCTATAACTTATATATATTAAATATTTGATATATTTTTTCAAAATACATATTTATAATTTTAACATATAATTAGATTTTAAATTTTTAAACATGTGATGCCATAATTTATTTTAGATAAATCTATTTTCCTTCATCTTATATTTTAAAGAAAAGTTATTTTGCTTGCTAACTAGATAAAATTTGTATTTATGTATAACAATATGTTATTTTCTTATTGGTATGTGTGAATAATTTCAGTAAGAATGTTTCCTTATAAAAAAAAACATCTACACTAAGAAGTATGAGAGCACAAATTATAATAAAGGAGTTATTTTATATATTTTTTTCATCTTTGATAATACAATAAATTATTCAAGAAAAATAATTATACAAGCAAAATAATTTAATGAGGATAACTATCAAGAAATTTTTGATTAAGATAAATTATGATAATGTACAGAGTTCAAGAAGTATTTGTTGAATGTGTATATATTATATTGATTAATTTGATTAAATATATTATTCACCACATTTTGTTAAAAAATAATATAACTTTGACTATAAAATAAAAATGTGTGGGTGTTTCTGCATGCATTTGTTTTTAATTTGAATGCATGTATTAGTCCAGATGCATAATCTCTAGAATATTCTAGTCTTTTGCTTTCTAGGATTTAATTAGTCTCTAGATCTTTCTATTGAGTCCTATATAAAGTCTTGTATCAAATCATTTGTCATCAACTAAGTTAAAGCAATTCATTTTATATAAAATTCTCTTTTTCTAAATATTTGAGTTGTGGGAGTTTTAGTGAAACCTTTCTTCCACGGTCCAACACATTTTTAGCCCACCTCCCGGTTTTGTCCGCCTCCTTAGATCTCCTCGGTTTCTTCACCTACCCTTGGTTTCTCCGCTATAAAATTATACATACATACATACATATATATATATATATATATATATATATATATATATATATATATATATATATATAGTCTTAGAAGAATGGCCATGATAATCACTAAAGTGTGGCTGTTAATAAGTGAGAATTGAAATGATTTGCCGATTAAATTTTAGCAATGGAGATCTATGTATATATGCCTATGTGTTTCCCTTGATAAAAGATGGTGCCATGTAAGTTCAAGAGTTCTAATTTAATTGTGCGGATAATATTATTTAACCATTTTGATTTGATGGATAATCTTTATTTAATCTTCTTTTACTCTTAAATTTTAGGGTTTTGGCATCCGAGATTGTTCTTGGTACATCTGTAAAAGTCCTAGAAGGAAGCCCGTTACAGCGGCAGGCGAAGCTGGTACACTTGGGGGGAATACCAGGCCTAGACGGCAAAGGAATAGCCTCTGGCACTGAAGTTGACACGTCTCAAGGTGTCTTCAGACCTGGAGAGAGAGCCATCCCTGACACACAACCTCTCCAGCAAATATGTGTGTGTGTGTATATATATATATAGACCGTGATTCAGATGAGAAGCAGCGAGATAATAGTGTTCTCGGCCTTCTAGCTCACTCTAAAAACTGTTCTCCACTAAACACCATATATATATATATATATATATATATATATATATATATATATATATATATATTACCAAACCTATCCTGGGTCACAACCTCTGGCCATGGCCTTAGAGAGACTCTTTTCTATCATCTATTCTCGCTCCTGTAAGTTTATAGAACTATGAAAGATATGTATAAGGCCCTCCCATTCATAAAAGATGGAGCTGTATCTTTGGATGGTGGAATAATGAGTCCTGGTGTTTTTTACCTTGGCCATTGGGTTTTCTTTTGCATAACGTTGATCAAAATTTCCTCTTAGCAGCATATAGCCATTGTGACAACTTTAACTGCACATTCACATTTCTTTTGTTGCAACTGTACAATTACTTTAATTGTATTAACTACTTCATTCAGAGTTATGCCTTTATTCATTATATGTGATGGTTGATAACTAATCAAAACACAAAACTGATACACGCTATCTTTCGATATACGTATACCCTACTACTCCACATCCACAATTAAGATAGAAGCTGAGTAGACACCAATTATGCTTACACCCTATATGTCTATAAGATTTGAAAACATGACGGTTTACGAACTAGGTATCTGATCTCTAGATTACATAGGGCAGCGTAAGATGCTTAAAATTACACTATGTCGAATGTATAAACCTATGCTCGCATGGCAAGTTCTAAATCCCTATATCCACTTTCGCATTCAATAGAGATTAACAAACAACTTAGATGTTAGCTACGCATCCAAGAAGAATAAGCACAACCATACGAGGAAATCAAATAATCATCACATAAATAGTTAAGGCAAATCAACTACTGAAATCTATAGATAAATCTGCTAGAATCCCATGACAACGATTAGTTCATAATCGAATGACTCGTCATCATGGGTTCGAATGTAAACATGATAGGAATAAGTCTAAAACAATACAAAAAAAACGAGATCAAGGTTTAGAAAACAAATCCGAAACAAGCATCCAAAAATATCGCCTAATTAGAAGAAGACAAATGATAATATGTAAGACTAGTTCTTCTCCCTCGTAGCCATCCTTGTGCTCTCTCCACTCTGATTAGGGCTTTTTCTTTCTTGAATATTTTGTATTTAAGTGCCCTAAGTTGACCGGGTCAGCAGCTAATCCAAATCAGGGTCGAAAAAGACATTTTCCACCAGAATGCGAGCGAGGGTGTGCTCCCCTGGAGCGCGGGCAATTGAATTTAAAATTTTATATATATATATATATATATACACACACGCACACACACACACACACACACACATATATATATTAATACATATATTGGAAAATATTTTTATTTAAACATTAATTGGTCGTGTATTAGCGGATGCAACTCTATTGTACCGCAATTGGTGCATTGATCTTTGGAGCGTTAATATTTGGACTATTCGGTCTATTCTGTGTGGATCGAAATATTTTTTCGCGAACTTGACCAGACAGAACCAAATTTTATTTCTGTTTATTCGGTCCGAACCGAATAGACCAAATTTAAAAAAATTAGAATAGAACCGAACCGAATTTGCACGGTCCGGTTTCTCGGTTCTGGTTCCCTTTTGCTTACCCCTACTTACCTCCATTTCCAGAAATTGAAGGACTTGCTCTTGAGTTTTTTTTTAAAAAGAAAGTAAAAGAATTCAAAAGGAAGTAAATGAAAGTTTGTCTTGAATGCTTTCACTTTCATCCCAATTTTAGATTGAAGTGAAATTGTATTAAAACTGTATTCCTTTCCACTTACTTTCATCCTTTCGAAAAAATTTGAAAACACGACTAGCAGTGAAAGTTATACTACTTCACCACATCTTCACTTGCTTTTCTCCTTATTTAAAAGTCGGAAGAAGGGTGTAAGAGATCGGGCTGCACTAAAGACCCCAGTATACAATACACATGACAGGTGACTTTGTATTTCATTTGAAAAAATTGAAACGTACCCTTTTTATTGGATGATCATAATACTTCTCAAAAATCGAAATTCTTGATCAATGAAGGATAATATCACCATTTTTGTTCAATAAGATACCAAAGTGGATGATTAATTACTCATTTCATAATAGAAATAATCGTAGGAAATCCATTTTCCTGCCTCACTACAACATCTTAAGGCTCTAACATATGCCGTACAATATGGATCCATTGCGGATCATTTGGATGGTAGAGCATTTTCCTGTCTTAAAATAAATTAATTACATTAATATTATAACTAATCTTCTGCCGCCAAACTGATAATCTACTTTTAGTTAATTGCATAATGCTAATTTACTCTGTTACTCCGTATGTACCCCACATTGTTGCATGCATGTTGAAAATCTAATATAATGATATCTCAGGTACCCCTGCAAGGCTGCAACTAATATGACGGACACTTTGCTAAGTTTAAACTCAAGGAAAACCCATAAATTCAGTCAAGGCAAACATTTTTTAAGGAAACAATGGCCCCTAATTATCTCCAAAATACAATTCCCATTGTCTTCATCAATTTATCAATAATTTTTATGCAAATTTCCCTTGGATTAGCAGAAAGTGGTATAGCTACATGGTATGGACCCCCTGATGGCCCTGGAAGTGGTATGTAATAATCGCATTTTTACCAATTTTCTACAAACACAACAAAGAAACTATATGATTTATATGAATCAACATATTGATGAGATTTCTGCTCATATTTATGTCATGATATGTATATAGGAGGAGCATGCGGATTGGAGAATGAAGTTGCGCAGCCTCCATACTCAGGCATGATAGCCGCAGGAAATGCCAATATTTTTTTATCAGGCCATGGTTGTGGTCAGTGTTATGAGGTGAATTACCCTGCACTGATATACATATCTTCTTCTCATTTCAAACTTAATACTCCATCAAACCCAAAAAGAATGACCATTTTATGACCTTTTCACGCATTTCATTATACTCGGAAGAGGTACTTGTAAATAGTATATTTTAATTTTTTTTGTTTTGGTTAAAAATATGGATCCTGTACTTTTATAACAAAAATTAAAAATATAATTAATAAGTACCTCTACCCATCACAATGAGATGCGTGCAACTCTAGGACGGAGGGAGTATATATATATTAACTACAATAATTGAATTAATGTATGATTATATTGACATGAACAAACTGATTATGCAGGTGCAATGCTCAGCTGAAGAATGCTCGGGCCAACCAATCACTGTGACCATCACAGATGAATGTCCTGGAGCCTGTAACAATGTACCATTTCATTTCGACTTGAGTGGCCATGCTTTCGGGGCAATGGCTAAACCTGGAAAAGAAGATAATCTCCGCCATCTAGGACAAGTTGATATCCAATTCAAAAGGTATTAAGAGGTACAATATCTGTAATTTGTGATTGGTTTCGTTGATTCAACCTTCTGATATCCTTTAGTTTACTTCAGGGCGCCTTGCAACTATAAGGGTGCGAACATTGCGTTTAAACTCGACAAAGCAATCAATCCATACTATTTTGCATGTTCAGTTGAAAGCATAAATGAAGGTGGTGACATTAGGTCCATGCAGCTCAAGCCTGCAAACTCTGATCAATGGATCCCGATGAAAAACTCTTGGGGTGCGACATGGACTGCTGACGTTAGCCCTGAAACTAAAGGCCCACTTAGCTTCAAAATTACTACCTCGACAGGGAAATCTCTTGTGGTCGATGACGCAGTTCCACCAGACTGGGCTGCTGGTACAAAATATCTTTCAAATACCAATTTTTAAGTTCTTTTATTCTCGGGTAAACCCAATTTTCATAAATTCTTGTTTAGGATTTGATCCTTGACTCTGTACGCGATTAGAGTTATAGTACTATTTGACTTGTAAATAAAAGAATTAGATCCTTGGAAAAATTCTTAGAGAAATTCATCTAAATACCATACCGGCCTATGTCCATATGTCGAGATGTGACTTCTCTATCAATATTTATGTATCGACTTCTCACTTTCTGGTATATAAAATACTTGTCTAAACTCAGTTTACGGTAATATATTTTGACTTGTTGTGAATTCGTACAATTTTTGACTTGTCGAATACCTAGATATTTATTTTAGCGTTATAATATTTGACTTGTAAATAAAAAAATTGGATATTTGAAATTTATTTTAAAAATTCATCTAAATACTCATATTTCGAGATGTGATTTTTCTATCAACATTTAAATGTCGACTTCTCACTTTGCGATATAGAGAATACTTATCATAAATGCAGTTTGAGGTAAAATATTTTCACTTCTCACAAACTCATACAACTTTTGATGAATACTTAGTTCTCGATATATTCAAGTGACTTTTCGATCTTCATTTTTATACGAACCAATTGATTTTACTATCTAAGTTTTCGATATAGGATGCTAGACTTTGTTATATGAGAGATCTCTATGATTTTAGAGAATTATACCTGAGAATGCGGTGTACTTAGAAAATGTGGTATATATAACACATGTTGACAACTCCAATTTCCGGTTTAGTATTCGAGGATGCGGTGGGCTTGCTAGATTTGTCGATATGTGGCAGAATTGGCTTCTCAATATCTCACACTACATCATAGATTGATTTATGTAATATTTTTTGAAAGTGTTGCTCAAAGCATTATCTTAGATCTACTATATTTTTTTATAACGGCAACACGGATCAGATAACGTTGCATATACCTACTATTGCATCTTAGTAATCATAGCGTGACATGCAACACATTATTATTATTGCACACAGTGTTGGATTATGGTTATTATAATTTTACAATTGTAAAAATAAATATATGAATAAATTATAATGAAAATTTAACAATTATTACATTTTGATATATTTTTCATATAAACATAAATGATTTTAAAAATATTTTTTGATTAAAATCGTTATAATTAATAATCTCTCTATTCCAATCATTTCTTTACGGTTTCTGTTTTGGGATATCTCATCCAATTGTTTACGTTTCGAAACTTACCAAGTATAATGAACTTTAATAATATAAAAATCCACTACCCCGCTACTTTTCTCCACTATTTTTACCGTTATCCTCATTTTTCTTAATTTTTCACTCTTACTTTATATATTTTCTTAACCTCCGTGCCGAGCCCAAATATAAACATTTGGATTGGACGGAGGGAGTAACTTAGTAATTAAAAATAAATCTTTTCCTTAAAAAGTTGACCAATAAAAGTGGTAAAATATCCTACAAATCCCCCTTCCGCTAAACCCCGAGCTAACACACCCGATAAAACACATTCCTGCTCAGTTCTCAACCCACTCCAACTCTCAACCCTCTTTCACTCTCAACCCTCGCTCAACTCTCTCAAATCTCAAAGGACTCTCTCTAAAATCTCTCATCTTCGTCAAAACAATTTATCAGCAATTAGTAGGTTTAAAAAGAAGTCAGGGTTTGGGTTTTCCCGATTGTATCTACTTAAATTGATGGGCTCGATCACAAGAAGTTTAAATCGATGGGACTCATCCAAAAATATTTTCATTTTCTTTGAATTTATGTTATATTAATTTCGATTTTGTGTACATGTTGTACTAATTACCTTATTTTTAATGTGAAAATGCATGAGTGAATTCAGTATGAAATGGGAAAGGAATGGAGGTTACACAAGTTGTAGAATCAGTTAAAGTGGTTCTTAATCTATATATAGATATGCGTTTAAGATAAATCATTTGATAACTTTTTGGGGTTAATGACCCTTATAGATGGTGATGAACTCTATATATATGATGTCAAATAATAATATAATTAAGATAGGTATTAGTTTTGTAATTTTTAAACCATCAAAAAATTTTAACTATTCGTTTGATGCAAGAAACCATTCTCAAGAATTAGGCGAACCAAGGTCAAAAGGTGTCAAAGGTATTATCGCTCTAAAAGCAGCAGAATTTGTTGACATTTGTGAAGCACTTGATAAACGAGCGGAAACGGACTGATATATATCATCTTGGAAATCGATTGTCTTGTGATTATATGCAAGCAATTGGAAGCTCCTTTGTCACGCTCTTTTTTTTTAGCATATTGATAAAAGAATGCAAAATCATTATTGATGAAGTTCAAATATAAAGTCTTTTACTTAAAATTTATATAATAGTTTAAACAAAGTAGGTCATTATTTAGTGAGTTCTAATTATTATGTTACTAGCATGAGGGTGGCTAGTACTTATCTGATTTTCATTCATGTATTAATATGAAATCTCATTTTTCATGATAAAAAACTTTATTATCAATGTCGATATAACTCGACACAATCCATCACTCTGAATCATTTTTGTAAAGAAACCAACTGCGGTCGCTGATACAGTGATGATGTGGCATTTGTAGCGACACAATTCGGTCGCTAAAAAAGGAGGTCGCTAATAGAGTTAGCGCCAATTTTCCCTCCAATATTTCGTGATGGGAAAATTCTTTACCACCAATGAGCGAATGCAGGCCGTCGCTGATATGGTTTTAGCGACGATATGATATGCGGTCGCTGATGTCGGTCGCTATTTTGCAAAATTAGCGACAAACCTTGCGGTTGCTGATGAATTTGGTCGCTGATAGGCCAGTTTCTTGTAGTGAAATTTCTATTTAATTTATGTTTATTCTAGTAATGCCGACATCATTATTACTCCCTCCTTATTCTCGAACCCTCTGTCGAGCTCTACCCTGCCCGCATTTCCTTTAGAATGGGCCAAAGAAATGCCTCCACCTGCTGCCAACAGTCTTTCTTCGGAATTATACTGAACGGGTCGATCCTCCCAGCAATCAACTGATGGAACTACTCTCATCCCAAATTACATATCCCTTTTTAAAAAAGGCGCATATTAAGAAAATTTCAGTTGCATAGCTTATTTCTTATTTTACTCCATATGATTACATCAAATTAAAAAAATACAGTTGTTGTTTATATCAATGCAAAAGTAGAACTTTTATATCATTTATTGCTCTTAGATTAAATACTTTCATTTTTCATAGTAAAAATTTCATCTCCCGCACTCTTCGAATTCTTCCATTATTATGAACCAAAATTTCTATTTATTCTGTGTATATCACATTTTAAATTTTCAAGTTTCCCTCTAAATTTTTCAGGTTAAATTCAAACTCCTATTTCAAAAAAATCACATTTTTTAAAATTTCAATCTTTCCCACCAAATTTACTTATATAATGAAGCATCAGTACAGTGATTTTTCACAACAAAACTTAGAACATGATGAGTTTTATAAATACCCTCGATTTAAATCTGCCAATAGACGAAGAAGAAATTTCTAGCAACGTCAATGAAAAATTACCTATCCAAGCCAATCAAGAAGGTTCACTCAATCATCGTCAAGTTTTCGATCTGAATATAGGTATTTTTTTTCATCATTTGATTTCATTTCAATACATTCTTTTTTAGACTTTTATTACCAACCAGTTTGTACTACTATTATTGTTTAAAATAATTTGCACTACTGCAGCATTAGAAGAAAATGAAGATAATTTGGATGATGATATTTTGCAGCATGATCGAAGACAGTCAATTACGGATATAAATTTGAACCAGCCTCCACCAAATCATAGTAATTTTATAGTGTTTGCCTTATATGTGTTCTTGACAAAAATATGTCCATTCGGTATTTTGATATTTTGTTTTATAGGTGAAGAAGATGATCAAGGTTATTTAACTAAAAATATATTTCATGAGGAAATTGTGCAACTGGGTCAAAGAAAATCGGCTATTATAGATTTGAACCAATCTCCACCAAGCAATGGTAGTAGCATTTTTAAATACTTGCCTCATATGTGTTGTTGACATATAAATGATCTTTTGATATTTTATTTTATAGGTGAAGAAGATGAATTACAGAGTGGTCGAACAAGAAAAAGGAAAAGGATGTAGTCCAATGATGAATGTCGAATGATTCATTTGGATTTGCTAAAAAGAAGTGTAATGGGAAGCTTCGAAAGGATACTAGAACATAAGTTTCACAAATATTCTCTGTATCGACTAAAACCATCACACATATATGGAAGCAGGCCAAAAATTCTGCTATATATGGTAAAGTTGATATTAGTCATAAGAAGATGAAAATTTCTGGAAGTAAAAGAATACAAATCGATCTCAAGCAATTTCGAAAATTCCCTTTATCTCGAAGAACAAGTATACGCTCATCAGTATCTGTTGTGAATATGAGCAAATCATCAGTACACCGCAACTTCAAATGTGATAAAATCCGCAAAAATACCAATCATGTTAAACCATTATTGAAGGAATCAAATAAGAAAACACAAGTTCAATTTTGTTTGTCCATGATCCTTAACGATCATGCAGATGATCCTAAATTTTTGAACATGTTTTGTGTGATACACATCGACGAGAAGTGGTTTTACATCACTAAAAAAGTTGAAAAGTTATATCTTGTGGTAGATGAACACGATCATGATCGAGGTGTTAAGAGAAAAAGCAATGACAAAAGTTATGTTCCTAGCAGTTATATATAGCACGACCATGATTTGACTCAGATGGCAATGACATATTCTCGGGAAAGATCGAAATTTTTACTTTCGTCACTGAGCAGCCTACCAAAAGAAATAGCTTGAATAGGAGTGCTGAGACTCTTGAAACTAAGCCTATAAACTCTGTTGAAAAGATTTATCAAGATCATATATATTTAATCCACAAGGTTCTTCCTACGATTTTTGAGAAGTGGCTAGTTGGTGATAGGAATATTACTATCACTATCCAACAAGACAATACTATGACACATATCGACCCTAATGATAAAAAATTTCGACTGGATGTCTCAATATGGTTTGAACGTCTAATTAAGATGTCAACTTCCCAACTCTCCCGACTATAATATTTTGGAACTCAAATTCTTCAATGCAATTCAAACTCTACAGCACAAAAAGGATCCTAGAACAGTAGATGATCTGATCATTGCGGTTAAATAAGCATTTCACAAGTTTTCGTCTAAACAGTCGAACTATATTTTTTTTAACTTTGTAGCAGTGTATGCTTCAAATTATGAAAATCAGGGGGGTTAATAATTATATAATCCCCCACATGAACAAGAAGGCTTTAGAAAGGAAAAGAAAACTACTGTCACTTCAATTGTGTTGCGCTCCAAAACTAAGAAAGATGTGACTGCATGGCTTAATGTGTTTGAAAATAGTTAAAGATTAGGATTAGAAATGAAGCGATGTTTAAACAATTATATAATCCCGCACATGAACAAGAAGGCTTTAGAAAGGAAAAGAAAACTACTGTCACTTCAACTGTGTTGCGCTCCAAAACTAAGAAGGATGTGATTGCATGGCTTAATGTGTTTGAAAATAGTTAAAGATTAGGATTAGAATTGAAGCGATTTTTAAACTAATTTGGTGGGGATTATATTCAGAAATGAGCCTGTCTTTTGACATTTTGATTTTCTGAAAGAGTTCTAAATTCTTAGTTCTGCTCTTATATATTATTTGATATGGTCAAATTCATTCATATTTGAGCTTGAGTCTCGAAATTCTTAAGAAGTCGAATTTTATTTAATGTTATTTTCATAATGTTTAATATCAACTCACAGGTCTTAATTTAACACTTAAACTATTATCTACATTAATATTCTTATGTAATTTATGTGTTACTAGTCACTCAACTCATATGTTTGTGATCTTAACCTACATCAAATTTATTGTCAACACTCATGTGCCAAGTTATGTTTGTGACCAAATCTTATGGACATATTTGTGCAAAGAGACACCCTCTCATGCTTTGATATAAAACAAAGTAACTTCTTAAAGGGTCGATAAAACTGATCCATTAGCATGTTTTCTGAAATTTAAATGGAATTTGAGAAATGAATATTCTTTTGGCCTACAATTTACATATGAGGAAACAATCCTGCATTCAGAACTGTCGTTATTATTAGTCAAGTGACTTGACTGAGGTTCAGTAATAGTGGCATGCAAACAGGGTGCCAAAAGTCTTTTAATACAAAGGTGTTGTGCGAGAAAATTCTTATACATGTGTACTTCAAAATGCTCAACAAGTGTATTTGGATCCAGACAACAAATAATCATAATACTTGTATTTTACAGAACATTAAAATGATCGGGAAAAAGAAAAAAGTCGAGAAGAAAAAATTGTACATGAAATAAAGTTATGTTTAACAAATTCATACATATGAACCCATCATATTAACAGCAACTATCAAAACATTTTCCGCTTGAATCATCCACTAAAATGTGAACATGTAAACAAAAAAATTAGAACGACAAGCATTTGTTTAGAGTCGCAAATTCATTTGAAGACACATTCTCTTCATCATTCTCTTCATGGTGCCCTTCAGAGGGCGGTTCACTGAGATCAATATCAAAATGGTATCCCTGCTCACCATCCTCCACATGTGCAAGCATATCCCTCATCCTCTTATGGTAAGTTGTTTAAATCAAAATTATTCACTTTTAGTGATACTAATTTTATCAGCAACTTTGATTATATATCGAGGTACTTGCTAAGTATATGTATATATGTACACCTATTGATTGCACATAAATTTAAGAACTCTTCATTTTTTAGCAATATTTAGTTCATAGGTGAGTTACGAGTTGTTTGGAATGTTTAAGTAGTCAAATATCAGGAATGTTCCTATAAGGGCAATTTAGAAAAAATCTCTACAAAATTTTTTTGAAAAGAGAAAATGGACAAATACAAATAGGAACGGACGGAGTATTATAAGAAGATTTTAGTCATTCTCAACAATTTCATCATTAAATAGTTTTCTAATTTGATTTTTGAGTGATTAAATTGAGCTACGTGTGACTATAATTTATACATATAATTAGAAATATAAAAAATAATATCATTGAAGACTATGTATTATCTATTTTAATATTTAATCACCACTTTCTTAAAATAATAAAATATAGGTTTTAAATTTTAGTTTATAATTAGTCAATTAGACAACTCATCAAGAGGTAGGACTCATGTTGCGAGTAATAAAATACACCTTAGTTATTAATCAAATTTAATAAAAATAATTATTATTCTATGTATATCATCTTAATTGATATTCGATTTTTTTCCACACATATTAAAATACAAGAAAATAAAATCTATACTTGATGAAATATTATAATTCCTGCACTGAATTGAAGTTTAGATCGTAAATTGTTATTTGATATACTCCCTCCGTCCCACAATACAAGTCTTTTTTGGGAAAAAAAATTGTCCCATAATACTTGTCCACTTTTAGTTTTCAATACAAATATATTGACAATATTTCAAAATTACCTTTATTGAAAGTTGTATGATAATTAATAAGGGTTGAATAAGAGTCTACATTGATGCATTTATTAGGGGTACAAATGAGAAAATATTACTATCTAATTAATATTTCCTCAATATGCGTAAATTTTTTAAAAGAAACATGTGGGACATAGTGAGTAATATTAAAAACGAATTTTCTATGGTGTGCCCATGGGCACACAATAGTCACTAACTCTTATGTAAATACTGATTGGTGGATAGATAATAAATATGAATGGCCCCCCTGCATTCACACCAATTCCACCAATTAAAAAAAGCCATTTTTATGAGAATTGGTGATTATTGGGCACACATTAGAAAGACCGAATTAAAAGAAAAGCCTACAATTTTTTTAACATCTTAATTCACAAAAGTCTGAAAAATGCCGCATGTATTTAACTTGCTCAAACATAAAGATGGGATACCCACTAAAATAATCACTCGAAGAAGATGAAAAGTTGCATGAGCTGAATGCTGATGACTTCTCGGTTCCCACCAGAAACCATCAATTCCCTATGTACAACATCCTCCTTATTTCTTGTTTCTTCGTCTCCCTAAACAAACTTGCAGTGTGTGCATGCTTTCATACTTCTTGGAAGAAAACATATAAAATTGCTGCCTTAATCTGCTAGCTCCAGTTAATATATACAGAGAGAGAGAGAAACATACAAGGTCTTTTCAGAGAGAGAATGGATGATGAACAAGGGAGAGAAGCTTCAAGCAAGAAACAAGCTGCATCACAGCTTGTTAAAGACAAGAATTTGGTTGATGTCATTTTCTCCTGGTCTGTTGATGATATTTTAAATGGGGACTTGTACAAGGATCAGGTTTTGTTTCTTCATCTTAAAACATGATTACCCATCAAATTAATTTAAAGTTTTACTATTTGATTTACTTGGTTTGGATTTAGTGATTGCATGCAACAGTTTTAAACTGATCAAAGGGTTGTTCTGTTTTTTTTTTTTTTTGATGAATTAATTTTCAAAATGGGGTGTGGCATTTTTTTTGATTAGTATTGTACTTGATAAATATAATAATATGTTGGTTTTTTTTATCTTTATTTAGGTAGGGAAGATTCCGGATGCATTTGAATCTATTGAAAATTATCTGAGTTCATTTGTTTATCCACTTCTGGAAGAAACAAGGTCAGATATTTGCTCTAAAATAGAATCAATATCCACTGCACCTTTCGGTAAGGTGATTTCAGTTGAAAGGCCCAAGCAGCAATCGAGGAAGCTATTTTATGATTTAATGGTTGAGGATTGGAAATACAATTCGTATAATTCTGAAAAAGATCCCTACAGAGCGAAACCAGGAGACGTAATTGCTTTTACTGCAGCTACACCAGGACAGTATCTTGATGTGGAAAGGCTGCGGATGAGATGTAATTTAGGATATGTTACTAATGTGTTGAGGGATGATTGTATGTATGCACATTTTGAAGTTAGAACGTCGAAAGAACTTGAATTGGGAAAAGATGGCTGGAACAAATCATTATACGCGGTTTTTGTGGCGAACGTGACAACAAGTAATAGAATCTGGAAAGCATTGCGCTTCAATCAGAATCTTGATGTTATTAAGGAAACCTTGGGCACTAACTCAATGGTATGACATTTTAATGTCGCTTTTTTTGTAAATTGTATAAAAATATGTTTATTAGCGTATATCTTATCTTTGGAACAGAACTTGCGTTTTTTATTCTATAACTATCAGCAATCATAAACTTTTGAGTAATAAAAAACAGGTACAGGGATGCTGCATGCTGTGTCCTTCTGAAATGAAGAAAAAACTGGAAGACAGGTTATGCTTACCATCGTACTTGAACAAGTCCCAACGGCAGGCAATCTTAGAATGCGTTTTTAAAAGTCATTGTGCCCATAAGTCGTCTTTGGAACTTATCTGGGGGCCTCCAGGTACTGGAAAGACCAGAACTCTCGCTGTGATGCTGTGGAGCCTCTTACAACTAAAATGTAGGACTCTCATCTGTTGTCCTACAAATGTGGCAATCTCTGAAATTGCTTCTCGAGTTATGAAATTGGTCAATGAGGATGATACCTCATTGTACAGTTTAGGAGACATTCTTTTATATGGGAATATAGACCAGACTGCTTATGTTATTGAAGAGATGTGCTTAGATTACCGTGTAAAAAAGCTTTCTGAATGCTTGGGGGATGGTACTGGTTGGAGGCATTGCATAATTACCATGATTGAGTTACTTGAAGATTGTGTTTCAAAGTACAAGAACTTCTGTGACAGCAAAATTGTAAAAGATGATCACAAGTATGTGAATGATGGTGAATCATTTCTGAATTTCATTAGAGACAATTTTATTGCAACTGCATCGTCAGTAAGAAATTGTATCTCTACTATCTTTACACATTTGCCAAAAAAATTTATCAGAGAACATAATTATAAAGACATGGTAGCCCTGATGACGATGCTTGATTCGTTTGAGTCTTTCTTGTTTCAAACCAATGTTGTTGGTGAAGAATTAAAGGAGGCATTTGTATGTGAAGAAGAATTTGAATCCCTGACCCATGTTAATGCAAATGTGTCAAGATTCTTGAATGCCAAAGGAGAATGTGTTCGCTTCTTGAGAAACCTTTTGAGTGCACTTGACGGGCTCGACTTACCTAAATGTGATAAAGATTCAATAGAAGAATTCTGTTATAAAATGGCATCTTTAATATTTTGTACAGCTTCAAGTTCATATAAACTTCAATCTGTCAAAATGTACCCTATAAAGTTGTTAGTTATTGATGAAGCTTCCCAATTGAAGGAGTGCGAACTGTTGGTACCACTTCAAGTCCCCAGTATAAAGCATGTTGTTCTCTTAGGCGATGAATGCCAGCTGCCAGCATTTGTTAGTAGCAAGGTGAGAATGTTGTATACAAAATTGACATAAGATTATTTTTTTTTTAATGAGTCTAATAGTACTAATATATGCTTATATAAGTTTCATTGTTAGAGTAATCCTCGAATATTACATTAGTGCGTAAGATACATATGTACCCGACTCTGATTCATTCTATCTATTTTAGGTTTCTGCCGAAGCTGGCATTGGCAGAAGCCTGTTTGAGAGATTAAGTACCCTTGGTTTCACAAGACACCTACTTGACACACAATACAGGATGCATCCAAATATAAGCAAATTTCCAAATGCAAAATTTTATCAGAACCGAATAATGGATGCAGAAATTGTCAAGAGTGACATTTATGAGAAGTGTTACATCCCTGATCCGATGTTTGGCAGCTATTCTTTCATGAATATTTCTTGTGGTAGGGAGTCGCATACAGACACTCATAGCTTGACAAACATGGTAGAAGTAGCTGTCTTGCTGAAAATTATACATCGAGTGTACAAAGGTATATGCTAAGGGATTCATTTGTTTCCATGTCTGGTCTCGATGTAATCTAGTGGAGTCTCATACAATTTACTCCTCTTGGAGAACTATATGTTTCTGCTTGTAATAATAATCTCTTACCAACAATATATCTGAATCTGTATTTTACAATGTACAGCATGTGAAGCAGCAAAAGTGAAGGTTACAGTTGGAGTTGTCTCTCCCTATTCAGCTCAAGTGTCAGAAATTCAACGAAGACTTGGAAAGAAGTATGATGATAATGACAGTTTCAAGGTGCATATCAGAACCATTGATGGCTTTCAAGGCGGAGAAGATGATATAGTTATTATTTCTACTGTAAGATCCAATCAACGCGGATCTCTTGGGTTCACCTCCAGTCCTCGGAGAATAAATGTCGCCTTGACTAGAGCAAGGTATGGTTATAACTTTATGATTGTTATTATAGAAAGTTTTTAACACCCTTTCCAATTTTTAAAGTTTATAAGAAGTTCCAAAAATGCCCGCAGGCACTGTTTGTGGATATTGGGCAATGAGGAAACTCTGTCTAAGAGTGATTCTGTCTGGGAACAACTGGTCCTTGATGCAAAGGTTCGTCAGTGTTTCTTCAATGCAGATGATGACAAGGGTTTGCAAGCAGTCATTATGGAGGTGAAGAAAGAGCTTGATCAACTTGGTGACATGCTTAAAGAAGATAGTATGTTCTTCAGGAATGCAAGGTGGAAGGTGTGTATTATGAAGTATCTTTGATTTTATATTAATCAGATATCAAACTTGTATGGGGTTTACCAGTTTATAAGCTAGTGCGAAATCTTTATTGCTTTCTCAAGTTTTCTTTATATACTGATTATTTTGTCCAGCTTATGTTTAGTGGAAGCTTTACAAAATCCTTCAAAAAGCTAGAGCCAGAGACCCAGAATTTGGTACTACTCTTTTTGTCCAGGCTTGCCAATGGATGGAGACCAAAGGGGGTCAATTCAGTTGTTAGCAGTGAAAGCTTTACAAAGATTTTGAAGCAATACAAGATTAGGAGTTACTACATTCTTTGTTCAGTTGACATTTATAAGGAATTACGGTATATACAAACCTTGAAGGTTTGGGAGATACTTCCTTTACAGGATATTCCAAAGATGATTACACGATTGGAGCACATATTCAAAATGTACACTGAAGATTATATCTCTCGTTGCAGCAAAAAATGTGTTGAGGGGTGTGTGATTCTGAACCAAAACCTTATGCTCTATCTACTAAATGCTGGTGTCAAATTTCAACTTATTATGTGCATGTCTTTATACAATTGCGAACATCTTATTTTTTCGTCATTTAGTTGCATTCTAATCATCGTCTATAATCTTGGATTTTAGGAAATTAGAAGTTCCAATGACTTGGGCTGCCTCAGAAAATATAGTTCAATATAAAAGTCTTTCAAACACTGAAACTGGGGAATCTTCCAATACTAGTGACTTGGATGGAAGATGCCTTGAGAACTCATCGGTGCGCGAGAGCCTACTTCTGATGAAATTTTACTCACTGTCATGTGGTGCTATGAGTAATCTGCTATCAGGCTGTGATGGTGAAAGTTTAGGCATACCATTTGAATTAACTGATCAAGAACGTGATATTGTTCTTTTCAATAGAAGCAGCTTTATACTTGGGAGGTCAGGAACCGGTAAAACAACAGTGCTGACTATGAAGCTATTTCGAAATGATCAGTTGTATCATGTTGCTTCTGAAGGATACCATGAAGTAAGAACAGATCCCTCTTATGAGGAACAGAGAAATGAGTATAATAAGGGAGACATACTGCGCCAGCTTTTTGTTACTGTCAGCCCGAAGCTGTGTTATGCAGTGAGAGAACAGTTTTCTCAGTTAAAAAGGTTTGTCACACAACAAATGGTGTGAAGCCATTTTTATTTAAACTATTCATGTTTTATGTATCAAATATATATTATATGTTGGCATCTCTTTCATGACATCTTCTCTCCGTTACCTATATTTTTTCGATTTTGATATTCTGTATGTTCATGGTTGAAATAAATGTGCATCTCTTCAGTCTAACCATGGAAAAGTCTACCTCAAAACTAACAGGAATGATACTAATAATTGCTTATATACATTGAACTTATCTTATTAATCTAAATACATAGGTTTCATTTTAGTATCATAAGATTGTTTGTTTAATTTTCAGATCTGTGTGTGGTGGAGACTCTATGCCTGAGTGTCACTTGGTTCAGACAGATGCTATTGATGAGGCAATGCATTCAGCTGACATTCAAGATTCTTTATATGAGCTTCCAACAAATTCATACCCCCTTATCATAACATTTCAGAAGTTTTTGATGATGCTAGACGGAACCATTGGAATTTCCTATTTTGACAGATTTCCTATTTTGAGGCAGTCATCTCATAGTGCAATGGGTAAATCAAGATCAGTTGCCTTGCAAACCTTTATCAGAACAAAGGAGATTACCTTTGAAAAATTCGATTCCTTGTACTGGCCACATTTTAACAAAGATCTCACCAGGAAACTTTGTTCTTTAACTGTGTTCACGGAAATTATGTCTGTTATAAAAGGGGGTTTACAAGCAACTAATGATGCCGTTGGAACACTCTGTCAACAAGAATATGTTGCACTGTCCAGTAACCGGGGATCCACATTGAGCATGGAAAAGAGGGTTCACATATATAAGATTTTTTTAGATTATGAAAAGAGAAAGGTTGCTAATGGTGAATTTGATCAAGCAGATTTGGTGCTTGATCTCCACCGTCGTCTCAAAGACAAAAGATACAATGGCGACGAAATCGATTTTGTGTTCATTGATGAAGTACAAGACCTTTCGATGAGACAAATTTCTTTATTTAAGTACATATGCAAAAATGTTCATGATGGCTTCTCTTTTTCGGGTGATACTGCCCAGACAATTGCAAAGGGCATCAATTTTCGTTTTGAGGACATACGGTACCTGTTCTATAGGGACTTTTTAGGACAGGAAAATGAGAAAGGAAAAATTTCAAGCTTATTCCAATTAAGCTATAATTTTCGTACTCATATTGGTATTCTGAAGTTGGCTCAAACTGTAATAAATCTTATATGCCACTTTTTCCCTTATTCAATTGATTTTTTAAACCCAGAGACTAGTCTCATATCCGGAGAATCTCCTGTTTTGCTTGAGACTGAGGGCTTGGATGCTTTGAGAATATTATTTGGAAATCCTGGAAATGTCATTGCATTTGGAGCTGAACAAGTAATCCTTGTTCGTGATGACCGTTTGAAGAAGGAGATATGTGACTCTGTGGGGAAGAAAGCTCTCGTTCTTACCATTTTTGAATGCAAGGGCCTTGAGTTTCAGGTGAGATAAGTATTTTTCTGTAGGGGCATTATGACCAAGTGAACTTATTATTTCGAGCAATCATAAATTAACTTGTTATAGAATTGTACAATTTTGATTTAAAGTACGAATTCAGATACCATTATTAAGAACCCAACTAAATATGTTATAGGTTTTTTTTATCCTAAATATATAAGATGTACTTGAAGCTTCCTGGAACTTCATAAAGTTATGTTAATTGTGAAAGTTGATGTTACAGGTCTTGTCGTAGATTTTATTTTATTTTGTTCATTGATTTTGAGTTTTCATTTTATACACCTGCCTTCGTAGCTGATTCTTATATAATTAGGATGATATAATTAAAATGTTGCTGTATGAAATTATTTTTAGTCTATGATATTTAATGTTGTTTTATTGTCTTGCAGGATGTATTACTCTACAAATTTTTCAGCTCCTCACCGTTCGAAAATGAATGGAGGGTAATCTATGAATATATGAACGATAATAATATGCTTGTTTCTACTGCTTCGACATCCTTCCCGAGGTTTGACCTGGAAAAACATGGTATCCTGTGTTCTGAATTGAAGCAGTTGTATGTCGCTGTTACTCGCACTAAACAAAGACTCTGGATTTGTGAGAACAGTAAGGACTTTTCAGGACCAATGTTTGACTACTGGAAGAAGTTGTGTGTTGCTAAAGTTAGAAAGATGGATGATTCTTTCATAAAGGAAATGCAAGTTGAGAGCAATGAGGAGGACTGGAGGTCGCGCGGCATTAAGGTGCTTATTTTAAGGCCAGCTTCTCTTTTGATGATATATGATGCTTTTGAAACGAATATAACTGGATAACATTAGTATTTTAGGGTGTTACTGACCAAATTGCAGGATCTTGACCTACTACTGAATATTCATTGTAATGTATCTCTGTTTAACAGCTCTTTGTCTTATCTACCTCTTTCTATTCAATATTCTAATTTTGTTATATCTGTTGATGTTTCCAGTATGAAATGCTGATATTAGACTCTCCTTATAGTGACTCTAAGATATTCGGCGTTTGTATAATTGTATACTCCAGTTCTGGAAAAAATGTATTTCCTGCATAAAATTGATGCTAAGCCAATTTACCCAAATATTCTATTTATGACAGCTATTCCATGAGAACAACTATGAGATGGCAATGATGTGCTTTGAAAGGGCAGGGGACCCATTTTGGGCAAAATTGGCCGAGGCGTCTCTATATCAGGCTGCTGCACGTAGGAGAGAGTCAAATTCTGAAATGGCACGTAAGTACCTTAAAAGGGCTGCTGAAATTTTTGATGCTATTGGGAAGGCAGAATCTGCGGCCGGGTTGTTCGTAGAGATAGAGGAATATGAAAGAGCCGGTATGAAACTGTACTTGACTACTTTATCCGCTTAGTCTTCTGTTTCATTTGTTGACATGCGTTAGTTTTCAAGTAAACTTCAGGTGTTATGTATTGTTGAGAATGGCATAAGATTGACTCCGGACTTCTACTTGCAAATTGTTGCAGCATAGTGTTGTGAAATTAAACATTATTAAATTAACTTTATCGGATTAAAATTATTTTTATATCAGACTCTTTTGTGCACTTATTAAACTCATAATAACTGTTCCAAAACATTTTTAAATGCTTTTTCTAGTTGGATTCAATTTGAATGTCATACTTCTAATTGTAATCTGTTTTATCATTTATGTACTGGAAGAGATAAATACATGTATAAAAGTGTCATAACTTATATGGTTGAAAAGAAGAAAGTGTCATACCTATATATATGAATAAATTTAGAGTTAATATGCACTTGTGTGTGTGTGTGTGTGAGTGCGATGTATCTGTTCTTCTGATCAGGCAGGGGTTTGTTTTGGTAGAGAAATAACTTAAGGATCAAACTTTACGAAAGCCAAACCTAGAGCAAGTCCAATAGGTTACCTAAACTTGCTCCTAAACTCACATTTAGGTAATGTACTAAAAAAAAGCACTCCAACACTCTCCTAGTGGTTACTTAAATCACTAGCACAACCTCAAATCTACTAGCCGTTATTTATTTATAAGTAACCTCTAGCCATTACCTATTTAATATTTATGAATAAAATAATCATCTCTCTCTTTCTTTCTTCCCTCCCTTTCTCATTCTCTCTCCCAAATTTATTATTAAAATAATCTTAGGAGAACAAATATAGGGATTGCTATTGGAGTTGACAGAAAAAGTAGATTACCTAAATCACTAAGACTCACTAGGATTCATTATTTTATATTATTAGTAAGTAATGAGATAGGTAACCTATTGGACTTGCTCGGGGCTAAATTTTTTCATTTTTTGAATTTATGCGTACAGACAGGGAAAATTCAGTGAATATGTTGAACACCCTTCTTGCTTAGCAAAAAAAAACTCTCTCTCTTTCTATCTTTTTGACATTAGTCACTTTATAGCATGGTGGCAACTGACTACCTTCTGCTGCAGGGTTCATATATTTAAATATACTTCCGGAGCCTAAGCTGGAGAAAGCAGGAGAGTGTTTTTGCCTTGGTAAATGTTTTAGACAAGCAGCAAAAGTATATGCCAGTGGTGGATTGTACTCAAAGTGCATATCTGCTTGCATTTATGGAAAACTCTTTGAGATGGGAATGAAGTACATGCAGGAGTGGAGACAAACGGGGATTCTTGTAAAATACAAGGTAGAGATTAATCGAATTGTACAAGAGTTTCTTCACAATGGTGCTATATATTACTACGAGCAGCATGATCATAAAAAAATGATGAAATTTGTGGAGTCGTTTGAGTCAAAAGACTCTATTCGCCAGTTTCTAAATGATTTTAGATTGCACCGAGAGTTGTTATATCTGGAGGAAAAATGGGGGAATTTCCAAGATGCTGCTCGAATAGCAAAGCAGATAGGAGATAGTCTTCTTGAAGCTGATCTTCTTTCAAAGTGTGGGGTGTTTAAAGAAGCATCTCTGATAAGTTTATGGTACGTATTTACAGAACTTACCAGGACGACGAAAGGGAAGTATAGTCCATACAATTTCAAGCATATATTAGAAAAGGCCATGTCAACTGCAAAGAGCCACTCTGATAGTCTCTATGACTTTGCATGTATGGAGGCCTCTATTTTATCAGCACCAAAATCCGCTGAAGAAATTCCGGAAGCAGGACTACAGTTTGTTCGGCACTGGAGACAAAATGTACCTGCTCGTCTTGTGAAGACTAGTTGTGAATTAGACAAAACGGAACAGGAACTTCTCGAAAGATGTGCACGCCGTTATCATAATCTTGAAGATATTGAAACAATGATGAAATTCGTGGAAGATTTTCGGTCAATTCAGTTAATGCGTACCTTCTTGAAGACTGTGAATCGTGTTCATCAGCTTATCTTGTTAGAAGAGAGAAATGGAAACTTTCTGGAAGCAGCTGAAATAGCTGAACTGACAGGAGATGTTCTTTGGAAATCTGATCTTTTTCGAAAAGCTGGATATTTTGAAGAAGCATCTTTGCTCATTCTTTGGTATGTGTTTGCGGAATCTTCTTGGGCTGTAGGAAACAGAGCCTGGCCATTGAGACAGTTTGCTCAAAAACGAGAGCTTCTGGACAAAGCAAAACAAATAGCGTCAAACCATTCTGATCAGTTTCATTTGTTTGTGTGCTCAGAGGCAAATATTTTGTCAAATGATGAATTAAGCCTGTCTGAGATGGGACATTATCTATATGCCTCCCCTGTCCAAAAATCCCTTAGAAGTAAAGTTCTGGCTAGTAGGAGAGCTCTAGATGCTCATATGATTTCATTGCCATCAGCGTATGAGTGGAATGGTGAATTGTTGAACAATTTGGGAGAGAACGTTGAAGACAGGATTGTTCGAAACCAGGTTTCTATAGAGACTTTGGTATTCTTATGGAACTACTGGAAGGATCATATCTTGGAGTTGATTCAACATCTCTGTTGTGAGGCTGGCCAGGACTCCGCATTGGAGGATTATATTTTGAATTTGTTTGGTGTACGGAGGAAATGTTGCAACCAAGAAATTGTTTATGTTATTCTCAACTCTGATGCAATGTGGGTGAGAGAGATTAATTCCACTTCATTAAGTAGAACAGGGGATTCAGTTTGTATTGCCCTTCACAATTTTGTCCCTGCTGCTCTGAATCATCTTGCTTCTGAGTTGTTATCTGTTGGTATACAGGTGTTAGATAAGCTCAGTCTTCTGTATACTTATTGTCAGAACATTTCTCTCTCTGTCTTTTCTCAGAGTTCATGCTTAGTTCATATGTTAAAGATTGCAAAATTTCTTGGAAACCACAAATTTCCCAACTGCGAGTATCTTGACAAAAGCATGGTGCATAAATATCTAAATCTATCATCTGAAAAGTTATACGACATTGTATTTCATATTGACTGTAAGAAATCATTGTCGAAAGAGATGATCACGTTCAGGAGAAGAGCAGAAGCTACTTCTGGTCTTATCTCTTTTATGAATGCACATACAATTAGGCAGATGGGAAACCTGGTAATGCTGATGCTAGGATCTGGTAAATACAGTTTACACTTGAATGACAATATCATGAAATTCATTGCAAGAAATCAACGTTGGAAAGAATTAGTCGAGGAAATCAGTCAGATTAGGTCAGGTCCTAACTCGTGCATCAGTGATTTAAATGATATGTCAAGAGGAGTTTCTGTGGCTTCCTGTATCTTTGCTGTGCTGAAGGAGTTTACTTGTGGTGATTGGAGATCGAAACCGGCTTCTGTATTACCAACAAGTTTATTGTATCTTGCTGAGCGTCTTCTTGTAATGGTTTCTTACTTCCAGGGTCACTTTTTTGTGACAAAGTCGGCATGTGTAGAATGGCTTATGTATGAAAGATGGAATGTTGGTTCAAGTCCCATGGAACTGCAAGTGGTTTTTGATGATGTTCATAATGTTATAGCCTCCCAAATTGAGATTCTGCTACTGAATAAAAATGAAACATTGCTATGGCTCGAAAAGTTGAATTGCAACTTGGAGGAGTACTATAGCCTATTGGTTTTGAGGCTTATGGTTTTATTGTGCTTAATTTGTGTGAATTCTGGAAAGCATTTTGAAAAGCTTTTTAGTTTGTTGGACAGAAAGGAAATACGTTCTGAATTGCCTGCGGAGTTTTGCAATGCCCTTGGGAGGAGGAATTGTTATTTTATTGATGCTCTGTCTCATGCTTTTGTAAGAATTGAGAATCCGCTGGTGATTGTGAGTTTGGTGGGGAATGTTGAGGACTGTTCATGCTCAAGTGCAATATTTTTGAACAAGAAGAAGCTCAGTCAAAATGATTTGGTATCCGAACTGTTTCAAGATACGTGTGACACTAGTACAATACATGATCATATTGAAGGAGATGACATGGGCAGGCCGTATGGTCTTATCTGGGAGATATTTTTTCAACTGGTAACACTAAACGAAGAAACTGGTAACCTAATGCAATTTATGTCCAAAGCCCCAGTTGTTAAGGTACTTTCATTTGTGTCTTCCATTATAATAAATCAGTACTTGACTAGAATAAGACTATGTATATATTGAAAGTTTGTGTACTGTATATTTTTCTTGTATCAGGTGGAAGTGGAGAAACTTTCAAGCCTCTTATCGCATACAATAGCGTCCTCTCATGGGGCTAGCGGGTTCAAGAATGAGGAAGACCTGTTTATAGAAGCAAACGCGATGGTAGAAGAGCTAAACCAACTCTCATATGCACTGGATATAAGGTCTAAAAATCATATTGCAGTTATATCTAAACGCTTTTACAATGCATTCCCATGTTTCTCTGTATTTGTATTGTAATATAACTACTTTTCGCTGTTTTATAGGAATCTCTGCGAGGAAAACATACAGACAGTGGTGATGATTTCAAAACAGCTGCAATCAAGGAGACCGAAGTTGGAGCCTTTCTTGGATCATCTTTTCATGCAAATGCATCAGGAAAACATGCACAATTGATTTTGTGACTAATTTCTCATTTTGTGGCCATGCAACAAAATAGATGTGCCGAATCTGCATTAAGTTGAACTTGAACAAATGATGTTAAATTTAGAGAGCTACTAGTTAAGTGTTTGTTTAGCAGCAGGTCCAAGATTAAAACCATGCTAATGGCACACTGTAAATAGCCGGATTGTAGTCTGTACAGGATAACCAAATTTACATCCTTTTTGGCAAACTCCTGGAAAGCCAAGATCCGAGGGTATCTGTGGCAGAATTAGAATTTGATATGAGCCCGGACTAAAATCTTGATTTATAATTATTTATTGATAATTTAAGATTAGTCGGAATCATACATAAATATATTTGACTTACTTAACAATTACATGACTAGAATTTAAAAAATCACTTATTATTTTGATTGAGTCGAGATTTCGGTCTAGGTTAATCTTTTCCATCCCCGTGAAAATTATTCAAAATTTTAAAAGATTCGTGAAATGTGAAGTCTGATATTATACTACTATTATTTTAATTTTTTACTCAGATTTTTCTCAAAATTTCTCATAAAAGCCATATTCGTTATAGATCTCTAATTTGAAAAAATTTCATTATAACTCAAATATTCGTGTCAAAATACTCGAACCTCCATTAAATTATAATCGATAAAATAACAATCCACTAAAATAATTTTTTTTCCTGGCTCAAATATTACTTAAATAGTGTCTCGATAAACTAATATTTTTAGTTGTTATTGTTCAGAGAGGCTTGAGTGTGCATTTGGAGATGATGAAGAGTTGCATGCTACTGAGTACTGAAGACCTCTCAGTTCCCCTAGAAGACCCTATTTAAATCTTTGTCTCTTCGTCTACACATCCTCACAAACATTTTTAACTCCTGTCCTCCAGTTCACAAGAGAAACATACAAGATCTTCTTAAAAGGAGAATGGAAGCCAAAGGGCAAGAAGAATCCACAACCAAGAAACATGCATTACTTGTCAAAGAAAAAAACTTGGCCAATATTATTCTCTCATGGTCTCTTGATGACATTTTAAATGGGGATTTGTACAAAGATCAGGTTCAGTTTCTTTAATTTTTTCATTTTTTAACAAGTATGAATGTTAAATACTTAAATGCATGTTGCAAATTATTTAGTAAATTGTTGTTTAGCAGTTAGCACTACACTTGTTAGATTTGTAGTATCTGATTTTTTGAGTTGTTGGTTATGATCTGTCTTTAGGTAGGGGAAATTCCCAACTCGTTTGAATCAGTGGAACATTATCAGAGCTCATTTATTTATCCACTTTTGGAAGAAGTCAGGTCTGAGATTTGTTCGAAAATGGGATCAATTTTTACTGCACCTTTGAGTAAGGTGATTTCATTACATAAGTCCAAGCAACACAGAAAGCTACACTGTGATGTTATGGTTGAAGGTTGGAAGAATGGTTCTGATAGTGTCGATAAAGAGCCTTACAGGACCAGACCAGGTGATATAATAGCGTTTACTGAAGCCGCGCCTGGACAATCTATTGATTTGAAAAGCCTGGGGAGGAGTTGGAATGTGGGATATGTTACTAGATTGTCGGGGGATACTTGTATGTGTACACAATTTGAAGTTAGAACATCGAAGGAACTTGTGTGGGAAGAAGATGTGATTAAGAGTTTGTTATGTGCAGTGTTTGTGACCAATGTGACGACAAATAATAGAATATGGAAGGAGTTGAGCTTGAGTCAGAACTTTGATGTTATTAAGGAAACTCTGGGCAGCAACTCGAAGGTACAAAATATAAATGCTACTTCTTTGTTGTTTGCTAATGGCATGTTAGTTTCTGTTTTATCTTTGTTGGGGCCTTGTTAATTCTTTTAATTGTTCATCTTATTGAAAATAGGTACCCGAAGGCTGTAAAATGTGTTCTAGTCGAATGAAGGAAACGATAGAAGAAGGGTTATATTTACCATCAAATCTGAACAAGTCTCAGATTGAGGCAGTTCTGGAATGCATTTCTACAATTCAATGTGATCACAACTCATCTGTAAAACTTGTTTGGGGCCCACCAGGTACAGGGAAGACAGGAACTTTAAGTGTGATGCTGAGGAGCCTTTTACAGTTGAAATGTAGGACTCTCATCTGCTGTCCAACAAATGTGGCGATCTCAGAAGTAGCATCTCGAGTTATGAAATTGGTGAAAGATGATGGTACCTCATTGTGCAGTTTAGGAGATATCCTTTTATATGGTAATATAGACCCAAATGCATATGTCATTGAGGAGATATGTTTGAATCACCGTGTAGAAAGGCTTTTTGAGTGCCTTGCAGACGGCACTGGTTGGAAGCACTGCTTAACCACCATGATTGATTTACTTGAAAATTGTGTTCCAAAGTACAGAGACTTCTGCAATAGCAAATATATTGAAGACAGTCATAGATATGTGAATGATGGACAGTTATTTCTGGATTTCATTAGAGAGAGATTTATTGCAATAGCGACATTACTGAGAAAGTGTATTTCTGGTATCTGCACTCATCTGCCAAAGACCTTAATTTTGGAGCACAATTTTAAGGACATGGTAGCATTGATGAGCATGCTTAATTCTTTGGAGAATTTACTGTTTCAAACAGATTTGGTTGGTGAAGACCTGAAGGAGGCAATTTTACTTCATGGACCGTTTAACTCCTTCCGCCATGAAGTTAATAATAAAACATTTTTAAACATAAGAAGCAAATGCCTGCACTTTTTGAGAACCCTTTTTCGTGCACTTAATGGACTTGAACTACCAAAAGCTTCTAAAGATTCGATAGAGGAATTCTGCTTTGAAAAGGCCTCTATGTTATTTTGCACAGCTTCAAGTTCATATAAACTTCATTCTGTCAAAATGAAACCAATGAAGTTGTTGGTTGTTGATGAAGCTGCTCAACTAAGGGAATGTGAATTACTGATACCCTTACAAGTCCTTGGTATAAAGCATGCCATTCTCTTAGGTGATGAATGCCAACTGCCAGCGTATGTCAATAGCAAGGTAGGAAAGCTAGTTTGTTTATGTAGATTTTAATAAGATCAGTTAATACTTAATATATGTCTAGTTTACATCACTACAAATAGGTATTATGTGCATATATAATTCTAGTGTATTATTCTAAACAGATTTTGCTCTTTCAGGTTTCTGCTAAAGCTGGTCTTGGCAGAAGCTTGTTCCAGAGACTGAGTATACTTGGTTTTTCTAGACATCTTTTGGATACGCAATACCGGATGCATCCAAAACTAAGTAGTTTCCCAAATGCAAAATTTTATCAAAATCGAATCATGGATGCAGAGATTGTCAAGAGTGAAAGTTATGGAAAACGTTATCTTCCTGGTCCTATGTATGGGACCTATTCCTTTATGAATATATCCTCTGGTAGAGAGGTTATTGCCGACGGGCATAGCTATAAAAATATGGTCGAGGTAGCTGTGTTGCTTAAAATTCTGCACTTGTTGTACAAAGGTAAGTTTGGTCAATCTTAGCATTTCATGTGTGGCCAGTTCTATGTTATGTTTTTTATCAGTTATATCTCCTCAATTTGCATGGGTCATAAAAACCATTGCCCTTTAGGAGTATCAAGGTTTTCTGTTTCTAATAATTGGCTTACAATGTGCAGTATGTGAGGCAGAAAAATTAAATCTTACAGTTGGAGTCATCTCCCCTTATGCTGCTCAAGTCTCAGAAATTCAACGAAAAATTGGGCATAAGTATGATAATCATGACAAGTTCAAGTTGCATATTGGATCAATTGATGGATTTCAAGGCAGTGAAAAAGACGTAATAATTATTTCAACTGTAAGATGCAATGAACGAGGATCAATTGGGTTCGTTTCCGATCCTCAAAGAACCAATGTTGCCTTGACAAGAGCAAGGTATAACCACAAACGCTCTCATAGTAATATATTACACTCATTTATGAATATTTTGAAGTTTCTGATCAGTTGCACTTCCTATGTAATGCCTACAGACACTGTTTGTGGATTCTGGGGAATGAGGAAACACTGTCTAGAAGTGATTCTATCTGGGAACACCTGGCCCTAGATGCTAAGGCTCGTCAATGTTTTTTTCACGCTGATGAAGATAAGGATTTGCATAAGGTCATTATGGAGGTTAAGAAACAGCTTGATCAACTCAGTGACATGCTTAATGCAGATAGCATGTTTTTCAGAAATTCAAATTGGAAGGTACAGTTATAAAAAAGCCTCAATATCAAATATTAGATTCCAATTGATTTTTCGTGTTTATAGGTTTTACCATTCAGATAAGCTAGCTTCGGTTTTTTTGGTTTTTTAAGTATTTCAACTTATGCTTTCATGTCCAGCTAATGTTTAGTGGCAACTTCACAAAATCCTTTAAGAAGCTAGATTCTGCGGAGACGAAGAATTTGGTGCTCTTTTTTTTGTCAAAGCTTGCCAGTGGCTGGAGACCGAAGAGGGTCTATTCAGTAGTCAGCTGTGAAAGCTCTTCAAATATTTTGAAGCAATACAAGATTGGGAAGTACTATATTCTTTGCTCAGTTGACATTCACAGGGAAACATGGTATATGCAAATCTTGAAGATCTGGGATATACTTCCAATGCAGGATATTCCGAGGATGATTAAGCGATTGGATAACATATTCAGAATGTACACTGAAGATTATATCAGTCGTTGCACCAAAAGATGTATTGAGGGGTTTGTGATTCTAGACATAATCCTTATTCTGAAATTTTAACCTACCGAATGCTCGTTAAGTGAAATATTAATTATTATTATGTAATCCTTTCATTCTGATCTTCCTTATTTTTGTACTGGATATTAGGAATATAGAAGTTCCTTTGACTTGGCCTGCCTCTGAAGATATTGTCCAATTTAAAAGTCTTTGCAACACCGAAACTGATGATATTTCTAATACCGAATACTTGGATGAAAGTAGCCTTGAGAAGTCCAAGGTGCGGGAGAGCTTGCTATTAATGAAATTTTACTCGCTGTCTTCTGGCGCTATTAATAATTTACTATCCGGATGCGATGGTGAAAGTCTAGGTCTGCCTTTTGAGTTAACAGACCAAGAACGAGAAATAGTTCTATTCAATAAAAGCAGCTTTATACTTGGGAGATCAGGAACGGGGAAAACTACAGTGCTTACGTGGAAGCTATTTCAAAATGATCAGATGTATCATGTAGCTTCTGAAGGATACCATGATGTTCAAAAGGATCTCTCTGTAAACAAGAGATGGAGACGTGAGAGTGATGATGGGATTACAGGAGACGTACTTCGTCAGCTCTTCGTTACTGTCAGTCCAAAGCTGTGTAATGCAGTAAGGGATCAGTTTTGTCAACTAAAAAGGTACTGAAAATTTTTTGAAACATCATTTTCCATGAAATGATGCTAGTTTATGTTTCAATACTAGTTATAGCATCTCTCCTTGAAAGGTTTATGTGAGACTCTTCTAAAGTTTTTTATACTCAATGGTTTCAGTATTCTAACTTTTACTAAAATGCTTCAGTTTTCAATGCAGCAAGGGAGTATAGTTCTTTTCTGATTTTTTACACATTACCTATAACTTTGTTGTGGTGAATGGTCTTTTGTTCCTTCTGGTTAATTTATTTAATCATCTCTATACTCTTATAGTCATGATTCATCCCATCAAAATTATAAAGAAAAGAAATTTTTATGGATGTCTAGTATGCCCCTAATCACTATATTATTATGTTGATGGGTGTGTTGTTATGATTGTTGGTGAATATGTAAGGAATTAGAAACCTTAGATTGTGCTACAAATTGATGGTGCAAATTTTATACTAACTGCTTTGTGTCCTCATTTGTGTTTGCTAAATCTCAGATCTGTCTGTGGTGGGGATTCAGTACCTCGGCAAAGCTCTATTCATATCGATGTTATTGATGAGGTTGCACATTCAGCTGACATACCAGATTCTTTTCAAGACCTTCCACTTAATTCATATCCTCTTATCATAACATTTCATAAGTTTATGATGATGCTTGACGGAACTGTTGGAGTGTCCTACTTTGACAGATTTCCTGTTGTGAGACGATCTACTCACCGTGGAAATGGTAAATCAAGGTCAATTACCTTGGATAATTTTATCAGGACAAAGGAGATAACCTTTGAAAGATTCGATTCCTTGTACTGGCCACATTTTAGCAGAATTCTCACCCGGAAACTTTGTTCATTAACTGTATTCACAGAAATAATGTCCGTAATAAAAGGGAGTATAAGCAAAAAAGACAATGATGTTGGAACAATTGGTCAACAGGAATATCTTTTGTTGTCCAATAACCGTGGCTCGACATTGAATATGGAAAAACGGTCACATGTGTATAAGATTTTTACAGAATATGAGAAGAGAAAGACTGCAAATGGTGATTTTGATCTAGCAGATTTAGTTATTGATCTCCATCGTCGTCTTAAAGACATAAGATACAAAGGGGATGAGATGGATTTTGTATTTATTGATGAGGTGCAAGACCTTACAATGAGACAAATTTCTCTATTCAAGTACATGTGCAAAAATGTTGATGAAGGGTTTGCTTTTTCTGGTGATACTGCACAGACCATTGCTAAGGGAATAAATTTTCGTTTTGAGGATATACGATGTCTGTTCTACAAGGAGTTTTTAGGACAGGAGAGGAAAGTTTCTTGTAAAAGAAACGAGAAGGGAATTGTATCAAGCTTGTTTCATTTAAACCTCAATTTCCGTACCCATTCTGGGATTTTAAAGCTGGCTCATAGTGTAATAAAACTTATTTGCCATTTTTTCCCCTTTTCCATAGATTTCTTAAACCAAGAAACAAGCCTTGTATCTGGAGAAGCTCCTGTTCTTCTTGAAACTGGGACTATGGATGCTTTGAAAATAATATTTGAAAAGTCTGGACCTGCCAATGGGAATGTCATTGCCTTTGGAGCAGAGCAAGTGATCCTCGTTCGAGATGACATTTTGAAGAAGGAAATATGTGACTTCGTAGGGAATAAAGCTCTAGTTCTTACTATTCTGGAATGCAAGGGCCTTGAATTTCAGGTTCATTTTAGTTTTATCACTATGTAAATTCATGTCAATTCATACTAAGAGCTTTAAGATTTTGCATGCCCAAAAAGTGAGTTATTAATAGTTGTGTTTCCAATATGATAAACCTACTTTTTGGACATGAGATTCATTTGTTATAAACTAACATTTGAATATTGCTGTCGTGATTTCAGTTCATGGTTTTTTTTTGTTATATAATTATTTGTCCCTCTCTTTAACATATAATTATTGATTTTATCATTTTTTTAGGACGTATTACTCTACAACTTTTTCAGCTCATCGCCTTTTGAAAATGACTGGAGGGTGATTTATGAATATATGAGTGATAATCATCTGCTTGGATCTAATACTGTAACATCATTCCCACGGTTTGACATGGAGAAACATGGTATCTTGTGTAATGAACTGAAGCAATTATACGTAGCTGTAACTCGCACTAAGCAAAGACTTTGGATATGTGAGAATGGGATGGAATTCTGCAAACCAATGTTTAACTATTGGCAGAAGTTGGGTGCTGCTAATGTGAGAAAAGCAGATGATATATTTATTAAAGAAATGCAAGTCGAGAGCAGTGAGGAGGACTGGAGATCTCGAGGAATTAAGGTGTTGATATATAAGTCAATCTTCAATCTTCTTTCTGTATGATGCTTCTAGGAAAAAGAAAATCTAACTATACTGTTTGATGTCAATGTTACAAGGTGTTACTGCTCCAATGTTAAAAGATCTGGTCCTACTATTCAGTATTTTTTTTTGTTTTGTTACTTCATTTTAGTACCCTTTTTTCTCTTTTTATTTCACATCTTATTCGGCGGAATTTTGCTGCTTATGGTTTCACCCCTTTTTTTTGTATGGCAGCTATTCCATGAGATTAATTATGAGATGGCAATGATGTGCTTTGAAAGGGCAGGGGACACCTATTGGATAAAACTGTCTAAGGCTTCTCAGTGTCAGGCAGCTGCACGTGCGAGAGAGCCAAATTCTGAAATTGCATGCACATACCTTAGAAAGGCTGCCGAAATCTTTGATGAAATTGGGAAGGCAGAATCTGCAGCCAGATTGTTCTTTGAGATAAATGAATATGAAAGAGCAGGTACAAATCTGTATTTTCCTTTTTACATTACCCTATATCTGTTTACATGTGTTCTTTTATGAGGAAACCGAGTAAGCATCAGCCATAGTGAATTCTTGTGCAATTTTTTGCACCATTTATGTGATCTAAAACATATTTGGGAGATTTGATTTATACATTATTTTGAAGGCCAAGTACAAGAAATATGAATTCTCAAGCACACATTAGCCTTAACCAAGGCTCGAAATGTCTGCCTTTGGTAATTATGGGTGTTTTATAGCTGCTATATTAAGCTTTTAGTTCATTCTTATGTTTTCTTGAGAATTATATGGATTTATTTTGGCCGTTTACTTGCTTATTGTTGCAGCATACTTTGCACGAACTCTTACCCTCACAGGATATAAATTCATTATCATTAAATCTTCAAATGTCAACTATTAGTTTACTTACATGTCTAGATTGTTGTAGATAGTAGTATATTATTACTGTTATGACAAATGTACACTAACTAGCACCATGGCTAATTCACTTACAGCATCTCTTTCAACTCCTTGAAATATGGTAGGAGATGACAACTATTCTGTTAGTAGATTATAATATTGATATCAGTGTGATTTGAGCTATAAAAAATTTAATATGTTCCTCTGTTACTATTTTCTTGTAACAATTCAATCTTAACTAATTTATAATGCAGGATGCATATATTTCAATAAACTTGGGGAGCGTAATCTGGAAAAAGCAGGAGAGTGCTTTTGCCTGGCAAAATGTTTTAGACAAGCAGCTAAAGTATATGCCAATGGCAGATTGTACTCAAAGTGCCTATCTGCTTGCCTATACGGAGAACTTTTCGAGATGGGATTGCAGTATGTGCATGAGTGGAGAAAAAGTGGGGTTCTATATGGTAGTTGTAGCATCCAAACTGATCCACTTGTGCAAGAGTTGCTTCAAAAAGGTGCTGTACATTACTATGAGAAAAATGAGTTCAGAAAAATGATGAAATTTGTCGAGTCTTTTCAGTCAAAAGACTTGATCCGAAGTTTCCTTAAGGATTTAAAACTCCTTAAAGAACTTTCAGATCTGGAAATAAGATGGGGAAATTTTTTAGAAGCTGCCCAAATAGCAAAGAAAATGGGAAATTGTCTCCTTGAAGCTGATCTTCTGTCGAAGGGTGGAATATATAGAGAAGCCTCTCTCATAATGTTATGGTATGTATTTTCAAGTCTTACACGATCAACTAAAGGCAACTATCGGCACCAATTCAATAGTAAAGATGAGATTTTAAAAAAAGCTGTGTCATACGCAAAGAGACACTCGGATAGCTTCTATGAGTTTGTATGTACGGAGGCCAAGATTTTATCAGAAATGGGAGATGCTGGAGAACAACTGGAACCCGGTCTGCAGTTTGTTCGGCATTGGAGACAAGAGGTACCAGATGGTCTTGTCAAGACTAGTTCTGATTTAGCTAAAATTGAACAGGATTTGCTTCAAAGTTGTGCGGCATTATTATGATCTTAAAGATTTTATAAACTATGATGAAGTTTGTAGTAGATTTTCAATCATTTGACTTGAAGCAAGCCTTTTTTAATAACTTCCTGCACAGATTTATTCATTAGTGAGAAGACCTGTAATGCTTCTTCGCAGTGTTCACTCTGTGAATATATGCATCCTCTTTCCTGCCACACCTTGCATGTAGACTAACAAGTGCACTGCAATAGAAAGATCAAGTGAGTAGCCAGATATAATTGATTGAGCATGAATTTGTCTTCCTTGGTTAACAGCTTTTATTCCAGCTGCATGCACTAATATGGCCCTGGTTATATTAATGACCTAGAGTCTATGAGTTATATTCATTCCCTAGAGTTAAAACTCAAAACTCTAGAAATCTAAGCATAAATTATGTCATAGCTTTTTTTATCCACAACCGAGGTGATATTCGTTATCTCAATAATATGACGATGATAACTCAACGATAGAACGATAATTGCAAAGAATAATACTACTATAATTCAACTAAATCTATTTAAGGATGAAGATTAATCAGTTTTCCTTTTTGCTATAGATGAGACCGTCAGAGGTGGATAATGAAAACTTTTTTTATCAATTATCCATTTACCTGAAATATGTTATATTTTATTATTTTTTAAAATTAAACCTATTTTATTTAAGTACAATTTTTTTCGCCAGAATTTTCACAGGGGTGCAAAGTGAAAAACTTTATTTTTAACATACTCTTTTAACTGAACTCTGTTAAAAGGGTGCAAATTGCAACAGTTTTTAAGGTATGAGGCGGAAAATGTAAAGAATTAAAGTATGAGATCAAAACGAAAAACGCCCAAATGTGGTGCAAAGTGCTAAAAGCTCTTTAATAAACTTATCTTGTTGGAAGAGAAAGAAGGGAACTTTTCTGCAGCAGCGGAAATTGCTGAACTAAAAGTTGATGTTCTTCAGAAATCTGATCTTCTTCTTAAAGGCAGATATTTTAAAGAAGCCGCTCTGCTCATTCTTTGGTATGTTTTTGCTGAATCTGTTTCAGTAAAAAAGTCAGGTTCTGTTTCTGACATAAGTCCCTGTGATGCTTCTGCAATAGGAGTTTCTGTTGCTTACAGTATCTTTGCTCTGCTAAAAGAAAACATTTGCGCTGAATGGAGTCCACAAAATGCTTTTCTATCTCCGTCTTGTTTCTTGTATCTTGCTGAGCGCCTGCTCGTCATGGTTTCTTATTTCCAGGGATACTTATTTGTGACAAAGTCACCATGTGTTGAACATAGAGAAACTCAGCAGCAATGATTTGTTGAATGAACTGCTTCCAGAGGCAGGTGATACTAGCATGGCACATGATAATATTAAAGAACTTGTCTTGGGAAAGCCACATAGTATCTTCTGGGAGATAATTTCTGAACTAGTAGCCTTAGACAAAGAAACTGGTAGGTTTATGCAATTCAAGTCCACAGCCCCACTCATCAAGGTAAGTAGATTACGCTCTCTATAATATGGCCCTGATTAGGTAGTAAGGTGGATCATGAGATCTATAGTTTTTATCTTATTATTTTTTGAATAAGGTGGAAGTGGAGAAAGTGTCGAGCCTCTTATCGTATATGATAGCATTGACTCTTGAGGCAAGCAAGTTTAAGAATGATGAAGAACTGTTACATGAAGCAAACATCATGATAGACGAGCTTAACCAACTCTCATATGCTCTGGATATAAGGTCTGCAATCATTTTGCAGCTATATCTAATTAAAGGCATTCACATTGCATGCTTGTGTGTTGTGTGTGAAACATTTTTCTGTCCCTGTAAATTAGTAACTAAGTATCTTTTTTTTTGCGTGTTTTATAGGATTCTCTGCGAGGAGAATACACAAATGGTGGTGAAGATTTCAGAAGGGCTGCAATCAAGGAGACCGAAGATGGAGCCTTTCTTGGATCATCTTTTCATGCAAATGCATCAGGAAAGCATGCTCAATTGATTGCTTTTGCTATAAATAATCTTTCATCTTGGGCACGAGTCAAAATAGATTCTTGTAGCCAACATTATGTTTAACAAAAATGGTTTTGTTATCAAATTTTAGAGGGCTAAGGGAACTAAATGCAGGATAGCTGATAATTAATTGCCCGAATGACATTTAAACAAATGTGGTTTCTATTCATCACATAACTTTTTGCCTTTGTATTCCTGATCTTGTTACTAGAAAAGAATTCAAGTTGCCCGAGGCCTTCTCCTTGGGTAAAAGTTACTCATGAAACCATCCTCCTGAAAGGATCTCGAAAAAAGTAGGTCACTCTTGTGAAATTCCTCTGCTGCTTCTGCATTCCTATCACTAGAGTGAAATAACGTACACTTGCAGAAATATATCCTCCAATCGTTAGGATCCTCTTTCTCGAGCTCGTTAAACCTCTCCAGTGCTTCATCAAATCTTTGCTGTGCAGAAATAACTCGAGCTATGACCAACCTCACATCTCTTATTACAGGACCATTACTGGTTACTTTAGCAAGCTCTAAAGCTTTTTCTAATCCTTTCATCGCCTCCACTTCCTGTCCATTTGAAATCATTAGCAATGCATTATGAAATAATGCATCAGGTTGTAACGGATTTTCAGACAACATTTGATGAAAAACTGTAAAGGCTTTCTCCGTCTCTCCCATTTGTTTCAAAATCATTGCTGATGAAATTTTCCAGTCTGGAAAGTCTGGATCTGCTGAAACCATCTCTTTCGAGACTCTTAAGCTTCCTTCATAGTCCCCGGATTCAAACTTTTGGTCCCTCGATTTCTTTAGCATACCAATCAAATCATCTTGACTAGTGTTCTCTTCAGTTACAATTGGCTGGCTGTCAGCTCTGGCAGACCAAGTTTGAAATCTTCCAATCATCGAGGTGGCGAAAAGAATCACTACAGCAGTGTTTCTAAGATTTCGAATGATGGGGTCTAGTGAGGAGGTTTTGGCCGTAAAATGGGTGATTTTGCATGGTCTTGATATCAAAAAATTGCAATTCAAAGGTGGTGCAACAATGGATTTTGGTTTGACATGAACAAGAGATGAATGGAACTTCATGATCAAGGATGAGTTCAAGGCCATTGGCGAAGAGCTTCTTTTCTATTCTTGGACTGACAATTGTGCCGAAACCACTTTGAGAGATCGAACGTGAACCCGAAAACATACCATTTATAGGCTTTTGCTAGCTGGATTGGAGATTTCAAGGAATGGAGAAGTAGTTATATCTGAAGTACAAGATCCCTTGTCAAGAAAGTACACAAGTGAAAGGATGGTGATTTTGTTACAAGAACACATAGTTTACAAGGGACTAACACAAAAAACAAACGTTGTAGTTGATCTAGACGGCCAGTGGGGGCAACTTGCCTAGTTTATGTAAATTTGGTGAGTTTCGGTTGATCCATGAAGCCGACCAAAGAATACATGGTGTTGGTCCTGGCTCTCGCAATTTTCAAGAAAAAAGCCCAAAACGTTAGTGTTTATCCTCTTTCCCTTCTTGATGATACACATGTGGTGTTTGTTTCCAAGAATCAAATCATGCTTCTGACTTCTGCTTTTTTTGACCCGTTTGTGTAAAGAAGTAGAAGCACTTTTAAGAAGCTGGAAATGCTAGCTTCTCTCTCACAGCTTCTGCTTCATTTCCAAACACTTTATTAACTTATTTACTTCTCATTTCTACTCCACTTCTTTACTATAAGCAAGAAGTCACTTCTTTTAAGCTAACCCAAACGGCCCCACAATCTAGTGTTTAATGTTACACAATCTAGTGGTTTTAAGACCCTAATTGTTATTTCATGTAACATTTTATTCCTAAAACGTAATATTGTGTACGTTTTCCGTTTTACCGAGAAAGTCTACGTGAGTCGAGGGTAGCCTCCCGCTATCTATTTATAGTGATTTTCATACATAAATTTAACACGGTCAAGCGATTTCTTCCAATAACCTGTATACGAAAATATTGGATTATCTGCGTTTATAAATGATATGTAAGATCATTTCTCCTAACTTTATTATTTTGGATATTACTCTTCGAAAGTCTTTTCTCGTATTGTCAAAATACCTTCGACTTTCCACGATAACATAAACATGTGTACTACAAGGGCAAAATTATTGAATTTCAGAGAGTAATTATACCTATTTGCCTGTATTCGCCCTTGTTGCACCTTGCCTACATTATCATATGTTGATGTGATCCTGACAAGAAGTTTGGAAAGATAACTAACAAGCATATGCCAATGTAACTTACTACAATGACGATTTCATTATTAATAAAATTTAACGGAGATTTTCACTAAATATTTCTCTATGTTATGTTCTTCTTGTATCTTTGAGATTGCTTGTCGATTTTTGATGACATTGTTGGGCCATAGCCCGTAGCCCAACTATGAGAAGCACAAGCCCAAAATCAAGGCCCAAAGACAAAGAAAGCCCATATTAAACAGTTATAAACAGAAGAGCACTAGCTAGTAGAGGAAAAGGGGTTGGAAATCGGGAGTAAGAAGCTCCATATTTGGCGCCGGAGGGGACTTCTATTTTTTTTTTTCAATGAACAATCACCAGGAGAGCAAAAACACCCGCAAATCAATCAATGGACGATAGGAAAAATAACATATTTAAAAAAAATTCAGCTCCGGAAAGCCGTGAGATTCCGACCATACATTCGCCGGAAATCAACGTAAGGCGAGAATTGAATCCTAGGAAGCTATTCGAAGATGAACCTCAAGGAAGCTTTGACGGAGACTCTGCTTTCTCAAATCCAACTTACTGTCGTGGACGGAAAAAGTCCACGGCTAATGGTACAAACTCTTTCGGGAAAAATAATCTTGACATGGAAAATTAAGGCTAATCTCCGGTTGGAAGAAGAGCCAGAGGTCATGAAACCCTAACTATAGAGGATGAAATTAAAGCTCTGGATGATGAACGACGCCTCCTAGAGGCTAAGGTTAGGCAGAAAAAGGTAATAATGAACCTCAAAACTGAATTGGGCGAGCGGGTCAGTGACCACATGTCTGGGAAATATCAAATGAAGGACGAAGAGCGCTCTTGGAGGACATCCGCAAACAGCGAATATAAATCAAATTAAAATCAAGCATGTGAAAGTATCGGTAGCTTATCCTCAGTCGAATGGACAAGTGGAGATCACAAACAGAGCGATACCACAGGGAATCAAAAAGAGACTATATATTGGACACCAAAATCAATTGGGTAGATGAACTCCCCAATGTTCTTTGGGGCCACAGGACCACACCAAGAACCACTACTGGAGAGACATCATTGATAATGGTATATGGAACAGAAGCCGTCCTACCTGTAGAAATTAGTATAGGATCCCAGAAAATTGAGGGCTTTTCTCTGGAAACATCAGAAGTGGGTTTAAGGTTAAATGCATACCTTGTAGAAGAACTAAGGGATCAAGCACACATGAAATTGGTCAAATATCAGCAAAAAGTCATCAAGTACTACAACTCTAAGGTCAAAATCAGGCAATTCCAAATAAACGATTGGGTGTTATGGGAAGTGGCAACATCAATCCCAGCCATTCTCAAGAAGCCATCAAGTTCATGGGAAGGTCCATATAAAATTTCAAAAATCGTAAGTCCAGAAACCTATCGCCTCAGTCATCCCAATGGTTCTCCAGTCCAAAACACATGGAATGCGAGCGGTAATCATGAAATCTCCAAGAAATTCAAGAAAAGTAGAAGGCATCCAGTATTAAAAAATTAGCCTATTATGGCCGGTCTCCAGTAAAACAGTTTGTAATCCAAGTTCGGACTTTTATATATATGATATTAGTTAAGTAAGGGTTTTCATTATCTTTTCAAATCAAAATGTTTCAATCTCATATCTTCGCAAGAGTTTACAATTCTTTGCCATGTTTCATTAAATATGTTAGGATCATTTCTCCATTACATTAAAAAAATTACAGGTTATGTTTTCAAAGAAAAAAAACAGCTAACAACTATTAGAGCAAGTCCAATGGTGAGCTATATCTTGTTCTATATCTATATTATAGCTCAAAATCAAAAAAATTCAACTCCAATGGTGTGCTAAACTTGGTGCTAAAATAGCATATTGCTATAGTTGGTGCTATATTTAGCACAAACTATAGCAAAAGCTATAATTGCCACCTCATCAAAAAGTAAAAAAGTGGTGGGAAATGAATAATAAATAGATTTATATCTCAACCTATTCAAGTACATGAATGCACATATATTCATTTGGCACAAGATATAGCACCAACCATTGGAGTTGTGATATTATTTTAGCACCAAAAACCACTTTTTGGTGCTATATAATAGCAATAGCTACACTTATTTTTAGCTCACCATTGGACTTGCTCTTACAGGCAAGCTTAAAGCGACAAAGATAATAACAGAAGAAGAGCATAATGACAAAGAAAGCCTGGTACTTAAACCGAAACAACTTCACCAAATTTCAACAAGAAAACATGACAGCCAACAAGGTGTTGGTGTGGTGGTAGAGCTCTTGTACCCCCTTGCGGGAGGTCGGGAGTTCGACTCCCCACGTGTGCGTGTGTAATCAACTAGCAAAAAAAAAAGAAAACATGACACGATCTGGACATCTAAAGGAATCACAAGAACAACGACCAACAAAGACTAACATCCAGTTCAAAAACAACAAAGTACCAAACCAGGAGACAATGTGAAAATAACAAGGAAACTAACAAATTGCCTATAGGGCATTTCCCAGGCTCACACGAAGAAAAATTAAGGTTTGGCCAAATTTGGACGAGTAGAAGACCCAGCAACATTTCTTTCTCGAGCCAAATCTTGGCAATAAGCTTCAAAGGTGTGGTCACCTACATCATATCCAACAAATATGGTAACCTTCCTCCAAAACACGCAAATTCACCTCCCGGCTGTGACGAAGTCCATCCTGGGCTTCTTCAAGATCGCCCTTTACACTTTCCAGTTCACTGAGCCCAAATCCTCGCGAGCACAAGAAATGGAAGCATTCAAGTCTTTCTCAATTTTATGATAGGAAATGACGAGAGCTGTATATTAAGGAAAGTTGGTCAATTATTCTTAAGTGATAATTACAATCAGTTACCTCTTAATTTGGACTCCTTTTATCAAGTTTTTAAGATTCAAAATTTGACTATTTTTAGATCAATGTTGTAATTTAGAGATTGAATATTATTTATAAATATTTATTTTATAAATATTATATTATTAATTATCAAATTCGTAGTTCATATCTAACCAAAGGGAATCCCCCTTGTTAAATTTATTAAATATATCATTTTTAATTTTACTAAATAATTTATTTTATTTTTTCCAAAAGAGTTTTAATAATGGGAGCTATTTAATTATTTTTATGATTATTATTTTAGTTTGATATAAATATTGTTCTCACACCAATTTTGTTATTTTTTTAGGATCTATTGGTTCAATTTTGAGACATGAATGTTTTATTATCTTAATGTCCTCGGACATCTTTGCATGCCCTTCGATTAGACGATAAACTTCATGAATTAAAGAACTTTGTTTTTACGTGTATTATACTTCAATACAATTCATCCACGTGAAAGTGACTATGACAAAACAAACTAAGATTTCACAAAACAAATTCAAAATTATTTTCCGATTTCATTAAAAAAAAAATTGTTTTCCTTTACACTATGATAGTGTTTTTGATAAATTTAATACTTATATCATATTAATTTAAAATTTCAAGAGTATTCAACCAAGATTTCATAAAAATCTTCTAAATTATTTTTCAAGTTTATAAAATTATTTTTTTATTGATTTTTAAACTCTACTGAATAAAAATATGTCATATACATCATGTAATAACTCATACAGACTTTCTTTCTATTATAGCTTTTTTTAAATATAAATTAACGGACATCTTTAATTTGAATTTTATAATTTCAACCGTATTCAAACAAGAATTACTAAAATTGTTCAAAATTGTTCTTTTGAATTTTTTAAAATGGTATATTTTGAGAGATTTCGTGAGTTACAAATATCTGTAACTTCTAAATAGTCGCATGTAGTTGGAGATTCGATATGGTTCCTACTACATAACAATAGTTTTAGATTCTTTTGAGAGATTTTTTTTTGAGTTACAAGCATGTGACAAATATCGGTAACATCCAAATAGTCGCATGTAGTTGGAGATTCAATATGTTTCCTACTACATAACAATAATTTAAAATTCTTTTGTAATATTAACTAAAAATAAACGTTTCACATTTTTAAACCAATAATAATTCTAAAATGCATCAAATGTTCAGATTTTAGGGATATATTGTGAATACCAATACCACATATACCCTTTTGACAGATCTGATACTTTTTATAATAATAAAATATTAGTATATATGGTCCCATTTCCATAACTGAAATGTAAATATATATATATAACAATTAAAAAGGTATCTCGGATTTATTATTCTTATTCCACATCATTCTTAGTGGTTATCACGATCGAGGAGCCAATGACAGCCTATATAAACCGCAACTTGGTTATCAATTTATCATATCAAACTTGAGACATTTTACAAAATTCACAATCAATCAATATGAGTTTCGATAAAATCGTTTCATTCCTCATCTTCACAGTTGTTCTCAGCTGTTTCATTTCCGAAAGTTCCGCAGATACCGGAAAAGCAATGTGGTACAAACCAGTAGTCCGTAAGTTCTTTATTACTACTCCCTCCGTCCCACCCAATTGTTTACATTGGGTTTGGGCACGGAGGTTAAGAAATATGTATAAAGTAGTGGAAAAAATAAAAAAAAAGTGGGTGAAGTGGTGGGACCCACTGATTTTTAATATATAAAAGAGAGATAGTGGAGTAAAAGTAGTGTGAAAAGGTAGAAAAAGTGGGAAAGTGGTGGGACCCATTAACTATTTTAGGAAAGTTTTGTAATGTAAAAAAATGGGTGGGACGGCCAAATAAGGAAACTATAAAGAATCTGGTGGGATGGAGGGAGTAGTTAATAAAAGGTCCTTAATTCAGGTTTTGTATGTATCGGTATTCAAAATTGTTGTCGTGAAACATAAAATATACGTATTATTTTGTTGTTGGCTATATTGTTTGCAACTACCGCATGTTTTGGCAAAGTAAATCAGGGACAATGGGTGGCAGCTATAAGTGAAGACTTATGGAAGCTAGGAAAATACAAGTGTGGTCAAATCTTGACCATTTCGTGTGCGGGTGGTCAATATCCATGCAAGGCTCGAAGCAAAAGTATTGAAGTAAAGATTGTGGATCATTGGGTAGCCCGGATGTTAAGTTTATTGCCATCTCCAAGCAAGCCTTTTCATCAATAGCTGATCCTCTTGCCGGACAAATTCCAATTCAGTTTTACTAGTTTTTTTATATTTTTGTTTAATAGTTGAACCACACGGTTGATATAAACAAGTGGTTTTATTACAATCTTGTTTGTTTATATTTTCTTGGGTGTAAGAAACTATTAATTGTTACATGAGAAAAACTCATGGTCATGTATAAGACAATTTTAATATTCTTAATATCGAATTAAAATATGAGTATAGTATTTAAATTCAAAAGAAATTCAAATATTACTCTATTGTGAAGTAAGAAAACACTTAAAATTTTTTTATAATGATTAAATAGTAATTTATAACATCCGACTCAATATAATAAAATAAATAAATTATACTCCTTTCGCTAAATAATATCTCACTATTGGTCTTTTCCTCAATCCTGAAATATAAATTTTCATTTTTCTTTTTTTTTTTGGGTAAATGTATAAAATTCAACCACTTAGAAACACATTATAATATATAAAATAAATAGATATCATATAATTTTCTTTTACTATTGATAAATGAATTTTAATATACATAAAATTTGTGAATGTATGATTAGTGGAGATCGATAGATAATTAAGTATTATGTCTTGGCGATCAAGCCTCATGACTTGTTTAGTGATTTTTAATAGTTTAATTATCATTTTTGGGGGTCATAATTGCTGGCATAATTGTGGCTTTAAGAGTTTTTTTGGTGTCATATTTGATGTCTATTAAATATTATTATTTTTTTTATTGACAATTATTTAGAGTATTATTCAATGTATTAAATTGCACTTACCGCTTGTTGGCTCTAATTTAAATTATTTTTGAATATATAAATATAAATATCATATATTTTTCATTAATATAACTATTGAGTTTAAATTTATTATTTATGAAATATTGTTTTAATATATTTATTTTTAATGTGAGTATTTTTGTAATTTAGAGGTTGAATATTACTTACATATATTTATTTTATAAATCTTATAATATTATTTATCAAATTCGTAGTCCGTATCTAACCAAAGGGAATCCCCCTTGGTTAGATTTATTAAATATATCAATTTTAATTTTACTAAATAATTTATTTTATTTTATCCAAAAGAGTTTTAATAATGGGAGCTATTTAATTATTTTTACGATTATTATTTTAGTTTGATATAAATATTATTCCGACACCAATTTTGTTATTTTTTTAGGATCCATTGGTTCAATTTTGAGACATGAATATTTTATTATCTTATTGTCCTGGGACATCTTTGCATGCACTTCGATTAGACGATAAACTTCTTGAATAAAAAACTTCGTTTTTACGTGTATTGTATACAATTCATCCACGTGAAAGTGACTATGACAAAACAAACTAAGATTTCACAAAAAAAATTAAAATTATTTTTCGATTTCATTAAAAAAATTATTGTTTTCCTTTATTCTATGATAGTGTTTTTGATAAATTTAATACATATATCATATATTAATTTAAAATTTCAAGAGTATTCTACCAAGATTTCATAAAAATCTTCTAAATTATTTTTCAAGTTTATAAAATTATTTTCTTATTATTTTTAAACAATACTGAATCAAAATACGTCATATACATCATGTAATAGCTCATACAGACTTTCTTTCTATTATAGCTTTTTTTAAATATAAATTAACGGACATCTTTAATTTGAATTTTATAATTTCAACAGTATTCAAACAAGAATTACTAAAATTGTTCAAAATTGTTCTTTTGAATTTTTTAAAATAGTATATTTTGAGAGATTTTGTGAGTTACAAATATCTGTAACTTCTAGTCGCATGTAGTTGGAGATTCGATATGGTTCCTACTACATAACAATAGTTTCAGATTCTTTTGAGAGATTTTTTTTTGAGTTACAAGCATGTGACAAATATCTGTAACATCTAAATAGTCGCATGTAATTGGAGATTCAATATGTTTCCTACTACATAACAATAATTTAAGATTCTTTTGTAATATTAACTAAAAATAAACGTTTCACATTTTTAAACCAATAATAATTCTAAAATGCATCAAATGTTCAGATTTTAGGGATATATTGTGAATACCAATACCACATATACCCTTTTGACAGATCTGATACTTTTTATAATAATAAAATATTAGTATATATGGTCCCATTTCCATAACTGAAATGCAAATATATATATAACAATTAAAAAGATATCTCGGATTTATTATTCTTATTCCACATCATTCTTAGTGATTATCACGATCGAGGAGCCAATGACAGCCTATATAAACCGCAACTTGGTTATCAATTTATCATATCAAACTTGAGACATTTTACAAAATTCACAATCAATCAATATGAGTTTCGATAAAATCGTTTCATTCCTCATCTTCACAGTTGTTCTCAGCTGTTTCATTTCCGAAAGTTCCGCAGATACCGGAAAAGCAATGTGGTACAAACCAGTAGTCCGTAAGTTCTTTATTACTAGTTAATAAAAGGTCCTTAATTCAGGTTTCTATGTATATGTATGTATCAGTATTCAAAATTGTTGTCGTGAAACATAACATATACGTATCATTTTGTTGTTGGCTATATTGTTTGCAGCTACAGCATGTTTTGGCAAAGTAAATCAGGGACAATGGGTGGCAGCTATAAGTGAAGACTTATGGAAGCTAGGAAAATACAAGTGTGGTCAAATCTTGACCATTTCGTGTGCTGGTGGTCAATATCCATGCAAGGCTGGTAGCAAAAGTATTGAAGTAAAGATTGTGGATCATTGGGTAGCCCCGGATGTTAAGTTTATTGCCATCTCCAAGCAAGCCTTTTCATCAATAGCTGATCCTCTTGCTGGACAAATTCCAATTCAGTTTTACTAGTTTTTTTATATTTTTGTTTAATAGTTGAACCACACGGTTGATATAAACAAGTGGTTTTATTACAATCTTGTTTGTTTATATTTTCTTGGGTGTAAGAAACTATTAATTGTTACATGAGAAAAACTCATGATCATATATAAGACAATTTTAGTATTCTTAATATCGAATTAAAATATGAGTATAGTATTTAAACTCAAAAGAAATTCAAATATTACTCTATTGTGAAGTAAGAAATCACTTAAATTTTTTTTATAATGATTAAACAATAATTTGTAACATCGGACTCAATTTAATAAAATAAATAAATTATACTCCTTTCGCTGAATAATATCTCACTATGGTCTTTTCCTCAATCCTGAAATATAAATTTTCATTTTCCTTTTTTTTGGGTAAAAGTATAAAATTCAACGTCTTAGAAAAACATTATAATATATAAAATAAATATTTTTAAGACAATGTTTTTTAATTATATATGGCTATCTATTTGCTAACAAATTTATAATGTTCATATTTTTATAGATATCATATAATTTTCTTTTACTATTGATAAATGAATTTTAATATACATAAAATTCGTGAATGTATGATTAGTGGAGATCGATAGATAATTAAGTACTATATCTTGGCGATCAAGCCTCATGACTTGTTTAGTGACTTTTAATAGTCTGATTATCATTTTTGGGGGTCATAATTGCTGGCATAATTGTGGCTTTAAGAGTTATTTTGGTGTCATATTTGATGTCTATTAAATATTATTATTTTTTATTGATAATTATTTAGAGTATTATTCAATTTATTAAATTGCACTTACCGCTTGTTGGCTCTAATTTAAATTATTTTTGTATATATAAATATAAATATCAAATATTTTTCATTAATATAACTATTGAGTTTAAATTTATTATTTATGAACAACTATTTTAATATATTTATTTTTAATGTGAGTATTTTTGTAATTAGATGTTGAATATTATTTACATATATTTATTTTATATTTTTATAATATTAATTATCAAATTCGTAGTCCGTATCCGACCAAAGGGAATCCCATTTGGTTAGATTTATTAAATATATCATTTTTTATTTTACGAAATTGTTTATTTTATTTTTTCAAAAAGAGTTTTAATAATGGGAGCTATTTAATTATTTTTATGATTATTATTTTAGTTTGATATAAATATTGTTCTGATACCAATTTTGTTATTTTTTTAAGATCCATTAGTTCAATTTTCGGACATGAATGTTTTATTATCTAAATGTCCTGGGACATCTTTGCATGCTTTCGATTAGACGATAAACCTTCTTGAATAAAAGAACTTCGTTTTTACGTGTATTTTACTTCAGTACAATTCATCCACGTGAAAGTGATTATGACAAAACAAAATAAGATTTCACAAAAAATTTCAAAATTATTTTTCGATTTTATTAAAAGTAATGTATTGCTTCCTGACCTCTTAAATCTGATCGATTGTATTTCGGTTCAGTTCGGATTTGGATCTGGGTATTGAAAATGAATATCCAAATTCGATCTGTGAGGTTTTTTCAAATTTCAGTTTGGATTCGGATTTAATTCGACTCTTATAACAATAATTAATCAAGAATAAATAATTCTATATTACTATAATACGGGATATTCTTTATGGTACACTCGTGGAATTGGTTTTTCTCGATGGTATGATCATATTTTTTACTTCTATCTCTAGTAACCCTGTATTTATGGTTTCCCGCATATAATACCCTCATGTTATCTAAAGTTTAATAGAATTAATTTTAGATTTTAAAATAAATTGAATATTTAAATCATATAAATCGGAGTCAAACTAAGTAAGATATAAATGATCAAAGTTCCATTATGAACTTTAAATATATCTCGCGCAATTTAACTCCGATTTATTTGATTCAACGGTCTATATTTTATACTCCCTCCGTCCCCTCCAATTCTTATCGTTTAGAATTGAGTGTTCGGCACGCATTTTAAGACTCATATAAAATATAGTTATATAACTTATATTTATAAATTTCTTTTTTTGTATAAAAGTTTAAACATTAGATTTTTATTCAGAAAAAAAAAATTTAAAAATACGTTATGGAACTATATTTTATATTAGCCTTAAAATGCGTGCCGAACACTCCATTCTAAATGATAAGAATTGGAGGGGACGGAGGGAGTATTTTTTTAATAAAGATCTCAAATATATAATTTATTTTAAAATCTGAAATCAATTCAATTAAGTTTTACATAAATGAGTGGATTATATGGTACAGGGTTAATAGAAATAGAATTAAAAAATGTGATGGTACCATCGCGGGAAAAGTTAATTCCAAATGTGTACCATGAAAAAAATTCCTTATAACAATATTATTATTACACGTTGTTTTTAAGAATACAAAAGTGGTACTTTATACATTAAATATTAATCGGTCTCACCACTTAACTCATACTACATCCACTTTATACATTAAATATTGTAAAAGCGGTTTGTCTAGTATGTGCCCATGAGCACATGCTAAGAGCAGAAATTTTTGCATTTGGATCATTTTGATTGGTGTGGTTGGTGTATATGCATGGGGGTTCACCATTATTAAGAAGTAGAAGTCAATCAAAATGATCTAAACACAAAAATTTCCGCGTTTAGCATGTGCCCATGAGCACACCATAGAAAAATTATTTTAAATTTTTTTACATCGTTGCGTGTGATCGGAAATAATTTCAAAATATAATACATAAACTTTGAGGGGTCACATGGTAAAGTAGCTGTTGGAAACTAATATGCACGCTGTCACCAGTGAAACACTTAAAATTAACGACAGTTTTTAACGGATGTGTGGGCCAAGGTTACCAACCGGAAGCTAATTAAAACTTAAGTGTACAAACTATCACGTTTCAAATTATGAGATCTGATTTGCTAATGAGCCAATGTCTGGGGTTACAAAGTTCGATTTACAAAATTGCAGAGTTAACCTGATTACAAATAATTCGTAACCCTGCGGTGATAATTTTAGTTGGCCAAAATCAAATCCTCTTTTCTCAACCCAAATAAAAACCAACATCATCATCACATATCGATCTCTTTGCCCCCTCAAATTCACTCCACAAAACCCACAATTTACCCTTTTTCATTTATCACTTCCAATTGATCCAATTGCTTGGGTATATAGTTAAAGATTGGATTTTTATTCTCCCTCATTATTGACAGGCCCTGTTTTTTTTTAAGATCTTGAATAATTGAATCTCTAGATTGATTTCAAGATTAGTGTTTGTTTGATTCTTGAATTGGGGGTTCACCATGTTGGATGTTGGTCACGAGAAATTGGAGAAGAATCAAGAATCTCAGCCTGAAATTTCAAGAACTTCAGCTGAAGATGAAGCCCTGAGGAGAAATACTGATTGTGTCTATTTTCTTGCTTCTCCCTTGACTTGTAAGAAGGTAAAGATTCAATCTCTCTCTCTCTCTCTCCCCCTCCCTCCCTCTGTGTGTGTGTGTGTGTTTGATTGTGTCTGCCAAGCTGATGGTCTTATATTGTTTGTTATTGATTTAAAATTTCATATTGATTTGGGATCTAGGGTTAGATAGCTAATTAACTGTTAGATCTTGAATTGGGGGCTATTTGTAATTTTCGTATATAACTGTCTATTAGCTTGTTTGTTTATGTATGAATTTGTAGTGGTAAATTGATTCTTTCAGATCAAGTTATATTTTGTATGAGTACGAGATGCTCTGGATTTTAATTTAGAGATCAAGCCTTTAGTGTTTCTAGATTGTTAAATTTGCCTGGTTTAGCAAGGAAAGTTGTGCAAATTATATTTCCTTGTACATACGTACTATTGACATGGTGCGTTGGAAGGACTTGAGAGATGACGGAAGATATACTTTTACTGTATATTATCTTGTAGTGCAGAGAATGCTTTGGAGATGCGTCATGTTGCATTTGTTCGCATTCTGTTATTGTTTGTTGTAATTCTTAGGTCAGGGTCAAAGCTTGCACATAGGAACTTTCCTGTGTAGGAATTGGTTCTCATTAGTCGTCACAAATTTATCTAACTGAAGTTAAAGTTTAAAGTGCTTGCCACGTTTAACGTTTGCTATTTAATGAAAATTGCATCAAATCTCACATTTTCCACTTTTCTTGTCATCAGGGAAGTGAATGTGAGTACCGCCATAGTGAAGCTGCACGGCTTAATCCCAGGGACTGTTATTACTGGCTGAACAATAATTGCACAAATCCAAAGTGCGCCTTCCGTCACCCTGTAAGTTTTGTGCTTTCACTGTATTTGCATGTCAATTATCAGATTATTTAAGTTATTTATAATTGATATTGCTCTCGTTTCAGCCTCTCGATGGATTACTGGGAACTCAGGTGGCTCCTCCTGTGGGACAATTTTTCCCTTTGACGCAGGGTGTACCAACACCGTCTGCACAAGCCCTTCATGTTCCTGGGAAACAAGCAGTCCCTTGCATTTTTTTCCAACAGGGTTACTGTTTAAAAGGTGACATGTGCCCCTTCATGCATGCACCATTCTCTTCCAATGATAAAGTTGCTCAGTTGGCAGTAGCTACCCCTGTTACTGAATTTCAATCATACAAGAAGACTTTTGGTGGACTTCAGAAATCTACACAACAGAAGAATTCACAAAATAACATCGGAAAGCCTGTTGAAGTACCTGTTCAAGTAAAGTCAGTAACTGAAACTCAAATGGCTCCGTTGAGAAATGGAATCACAGCAAACAAAACCCTCACAGTGTATGCAGGCCTGGATGATGAGCTTCCTAGGTACAAACCAGCAAATGTTCATTCTGCCGCTACTGGGAAGTCAGCCAGGTCAAATCATAGTCAACAGGTTGATTTAGTAGAAAACCAGAGTATTTTGAATAGTAAAGATGCTGATGAGTTTTCAAGAGATCATTCGCCTGGATTTGATGTACTTGTAGATGGTGAACTTGGAGAATCTGACTATTATCATGATGAAGATCAATTTGGGGGAGTAAGAGGTCGTAATGAGAGAATTTTGAACCCTCTTAATGATTATGAAATTGAACGCACGTCTGATTACCGTTCAATGGCTGATGGTGACAGAGATATGTATAATGACCCGCGTGGTTATGACTCTTATGACCATTATGGCCGGAAGGAGCACAGAGTGTCATCAGACAGGATGTTAGCAGGATCAGCTCATTTAGAAAGAAGACGACACCTTATAGCTGACAGCGCAGATCGCACTGATGAATCAGACCTACGTCATCATTTATTGAAGCAAAAGCGGGGTGATAATTCAAGATCCGTTGTCAGTCATTCTCGTTCCCGTGAAAACCGTTTTGATGATCGTATTTACCGGCCTCCTCAAAGGGACCATATGCGTGCACGTGAAAGTGTGATTAGCAGTCGGCTGCGTGGAAGGATTAAGATTCCGGGGAGATCAACATCTCCTAATAATAGAACTGGTTCCTGGTCAGAAAGGGAATCTGATAGAGGCAGGTACAGGGGCAGAATGTCACCAGAAAGACTACATGGAAGGCTTAAAGAGAGAATGCAAGGAAGAGTGCAAGAGGATTTTAATAACGAAGACCGAAGTATCAGAAATCCAAGCATGAGACTTGAGTCTAAAAACAATATAAATGAGAGTGGTGCTCCATTCACAGGTCCTAAAAGGCTGTCAGAGCTGAAGGTTGGGAAGAGCGAGAGCGAGCAGCATGTAAATGATCGTCAATTACTTGGGAAAAGAAAATATCCAAAACTAGATGGAGCTCCTCAACAGGGTGAGGGTGATATCTCATTTGAAGGGCCCAAGCCGCTAAGTGAAATTTTGAAGAGAAAGAGAGGTGTTACATCAGCTGATTATGAAAATGGCAGTACTTCAAGGAATAATAATGATAATTATCGCAAGGAAGCTAATGAAAGTGTGATGATTCCCAAGGACACTAAAAAGCCTGAGGATGTACTTTCCTCCTTACCTGTGCGGGAGACTAGTCTTGTTGAAAGGAATGAGGAACCTAAACATGCAGTGGCCGACATCAATGAAGCAGGTGAAAAGATGAAATCAACTGGTGATCAGTCATCTTTACAGTCGGAGCCTGAAGAAGGTTTGATTGGTGATGAAGAGATGGAGAATCATGACCCTGAAGCATATGAACAGGCAGAAGGTTACTCTGACTACGAGCAGGCTGATGGCGAAGATTACAATTTGGAGGAAGGTGAGAACTTGGATCCTGGGGATGAATATTATGAAGAAGAAGAAGATGCAGATGACTTTGCAAAGAAGATGGGAGTTAGTTATTCATGAACGAGGGGAGACTGATAAATAAGATTACTCCGTCTCTTGCCTATTAATGGAGTGCAACCTGAGTATTGGTGTCGGTTGTTTGGATCTGCAACAGAATCATTCTGTGCCTAGAAGTAAATTAATGTCTGTTATTCATGTACTAATAGAATACTTACCCATGCATTCAAGTTTTGATTGCATGGGAAGATTTGAGGCTTGCAGCCTTTTTTCATTTGAGTTGGTCAATTGTGCCTGCCGCAATTTTATATTTTAAAGAGTTTCAATAAGAAACGATTTGGTACTACTACTTCTATTGTTTTGATTGCTTCATGTTATTAGGCATAACATTTCTTAGTTCTCTCACAAAATGAGCTCCCTCTTGTTCTCAGTTCAGGTTGCATGCTTTAAGTAGATAATTGCATTGTTTTTGTGTTTGAATTTGCTGATACAAATTGATGAGAGCCAGATCCTCAGCAAATTTACAATTTTTACATGTTAAAAGTTGCTATAACTAAGTAGCTCCTGTTCTTAATAATTTAGATGACATTTATTATAAATTGTTCTTCAAACTACTAGACTTTTGCCAGAATGCAATGCTGGCTTTCAAAGCCAACGAATGCAGAAAAAAGGGGATGGTGTATGACCAGTTCTGCGGAAGGACTCTGCTTTCCTAGCTGTTCTGGAAATTTGGCGGCTCGTTTTGGATTCTGCGGCTGCCAGCTTCTTTTCAGCTTTGTCCCTGGCAGCTGCTAGCTTGCCCTTGAGCTCTTTGTGTGCTCGGCTTCTCATCCTCTCCACCTCGACCTTAAGGTAAAGACAAGGATGAATCAGTCATGTCTGTTTCATATGCATGTTTATGGATTACTGTTCTGATTTTTTTTGTTATTACAATATGTTGTGATAATGTATGCAAATAAATGATTGAGCACATAAGAAACCAAGTATGCATGTTTATGGATTACTGTTCTGATTTTTTTGTTATTGCAATATGTTGTGATAATGTATGCAAATAAATGACTGAGCACATAAGAACACCAAGGACCAACTGCAGAAGTGCACGTATAAACCATAAAAGAAAGAAAGAGAAGCTGTCACAGACAAAGCTAAACACTCGAGTCAAGTAGGGGTAACAAGCATTAACCTCACCTCAGTTTTTCTCATGTCTGCTTCAGCCTTCGCCTTTTCAAGATTTTCCCATGCCTGTATCTTGATTTCTGAACGTTTTAATCTGAAAAATAGAGTAAATATCAGTATGTTATTTTCACTACAATGATGTGGGAACCAATTATAGTCATTGGTAGTATCCATTGCAAGTTAAGCTTATTAACTAGATTGATCAGACACCAAAAGTACTTCAGCTTCTTACTGTCAAGCTTTGATGATGCGTTTTCTTGGAACCACAGTCGGTTGATACATAAACATAAAAAGAACACTAAGTGGGATTCAGATATAGGAATCCAGAGTCATCCTGCGGTCTTAAATATATAAACCTGAAAGTAACAGAGACCAGTATACTGCATAGGCATAAATGAAATGAAGGGTTGTGGCCAAATTACCTTGACATATACTTGGCTTTCTCTTCCTCCTCCCAAGCTTTTGCACGTTTCTCAATTGCACTTAGTGCTGGTTTTTCCGATTCTTCATTTTTCAGCAAAGTTGATGCATCCTTGTCCTCTTCTTCTTTGCTAGCCCAGGCAGCGATATTGATCTTTCCTAGTTGAGTGCCAAGAAGCATTATCTCCCTTCTAGTTTTCATCTGTACCTCCTTCTCAGATAACTCTGTTCTGTTCAGATCCAACTTGTTGCGTGCTGAAATTACTTGAGATAACGTTAATGCACCTCTTCTTGGAGTTCCGGTCCTGGAAGGTTCTCTGCTACTGATAGGACTCATTTCTGTGCCCATATCTCTCATAGATACTGATCTAGCTGTCGTAAGAGGTGAAGTAACGGAACTTGCACAGTGGATGGACAGTGGTGAATCACATTGACTAAAATTGCCTGCCACAAAATCACAAATTTAGAGAAACTCAGTAACAATACCAAAAATCAGCTAATCAAAATTGTGACAAGTAACAAAATGCAATTTAGCAAGCTGGAATCCGAAGAAAACTATGAACCAGTATGAATGAAGTCTTACATGCTCTTTTGTCTGAAAAACTATCAACCATAATTACTGACTTGTTACAGGAATCAGGAACTAGATTTGCATCACTTCCCCTACCGAAAAGCTTCTGAGCTCCAATCTTCTTGCTTGTGTGGCTAGAGTTCATCCACTTTGTGTCGGGCTCTTCAGAAACAGCCATCGTCTCCATTGGCACTCCTGCAACAATCTTTGTCGAAGTCTGCCTGCTCCCATAGCCAAAAGTACTGTTTCTGTGTGATCCAACTCCACAATGCTCCCGAGGCTGCCCATTCTTGGGCCGGTTAGATGTAGGACTAGCAATCCACTTCTCAGCATCATCCCATTTAGAAGGTGCTGTTTTTGAGAAAGGGCCTAATGGAACTATCTGTGGAGACCGGTCAGGATTCTGAACCTCAAACACTGATGATGAAACACTCATACCATCAATCCAACTATCATAACACGAATAGTTTTCGTCTAAAGACCTGTTTCTTGAATCGAAAACAAACTGTTCTTTCACTCTAAGGTCTCCAGCCATTTTATACTGTACCTGGACTATTCTACCTCAATCATAATCACCTGATCAAATTAAGAAATTTACATGATCATGAGCATTTCAGTACATTTCAAGAACAAAGATATAAGCAGAAATCAGATACCAAGAACATGTGCTAGACAAGAACACAACACCTAACCCTCTGAATGAAAAGAGTGAATTGGGATAAGAGAAGAATGTTTGTACTTTGTATGCAAGTCTATGTAGTGTAGCATAAATCAACTTATCTCAGAATGTCTTGAGACCCCACTTATTCTTACATTTATCCTATCAGTAAACCAAGCAGAAAACAAGAAACTTATTCCCCGGAATAGCACTTCCCCTGACAAGTTTCCTGTAATTCTGAAGCCATAAAAAAACACATCACTAGAGAATAAAATACGACGGATGCCTTCTACGTCATAATCAAGTGTCTACCTGTTATCCGCAACTTTGAACCCTTAAAACCGTTTATTTATCAAAAATAAAGATAAGACCGCGTATGAAAATTTAGGTATCTTCTTGTTGCAATAGCTTCTTCTGTACTGCTTGATTTATAATTTATGTAACACATTCTAGTTCTTGCCATGAAAAAACCAGCTTTTACTAGAAGCAAGTGAAAAAGAACATTTTACACAATAAAATTAATTATTTTACCTGCACCCAATGAAAAAAATGGATAACAGATAAAAAGTGACTCTGAGAAAAGTGCAAGACAAAGAAAGTGATTGGTCAGGGTGATTTGCAGTTGTATTGGAAGTTATATTTGATTCTGTGGACATGACCTATCAATTAAATGTTTTAGTATAATTTAGACAAATCTTAAACCTAAAGTAAAGTGTCTGGTATGGTTTTTCCTTTATTGACAAAGAAAGATGATTGAAAAATTTCCAAGAGCTCAGTCTAGGTTTGAATTTGTAAGCTGATTTCCTATTAGGAAAAGGATCCCGAATTTCGCGGACCTAGTAAAAATCAGTTTATGAGACCGCAGTTCATATTTATGCTACATTTACTTGTAATGTATTACGAATGATTTGATAGTTGGACAGTGGCGCTTAAAACTTGCTCCCTTGAGGTCACGAGTTCGATTCTCTGGGCACTCCGGAAGTAAGCAGGCTACCATGCTCGGGGGCATGAGTGTGCTATAGTAGCCTAACCGGATTAGTCGAGGTGCGCGCAAGCTAGTCCGGACACCGGGAAAAAAAAAAGTAAGTCTCAGAGGTTTGAGACAAGTCCAAGAGTCCCAGCAGCTACTTTGTGGATGTTCTTATTTCTCTGTTTAGGAAAAAACAACTGCAGTGGGCTGCTGAGGTGAATTATTGGACACACTACATGTACATGCATGATGCATGTGTTGTACTAGACTATGCCTATGTGTAAAAATGATTGGTATATTTTCTTGATTGTTCAATCTCATGTGTGCAACTGGACAAATTGTTACAAGTAGTAGCTCGACTAGTTTGACTCTACATGTATCATTGCCTTCTTCAAAGTTCGGACTCTCCTGTATTCTTTCTAGGGACTTCTTTCCAATAATGTGCAACATTTTACAAATGGGTTAATGTATCAAGTTGGTTACTGAACTCGAAACGGTATCAAGATGATCACCAAAATCACCATAAATATCAAACAAGTATCTTGAAATATGAGTTCAAGTAGTAAAAATATTATTTATAAAATTTTACACATTATTTCTAAATATTACCACAACCAACTAAAAGGTTATGACTTCTAGTATTTAAAATAATATATTTATATTTTATCAAGTTTATTTATAATTTATATTTTATTAAATAGTTATTTTTTGTTTTAATTAAAAATAAATAATATATAAACTTGATAAAATCTAAATATATTATCATAAATATTAGAAGTCATAACCTTTTACTTTGTTTTGGTAACATTCAAAAATAATGTGTAAAACTTTATAAATAATATTTTTACTGCTTGAACTTATATTTCAAGGTACTTGTTTGATATTTATAGCCACTTCAGTGACCATTTTGATACTGTTTTGAGTTCAGTGACCAATTTGAAACATTAGACCTACTTCAGTTACCAACCAGATAATTAACCCTTTTACAAATGAAGTAAAATACCGGTAATCGGCATATATCTTTATTGAGGCACAGTTTTATATTGCTCTTACTGGAACAACTTTTTTGATAAATCTAATTATCTAAAATAGATTTTCGAACAGTAGCTTTTAGCTAAAAACTGTTTTAGAAAAACAGATGCTCTTTTTCAATTTTATGCTTTTGTCGAAAGATGTTAAAAGTTTTACTATCAAATTTACCATAAACAGAGATAGAACACAGAGAACATGAAATATTATTTTCTGAATAATGAAATTTGTAATTCGTTCAACATTGATGGATTTTCTTCTTTAAAAAAAACATTGATGGATTTTCAGAAAATGTGATAATGTGACATGTCACATGGTGTATACTGCAGGCATATATGGAGTATAAAACAAAGTCTAGGGCCCAAACCAACGATATTTTAATAGGAGAACATTATCTATGAAGATGGGGCTGTAAAGTTTGGGCCAGGATGCAAAGTGAAGGAACAACCCAACATAGATTTTATAATCCAGTAATCTAACACTGAGGTCCACATTAGTTGCATAAGCATAAGGGTTTGTTTTAGTTTAGAATCTCGGCGGAGCAAGAAATTGAATTAAAATCGAAGCTATTAAAAGTTGATAAAAATTGAAAAATTAGTTGAAGTCACTTGACATGAAAATTGTTATAGTTTAATTTATATCTATTATCGAGTCTGATACCTTGTATTATATATTATATAATTGAAGGGTTTGAAGTAGTGGATCTTTCCGAAGTAGAAATGGAAGCGGGAAGAAGAATGAAAAAGATAGAATAAAAAATCAGAAAAAAGAAAAAAAAAAAAGAATGAGTTATTATTAGGCTATGATCGTAAGTTTTAATTGACGACTCTGATGAAATGATGACTCCAAAAAACTTTACACTATAAAAAATAATATTTTTGGTGAGATTTGATAGTAAAATCTGTAACAGTTTTCTACAAAAGATGAAAAGCAGCTTTATCCAAAAACATGGGAGGTCCTACTTTTTCTAAAAGCATCTTTTCAGCTAAAAGCTGTTGTTCGGAAAAACTGCTTTTAGATTTATCAGACAGTTTTTCACTTGCTTTTCAGCAAAAAACTGTTGTTACTATCCACAACGGCAACGCCAAACAATACATAAATCTATGAAAAAATTTAATCAAGTTACTTATTGCTAACATGGACTAACCATGATTAACACATATCTTATGTGGCAACATGACTAAGATTAATCAAAAATTAGTAAAAATAACTAAATATTTTTGTGAATTGTGAAGATATAACTACAAGATCTAAAATAAGTACAATTTCTAATTTTGATACAAACTTTCGTGTCCATGAGTATTAATAAGTACAAAAAAAATTTGGCAAAAAAATAACAAGTATTTTCAAATACTTGACGTTTGACTTTTGTGCACACATTTTTAAGTTCATTGACCGCATAGTTATTGTTAATACTTTTAAATTTTTCTTTTTGTGAATTAAAGTACAAATTTAATATTTTTATCAAAAAAAAGTTTAAAAATAATAATTCTAAATGTAGAGTCAAAACTCTTAGAATTGTGTATCAAAAAATTAAACGTCAAATATTTGAAAATAGATTGAGTAGCTCTCTTTACTCTTGTTTAGTTGTTTACATGAAATTCTGTATTTGTCTCTGTATACGACCAAAGACCTGAACACATGTTAGAGCAAATCAAGCTCCTCCGTGAGCTCCTAAAGTGAAAATTTGAGAAGAATGTAACAAAATTCTACTGCAACAAGCTCTTAAAACTTCTTCAAATATTTAAAAGCTCCTCATCCTCTTCATAATTAAGACTCTCTCTCCTCTCCCTACTTATTTTTTATTAATATGCATCACCTACATTTAACCTTGCACCAATTCTCCTCTTCTTTCTTAAAAAGCTGCAAGTACAATTAATAATAAAAAACAACTTGAGAGAGATGAATAAAGATATTTGTCGGAGCTGATGAGTGATTTTTGTATCTTAAGTTGCTAAGAGGCAAATAATCATATTATTTTTAGCAAAAATTTTAAGAACTTGTTGGAGCTGCTCTTAGCCGGTCAATTTGGGATTTGGGGATTAAAACAACTTTGAAGAAAACATCCAAAAGATGAATATCATGTTTATGCAAATTTTTTGTGCGTCTAGTATAAAATTTTTTGAATCCGCCATTTAGAATTTCAGCTCTAATGAAACATCACACCCAAAAGTTTTGAAACATCACAGTCGTATACACTCTCTTATCAGAGAGACTAAAATACTTTAAACTATTTAATAACCAATTACCTAAAAAACACAAAATTAAATCAAAGTAAAAACTAGTACATAGTTTAACACAAAACACTCAAACAGAAAACCAAAAGGAGTGCGTAATAATGCATAGCACGTGGACGTGAGTAAGCAGGCGCGTGAACCTCGTTCAATTAGCTGTCTTTGTTCACTGCATTTAAATTTAAATTACTTAACTAAATTAAATCAGATATATTTAAATTAAATCAAATCAAACTAAATATATACAAACTTATAAAATCGCAGATAGAAGAACTTTATCATAAATAATAAAAATAAAAATTAATTAAAAATTCCTTGTCTCAATAAATTGTACATGCTATTTTCTTTTCACCTTTTCTTTAAAATTTTCTAAATTATATTTTCATCATCAAACATTCATTTATAATAAAATTCAAAAATTCAAAAACAATATTATAAAATTATACTCCTTCCGTCCCTCTTAGTTCCTTACATTGAGTTTGGGCACGGGGTTAAGAAATACGTATAAAATAGTGGAAAAGAGAAAGAGATGTAGGTGAAATGGTGGAACCCATTGATTTTTAATATATAAAAGAGAAATAAAGAAGAAAAAGTGGGGAAATAGTGGGACCCATTAGTTATTTTAGGAAAGTTTTGTAATGTAAAAAAAATAAGTGGGGCGTTCAAAAGAGTAAACCATAAAGAATCTAGTAGGAGAGAGTATCTTATTAATTCTCGAAATATGTGTAAATAATAAACATATCGAAAATACGGAGGGATTAATCAATATGATAATGAAAATTTTTAAATCGTGCAGACAAAAGCAAGCGGAAAATATAAAAATAAAACGAAACGCACCTCTCCCACACACAAACACAACCACTTGTCGCCGGCCATCTCTTCCTATTCAAATTTCATCAATCTCGCAAAAATTAATCAACCTATACATACACCTATACACACAAAACACACACACACAATTACACACAGTGATAAACAAGATTGATTCAATCTGATTATTTTCTTGCCGGAAAACAACTCCGATTGCCGGCGATGGTTCGGGGAATACTATGGCCGTCGGTGACGACGTCGTATTACGACACTTTACAGGACGCATCTAATTGGTGGAATCATGTTAACTATTCGGATGCTTGGCAGAACCGGATTTATCACCTTCTCGCCGCTCTCTACGCCTTCGTCGCCGCTATCGCTCTCGTACTTTCGTCTCTCCATCGCTTATATAGTTTTGTATATGTGTATCATGTTTGATTGTAGCTTGTATGTGTTAGTTTTGTGCTTAGGGTTTCGAATTCGATATCGATTCTGTGCTTTTGCTTTGATTCGTGTAATTTTGTTATAATTTATGTGTTTGTTGAAGATGTTGTGATTTTAAGTTGAATCTTAGCGTCTGATGTGGAAATATGTCGAGTGGAGGGGATTTATGTGTAACTGATTGAATTTAGGGTTTGATTTTAGTTAAGGTGAATAAGAGACGTTCTAGTTTGGAGTGTTTTGAGTTCTTGTTGTAAGATAAAATGTTTGTTACGAGGCAGATAAGTTGTTAGCTACTTGGTTGCGTAGGGAACAAGTGGCGATGTGTGTATATTGTGTAAGTGGAATGGAGCGGAGGTTGTGACGTAGTAGTGACTAGTTAGGTTTTCAATGTTTCAGGTACAATTGGTTCGGATACAATTAAGAGTACCTGAGTATGGATGGACTACTCAGAAGGTCTTTCATTTTCTCAATTTCTTGGTAAATGGAGGTTCGTGTTCTGAGGTGTTAATACTTTCTCCGGTTTGATCTTAGTTTTTTTTCTTTACCTTGTTAGTTTACAATCTTGTTATTTGCAGTTCGGGCGGTGGTTTTTGTGTTTCGGAGAGATGTTCAAAACTTTCAACCAGAGGTTATAAGAACTATCTGGAATTCTTGTCTGATCATGTGTATATCTTGAGATTGTATCTAGTCATAGCTTATCATGATCTTCTTTGTTCTTCTTCAGATTGTACGGCATATGGTGCTTGATGTGCCAAGTCTTGCATTTTTCACAACTTATGCACTGTTGGTTTTATTTTGGGCAGAAATTTACTATCAGGTATGTTTTTCCAGAGTCTCACACCTTACTTATATGCGTGACTCGTGTTTGCTAATCTGATGTTGATGAAATAATCATACAGGCGCGTGCTGTATCCACTGATGGGCTCAGACCAAGTTTCTTGACAATAAATGGAGTGGTGTATGCCATTCAGGTTAACTCTTTTCTTTTTAGCCGGGTAGCTAAAATCCAGGGGTTTAAATAAGTTCTTAAGGGAATTGTGCTTTATTTTGTGAAAAAATGTTTTTGTTTTGTTCATATCCTGTTGTGCCTCTTTTTATTTCTTTTATCATTAAATTAGTAGTTTCACATTATACTTAAAAAATGTAGAATTGAATGCATATGCCTTGTCTGTTTGGTGAATCAGTGAGTTGAGGGTTAGCATATCTTCTTATGGAGTCTGTAGCAAATTGTATAATGTTTTTGTGATATTACTAAGAACTAATCTGCTGTTTAGCACTCTGTTGATCAAGAAGTCTTCTCCATCTCTACATACAATACTATATTTTGTTCATAATTACCTGTGATGTGATCCGATGTCAATTATGATAAAAGGTGTCTCATTTTGTTGTAGTGGTGCTTGTAATGAACTTTATTGCTGCCATATTGAACGCTTTTGTTAATAAAACTATTATAGGAATCGTCTTTTGAATTCCAAAGAACTCCTCCCTTAGTAGTTAACTTTGATGACTCCTCATAATTATGCATCTTTTTGTTAAATTAGATGCAATATAACTCCATTACTGTAAACCGATAAAAATGTTAGCCTATCATATTATTAGCGTCTAGACTGACCTATGAAGCTGCTTTTTCTCATGATTGATTGATTATACTTAATTTTTTAATTTTTTTTGAATATCTTACAGATTGTCCTGTGGTTAGTTATATGGTGGAATCCTATCCCGGCACTGGTTATCTTGTCAAAGATGTTCTTCGCAGGTTTGTGATTAAACATATATTTTTTATGTTTCACGGTTCTGCTAATTATGTTGTACTGAAAACTGTTTACCTCTTGATGCTATTGCTAACACATATTATGTATCCTTGGCAGGGGTTTCCTTGTTTGCAGCCTTGGGTTTTCTCCTTTACGGTGGAAGGTAACTCTTGTTTTCATATATTCCCGCAATTTGCATATATACCCATTTGTCACTGGTAATATTCTTTAACTCAAAGCCCTATTTTGGAACATCAAAGCATCTGAGACCCTATCTAAACAGTCGAGTGCTAGTAACCTTCACAATATGTTTCTTCCAAATACTCAACCCAACTCCCCTCCCCCCTCTCCCCCTCAAAAAAAGGAAAAGTAAGAGAAACAGGATGTGCTTATATTAAGCTTTGTCATGTGTTCTATATATCACAATTCTATATTCTATCCCTGTTACCTCATATATGAATTGATATGCAGGCTCTTCCTGATGTTGCAAAGATTTCCTGTAGAATCAAAAGGTCGACGTAAGAAGCTACAGGAGGTGCTTATATTTAACTGTTATTTTTTTGGTTCATTCTTAAGTTTTCATGTTTAAATGTTAACTTACTGTTGTATTTTACTTTCTTAGGTTGGCTATGTTACTACAATATGCTTTACATGTTTCCTTATCAGATGCATTATGGTAAGTGGATTACTCATTAATATTTCTTTTGCTTCGGCAACATGCATTTTCTTTTTCTAGTTGGTGAAAAAAACACTTGCTTGTGTACTATTCCCTGTCTTATCGCATCTTATGTGCAGATGTGCTTCAATGCATTTGATAAAGCGGCAGACCTTGATGTTCTGTATCACCCTGTTCTAAACTTCATATATTACTTGGTGAGTACCTGTTAAAGCTCAGTAGTGCACCCGTTTTATATTTAATGTTGGTAGCAGATATTTATGAATGCATACCAGTTTATATAGCTACTTATTAGTTATATATTCGGGAGTAAGACGTTCCTTGCATTTCAAAGTGCACCCAGTAAGGAGTGCTGTGTTTGTTTGACACGGGGTTGTAATTTTGAAATCTTCCGGGAATAGGTATGAGGTGAAACGCAAAGGCTTCTTTGTGCTTAAAATTGGCGTCTGAAGTGGACTTTGAAAGTTGAAACTAAAGGGTTGCCACTGCACATTTTAAGTGTCATTTGTGTCTTAGTAGGTGAAGAACATGCTATACATGTTGAATCTTTTTTCAACATAGTGACACTTTTATCCCAAATATCCAACAAATCTAAGTGAATACCGTCTATAGTGTCCCCTGTTTGCTTATGACTGAGACACTGTAATAAAGCCAACATTTTTACAACCTTGTATATGATAAAACCTATAGGTTATGCCCTGATGTCCAAATTTTATACTTCTTCATTCCAAAAAAAATTGGTTTTGGGAAAAAAGCAATAAGCTGTTGCCTTTCCTATTTAGGTTCATTCAATAATGTCCCCCACACTACCCATTTTCAGTCCTAGCATTAATTGCATTTTATAAGTCCTTTTTATGCTTTCTTAATGTAGGTTTCAAGCCGTTTGTATTATTTTTTAATATAGGTAGTTTTATGATTGCTTAGGATTTTAGGGAAAAGTAGAAAATGTCATCTACGATTCAATTTAGATGTGTAATTTCTTTTTGAATGACAAAAATATAGTAATTGAGGGGGTATAAGGTTATGCCTACGTCTTTTGATTCTTGTAGCCCTAAACATTGCTAGATAAATATTAAGGAGTGGGGAGAATTATTGGGATGAGAATGAGAAATCTAAACAAAACCTGCTTGTATTGCATTTAAGTATAAATACTAGAAGTACTTATCTTGTTATCTTGGGATCAAAGATTTGGAATGTCATCTATGAAAAAAATTGAAGCTACTCTTGCGTGTTTCTGTTTGATGGTGTGCCAATTCCTGCCTAAGTTGTATCATGATTTTCAAATGCTGATTGTTTTTATTGACTTAAGTAGATAAGTAATGATTACTATTTTGCATGTCTTTGACCTATTGTCTGAAAGAACCTTGGTTTTAGCTGGTTAAGGGGGTATTACATGTTCCTCGCAGAATTTCTTAGTCTCGCACAGACTATCTCTTGGGCTTATTAACAATTATATTCTCATTTACAACCTGGCAGTTGGTGGAGATCCTGCCTTCCATTCTAGTCCTTTTCATTCTGAGAAAGTTGCCTCCAAAGAGAGGGATCACGCAGTATCACCCTATTCGCTAACAAGATCATGGATTGTGTATTATAAGCTCGAGTTATCTAAAGGATGACTGTGTAGATGAATACAGTTCTTTTATACCGAAGTTTTACCCTATCGAGGATGGAAAGTTAGAGCTTGTTAGATGTATCAAGTCATGGGACAATCTTTGGCTGTCAGCGAATAGTTTGATCTTAAGTTGAGCCGTGTCTGTTTGTAAAATGGATTTGTGTAGAGCTCTTTAATCAATATATCATTTAATTGAATTTTTTTTCTTGATCTGAAGATCATTTACACGTGAAACTTGAAGTATTATATTTTTCTTGTAAGCTTCTTCCAAGCATGAGGTGGTTTATTATATTTTTGACAAAAAGCAGGAGGTTGCAACTTTTAAGCAATCAGTTGAATAGTTGTATACGCGTGAAGATTACTGATCAAGCTTGTCTAGTTGTCTGCACAAAATGAGCCTAGTTTATGCATGAAATAAAAGTCCTCGGGATTATTAATTAATTGTCGATCTCATATTATAAAATACGGTTTGTCTAGTGTGTGCCCATGGGCACATGCTAAGCGCGGAAATTTTTGTATTTGGGAGATTTTGATTGGGGTGGTTAATGTATTTGCAGGGGGGTCCACCATTATCAAGAGAGAAGAACCAATCAAAATGATCTAAGCACAAAATTTTCCGCGCTTAGCATGTGCCCATGGGCACACCATAGAAAAACCGTATAAAATAAAATCCAAAGATTACAAAGCATCCCGAGCTTTCTCAACTCTGCCTGAATTTCATAAATCGAAAAGTATTATATGATGACTTAGAGCATCTCCAACCATATAAAACATTTAGCTAAAAGGTGAGTTGGCATGCCAAATATAAAAAATTAAGCTAACCTGTTGAAAAAATACCACTCCAACCACATCCATCTGTTATCTATAATTTTAGCCAACCTCCTATGGATGACTATATTTGTCGATCCGCTACAGGTCTGTAAGAAATCTGTAGGAAGATTACACATTATTTATCATCATATTGAACTGATATATTCTATTTTAACAATCTAAAATATTAATAACAAACTAATTTTAAATTATAGTCAACCAATATAGTCAATACTATTGAAGCACAATGTCTATCAGGTTCAGCAAATTTTACATAATGTCTTACAGGTCCAATTTAGCCAACGATTATAACCAACTCCGTTGGAGATGCTCTAACCATACAAACCCCTTAGCTAAAAAGTGAGTTGGCATTCCAAATATAAAAAATTTAGCCAATCTGTTGAAAAAATCATACTCCAACCACGTGAACCTTATCTATAATTTTAGCCAACCTCTTGTGGATGGCTATTTTTGTCGAACCTTTACAGGTCTGTAAGAAACATATCATTTATTATCATATTAAACTGATATATTTTATTTTAACAAACTAAAATATTAATAACATTTGATTTTGAAATTATAGCCAACCAATATAGCCAATATCATTCAAGTACAATGTCTTAGAGCATCTCCAACGGGGTTGGCTATAATCGTTGGCTAAATTGGACCTGTAAGACATTATGTAAAATTTGCTGAACCTGTAAGACATTGGGCTTCAATGGTATTGGCTATATTGGTTGGTTATAATTTAAAAATAGTATGTTATTAATATTTTAGATTATTAAAATATAATATATCAGTTCAATATGGTAATAAATGATGTGTAATCTTCCTACAGATTTCTTACAGATCTGTAGCGGATCGACAAATATAGCCATCCATAGGAGGTTGGCTAAAATTATAGACAACAGATGAACGTGGTTGGACTGGTATTTTTTCAACTGGTTGGCTAAATTTTTTATATTTGGCATGCCAACTCATCTTTTACCTAAGGGTTTTGTATGGTTGGAGATGCTCTTATAGGTTCAACAAATTTTAAATAATGTTTTACAGGTTCAATTTAGCCAATGATTATAGTCAATACCGAGGTTCAATTTAGCCAATGATTATAGTCAATAGCGTTAGAGATGCTCTTCGAGAACTAATATGCTACTGAATATACAAAATATTTCTTAGACAAAAAGTGAAAAGGAACTCGTTGCAGAATATCATCGAACTGTTTCATAGCCATAGATAATACCAGAAAGGAAAATATACCCTCTAATGTCAGATTGCTGTTAAAAAAAGTTAGTATTTGGTAAAGGTTAATTCACGATCCTTCTCCCATGACAAGGTCAATGGTTCATATTCGCCCTCCCCACGCTTCAAAGTGTTGCGTCATAACTCATAAGCATGCATGTATTCATATCTCTGATTGAGTTTTATAAACCAAACTTTTAGTTTATTGTTTTAATTATCTAGAATGTTCTTCAAAGTACTTCCATAATCTTTCGAGTTCATGATGACATATATTAATTTTATTAAAAAAATAATTTTAGCTATGCGATCAAAGAATTTAGAAATGTGTGTCAAAAAGTCAAACGACCTGTATTTCAAAAGAGAGAGTACATAATTTACATATAAATTCTTATGAAGAAGCATTTACACTGCAATATAATTCTAGATTACTGTAATGTTACATTCAGTTCCTGAAAATCACATTATATTTGAAGTTACCCACAAACTTATATGACTTAACATGGTGTCAGTTTTATTCAAAGAATAGCATCTTAAAGCAGTTGTAATTGACAAGTGAAAAGAGCAAATTGTATTAAAGGAATACAATGACTGAAGATACAATATGACTATTGCAGATACTATATCATCACATAATGGAACAAGCACTGGTATTTTCATCACTGAAGTAGGCACTGGCTTGTCGATCCATTATGGTTGTGTGAGCTGGCTGATAACGATAGCCGTGTTCATGACCATACTGCTCATAATAGTTGTACGAGGAGTTATATTCATCCTCTGATGATGTATGAACACTAGGATGGCTCTGATGCTGATGCTGATACTGATACTGATACTGATCAGTGTTGTAGTAATGATCAACGTTTTCAAACTCCGGTTCACCAGGAGCTGGCCATAACTCAGCTTGCCTTCCGTTTCTTCTGGCAGTCTTGAGGACCTTCTCTAGATCAGCCCATCCAGTCACGGTAACTTTCTGTATGCCCATGTCTATTTCAATATTATCAACTCCTGCAAAATTAAATTTCAAATATCACATTAATTAGACGACATGTCTGTGGTTCTTCATTGAGTAGAGAAAATGATGAGAGGTAAATAGTGGTATGCACCGTCGAGCCTCCTAAGAGCTTTCCTGATCTTGTTTTCACATCCAGGACAATCCATGTGCACCATCATCTCAACAGTCTGATATAAGACAGTATTAGAACACTACTTTACCAGCAAAAAAAAAAAAAAAACTTTAAAAATCTAGACTACTAAAACGATGCTGAATATAATGTAGCATAAGATTACTCTGTATTCTGTAAGTGTACAGAATCAAAAAGATACACACTCATTAAAAACTTAACGAAAGAAAGAGTGATAGGACTTGCCGATGACATGTTAAAAGCCTGGACTAAGGAGAAGCCGAGATTTAAGTTACCTAAGGTATTCCAGAAAGTTTGTGAATAATATGGAAAACACTGCTGCCTTATATATAGGCATTTTCAAGTCTCTCGTGTTATACGTAGACATTGATTTTCCATAGATATAAGAAAGAGACATCAAGAGAAAAGAGAATAACAGATACAAAAATGGTCCAGTCCACTACATGTTTTTTCTAGGAAACTATTCTTCCCGAAGGAACATAAAGCAAAGAAAAAGCTCAATAAACGCTTACCTTTCATATTGTGGTGCTTATAAAAATATCTCTCGCAGTTTGATCAATTGACTTGAGCCTTCCATGATATCGTGCAGGTGATTGGATCCATAAGCATTCGAAAGAAGAAAGGACAAATTGCTGAGCGGCTAACATGATTATGACAGGTAAGACAAAACTGATGCAATTTTGCTTCTGTACTGCAAAATATCACATACCAGCTAAAAAAGCAGTTTCTATGCAAGTTGCGGATCATAAGAAAAATCAACAAGTAAAAAAGTTGTGTCCAGAAGTATATACCTCAGCATAAATGAGCTCATATAAAGAATCAGAATATCTGAATCTCACATATGCATTAATGCATATACACAATAGGCCAGTTATGCATAATATGGACATAGAAATTACTTTTGAGCAGAAAAAACAGTGTATATACTTTTCAATATAAGTAAGAACTTCAGCACTTGCAAACTCTGAAGCAAGCAGAAAGAGTAACTGGATGTGGTATTCAATATCTTTTTCATCTTTAGGCAACAAAGAAGTCGAGTTTAATTAATAACCTAATGATCATGCACCCATCAATCTGTAGAAATTCAAAATCTTAAACCGTGCTCTAAACCAGGACAGATATATCATGTTTCAATCAAAATTCCAAAGTCAATATAGCAATAAAATGTCTGGAAACCATCTAACAGGTGCCAATACTGCAGACAGAGAGCTGTACAGAAAGTTAAAACCAAAATTACTGATTTCTGAGATAAGAACATAGGTCCAGGTCTCTGACATATGTATGTTAGTAGTATACATTCAGCGGAAAAAAGCTTTGAACAGCTTAAGCTTGAGTCTTTGATGTATGTGCAGGGGGTGTTATAGTATCATTTAGGGGAAAATTGCTTCATTCTAGGGTTTTTCACATCCAACGCTTTTTTCCAATGGACGTATGCCAGTAACATTCGTATGCTATGCTCTGGACCGGCTGCCCAAAAACATATAGATGAACCACATATATACAAAAATCTTAACATCCTATAAAATCATCTTTAAACATTACAACAACCTATAATATCCTAAAGATTCTATATTCCAGCGTGCCAAAGTTAATCCCTCTAACATTTCAATCTTAAGATCCAACAAGTTGTAGATATTCTATAAAGGAAAAGAGCAACTACATATAAGAAATGGCTTGGATAAAAGTTTAGACCACAGCATAATATGAGTATAAAAGGAGATGGTCCCTAGAGAATTATTGAGGATCAAATACGAATATGCAAAATCTTGGTGGATTAAAAGTGTTTGCACTTTTATTATTGGACAAGAACTAGCTCCTGCGAGCAACGAGCCTCTGTGTAAACTCATACATATTTTTTTCTAATCCATTGGTTTCATTTTTTTGCTCCAATTAGCTTAGTCTGGTTACACCACATAAACATATGCCATACCAACATGTACAAGCACATATCTGCAAATAAATTTACATGTTAACACTGAAAAGTGGTGATAAGTAATGTTAAAATTGAAAAACACAATTACACAGTGGTAATTAATTACAGTACTATTAAAAGAATGGCTAAATACCCTTTTAACCCTAATGTTTAGGGTGTGTATCGATATGGTCTCAATGTTTTAACTCGGCTGATTCAGCCCTCCAAGTATCTGATATTGTTCCGATCAGTCCTCATACCAAAAAAACGGTATATAACGGATCGACAATCATGACGTTTCACACTCGTGAGGATTAATATGGGGTTAAAAGGAACATCAAATGTATTTTTTAAGGGTTAAAAGAAACTAGCAAACTTATCTTTAATAGTAATTTCAAGTTTACCCTCCGTTATATACCTTTTTTGGCTTCATCTCAGTATGAGAGCTAATCGGAACATATCGAATACTTGGAGGAATGAATCGGTCGAGTTAAAACATTGAGACTGTATGGTACACACCCATTAAGCCTAAAAGAATTTGGTGGAAAGAAGATCTTACAGAACTATTCTCATAGTCCACCTTTGTCGATCACTAAACTTGGCTCATAATTTCTGGAGAGTAATGGATACTTCGTAAGCAAAAGTTTGGTTGATCTCGCTAAAGGAGTCTTATAGAATGGACCTTCTTTTTTGTTCTTCTTTGATGTGCCTTCTGCTTGTTTTTCTATGTCGGTCTCCTAAAATTGTTGGTGGCAGAGGAGTGTAGTTGTAGTTCTTCCTCTGGTTGCTTATATAATTATATTCTAGGTATAGCATGTCGTTTTCTGCCCTGGTGTGTGATCTGGCTCCCCTAAGCCCATTCTAGAAGTCCGATCCACCACTTTCTAGGCTCATCTATTGTCTGCTTTGAGCCTCATTCACACGACTTTATTTTTGGGCATCTTCCAAAGGCTCGTACTATTAGAATTGTTCTAGCTACTATATGCCGCTCTCACAATTGATGTGGACAACTTCTAGCATCCTCACCTTGCCAAGCCTATTCTTAAGGATTCACATGACATTTACTCCACCGAATTCTCACAATAGATAATGTAATGTCTGAAATTGTAGGAATCAAATGAAATGTGTTTTGCATATGTGTTTCAAGAATTTTAGAAGTGTGCATAAAAGTCCCTGGTAAGAATACTTTCACTTGTTCCTAATCTCAACAATTTGTGCCTATAGAAGCTTATCAAGCCCTCTGCTAGCTAGTCTTGTGAAACATACCCAGCACTCATCTCAGTTAAGGTGTCTAAACAAATTTTTTTAGGACACACGAACATCGATCTAAGAACATCCCAAATAAGGGATCCCAAATCCACTTACACGTGGATCCTACGTAAACATTGAGTCAACTTTTTTTAAAAAAATGATCACACTACCAACAGGAAGAAATCAAAAAAAGTAACGAGCTATATAATTCTTGAACAAACAATAAACTAACGAGCAGAAATCAGAAAAACCTTTCCATCAACATCTTCAAATCTGCAAATTTGTTATTGTAGATGCAGTAACTAAAATGTGTACTCAAGGTGAAGGAATTCAAATTACTAGGAGTGAAACTGTAATCACTACAAGAAAATTCCCGGAATTGCCAACCAAATTTACCAATGGAAACAATTCCGTTACAATTTCCCAACAGAATGCTGACCAATTTTAGCATAGGCTGCGGTCAAACAGTCAGCAACAGATCACCAACCACAATTTACCAACGGAATAAACGGAAAGAGTAGCAACGGAATACCAACAGATTAGTTACGAATTAGCGACGGAATTTCCGTTGGTAAATTGGTGCTTCATTTGTCACTATTTTCGTTGATAATTCCGTTGCTAATTAACAGCTTAAAATTAATCCTATGACTCACTAACTCGGCTTGCATCAAACAATTAACAGCCTTCAAATCATTACTGTCTCAACCAAGATGTTGCATTGTTAGTTAGACAGCTTAGTCTCATGGATAAAGAAACCCAAGATAATCATCATATACTAAAAGACACTTATAACTTGGGTGTGCATAGTCTGGAACATCAATCTCTTCGAATGGATCAATAGCCATACCAACAACTCATGCAACAAAAATTTCAGCATATGAAACATAATGTTGAACAAGGACACCGCGCCAACTATCACTGTTATTACACAAAATTGGATATAAAAATTTTCACTAAAAAAATATGGATTAAGTTTTGATCACTAGTTAAAATATCTCACTTTAATTGTCATGTTTGTACCTTTGTGGATGTGACACTACTCCTATTGTTGATATACTCGCCATGCATGTGTTTGGGGAAGATGCATTTGTAAATAATATGTTTCAAGTTTTTTTTTTCATAGTAATCATCAATCAATCATCAATCATCAATCATCAATATATATAAGAGGATGCATGGTGCCTCTAAAAATCCTCCATTTATTTTTTCTAAATTTTTGAGAAGAAATTAATAAAATAACTGAAAAAATAAGTCTCATCAAAAAAGATGTGTTGTAGGTCTGGTTGCCCATGCGTGAAAACTGCAAATATCTCTTGTTAATAATACATATTAGTTGATAATAGTATCAAATAATGAGTGGGCTCGGATTTCTATAATTGATTTGAAATTTAGCTCAATCCGAATTTAACAAGTTATGCATGATTGCAAATAGTAAAAGTTTTAAATTAAGAAAAGTTTGTTTCTCTCATTACAATACGAAATTTTATAAAAGAATAAATATTGACACATTTTGCTCGAAGACAAGGGAAGAGTGCAACATTTTAGACTTTGGACACACAACGTGTAACGTCGTTGTAACTTTGGTAGATGCCAGTTAGGTAGGGGTTGGTTCATTTTAGTTTTGTCTTTTTTTCTATACCGACATGATTGTGTTTTCTTTCACAATTGTTTTTGTTTTAATTTATCCGCACTCATTTATTTTGTTTACAAGTGTTATCTGTCTAAAAAATTTAAATTTTGTCTCACTAACAGAAAAAATTATGTCACACGTAATTTGCGAATAAGACCATAATAATTTATATGGATATGACGCAAAATTTAATCAAAATCTTATTGCTTTAAGATCAATATTATAACAAATTTATATCAGAATAGTGTATATGTTATGTAAAAAAAAAGATAATATATGTTTGTGTGTTTTGTTGCGGAACAATTAAAGTTATAAATTTTTATAAAAATAATAATGTATTAAATAACCAAAATTATATAATATGAACACTTTAATGAGAAATTATTCAAATATTTGATATTTTTACTTTTATAAAAATACTAACATAATAATCATGCATTTGAGCATTTCTAGTAATATTTGAGTTAAGTAATAAAGTGATCAAATAAGCAAACTAATACTAAAAACAATGATGATGCCAATAATAAAAAATTGATTACAAAATGCTTCTCTTTCCCAATAGGATTAGAACCTAACTGAGTAGGAGAGAAAATAAAAAATTGATTACAAAATGCTTCTCTTTCCCAATAGATTAGAACCTAACTGAGTAGGGGAGAAAGGAAAATTTGGTAACTCTGCTGTTCTGATTCATTTCTTACTCCCATCTGTTGCCATTGTTGACCAGCCCCTTCATTTTTAATATATACACACAACAACAGTCATATTAGGGGTCTGATTCTCTTGTAAATAAAGGTCAGTGCTTTATTAATTTGATGCAGTTTTAATTCTTGGGTTATGATTATTATATCATTTTTTTAGCTTTTGTTGTTTCTTTTGATTGTTTGCTCGTTTGGGTTTTTGTTTAGATGATTGTACTGACAAACCATTCTGTCAATTTCTTGCTTTTGTTTTAGATTGTTGTTTTTTTCTGACTAGAATGTTTTCTTGTCTTCTTGTTTATAATTTAGTGCTAAATAAATTGTGTACTATGCATGTATATATTTTTTAGATTCTTGGTGTATTTATCTGTCTTGGGTTTTTATCTGATTGGCATCTAACACTTCAAAGTTTGGAACTTTAGGCTTTTTTCCAGTTGGGTTTGGGCTAAATTTGGCTGTTGTGTGATCTTGGGTTATTCGGTCATTCTGTGTTTTTATGTTTTAGGGTTGTTGAATTTGTGAATTTTGGGAGGATGAAGGGAAAGATTGGGACTTCAGGAACTTACTTTGTGCTGAATACCGGGGCTAAAATTCCGGCTATAGGGCTGGGGACTTGGCAAAGTGGTGGTGACCTTTGTGTTGAAGCAGTGAAGACTGCATTATCTGTCGGTTATCGTCATATAGATTGTGCACATCTTTACGGGAATGAGGTGGAAGTTGGGGAAGCCTTGGCCGAAGCTTTTAAAGGCTCATTAAAGAGGGAGGATCTCTTTTTGACGTCTAAATTGTATTGTACGTTGAATTCGATTAATAAAATTGAAAAATCTGTTAGAGTTTCGCTTAAGAACCTCGGAGTGTCGTATTTGGATCTTTATTTGATGCATTGGCCTGAAAGCTCTGCATTTGGGGATGCTACTGATCCTCCTGCACATTCCAGCAGTGAATATAGGCAATTCTTGAATAGATTGAAATCAACATGGAAAGCAATGGAAGATCTAATACAGTTGGGACTTGTTCGAGCAATTGGAGTTAGCAATTTCAGTCTGCCGCAGATGGAAGAATTGCTTAAATTCTCCAAAATAATACCCGCAGTTAATCAGGTTGGTAGAATGTGCTTCATACATTGTTTTCTTAATGCATATGCGTTATATTATTGAGATATATAGTCTTTTTTGTGCAATTCCATATCACTACATTTTAGTTACCCAAAACTAGGTAAATCGAGTGCTTATGCACTGGTAGGTGGCCCACGAGAAATGTTAAAAGGTAAATCGAGTGCTTATGTACTGGTACGTGGCCCCCAAGAAATTTTTGCCGCTCACGGAGATCGAACCCCTGATCTCGAATTTTCTATCACAAATTTTCTAAACAATCTCCACATCCACTAGGCCACCTCTTGAGGGTTGGTCTACGGTGTTTAGGATAGCACAATTCCAGATTATGGTCCGTCTCATTTTCCTATCATTTTGAAAATAAGTCAGACCCTCCTAGAATTCTCATTGTTTGAAATTAACTTTTAGTACTTGATAACCAGAGAGATGAATTAATTTTATAAATTGGTTTCTGATACTGTTTTTCATTCTGTTAACTACCGCTGTAACCCCCCTAATACTCCTCTCCATTAGAAAATTTAATATCAACTTATGTATGATAAAAATGTTAGATAAGAATGATTACACGGTTCCTAAAACGCTCAATGGCCAAAGAATGGATAAATCGTCTTCCCCTGTTGTATGCTGTTTGTATCTCGAAGTCAAGAATTCAAGGCGAGACTATCGGTGCTCTTTACCATCCCCTGTGACAGCCTCCAGAGTCCAGATTTCCCCTTCAAGCTATAACTCAACCTGAAATCTTCCCTGCAATCTCTATAATCACCTGGAATCTATCTCCATCATGCTTCGTATGGTCTTTATAGTTGCAGTTTTTAATTATAACAAAGAATCCATTTTGGATAGTGTGTTGCATCCCGTGTTTGTTGTGGTGTTGACATGGGCAGGAAAGGCCGGAATTGAAGAGTTGGAATAGCAGAGTACAAAGACACATATGAACATATTTATTAATGCATTTGTCTTTTTTTGTTCAAAATATTTTCAAAATTGTGTAAGCTTATAAGTTTTTGTTTTACTAAGAAGGTAATATGGTCATATGGCCTTTAACAAACTCCATTTTTCATGTTTAGGGTTTAGTGTTTATTGTTTGTCTCTTTGATGTTCCCCTGTCCTGCTGTTTAGCGTACTTTATTACTTTGAATAGGAACCTATACATATCGTGATTTGGCTTCTGATTGCATGATAGATGGAGTTGCATCCTTTTTGGAGGCAAGATGAACTAGTTAAGTTCTGTCAGTCAAGAAGTATACATGTATCTGCTCACACACCATTGGGAGTTCCAAGTTCCAGTCCTGCTCTCTCCGAAAGTGGATCAGGTGAGGAAGATGAACCTGGAACCCCTCGCATTTCTTTTAGAAGGTCAAGATCAGTGCACGGGCCTATGTTGAAATTGTCAGTTGTTGCCGAGATAGCAGACAAGCATAAGAAAACACCAGAACAGGTACAATTGATTATATTATACCTTAACTCTAATGTTTTGCTTGCTTTGTTTCAAAATAATATCATATTCATGTTCTATGTTGGTTCTAGAATGTGAATTTTAGAGACTTTTAGTTCTTACTTTACCATTGCTCCCTTTTGACCTTTTCATTCATTTTGAGGGCGAGCATTACAACTTCTCTTAAAGTAATTGTCTTTCTATATAAATACTAGCATTTAACCCGTGCGAAGCACGGGCGGGTATATAGTTCGCAATTTATTATCTATAATTTAAATTTTAACATCGCAAAATTATATATTTATAATTTTATTTATAACATCATTATAATTTTTTTAATGAAATATTATATGATAATATATTGTTAGGAGTGTTTTTAGTATTTGAAACTGTTTATAATACTAATAGACTCCACATTTGTAGAGTTGTAGTACCAAAAGGAGAGTACCAAACCAAAAAATATAACTAAAACCTTGGACTACAAATTATACCCATGTTGGCTTATTATAGTATAGTATAGATATATTTGTTATCTGGCCCTACCTCATTCATGAATTTCTATACATTTTATTTTTTTTCGGTTGTTATGGACCTAAAAAGACAAACTTGTCCATATGGTTGGAAACTCTTTTGTAATGTGAACAATCTTAGTTGTCATAATTTTCAATGTGTTGCTTGAGGTTCAAACAGAGTATATAGCAGTGTCACGTAAGCAAATTATGCCGGAAGATAAGATTAATATGACACAGGCACTGTAGAGTTCTTTATCCTTTTTAAAGTTAAAATCTTCTGTTGACTGGGAAAATGATATACATGTTAGAAGCATGTTTGTAAAAGAAAAGGAAAAACACGCGTTTTGTTAGTTGCAATGTGTTTACTTGCAAGGTCTCTAGGTATTGAGGCTGCGGACGGATCTTCATAACATGAATTTTGTTGGGATTAATTAGATAACATTGTGACATCCCTTAAATCCGGGGGTCTGGATTTGGTGCCACTAAGACAAAAATCATTTAACACCTGTATTTGTAATAGAAGGTAAAACATATATTTAAAATTTTTGACATTTAAAAAAAAGATTTAAATCAAAATCACTTTGAACCCCTAAAACAGGATCGCAAACAGGTTACAGCATTGAAATCAGAATCTGCTATCAAATCTTATTACAGCTTAAACTACATTACCAGGTAGACTTCAATGAGAAGAATAGCTGGAAACAAATTAAATTAATCTACTATATAACTCAACTAAAGTTGAGCAATTCTAACCAGAATTATTCTCCTGGACATCTCCCTCGATGCACGACCTGAACATCAAGCTGAAACTTAAACCCCTGACACTCTCGCCTAGCATTACTCTTACGCGCAGCTCATACAGGTGACCATCCCAATTCCTATCTGAAAATGGTTAGAAATAATGGCAAGAGTTAGCAATAATGCTCAGCAAGTATATATATATATATAAGAAGAGAGGTACAATCGAAAGGCCTTGAAGTAAAAGTAAATACTCCTGTAAACAATTTCTATAATTCAAAGTTTCCTCGAACCCATAAATTTATACGTGTGAGAGCCAGATGATATGCAACACTTTAAAGTGATCAATATGCTAAAATAGAACGGGCATTTTTGGATTTAAATAGAATCAATTACTTTTCTCATATTCCCAACTATCTTCCATAGAAACTTTCAAATCTATCTCATTAAATTGTCTATTCATCTGAACACCATCTTCATACAGATGTTTATTTAAATAGGATAATGAACTTTCACAGTTCCCGAACAATAGAATCCATATCCCGGGCCCCGGACATAACGTCCTCCCAGTGACAATTATTGGTGCCCCGGGCCCCGGACTTAAAGTCCTCCCGGTGACAATTATTGGTGCCCCGGGCCCCGGACTTAAAGTCCTCCCGGTGACAATAATTTGTGTACACAATAGGCATCTTGCTGGCCTTTCTGATTGGCTATTCACTAGCCCCGGCTATTCACTAGCCCCCGGCTATTCACTAGCCCCCGGCTATTCACTAGCCCCCGGCTATTCACTAGCCCCCGGCTATTCACTAGCCCCCGGCTATTCACTAGCCCCTCACAATATGTATTTATTTCTTTTACAACTATAGATATATTCTAAAACTCTTCCTTTCTTATTTCAAATCACCACCATGTAACTCAATGTAACCAAGTAGCTATCTCAGCTTTAAAGAACATGATATATTTCTAGCAATGTTGTCAACTGTCGATATAACAGTAGAGATATTTAACTTATCTTTAATCACACGCGAAAGATAGCAATGATTGCCCTTTCAATATAAATGCAGAATAGAATTACTTGCAGTAATTACAAGTTGAGAATAGAAATACTTGTTAACTGCAAGAGAAAGATAGATAGAAATACTTGCAATAATTATAAGTTGGGAATAGAAGTACTTGCCTTAACTCCTGCTCCTCACTCAGATTTTCAATAGTACTATCTATTGCACAACTGTTTCCTTCTGCTTGACAACTTTCATCGAGCTTCCATAGCACAACATTGTTTTGTCAGTTATTTTTAATTCGACTTGCAACACTTTTCAATAACATTTAAAAGCCATTGAAATTACACGTCTCGATCAGCCCTATACGATAATAGAATAATACTTCAGCCGTGCCGTTGAATCAAGCGGATTAACTAATTCTGAATACTATTATAATCCGCCAAAAACTACCCTTCGCATATCTCTATATGTAATATATAAAAATATATATGAATCTACATAAATATTCAAATAATACTCTGTACATGTTGGATCCGTCAGGCAAATATCAAAATCCGGAAACAATCAGCATAACATGTGTTCCAATCCAACCATAACTATTAATTATCAAGTATCCATTATAAAAAAAACACACTTAATTTCTAATAAAAATTCGACAGTATCTCCTCTATTTATCAGACTATCCACCTGTTTTAAACTACAGTAACACCAACAACCAACTATAAATTTAAACTTGATTATATAGCAAGCTCCAAAACTTTCTAATTATTTCAATTTATCAAAATCATACTTAATTGGCACGTACCACACCTATATATGTACATATAAGCAACCATCACACTAGTACACATAATCTCAAACCGAAAGCTTTAATACCTGATCGTATAATCTTGTTTATTCAAGTATCCAACTCACCAATTACTAAACCTACTACTAGAAACAACCAATTCTCTTCTGCCTTTTCAAGTGAAAAGTTGATAATTAAAGAACCCTCAATTAACTTAAATCACATAATTAACATAAACTTCAATAATCATTTTACCATTATTCATAATTCACATATATACACTGATTTGGTCTCAACAACAGTTAGCTACTTAACAATTATAGATTAATTTCTTACAACTCTACTGCACATACCTTGCTCAAACATTTTTCATAAATTGAAAAATAAATATTTCAGTACCATATTTCTACAGAATCTTCCTGAATATCATATCAATCTACCATAAAAATATTGAATTTATCCTCAATTTTTATATTCAAAAACGAACCTTGCAAACTCAAAATAGAGTCACAGAATTTCTGCTCTGCACTCCTTCACTAAAATAATCATAACTCTCTGCTCATATATTCAAGGGATATGATTTTTAGTATGCATATTCCTGAGATGATATAGAACAACTTTCATTAAGAAACTTTCAACAAAATCAGTTATTAAATTCCCCGAATTACCTGTGCAAAACCTTGGCAGAAGCTGTGTAGAATATCTCGAGCCACAACTTTTCAACCCACCTCATCGTTAACTCCATTAGGCCTTCTTTTCAAAACCCACAACTCAAAGCAATCTCTGTAGTTTCGACTCTCAACAGCCATCCCCTTCAAACTGCTACGGCGACATAGTCACAACCGACCCCGCCGCTGACCCCTGTTGTACAACCACCATAGGATTAAAATCACAGCCCGCCACTACTCGTCGGCGTCACTCTATTATTTAAAATCACGACCACCGGAGACGCAATCCTCCATCGCTACCCCGTCTCCGGCGACTCAAGCCGCGCGAGACCAAACTCAACCAACATCAATTAACATATAACTCAAGCAAACAGCATACACACGATTATATGTCTATACAAACAACCCTTGCCCCAATCAATTTGATCTCTCTCTCCCCTCTCTGATTTTCCCTCTTTTCTTTTGAAACCCTAGCCCCGCTACTCTCTTTCTATCGCCGCCTGTTGCTACCCGGATATGTTGTGGCTTTCTCCTTTTGTTTTTTTTTTTAAAACCAAAGAAACTAAATCCACAATTTTATTTATTTTATACTACAATTCACACCCCCAAATTAAAATAAAGGCTATCTTTAACAATTAGGGGCTAAAAAATATTCCTGAAATTTAAAATAAAACTTTTGTTGGCCTTAACTAAAATAATTTTTGATTTTCAAAATCAAAAGACAAAGTTTGATTAATCAAACAATAAAATAAATCAAAATTCTAGATTGCCCACTTGGACAGAAAATAAACAATAAAATTGCTCATTTAACATGTACCATAATTAAATCAAATAATCACATAATTGCATAAATCTTCAAATAGCTGCACTGTAAAAATAATATTTTTACAGCCTCCCTCTATTTTTAAAACTAATTCTCAAAAATCATTTTTAATTTACAAATAATTAAATTAACCATTTGAAACTTCCAAATATTTCTGAATCCGACAGAAATATAGAAATACTAGTGTTTAAATATTATAGTAATTTAAATCAGATAAAATCATTAGGCTCAAATAAAACAAACTTTGATTTCGAAATCAAAGGATAAATTTGATTTATTAAAAAGGATATAATAAATCAAAATTTTAAACTAACTGCTCACACAAATAAAATAACCAAATAAGAAGCACATTTAACATGAACCACAGTTAAATCACATAACTGCAATAGCTTTTCAAACTACACCTGAAAATATTATCCACATAATATTTTAAATAATAAAATTCTCGATATTTCACTGGACTAGGAATTTAATTAAAAAATAAATAAATAATTGCATAAAATTCCGGATTATCACAATCTACCCCCCTTATAAGGATTCCGTCCTCGGAATCCGCGAAGTGAAAAGTCATATCCAGCTTTATACAATCAGCATTGTAGAGCATTGACGCTCTAACCTAATTATAGGTACTATATCGAATAATCTAGCACGGATTCTACATAAAGTTTATATAAACTCTTAGTTCAAGAACTCCACACCTAGCTCCTTACTCTGACCCAACAATTCTCATACTCATCTACTACTTCGATATACCTGATAAAAGACAATAAGTAATTCTCCAAATTTTGCACTATATAGCAAAGATTACTATATACTATGTGAAAATTTCCACTGGTATATCCTCAGCTAGCTTTAATTATAAAAGCTTTAAAGAAGGATTGGAACTCAAAGAAATTCTATCATGTTTCTTCTCAGACACAAACTCACTAGTTCCAGAACTGGAAACAAATATATCCCAAAATGATTTCTCAGGATCAATACTCCAATCTAAATTTCATTGACCAAGACTATACCCAATAGTCTCAACTTACCTCTATATGAGGTTCCACTAAACACACTTCTATTACAATCTACATTCTGATTTCAATAACTTATAACCTACAGCTCTGATACCAACTGTGACATCCCTTAAATCCGGGGGTCTGGATTTGGTGCCACTAAGACAAAAATCATTTAACACCTGTATTTGTAATAGAAGGTAAAACATATATTTAAAAATTTTGACATTTAAAAAAAAGATTTAAATCAAAATCACTTTGAACCCCTAAAACAGGATCGCAAACAGGTTACAGCATTGAAATCAGAATCTGCTATCAAATCTTATTACAGCTTAAACTACATTACCAGGTAGACTTCAATGAGAAGAATAGCTGGAAACAAATTAAATTAATCTACTATATAACTCAACTAAAGTTGAGCAATTCTAACCAGAATTATTCTCCTGGACATCTCCCTCGATGCACGACCTGAACATCAAGCTGAAACTTAAACCCCTGACACTCTCGCCTAGCATTACTCTTACGCGCAGCTCATACAGGTGACCATCCCAATTCCTATCTGAAAATGGTTAGAAATAATGGCAAGAGTTAGCAATAATGCTCAGCAAGTATATATATATATAAGAAGAGAGGTACAATCGAAAGGCCTTGAAGTAAAAGTAAATACTCCTGTAAACAATTTCTATAATTCAAAGTTTCCTCGAACCCATAAATTTATACGTGTGAGAGCCAGATGATATGCAACACTTTAAAGTGATCAATATGCTAAAATAGAACGGGCATTTTTGGATTTAAATAGAATCAATTACTTTTCTCATATTCCCAACTATCTTCCATAGAAACTTTCAAATCTATCTCATTAAATTGTCTATTCATCTGAACACCATCTTCATACAGATGTTTATTTAAATAGGATAATGAACTTTCACAGTTCCCGAACAATAGAATCCATATCCCGGGCCCCGGACATAACGTCCTCCCAGTGACAATTATTGGTGCCCCGGGCCCCGGACTTAAAGTCCTCCCGGTGACAATTATTGGTGCCCCGGGCCCCGGACTTAAAGTCCTCCCGGTGACAATAATTTGTGTACACAATAGGCATCTTGCTGGCCTTTCTGATTGGCTATTCACTAGCCCCGGCTATTCACTAGCCCCCGGCTATTCACTAGCCCCTCACAATATGTATTTATTTCTTTTACAACTATAGATATATTCTAAAACTCTTCCTTTCTTATTTCAAATCACCACCATGTAACTCAATGTAACCAAGTAGCTATCTCAGCTTTAAAGAACATGATATATTTCTAGCAATGTTGTCAACTGTCGATATAACAGTAGAGATATTTAACTTATCTTTAATCACACGCGAAAGATAGCAATGATTGCCCTTTCAATATAAATGCAGAATAGAATTACTTGCAGTAATTACAAGTTGAGAATAGAAATACTTGTTAACTGCAAGAGAAAGATAGATAGAAATACTTGCAATAATTATAAGTTGGGAATAGAAGTACTTGCCTTAACTCCTGCTCCTCACTCAGATTTTCAATAGTACTATCTATTGCACAACTGTTTCCTTCTGCTTGACAACTTTCATCGAGCTTCCATAGCACAACATTGTTTTGTCAGTTATTTTTAATTCGACTTGCAACACTTTTCAATAACATTTAAAAGCCATTGAAATTACACGTCTCGATCAGCCCTATACGATAATAGAATAATACTTCAGCCGTGCCGTTGAATCAGGCGGATTAACTAATTCTGAATACTATTATAATCCGCCAAAAACTACCCTTCGCATATCTCTATATGTAATATATAAAAATATATATGAATCTACATAAATATTCAAATAATACTCTGTACATGTTGGATCCGTCAGGCAAATATCAAAATCCGGAAACAATCAGCATAACATGTGTTCCAATCCAACCATAACTATTAATTATCAAGTATCCATTATAAAAAAAACACACTTAATTTCTAATAAAAATTCGACAGTATCTCCTCTATTTATCAGACTATCCACCTGTTTTAAACTACAGTAACACCAACAACCAACTATAAATTTAAACTTGATTATATAGCAAGCTCCAAAACTTTCTAATTATTTCAATTTATCAAAATCATACTTAATTGGCACGTACCACACCTATATATGTACATATAAGCAACCATCACACTAGTACACATAATCTCAAACCGAAAGCTTTAATACCTGATCGTATAATCTTGTTTATTCAAGTATCCAACTCACCAATTACTAAACCTACTACTAGAAACAACCAATTCTCTTCTGCCTTTTCAAGTGAAAAGTTGATAATTAAAGAACCCTCAATTAACTTAAATCACATAATTAACATAAACTTCAATAATCATTTTACCATTATTCATAATTCACATATATACACTGATTTGGTCTCAACAACAGTTAGCTACTTAACAATTATAGATTAATTTCTTACAACTCTACTGCACATACCTTGCTCAAACATTTTTCATAAATTGAAAAATAAATATTTCAGTACCATATTTCTACAGAATCTTCCTGAATATCATATCAATCTACCATAAAAATATTGAATTTATCCTCAATTTTTATATTCAAAAACGAACCTTGCAAACTCAAAATAGAGTCACAGAATTTCTGCTCTGCACTCCTTCACTAAAATAATCATAACTCTCTGCTCATATATTCAAGGGATATGATTTTTAGTATGCATATTCCTGAGATGATATAGAACAACTTTCATTAAGAAACTTTCAACAAAATCAGTTATTAAATTCCCCGAATTACCTGTGCAAAACCTTGGCAGAAGCTGTGTAGAATATCTCGAGCCACAACTTTTCAACCCACCTCATCGTTAACTCCATTAGGCCTTCTTTTCAAAACCCACAACTCAAAGCAATCTCTGTAGTTTCGACTCTCAACAGCCATCCCCTTCAAACTGCTACGGCGACATAGTCACAACCGACCCCGCCGCTGACCCCTGTTGTACAACCACCATAGGATTAAAATCACAGCCCGCCACTACTCGTCGGCGTCACTCTATTATTTAAAATCACGACCACCGGAGACGCAATCCTCCATCGCTACCCCGTCTCCGGCGACTCAAGCCGCGCGAGACCAAACTCAACCAACATCAATTAACATATAACTCAAGCAAACACCATACACACGATTATATGTCTATACAAACAACCCTTGCCCCAATCAATTTGATCTCTCTCTCCCCTCTCTGATTTTCCCTCTTTTCTTTTGAAACCCTAGCCCCGCTACTCTCTTTCTATCGCCGCCTGTTGCTCCCCGGATATGTTGTGGCTTTCTCCTTTTGTTTTTTTTTTTAAAACCAAAGAAACTAAATCCACAATTTTATTTATTTTATACTACAATTCACACCCCCAAATTAAAATAAAGGCTATCTTTAACAATTAGGGGCTAAAAAATATTCCTGAAATTTAAAATAAAACTTTTGTTGGCCTTAACTAAAATAATTTTTGATTTTCAAAATCAAAAGACAAAGTTTGATTAATCAAACAATAAAATAAATCAAAATTCTAGATTGCCCACTTGGACAGAAAATAAACAATAAAATTGCTCATTTAACATGTACCATAATTAAATCAAATAATCACATAATTGCATAAATCTTCAAATAGCTGCACTGTAAAAATAATATTTTTACAGCCTCCCTCTATTTTTAAAACTAATTCTCAAAAATCATTTTTAATTTACAAATAATTAAATTAACCATTTGAAACTTCCAAATATTTCTGAATCCGACAGAAATATAGAAATACTAGTGTTTAAATATTATAGTAATTTAAATCAGATAAAATCATTAGGCTCAAATAAAACAAACTTTGATTTCGAAATCAAAGGATAAATTTGATTTATTAAAAAGGATATAATAAATCAAAATTTTAAACTAACTGCTCACACAAATAAAATAACCAAATAAGAAGCACATTTAACATGAACCACAGTTAAATCACATAACTGCAATAGCTTTTCAAACTACACCTGAAAATATTATCCACATAATATTTTAAATAATAAAATTCTCGATATTTCACTGGACTAGGAATTTAATTAAAAAAAATAAATAATTGCATAAAATTCCGGATTATCACAAACATTCCAAGATGTTCCCATATAATCATGATAATAATTTTTAAATGGTATCATATTGATATTCAGATTAATATAATGGAAACATATGATCTAGGATGGTGGGAACTGGTATATTAGTAAAAAATTTAGTTTTGTTTAAAATTATATTGTATAAAACTTTTTTATTTAGTTACAAGTAGTATTCTATGTTTACTTTGCATTAAAAAAATTGTTGGGCAGTTCGAGTTGGAAAATGCACTGTATGTTGCTAAATTGAGAAGTCAAAATGCTGGTGATCTCAATTTTCACATATATGCAGCAAAATTAGGCATCACTTGTGGTTTTCAAAATTAAATTTCCTTTTTTCTATGAGCGGATATTGTATTCCTGTTTTGAAGTAAAGAACCTATTATTTGATTGTTCCTAATCCTTGCCCCTCCCCATTGAATATCCCTGGCCAAGTAATGGCACTGACCCTTCTTTAGCTTTATATGCATGTTTTCTCAGATCAGATCACACATCTTCGACATCTACTAGTGTGCCACTGTAGGTCTGTAGCCACTTATTCATTTGTCCAACTGTGAGAATGGGCGAAGTGCTAGAATAGATTGATATTTATGCATATTGAATACAGTGATGGTTGTCTAATAGATTGGGATAAGAAGGGCTCTGGGGTACATAAGTTTGTCTTCTAATATGTGTTGCTCTAGCATGATAGATTTTTTAACCAGGGAGACAATATGCACAACTTGGTAGGTAGTGACATGATTTGAACTGCAACTATATGGTGAAGATTAGAGGCAACTCAACACTTAAAAATCACTTATTTGTGGAGTTCTGCAATGTCTTATATGGCCGGGCCTTCTTTCGAACATATAAAATCTCTGTTACAATCACGAAACCCATCTTACCTTCCTTTTTTTGCTCATTCTTTTGCACTATTGTTTTAGATTCAGAAACTGCTGCTTTTGCATATGTAAATTTATCTATTTAGAAAATCTTATGCATCAAAAAGTCCAATGGAATGTCAATGCATATAAAGGCACAAGTCAGGTTCTCAATCTGTTGGCCCCCCATCCTTCAAAGTGGCTGCAAGCCTGGAACTACTCCTTTAAACAGCATGTTACTAAATTTGATGAAAATCTCTCCATTTATGTTTTTATTACATAAAGTCTGTCCCCAACATATTTTTATAGCAACTATAACTCACGAATCGTTATTATGATCTTTTTAGATTATTTTGAAGTGGGGTCTTCAAAGAGGGACAAGTGTACTGCCATGTAGCGTAAAGCCTGACCGTATAAGAAAAAACATAGACATATTCAGCTGGTCATTGTCTGATAGTGAATGGAACCGCCTGAATCAGATAGAGCCCCAGATATGCTTATTCGGGAATGGTCCTATGACAAGCTTTTCCGATAGTGCATTTGTTCATGGTAGTGGCCCACTTCAAGCTGTGAATGAGATGGAAGATGATGCAGAATCCAATTCATGATGTTTAGCTCCATGCTCTACAATTTTATTTCACCAAACATGTTGATGTAATTTTGTGTGATATGTTTGTTTGAATGCTTTTGTTTCCCAAGTTGAATGACAGTGCAAAGTTAAAGGAACATTTATAAAGCAAATTCGAGTATGGCTTGTGTGGGAATCTAGATTTTATTTGAAATTCTGGATTTGATCAAATAAGCTGTTTGGAAATTTGGATTTCATTTGAAATCCACACATTCAAATATTAGAATAAATCTGAAAATTTGAAATGACAACTCAAATCCCGTCATTTGAAATGAAATGCATGTTTCCACACGGCCTGAAAATGGTGTATCTCATTATTTCTTTGACACGCCTGCATGTACCAGAGCAATGCATTTGAGCCTAACCATATAACAGTGTTTGGTGTTTCTGAATTACTACTTCAGTTTGGCACTTGATCACTTGTCAACAGTCTATGCTTACTGATTCCACCTATATGTATAATTTCAAGTCATATTTCCAAATTTGACAGCCAGAACCTTAATTCCTTTTGATTATGATCAGAGACTATTGATTTTCTAGACTCTTGAAAGCTTCATTTGGAGACTGCTTAAGTTGACTTCAATTCTATTGGTTTGATTATCTAGTGGTAACTTAAAACTGGAGTTCTAAATTGTCAAATAAATAATAGTAACCTGTGGCTGACTTCAATTCTACTGGTTTGATTGCCAGTAGTAACTTTAAAGCTGAAGAGTCTTACATTGTCAAAGTAATAACTTATGGCTTCAAAATAATTTTTTGTATACTGAAAATAATAATTGTTATCTTTATAATATATTTTGAATACTTTTTTGTCATTTTTATTTTAGTAACTTACAGAACCTATAAATAGAAACACCGGAGGAAACAACACAATGTAGCTTTTATGTCCATACTCTCACCCTTGTCTGCAGAAGCCAAAAAGGGATATATATAAGGGTCCAGGCATATTATTGGCTGAGTATTTTTCGTTAAATGACATTAATTCTAGATTTTGATGAAAATGCAGCAGGTTATTGAATCTTTCAGCGGAAAAATCACCATATAAGTTTTTTTCCGCTGAAAGTATGTTGCTTATAATCGATTATACTGGACCATTTCCCATAAACAAATGATCTAACTCGAGAAAAATGTATAGCATGTATGGTAAATAATTGAAAAGAACTTCTGCTGTCAACTCTGTACATGTTCAAGAAGCAATGTTTAAGTTACTCTCCTGAAAGAAAGAAACTTCCTCATGTATAATCTATACACCAAACTTATTAATACACTATTTCAAGCTGAGCAATGCAAATTGCCAGGATCTATTAATGAGCCAATTGTTTTGATTTACTAAACAATGACAGGACAATGCTAACTACTGACATCAATGTTTTCGAGCCAAGATACTAGCTGTTGTGTTGTAGGTCTTGTTTTAGGGTTTTCACCTAAGCAGCGGCAAGCAATCTCAAGAACCAACAACATTTCTTCAGCATGGTCTTTGTCATAAATAAAGGGATCAAATATTTCACTCTCTCTTTTCTCTGTCTTCATTTGTAGAACCCAGGATATTAAATCTCGACTTCCTCTTGGTTTACACACATCCATTGGCCTCCTACCAGTAAGAAGCTCTAAGAGAACCACTCCGAAGCTATAGACATCCCCCTTGTATGTTGCCACAGAAGCTTGTCCATATTCGGGTGGAATGTACCCCAAAGTTCCAACTAGGTCAGTGGTAACATGAGTATCATATGGAAGTATGAGTCTAGCAAGACCAAAATCTGCCAAGTGAGCTACAAACGTATCACTTAGAAGGATATTACTAGACTTTATATCGCGGTGAAGAATATGGGGCTCACATGATTGGTGCAAGTAAGCCAGTCCTTCTGCTGCCCCTCAAGCGATACGAAGCCTGGTTTTCCAATCTAATGAAGGAGGTCCATCCACTTTCTCATGCAGCCAATAATCCAAGCTACCATTATCCATGTATGAGTATATTAGGAGTTTATCATTCTTATAATTGCAATACCCCAGAAGATGGACAAGGTTCGGATGCTGAGCTCTTGAAAGCGTTTCAACTTCAGCCTGAAATTCTCTATCCATCTGACCAGTGTCACCAGAGAGTCGTTTGATCGCAACCTTTGTACCATCAGGAAGGGTGGCTTTGTATACCAAGCCAAAGCCCCCACAGCCGATAATGTTTGCTTGATTAAAACTGCTAGTGGATTTCAAAATGTCATCAAGTGAGAGCTCGTTATTACTGTCCTTGTTATGGAAAAGTACCACTGATCTTGAACCAAGCTCAATTTCATCAGCATCTGCCTTCTTCTCGGGATCAACCTCTCCTCGGCTGGTTGTCCGCAGAATAATCAATAAAGTAACAGTGAGAAGAAAAACTGTTCCAAGACCAGTCCCAACAGCCACTGCAACTATTTTTCGTATATTTTTCTTTGATTTGACAGCTGATCCATGGGGTGATTGATCAGTAATATGACATGGGGAAGCATGCTCACCACATAGACCTTGGTTCCCTTCGAAACTCGAGTTAGGAAAGGTTTGAAATTGGACACCTGTGGGAATTGGGCCCGATAGCTTATTGTATGCAACGCTAAACGTTGACAAAAAGCTAAGTTTCACCAGGGAAGGAGGTATATTACCCGAGAGATTGTTATGGGACAAATCCAAGACTTCCAAGCTAGTCATACCTGACAAGTTGGCTGGAATGTTTCCTGACAAATTATTGTTTTTCAGGTTCAAAACGTGCAGCTGCCGCAGATCCCCAAATTCTGGCCAGATTGACCCATTGAGGGAATTATAACTAAGGTCTATCATAGGTGGGAAGCTCGAAGGCTGATTATACTGCAACCCTCCGGCATTTGTGTTTTTTTTCTTGAAAAATGGAAAATCTGGTGAGGGCTCTTCTACAGCGTTCTCCTTGGAGACAAGGCTCTGTAAACTGGTGAGGCTATGCGGAATCTCACCGATAAACGTGTTGTTCGATAAATCGAGGTAAAAGAGGGAATTCAAGCTGCCTAACCAAGGTGGAATTGTTCCACTCAACTGATTCCAAGACAAATCCAACAACTGCAATGATGGAGAATTACTCAGCCACTGCGGAACGGTACCCCTAAGTTGGCAACTGGCAATTATTAAAACCTTAAGGTTTTTGAACTGCAGACTGGGAACAGATGGTAATTCTTCTTTCTGAAAATTCAAGGTAAGCACCAAAGTTTTTAAGTTCTGGCAATGCTGTAAAATTTCTAGGGCAGATGAAATGTTTTGAATACTAGAATTTGAGAAAGAAAGAGAAGTCAGACTCTGAAAATTCTTGAAACTTTCTGGGATTTGAGCGATGAATTTGATTTTAGCAAAATTTATGGTTTTCAATCTCAGACAGTTGGGTAAATTAGATGGGATGGATCCACTGAAGGAATTGGAAGCCAGATCAAGTGATGTAAGATTAGTCATTGCAGAGCAATTAAGATAAATCTGACCACTTAATGTATTGTTCCTCAAACTAAGCAAAGAAATAGACCGAGAATTCGACAATGACCTAGGCATTTCACCATTGAAAAGATTTGATTGAGCTGAAAAATACCATAATTTGTTCAACTCAAGAAAAACATCTGGTATCTTCCCTGAAAATTTATTTGAAGAAATATCCAAACGACCAAGGTTGGAAAGTTTACCAAGTTTGCTGCTCAATGCCCCAGAGAGCCTGTTGTTCTGAAGAGCCAATACAGACAAATTTGATAACTGAAACAACTCCTGCGGAATACTGCCGGATAGATTGTTTGAAGCAAGACCAAGATACTCCACTGAGCTGCAATTTCCAATCCCCACCGGAATACTCCCATCAAAATAATTCATTGCCAAATCAATCTCTCTAATACGGGGCAAATTGTTGCACAAACTAGCAGGTATGAGACCATGAAAAGAATTTTCATATACGTTCAAAACTCGAAGCGAAGGTAAGTTGATCAAACTTGGAAACAATCCAGAAAAGTCATTGCTGCTCAAGTCCAAAACCTCTAAATTGCTCAAATTCAGCAGTGATGCAGCTATAGAGCCACTCAATGAATTGTGAGTTAAATTAAGAACCTTTAGCTGATCTAACTTGGCTACTGATTCCGAAAGCTTGCCACTCAATTTTCTCCTCCCAAGCTCCAACTCTACTACCCTACCAGACTCGTTTACATCATCTAGTCCAAGAGAAACAGAAGACTTGCAACTTATGCCTACCCAATCACAACAATTTGATGAAAAAGATGAACTTTCATTCCATTTCCACCCATCAATACTTGATTCTAAACCTCTCATGAACCCCTCCAATGCCTTCAAATCATTGGAATTACATGTCAAGTTCTGGGAATTCACCACAACAATTTGCACACAAAACCCAACAAGAATCAAGATCACATACACTCTCAACACACCCATCTCAAGAAAATCAAAAATTCACACAAAGGCTCAACAAAACAAGGCAAATATCATGATTCTAACACAACCCATCTTGCTAAAATGACCAAAAATGAGATCACAATTCACAAGCCCAAAAATAAAAGAACTGGAATAAATAAAGTGGAGAAAGAAGACAAAAACAAACCTGTCAAAACATGAAATGGAGGGGCAAATTGAGAAGATGGAAGAAAGAATAAAAAAGATTGGATTTTTATGGGATCTTTGTATCTCCTTCACTTGTTTTAATCTTTATGAGTTCATGCAAAAGCAAAGAGAAAAAGGGGTTTATTCTACTAGCAAATGAAATAAATCAAATTGTATGGGGGTGGTGGGAAGATAGAGGATAGTGATGGAAACATTATGAGACTTTTGATGATGACTTGGACCACTCCTGTATTGCTTATTTACCCTCTCTTGTTTCATGTTTTGTGGCCTTTTGACTTGTGAAATGCTGATTTGATTTTCATTCTCCTGCCATCTATTCTAGCACATTTTTGAAAACTTTGAAAAACATCACTCATCTTAACCAAAAATGTTAGTTGGGTAGTTAGGTTTTCTTTCTTTTCTTAATAAATATAATAAATTTTATTGACTTGAATAAATATTAGGAATTATATTTTAAGATTCTTGTATGAAAAAATATTCAAATTTGAACAAAAATAGAGGGGAAAAAAACTTTTCTAAAAAAAAAAGGACGGAGGGGATATATAGAGTGTTGTAAAAAGCGCATTAAGTGGGCGCTTAAGCAACGGCTTAAGCGGAATCGGGCTTAAAACACGTCGATTTTGTACTAAGCAGGTTATTAAGCGTTTTTGAAAATTAAGCGGGCTATTAAGCGGATTAAGCGGCCAATAAGCGGATTAAGCGGTCAAATTGATGTTGGCTTGCTAATTTTTCTTAATTTTAAAATATTATTATTTTTATATTATAACCATAATTATATTAAAGTATTAAAAATATATATTCTATTAAAAAATTATAAATTTAAATTCTTTTCACAACATAATATTATTTTTAAATATATTAATATTATAACTAATTATCTATATATATATATATATATATATATATATATATATATATAATCAGCTTATTGACCCGTTTAAAATTCCACCGCTTAGAACCGATTTGCGTATTTCATAACATTGGATATGTATAGGTGAGCGGCTTAATATTAAGTTGAAAAAATGTGATAAATCATTTAAAATTCAAAGTTGGGAGAAATTTTATTTTATTAATATGATTCTAGATGAGACATATTTATATCATTCATCAATTTTCAACATATTTACTGTAGTACCATAGACCACGTATGTTCTGCAACTATAGAATGACATAAAAACATTGCAAAATGTGTTATTTTGCAAATCATGTTCTATAAACATCATTATTTTGTTAAAAATTTTGACAATCTTAAACATTCTACAAGTTAAATAGTGAAAAACACATTATTCTGCAAAACATATTAAGTTTGCAGAACATATTTACATATTACATAAAATTTGTGTTCTACTTGTCGAACATAAATGATTTTCAATATTTTTTCATGAAATAGTGATATTTATAGAATGTATTTCACAAAATAACAAGTTTCATACATTTTGCAATATTTTTATGTCATTCTATAGTTGCAGAACATACGTGGTCTACGGTACTAGAGTAAATATGTGGACTACATGGAACTTAACTCTAATTTTAATAAATTATAAATTATTCATACTGTAAAATTATTCAAATATATAATACCTTAAATTTTATGTTTTAATTTATCAAATAAGTCTATTTAAAATCATAAATCTTTTTTTCGTATTCTCACTCCATAGAAAACTGTACCATGATATTTTAAATAAATAAATGTATTTACTTGAAGCTCAAAGTTACTACCACTTGTCCACTTGTAAACCAGCAACTTATGAGTTATTTGGTGGTTAGGCTCTCGGAAGTTTATTTAAACTGAAAAACTTCATATGAGTAGGTTTTTATTTTTATTTTATAAGTCCTGTTGAGTTGAGTGAGCTTAAAATAAGTGATATTTTCGGTGGACTTATAAATGATTAAAGTGTTTGAGAAAAAAGTAGAAGTCATAAAACAAAACTAGAAATCCTAATTTTTTATAAATATTCTCGACTTTTTACGCAAACGAATAAGAGTTTCTAACTTTTTTTTTTTTAACAGAAGAGTTTCTAACTTAAAATTCTAGAAGTCGGGGTTAAAAGCCCCGCCCAAACACCCACGTAATCGTATAACTTAAATAATTTTGACCGAAATCTGTATTTCTATGTTCTTTGATATGAGTATCCATTAATATATATTTAGAAAAGAAAAGAATCAAGATATTAATTTAAATTATGTTTAAAAGTCTAATACTTTAATAAAATCATCGAAATTGTGGAAATTGATATAAATGAGATCATAGAAGTTATGATACTTGGATATTTGTACACAAATTAAAAATCGATAATAATCCTACAGACATTACATGACAAGAATAAATAAGAACATTTACAACGGCGTTAACCCATAAATATCGGCTAAATTGGATCTATAAGAACATCTTTATTGAGCTTGGTTATAATCGTTGACTAAATTAGAACAGTAAAATATTGGGTAAAATTTGCTGAACCTGTAAGACATTAAGCTTCGATGGTATCGGCTATATTGGTTCGCTATATTTAAAAATAATACGTTATTAATATTTCGATTTGTTATAAATAGAATATATCAGCTTAATATGGTAACGAATGAAGTATAATCTTACTACAGATTTCTTACAGGTCTGTCCGACAAATATAACTATCCACAAAAATTTGGCTAAAATTATAGATAAGGAAATCGTTTGGCTGAACTTATGACTTGTGACTTATGACTTAATGTAACTTATCTGATAAGTTGGGAGTTTAAGATATCTGTTTGGATAATTTTGACTTACTAATGACTTATGAGTTATTAAAAATATAATAATAAAAATGAAAATGATTTATCGGTAACTTATGACTTAAGAGTAATTTTAACTGAAAATTTTTTAATAAAATTAAGTCACCGAAAATAGTATCTCAAACTAACTTGTGGTTTTAAATCAGTTTCTCACTTATTTCTAACTTTGAGCCGACTTGTGACTTTTTACGGATTATATTTTTTATTTTTATATGTCAACTCACTTTTATATAGAGATTCTATATGTTAATAGAGGACTAATCCTCCGCAAACCCTAATCTCCCCTCCTCTGTCTTTTTCTTTTGCTTAGTAGCGGTGAGGGCCTCCACCAGATCTCTACCGGTGAAAAGCCTCAAAACCTTTTATTTCTCTTCAGTTGTGTTTTCTTTTTCCTTTCAATAAAACTTCTTTGGCATTTGTTTTTTCGAATCTAAGAATTCAAAGCATTTTCCGATTTGGCTTTCTTTTTCTTAGATCTCAATTCCACGAAACTACGGATTTCTCGTTCTTCCCGGTGCTTTTATCCTCGAAAGTGATCCGAGTTATCTTGTTTTTGTGAATTTTGTTCCCCAGATCTAAGATTGCCTTGATTTAACCAATATTTTATTTACGCATTTGCTTGTTAGGTTATCACGTTTGGTTTTGATTTTTTTGCTGTCTCACCGTTTGTGTGAATTTTGTTATTTTCTCACCGTTTGTGTGAGTATGATGTTTGATTTAGTAATAGAAAATGTCAATGATTGCATTCTCAGTCGATAGCTCAAACTGTTTGTGGCGGAAGCGAAAGTGGCGAAGTATGTGTAGATATCATCTTCAACAAATCACGTGATTTTATCTTCAAGATGAATGGATTAATCAGTGATTGTTTCTCTATTTTGTTTGTTCGACGTGACTGTTTATGTAGATGTCGTATGGCTTTTTATTATTGAATTGACTCGTTTATCAAAAAAAACTAAAAGTTTTTCAAATAATCACAATGATACAAACAGCTGCCGAAAGCCCGAAGCTATTGACCAAATTCATGTGTCTAACAACTTTGCAACGTTATTCGTTGGCACAAAGATATTCTGAGGATAAAGTAATCGACCAGATACGAAAGAGACGGAAAAATAATAAGAACAAAAAATAAGGTTAAAATATTAAGGTCAAAGAAGAGGTGTGACAGTTGCACAAAGCCACAAAGTCACCGGTCTACGCCGGGCCGTCATAATGATAATTATAGTTCGGACCTGTCTTCATTACCATTACTCTTTTCATCCTCCAATACCTCCATATTCAAACACCTTGTCTGTGCCTCGTACTCCTCGGCCCTCCCTTCTTCCCCTGTCTTTATGGGTTTTTGACATTTATGTTTGAAGAGGATGTTGGGCTGATGGGCTCGAATCTTGATTGACTTATTTCGAGAAAAAAAATTATGGTGGTGTTTGGCGGGCAAATATAAACCAACTTCTAGGCTTATAAGTTATAAGCACTTATTTGTATCGTTTGTGTAAAAATTAGAGAAGCACTTAAAAAAAGCTAGGATTATTAGGTTTTGTTTCAGGACTTCTGCTTATCTGCCAAACAGTTTAATCACTTATAAGTCTTAACTTGCTTCTGACTTCTACTTCATTTTTTTATTTTAAGCAAAAAACACTTATTTTAAACTCACCCAAACGGCCCCTATATTTATGTATTATTTTTAAAATTAATCGAAAATATGGAACTAATCGATTGAGATATTATCCTAAATAATCAGGTAATTGGGAATAATTAAAATTTAATCGACATAAAATTAGATTATATTATAATGTTAGAATGAAATTTAATATATTGATCTAATTCATTCATGATATAACTTATTCGTTCTGTCCTCCTAATTTGTTTACGGTGGAGACGAGAACTTCACACGTGTTTTAATACTTTTGTAAAGTTGTTATAAATTATATTATTCCCTCCGTCTCATATTATGTGTCTTCTTTTGACTATTAGATTGTTAATTTGACCAAAATTTGATCACTAATTAAAAAAATGTTATTAATTATTTTAAAAATCTAAAAATTAGATTATAAAGGGATTAGCTATATTTTCTAATAAAATAAGTTTTTTAATTTTTTAAAATCGGATAATATATGTAATTTGCGGTCAAAGTCTTGTCAATTTCACTCTTCAATAGTCAAAACAAGACACATAATATGAGATCGAGATCGAGATCGAGAGAGTATATATCTTAACATGCGTGTTTTTTTTTTGACAAATACGTTTTATAACCTTACAAATACGTGTTGTTAAATAATGTAAAAAGTTTGTGAAGAAATGAGTGTCATCCTAGACTTATTTGCGGCGATTAATAAAATTTAAAATATCGAATCGATTGAGAGGATGAAGCGGAGGTCAATTGGATGAGTACAAGTCGGACAAATAGGAGATTTTTAGGAGAATAGAACGAGCTTCAAAATGGTATTTTATCCACATAATTGGAGTTACACATTAGTGTAAGAAATGTAGGTGGATTTTCTATTCTTTTGTGTTAACTTGAACTGGTTTGATTTCTCAAAAAAAACTTGAACTGGATTGAGTTTTTTTTTGGCAAAGGTCATGCTCGAATTTATTTTGTTTATTGAATGCGCCGCCTGTTTATTCATATTTTGAAAACCCTACGCATGAACGCGCAGTTGACATAATTGTCTTATTACTCTTAACAGATATTGAAGCAGATCATGTAATTCCTTCATATACATACATAGGCCAACATTCCAGAGAGGGACTCCTTATATGGAGTTACATAGCGCGCCACTATAAATCATCAATTTTATTATAAATTCTGTTATAGAATACATATAAAACGTGATTCTAATATAGAATACTATAAAATATATCTATTTTAAGTAATTTAACACTTAAAATTTGATTAAAAAAAGTATATTTTCGAAACTGATTCTACAACAGAATAATTCTGGATGATTATTATTCTGTTATAGAATCATGTTGAGATATTGCATAATTTTAGATGATCTTTGGAATAAAAAAATTGTATAACTTCGTTTTCGGTTTAATAATCAAAATTTGCAATTATATTTCATAAAAAATATAATAGAATATATATTATGTATATATTTGTAATGGTGTGCTACGTAACTCCATATAAGATAAGAGGGTATGCTATGGAGTGCTACCCATATACTCCTAGTAGAATGTTTTTTAGTTTAGACATCGGAAATTTCAACCACTATAATATTATTAAATTAAATATATCAGTTCTTTTAATCAATAAAAATATACTGTCGATGGTTTAATATTTGTGTCTCTGTTGATTGGTCACATGAAAGAGACCTCGATTCTTTATTTAATCCATTACATAAATTTTTACGGTGTTTATTTGTATTACAACTTTTGTTCTAATGATTAGTCGCTCATTAATTTATATATATTCTAAAATTCATCGAAATGATTAAATATCTAATTATTTAATTAATCATTCAGTTAATTTATGATCAATCTAATTAATTCTTGATACGTGATTCTATTGATTAAATTTTATTCTCACCTTTTACACCCGTGATCAGACACTTATCTTTGTCAAATAATGAATATGAAACACATGTTTGATTTTCATATCTAAAAATATTACAAAGAGATACTTTTTTCAAAAGAAAATTTGCCCTTAAATTTGAAAAATAGCCAAACAAGCGCATTATGTTATTAAAATTTGGTTCATTAATATTATATATCCAATTTCCTTTCTTTTATAAGCAATTTTTATGTATTTTTTCCGAGACGATTCCTTTATAAATTCAAATACTACCCGAAATTCCAACTACACCCTGTGTCCGATTGACTTGAGTAAATATATAAACAAATAAATGAACTGCAGCCTGCATGCAGCAGCCGATGTAGATTCAATTATAGCTGCAAGAACAGGGACCCGGCTTTAAAAATACTGCTACACATAAAATACAGCCAGGAAGATACGAATCAGTCGACAAAGGATATAGATTGACTTTCTAATTATTATTTTGTTCTTTATCCTTAATTTCTCTGGAAATTATAAATATGATTAAAACCCACTTTACTTGATTTTATCCGTGGTTTATAAGTTTCTGCTGCTCTAGTTTCCCGTTAAGATACTGTTTGGGATTACAACAGCAATGAAAAGCAGATGAAAAACTGTTTGATAAATCTAAAAATAATTTTTTTGAATAGCAACATCTGTTATAAATTTCACTACTAAACCTCATCAAAAAATTTATTTTTTATATTATAACTCAAAATAAGTAAATATCATAAATATTAATAAACAGTTATCTGATTTTTACGACAACATTTTTTTTACCATCATTTTTTTCTAACTGCACAACAATTTTTAACAACCACCCTAAGACCCTAGCAACGTAGAAAACCATTTCTCACATTTTCAAGGTACGTGCATGTGCTAGAGCAACTAAGATTAAGAAAGTCTCCCAACAGAAACAGAAAGCTACGCACGTCACAACCGATATTAAAGTTGGAAAAATTCAAAGTCATAAAAATGTCTTCGTAATGAAGGAAATAAGAGTCGATATTATGGAACTTCTTCAACTTTGTAGTTGGTTAACGAACTTCCAAAGATTTGAATTCTATGATTTTAATGTGTACGTTAAAATTCCAAAAAGATACCCCACTCCTCTCTTTTTCCATTTCTTTTTGTCGTCGGAATTTTTCATCCGAATTACTCCCTCCGTCCCTATTTATCTATCCACTTTGGAAGTAAAAGTTTGTCCCTATTTATCTGTCCATTTATACTTTCAAAACTAATTTAATGATAGTTTTTCAAATATATCTCCATAATTTCAATTTTCAAGGCTTGACTTATTTAAAACTTGGTTGAATTCATGTTTTCAAGACATAAAGGAGAGGTATTCCACCATTTTCAAGATATTAATTAGAGGTATTTAATAAAAAATTTATACAATCAATTATTCCTTGGTATGTGTTTTTTTTTCCAAAATGGACAGATAAAAAGGGACGGAGGGAGTAACTTTTTAATTTGTTCTTATTTTCTTTTAAATTTATTCTTATTTTCTTTTAAATGTTACTCGTCATCTCCTTCTTTTTAGATTGTTTTTTTTTTTGACAATGGAGGCTTATATGACTTACAAATTAGTATCTGTTCTAAATTCTAATACTATTCGGATGAGTCAGAGTCGAACCCGGGTCTCCGGAGACAACAGAGGATAAACCCACCACTTGTGCTATCCAATCGTGCTCTTTTAGATTGTTTTAATAAAATATGTTGTCGGTAAATTTTATTCTCAATTTATTTGTTATTTATCCATTTTTTATGAGTTTTGTGTGTTTTAATCTAATTCAATGTTACTCAATTCAAGATTTTGATTCTATGTATGAAATTTTAATTAAAATCGATAGCTCAATTTATATACATATATCAATTTTGACAACTTCGACAAGTCGTCTTGTCGCCTCTTCATGAACACTAATAATTTAATTTATTTTTATTTGATCTGATTGTTTGTAAATGTTGTATATCTTTTTTTCATTAAATTAATTTCTTGTCGTAAAAACATATTGTGATCGTTAATAAGAGCTAAAACAAAATAAAGTATAATAAATTTCTTGTTTAGTCTTTTTCCACCGTGCTTGAATTCGATTATAATATTATGAAAAAATGTATATTATCACTAATTCATGAAATCATGGACTTTTGTAAGCTTATCAAATGATCTGAGACTTTCAAAAACTTATCAAAGCTATTTCACTCCAAAATCATTCCATACTGGACTCCCAGCCCAAAACCAACACCCAATCCAGCCCAACAACAATCCACAATTTCCCCCCTTTTATTTCCCGCCAAAACCCCCTACAAAAATCAAACCCCACACAATCACTCAACAACCTCATCAAATCCCCCAATTTCACAGCCATGGATCACGGCGGCGGCGGCGGCGCAGCTCCGACGGGTTGTTACAAGTGCGGCAGGCCAGGTCACTGGTCCCGAGACTGTCCGTCAAACCCTAACTCAGCTACATCGACTGATCCGAACCCTAATAACAACAGCGCCTCGAAATCAACGCAATTCGGTTTTAAATCTGGGAGCGGAGATGCTTCGGGCTCTGGTAAAGTGAAATCGGGCGAGAAGCCGAAGAAAGTGCCGAAAACGAGGCCGAAACTGACTGTGGAGAGCCTGCTTTCGAACGATGGGATCGGATATGTTCTGAAGCATTTTCCTAAGGCTTTTAAGTTTCACGGACGCGGTCATGAGGTAGTTTATTGTAATGGTGTATCGATCTTTTATAGCTTTCGTAAAAAATTGAATTTGTAAAATGTAGTAATTTATATGATTGTTGCAGTTTGATTTGTGTGATGTGATCTGAATATAGTGAATTGTTGATTTGTTTTGAGGTTATTTGCTCTTTGGAATTGGTGGCTTATTATGTGGAGAAATAAGAAAGGGAACGGGAAATGTTGTTTTCAAGTAATAGGTAAATAAAGAATAATATGTAAGCAGTGCGGTGTTGTGTTTGAGCTGTAATTGGAGCCTGTGTATGAAATGTAAGAGGCATCTTTTGTTAATCGTGTGAAAAATGGAAGAGAAGGTTTTTGTCTAAGCTTTAGCTATCAACCAATCACTAAACACATTTAATGCCTTACTTAGGTAGTCAGCTTAAAGCTGTAAACTATTGGCTTTTTTACTAAATTTGTGATACTAATTTGATGTGCTCTAGTGGGTCTTTCCTGTAAATGTGTTCTGTTTCACTTGCATTATTTCATTTAGCATAATAAATGTGGAGATGTGCTCAAGGTGTTAGTAGGAGGGCTTACACGGATCATATATTATATTATCATAATTTTAAGGCTTTTTTCGTGGACGTGGTCATGAGGTAGTTAATCGTGATTCGTGATTGTGTATCAGATTCTTTTTAGGTTTTGTAAATTTATAAAATTTGTTTGTGTGATTTGATTTGTGAAATGGAACTTTGTTCGATTATTGCGGTTAGATTTGTTTGATGTGATCTGAATTTAGTAAATTCTGGATTTGTTTTGAGTTTAGTTGCTCTTCGGTTTTTTTTATGTGGAGAAATATGAAAAAATGGGAAATGCAATTTGCAGGCTATTAAAGATTAATATAAAAGCAGTATGTTATTGTGTTTGAGATTTAATTGCAGCCTGTGTATGAAATGTGAGAGACATGTTTTGTTAATCGTGTGATAAACGGAAGAGAGAAGTGTTTTGTCTAAGCTTTAGCAATCAACCAAGCAGTAAACATATGTGATACCTTACTCCGATTGTCAGCTTAAAATGTAATCCATTGCTTTTCTACCGAATTTGAGATACTATTTTGATATGCTCTAGTGGTTCTTCCTGTTTAATGTGTTCTGTTTTACCTGCTTCATCATTTTTAATGTAATTAAATGTGGAATATGCATGCCTTTTCTTTAAGATAATAAACAGATAGTATGTGTGAAACTGTGAGAGGTGAATGTGCTTTGTCTAATGGGCACTCTCTCCAGACAAGGATTTTAAACCTTAAACCAATTGCTTGATGGTTTAATACTTTCTTTAAAAAGATTTGAATAGTTATATAAGGTCTTGGTTTAGATTGTTGCTATAGCGTATGCACAAGACGATGCGCTTTTTTCTCTTTCACTGTCCTGTGAACAGTGAGTCTGTACAACTCCGGCATATTTGTTATGTGTTTACAACTCCTTTCGAATGATGATGCCTGCATGAATTTATCAGAACTTTTTTTAGGGATTATGCATTTCATCTGCAGGTTCAAGACTTGGGGAACCTACTTGGCTTATATGCTGAATGGCATTCACATATGCTTCCCTACTACACCTTTGATCAGTTTGTTCATAAGGTCGAACAAGTTGGTTCGGCAAAACGTGTTAAGGTATTTAATTAATTTTGTGCTTTTTTGTTCCCTGGAATACACTTTAAATGAAGTCTTTTGTTTGCCTGATTACTCTAACGAATAATGTACATGCACATAGGTCATGTTCAATTACTATTTCAAATTTTGTCATTTAGTTGCCTAAAAGATTAAATATTATAGTTCAGTCTCCACAAAAGACCTTTTTAACTAAAGATGCTTATATTGCTCAACTCATATCTTGCATCAAGTTGCAGCTTGAACATTATAAATAACTGTAGGCACTGAAATCATGTGATTTTATTGTCAGCTGTCAGGTTACGTATAGCTGCAATAATCTTGTCATACAGATTGTTGGGACAAGTTTCCCCAAATCACTATAGTCTAATATATTTTCAGAAAAGGTAAATTAACTGTCCATCTGAACTGGGCAATTGGTACTTTTTTAGTTACACTCATCTAGCTTTGTGCAAAGCATACTGCTACTTGAATTTGTTGCAGCAATTAATTCAATGCTTCAGTCTGATTATAATACCACCATCTGATACCTCTTCAAATTGATATCAAGGATTATATATATTCTTAAACTGATCCCTACTATGTAATAGGTATGTCTTAGAGATTTGAGGGATAGAGTTGCCCATGGAGGGGATCCCACTAAACTACGTGAAGACCCAGATCAGCAGGAAACACATGAAATTTCGAATGAGGGACAAGGTATCATTTGGCTCGCAAAGTTAAATAACAAGTGTTCACAAAAGTATCTTTGTTGATACAATTATATCACTTTACTTGCTCAATATTCAAGTACTATATATGACTAATGTTTTCAAGATAATATGTTATGTGTAAACACTAAGCTGTAATGTGTGATTCAGATTGGATCACTTTACTGATGAGGATTTTGTGATCAAGTGTTTCTAGAATTTCCTGCAAATAATAGTAATGCAGCATTTCTTGAGATCTTGATCAGTAGTAAAAACTGCTTAAATCTTCCTTCCAGACTGGATAAATTTTTGAGATCTTTTCCATAATTCCTTAGATTAAATAAATTCGGCCGCATACTCTAAGTTCCTTTAAATGCTTGTAAGAAATAAATTTAAAGATCTGTAATGTTGTCTGGTATGATTTTAAATGGTGAGGTAAAGTTACATTTCGAGTTATTGTGAAAATGTCAACGACTCAACAATCCTACAGTGGCAGGATGTGTGATCAAAAAAACGGTGCATTAATTTTTGTAAAAAAAAATAGATGGTGCTATTGAAAGAGGAAAATTTCGGCAGTAAAGGCTCTTCTCTAATTTATTAAGAATTTTAGTTCTTGCTTATTAGGTTTTGCTTCTATTTAACATTTACAACAGTTTGTCAGAAGCTCCTAAGTCCCAACAAGATAGTTAGGTGATAGCTGAAGCCATCATTATATGTGCTGATAATATTCTGAGCGCTTAGGTGATTATGGATTTGTTTAGGATTGGATATCCCCTTGATGTGGTTTGCTACCTAAGGTGTTTATATTTTCCGGCTATAAAGGAGTTTGAGGGTATGCCTGCATGTTTAAATTTATCTGCATTTTGTTTATACAAAAATAAAGGATTTCGTGTTATATGCTGTAGACTTCTTGCTCCAACGTCATATGTGAGTTACTGTAGTGTGCATATGTGCATTGTGATTATCAAGGATGCATTTGGTTATTGGTCAATTTACAACTTGTCATGAAACTTTTTCGCTGCTGCAGAAACTGTAAACATAGAGGAACCAAGTCCGTTCCCAAATAGCTCTGTGCAAAACCAGGGTGCTGACGATGTCCAGGATGTTGATGATTTCCAGGATGCTATGCTTCATGATATGTTCGAGAAAGCATCTGAAGTATGTACAATTTTATTAAAGAAGTAAAGTTGCCTGTTTCCTGTTTTAGTTGTCGGAGTGCACCAGTAACATTACTTCTAACAATTTCTGCACTTTATGACTTGCTTATCTTTCTTAATTAACTTGACTAAAACGCTTCATTCTAATCTTACATGTAGCTGATAATGGACATCATAAAAAAGATTGGGTAAAATCGTACTTCAATTTTTTAATAGTTCACTTTAAGCTTTAAAGTGATATATTATTAGTTAAATTGCTGCTTGTACTGGTGGTTTTATAAATACTGGTGCTATTTTTCCATGATTAAGTATATGCCTATTAATACTACAAGCTTGTCACAGACATGAAGTCTTGTTAATGCTGTAGTTATCCATCCTGATGAAGTCTTTAATATCTAATTCTCTTGTCCAAAAAAAACAAATATCTGGTTAAAGTTTTTCAGCTATCATGCATAGTCTGTTAGGGTAATTTGCCAGTTCCAGTTCGAAGTTTTCAACCTTTTGCTTGAGCATCCCAATACAGTCATCTCATTAATGTAACTCTGTGTAGGATCCATCTCAAGCTTTACATGATGACATAGTTACTGCTGTATCTACTCCAAAAGAGCCACCAAATCAAGAAGCAGGTAACACAGGAAGTAACTCGGCTGAAGATCAGATCTCAGAGGAGCTAAAAGCTCGCATAGAAGCTAACAGGTTAAAGGCCCTGGAGAGAGCTGCTGCTCGAGCCAAAGCTTCACAGGCACCTTGATGGTTTTTACCTCATGGCAATGTCAGTTGTCTGCTACCGTTTCTGTATAATTTTGAATGAAATGGAAAGAGTTGCTGAAGCCCCTTCATCTTTTGCGGTGTTTTCATACATCCAAATTTGCTACTGGCCTTGAAATTATGGAGGCGATGGTGATAGTGATATATCATATATGATATTTTACAGTAATGAGGGTCGAGGCCATTGAAGGTCTATTTATATTTGTATTTGCTTTTTACTTTTATATGTAGAACAATTGTTTACTTTACTAAGAGCATCTCCAAGAGCCTTCTTGTTGGCTCCTAAATATAATATAAAAAATGTGGCTCTTAGTAATTTAGGACAAAGTTAAGAGTGTAAACTCCAACAATACTCTCTATATCTCTTCTCTATTTCATATTTTATTCATATATTGGGCTCCACTATAACAAAAGAGAGGGAAAGATGGAGATTGATTGGAGGGAAGGATTTTTTTATTGTGAAAAAATAAGTTAGGAGCCATGTGGTGGCTCTTAACTTTGAGGAGAGAGGAGAGAGAAACAAGAGACTCTTAAGATTTAAGAGCCACTTAAGAGTCTCTTGGAGCAACATTTTGCTTCTCCCTCCTCAAATCTCAAGTTAGGAGCCTAAATGAAGAGCCTCTTGGAGATGCTCTAAGCTAAAAGTTATTGAACTGAAAAGTTGTCTCACAATTTAGACTTATACATCTTAGAAATGAGTACATATTCTAATATTTCTCTTCTCTAGATGAGCAAGAGTCGAATTCAGCTGTTTCGGGATGACAAAGGATAAAATAAAATCATATAAATTTAACAACTAGTTGAATTTGTTTCCAATACTCTCTTATGTGAATTATTTTAGTAATACATATACAAATTCTCATAATAGTAAAGAAATTTACTAGTAGAAATTAATGTATGCATAAATGCAAAGGCAGAGTGGAGTTGCACAGTACAGCACTCCATTTAATAAGAAGACAATAATAACAAGATAAAATTGAGAAATCAAGTGGAACACTAACTCGTCCTCTACCATCTTGAATAATCTCAGCTGTTGTGTAAGAAAGAAAGGCTGTAAAGTGAGGATCAGATGGGAGTAAGATGACATGACCCATCTCTCACCTTATTTAAGACAACCCCTCTTCTGCTCTCCCTGTCTCTCCTTCAATTTTCTCTCCCTCTTTAATTGTTTCACCTCCACTTACATTCTTTCACAATTTTGCTGTCCTACTGTTCCTTTACACACTGCCAGTCTGCCACTATTAATTACAGATCAACCAAAATGCGGCAATATACTGCCGTAAATACTACTCTCTCCATCTCAAAATAGTTATCTACGCTTTTAATCAGTTAAATAGATTCAATTTACACATATCTATTATATATTATAAATATTAAAAGAATAATATTCATAAAAATTAGATATACTTTAGATTTTTAAAGTTTTTATAAAAATGAGGTTATATTTATTTATAAACTGATTAATTTAACCAGTTAATATTTAAAAATGGAGAATAATACTAGTACTCCTACCCATGCCTAGTGGTGCAGTAGTAGTGGTCAATATTGCAGGGCATTCCGATGAATCCAAGGTTTTTCCCAGACTCCGAGGAATTGCTGACAAATTTGTTTTTTGATCCGCTCCCATTATTTTACTGTCTTCCCACTTTTCAATATCACCGCAGTTTAAAATCATGTTACTCCCTCAGTCTCAATTTATAGGTCCATTTTGGAAAAAAAAATTGTCCTGAAATACTTGTCCCTCTCTTTTTTCAATACAAATTTATCTACATATTAATTGTGATTTTTTTGAAACTCAACATTATTCTCACTTTTCAATGCACTAAATCCCTATATTTATTGTGATTTTTTGAAACTCAACTATATTCTCACTTTTCAATGCACTAATTAATGATACATGAGATAAGATTCTATCTAACCAACTTTTTTCTTAATATGCGTTGTTTATTCCAAAATGGATCTATAAATTGAGACGGAGGAAGTATCATCGTAATTTGTCAGTCCCATTTTAAATGTTTGAGGAAAAAAATGTTTCAAAAATTTATCTCTCTTTTGTTCAGAATAAATTTTAAGTAATTATTGAAAAATATAATTTTCAGTATTTGACTAATATAGGTGTCCTATTTTTTAATCTTATTAATAATGATGATTCCTAACCTACACAAAAATTTTCACCACTAAAAATCGTTCACCTTTTTATCGGCATATTCAAATGCACGTTCAACTTTTTATCAATCTTAATACGAAAACAAATACACCGATGCCTCGTATCACAATACAATGCATAAGAATGTGAAATTATGAGGAATGTATTCACACGTAAATTTGTTTGTTTCCGTAGACTATGCAGAAGCCTAGATATTGTCATACCAGATGTATTGTAGATTCAACTGAACAATGAGTGTATCACAAAAGCAACAAAAACTAATAAATGGCGACTAGTACATTACTCGGGGGCCTGAAAATTTCACGTGAATGGAAAGCAGCCATGTGTCCGTGATTTTTGTGATCATTTTACTTCGACTTATCACATTACCCAATATCACCCAACAAACCATCTCCATTCCTATTATTTTTTCGGTTTTTTTAGTGTGCGCCCGTATACATATGCTGAGTGCGGAATTTTATATGTTTGATTTATTTTATTGACTCTCATATTTTAGTAATGATGGACCCTTGCATATACAACCACCACCGCGTCAATCAAAATCTCTTAAACATATAAAATTCCGTATTTAACATGTGCTCATGGACACACACTATAAAAACCCTTATTTCTTCTGCAGGATGAAATCCGCACGAATTTATTTTACTTATTTCCGGTAAACCATCTTCCGTGGGCACCACTACAATACACGGCAATCATTTTTACCTTATGTCATACTCATTTTTACATGATTTTATATTTTTCTAACATACTCCCTCCGTCCCTCTGAATGGTATACGTATGGGTTGGACACGGAGACTAAAAAAAGTGTATAAAATAATGTAAAGTAAGAAGAAAGAGAAAGAAAAGTGGGTAAAGTAGTGGGACCCATCAATATATAAGTGATAGATTTGGAAAAGTAGTTGAAAGCAGTGGGTGGGTGGGGTTTTTATATTATAAAATTTTACTATTTTGGGAAAGTTTTGAAATGTATAGAATTGAGTGGGACATCCAAAAAAGGAAAGTGTATAGAATTAAATGGGACGGAGGGAGTATATTTTAAGTTTTTTATAAAATATATTGATCTAAAATCATTATTTATTTAATTAAAAATAAATAATAAATAAACTTGAAAAAAATCTAAATATATTATCATAAATATTAGAAGTCATAACCTTTCACTTGGTTGTGGTAACATTCAAGAATAATGTGTAAAATTCTATGAATAATATTTTTACTGCTTGAACTCATATTTCGAGGTACTTGTTTGATTTTTATGATGACTTTAATGACCATCTTGATACCGTTTTCACTTCAGTGACCAATTTGATATATTAATTCCATTTCAGTGACCAATTAGATAATTAATCCGAAATAGAAATCATGCTAAAGTGATATAGGATTGACGTTTCATCTTTATATATGAGATGAATATGATTGAGTTGAAATATTTTATGATTATTTGTAACTAATTTAAAATATTCTTTAGTCAATATTTTATAAAAAAATTTTCCATCAATTTTATTTTATATTAGTAATTTACATGCAATAGTATAAACAGTGGTGAATATAAATAAAATAATAATAATTTCTCACATCCATATTTTTATACCCACTTTTTCCTAAGATATGAAAATCTCATGCATGTATATTTGAGATATGATTTTCGAGGAATAAAAATTTGAGACATGTACTTGTAAGTACGAAATGATCAAAATTCATACATGAACCAAACCACCTCCCAAAGAGAGGGGGTCATAATGTCAGTATTTTCTTGTGTGATCTAACCTTAGATTAACTGAGAGTTTTTACTACACTGATGTGCACACACTGATCTAGTGATCTACATTTACATTGACCTGCATCAAGTATATTTGGTTTAATCATGTCACGTTTATTAGCTAGCTAGTCAAAATGCTTGTGAGCTAGTAAAATGATGATAATGACAACTTAATTGGCGCCTTTGTCTTTTATTACATCTTCATTTTATACTATATAAATAATTTTCACACACATCTCTCAATCATCACTTGCATATACAGATCTTGAGATTTGTCATAAGCCCACTTTTTACAACTAAAATTTCAAAAATTTCAAAAATAAAAAATGTTACATTTGTTTAGCACACACCAAGATTCTTGTCAATGTCAATACTTTTTGGACCCAAATGAAAAGTTTTGATCTTTGTTCATTTTTCATCACTAGACTAAAATGGTCACTCATTTTTCAATTTTCTCATTGATTTTCTTGAGTTTTTCTTGTGTTTTTGTTGATGGGTCAAGTAGTAGTGATGATATTGAAGCTCTTTTGGGCTTGAAATCATCGATTGATCCATTGAATTCTTTGCAATGGAGTGGTGAAAATGTGTGTAAATGGAGTGGTGTCAAGGAATGCTTGAGAGGGAGAGTGACAAAGCTTGTGTTAGAGCACTTAAATTTAAGTGGGAATTTGGATGAGAGGAGTTTGAATAAGTTGGATCAGCTTAGAGTTCTTAGTTTTAAGAATAACTCGCTTTCGGGTCAAATCCCGAGTCTTTCCGGTCTTCAAAATCTTAAATCTTTGTTTTTGAATAAAAATAAGTTTTCCGGCCAGTTTCCGGCGACTATTTCCGGCTTGCACAGGCTTAAAGTGGTGGTTCTGTCGCAAAATAGAATTTCCGGCGAGATTCCGGCGTCTGTGGTTAATATCAGGCGGCTTTATGTTTTGTATGTGGAGGATAATCTCTTGACAGGGCCCATTCCGGGGTTTAATCAAACAGGGCTTAGATACTTGAATGTTTCGAATAATCAACTTTCCGGCGAGATTCCGGCGACTCCGGCGTTAGTTAGGTTCAATTTGTCGTCATTTTCCGGGAATGTGGAGTTATGTGGGGAGCAAATTGGTGTCCCTTGTAATGGGAGTGTGGTCAGTGCTCCGCCGTCATTGAGCCCCGGAGTTACGGAGAAAAAGCACCGGAAAAACAAGAAAATAATATGGATTGTGGCCGGAAGTGTTGGTGGGGTCCTTTTGTTGTGTATTTTGGTGGGGTTATTACTATTTTGTATGAGAAAGAGGGGGAAAAATGAGACAAGGGTTGACCGGAGCAAGGCTGTTTCCGGCGGTGACACGGCGGCTCCGGCACCGGAGGAAGACTCCGGCGGTAGTGCAGGTGGTAAGGGAGGTGGGTTTAGCTGGGAAGGAGATGGGGGAATTGGGAGTCTAGTGTTTTGTGGGCCAGGTGATCAACAAATGAATTACAGTTTAGAGGATTTGCTGAAAGCATCTGCAGAGACATTAGGGAGAGGCACAATGGGGAGTACTTACAAGGCTGTAATGGAATCCGGGTTTATCGTGACGGTGAAGAGGTTGAAGGATGCTCGATATCCGAGAGTGGAGGAGTTCAGGCGGCATATGGAGGTGATCGGGAAGCTCCGGCATCCAAATTTGGTGCCTATCCGGGCTTACTTCCAGGCTAAAGAAGAAAGGCTTCTGGTATTTGATTACTTCCCCAATGGCAGTCTCTTTTCTCTCATTCATGGTATGTTTTTCTTGCTTCTCCTGGTTCATTTTGGTCAGTTTATAATTTCCGATTACAATATTTGATATTCCGGTGCAAATGGTTATCGCGGCAAATGTAGTATGGTTAAGCATACAATTCAGGTTTGCATTAAACTGTTTTCACTCTAAAGGGTCTATTTTTAGACAATTTGTTGCTCAATAAACATTAAAATAAGTTTAGGTGTTACGATTCAACTGCCATTCCTTAGAACTAATTGCATCCGCATTATACCCTATCTCGAGTGTGTCAGATGTACACAGAACACTTAACTTTGTAGAATTCTGAAGTTTTCGCTATGCTATCAAGCTAACTAGATGGAGAAAAAGATTTAAACTCCTTCGTTATGCTATCGGTCTGAGGAGACCCAAAGATTAAACTGGACTGCTTCGTCGTTTTTTAACCTTGGCCACAAGCTATGCACGGATGAACTGCTAGTTTCGAAGTCTACATTCTGCTGTAAATGTATATCCCCAGAATTTCCAGTAGTGTGTCACATTACTATAAAATTCTCCAGAACATGATTAGATGAGTTGATGGGGGTGGGGTATTAAATAAAATGAATATTTATTCAAAAATTCTCCGCACTAGCTTTAAGTTGAAGCAATCAGTACAAGAGCTAATCAGCATGATCAAGATTCATATATTTAATATCAGATGTAATTCTGCACCACACACAACCTAACTTTCAAGTTGTTATTCAAACCTTTATGTACTTGTCAAGAGTGGACCTCTCTACTCTAATAATCACTGCAACAACTTTTCTTAATTTAGAAACTCACATAAGCTTGTCTCTAAGTATTCAAGTTTTTCCGTTGTTGTATTTGACGCGATAATCAAGCATCTGTTCACATCTGTATACCTGAGTACGAATTCTAGGAATGCTGGAATATGACACTGGTAGTTGAGTTTTTCATCGTACTGCTACAAGGTCCTGACCCAGCGTAGCGTAGACTGTGCAACGCATTTAGCCAAATCGAGATACTCGAAATGAAACATATAAATTATTTCCTATCAATACTTCATATAACTATACAAGGGCCCCTATTGATATATACACTGTGTAATCAAAAGTGGGACAACTTTTATATGTGTAAATCATAAAATTTGGTTAAAGCAGTGTCGGTCCAGGGCTGTGATGTGCTCAATTATTCTCTATCAGCTTTCATTATCAAGCTATCATCTTCACCTAGATATGGTTGAAATATACTACCTAGATTTGGTTCCTGTTCCATGAACTTTATCATCTGAAAGCTCTGGACCTCATAGTTGAGTTGTATCAATGAATTCGGCTACCTGATTTAAATATATAATCTCTTTTTGTACAATATAAGACATCAACATCAAGCGTTGTGTAGCATTAATCTTGAAAAACACTGTATTGTGTACTTGTTTATCGGAAAAAAAATAAATGTAAAACATGTATCCTTGACATAGCAAGTATGTTTGGTTTAGGTTAACAGTAGTATAATTAATGTTGTGCAGGATCAAGAACTTCAGCTGGGGGAAAGCCTCTTCACTGGACTTCGTGTCTGAAAATAGCAGAAGATTTAGCCACCGGACTAAACTACATTCACCAAAACCCAGGCCTGACACATGGAAACCTCAAATCCTCCAACGTGCTATTAGGATCCGACTTTGAGTCCTGCCTCACTGATTACTGTCTCACCACATTCCGAAATCATGATTCAGCTGAAGAATCTAGCGCCTCTGCACTCTTCTACAGAGCCCCTGAGTATCGTGACACACGTCGCCCCCTCACTCAACCGGCTGATGTATACAGCTTCGGGGTCATCCTGCTCGAGCTCCTCACAGGGAAAACTCCGTTCCAAGACCTTGTTCAAGAACATGGCGAGGACATTCCACGTTGGGTTCGTTCAGTCCGAGAAGAAGAGACCGAGTCCGGTGATGACCCTGCCTCTAGCAATGAGGGATCAGAGGAGAAACTTGCAGCTCTTTTGAACATTGCAATGGCCTGTGTTGCACTCACACCGGATAACAGGCCCGAAATGAGGGAGGTCTTGAGGATGATTAAAGAGGCAAGAGCAGAAGCACAAGTGTCTTCTAATAGCAGTGATCATTCTCCGGGGAGATGGTCAGACACTGTTCAGAGCTTACCAAGGGATGATAATCTGAGCATATGAGAATTAGATTTACGTCTGGGCATATAGTTCTCCTAGACATAGCCAGTTTCTTGTTTTAAAGGTATCATTGTTATATGTAGGCTTATTAGGATTGTGGGTTTTTCAAGGCATTTGTAGAGCATATTTCAAGTTTATTTGTGAAAAGGTAATTTCTTTTTTCATTATGTTACAACTCTTTTTAACTTGTGCACTATTTATCTACTTTCTCGGATGAACATTAGTTAACCACTGCAGCAACACCTATGTTAGCCGGACTCGGCTGAAAGTGTCCAAACCAGATACGGATACGTGCACTCGGTAATATTTTTAAGAGTTTACTGCACTTTGCAACCTTTTACTTTGCTCGAAAAACACTTTGGTACATAGACTTCTAAACGTGTCAGTTCGCCGTCCAAACTTCTAATCCGTTAGCAGTTTGCCCCATGCCGTTAAATTTTCCGTTAACTTTGATGTTAAAAATAGTTTACAGCAGTTTGCACCCCTAACTTTATATTTCGTTTTAGTTTGCATCCTTGAAACATTTTTTCATTAAAATCAATCATATTTCGTTAAAAACAGAATCAAGTATATTTTAATTTAATAGTTTGTATCTATAAAAAGAATTTTTATAATACAATAATATCAAAAAAATAATATGCTTAAGTTTGCTAATTAACTAATTGAATAATTAAGCAAAATATTTGAAGTAAAAAATCGTCACTAAAAGTACGAAATAAAGACTAAACTTTATTTTATTATATTATTTGACAATGCAGACTAAAATTTATCTGTTCTAATTATAAAAAGAATTTCTATAATAATTTTTATAATATCTGTTGTCCCGGGAGACCCCAGGTTCGACTCTGGCTCATCTGAAAAGTATTAGAACAGATAAATTTTAGTCTGCATTGTCAAATAATATAATAAAATAAAGTTTAGTCTTTATTTCGTATTTTTAGTGACGATTTTTTACTTCAAATATTTTGCTCAGTTATTCAATTAGTTAATTAGCAAACTTAAGCATATTATTTTTTTTGATATTATTGTATTATAAAAATTCTTTTTATAGATACAAACTATTAAATTAAAATATACTACTTGATTCTGTTTTTAACGAAATATGATTAATTTTAATGAAAAAATGTTTCAAGGATGCAAACTAAAACGAAATATAAAGTTAGGGGTGCAAACTGCTGTAAACTATTTTTAACATCAAAGTTAACGGAAAATTTAACGGCATGGGGCAAACTGCTAACGGATTAGAAGTTTGGACGGCGAACTGACACGTTTAGAAGTCTATGTACCAAAGTGTTTTTCGAGCAAAGTAGAGGGTTGCAAAGTGCAGTAAGCTCTATTTTTAACATTTTACATGTTTTGACTTAAAATAAGTGTCAGAGTGTGTCCGAGTGGAAGCAAAATGAAGAGCCGAGATAACGTAGAGCAACACAGCTTTATGCATAAGGCATCTCCACACATATAGATACTAGATAATAGTACAGTAGAACATAAAGCTACATTTTAAGAATTAAGCATCATTTCATTCAACATTTACAGAAGTGAGTCTTCCAGAAATAAACATATTCATATTGAAAAAGCTACAATTCTTGTCAATACATTTGATGAACTTCAGCAAACACAATTGTGCCGATCAACAATCTTCCACGTTTTACATCAACATACGCCAGAAACCTCAGCAGACAGTTGTCTCATCCCCTCTGTATCACGAGAATCAGCCTGCTCCTTTTTCCTCCTCATGCGTTCCTTTAGACCTCTGCAGTAGGGCACATGACATTGAGATACTGGGCAAACTGCAGCATGAAGTTTAAACAGATACCAGATTCTTTTACACTCAAAACAGCCACCAGTCTCATGTGTTATGCATTGTGCAGCATGCTGTAAAAGGCCTTTCATCTTGTGACAACCAGGGTTCGGGCAATTTTGACACTGAATAGCATGCACAAGCAGATCATGCATCTTTCTCATACGACTAACCTTTTGTTGCTTAGCCTCTTTCTTCTGTGCATCCAAATCCACGGTTGGGGAGTACTGAGTCAATTTGTGAGGATGATTACTTTCCCCATCCTTTTTATAACAAGCACTGCACATATTGTAGTCAGGACATGTCTCACAGTGCCAACCTTGACCCGTTTCAATATTAAGACGACAGACTTGACATAGAGGAACAAATTCTGGAACATTTGGATTGTGAAGATGGTAGAGAAGCATCATTGAAGAATGTTTAGCACGACGCAAGGTATCATACTGATAGTGGTTGCCTTCACAAAAGCCCAGAAAAGTCAGACGAGTGTCAAAGAACTTACATTCAAGAATCTCATCATTATCTTGTGTATCTGCAGGTACACCACTAACTTCAACAGGATACATAATATGGATTTCCCTTGGTTTATTGATAGGATGCCTATCTCGCTTCTCGAGTTTCTGTTCTGCTTCATAACATTTGTCACATAGCCTGAAATTTTTGCACTGGCAGCAACTCCAACAGTTTCCAGATGCTATCAGAGTACAGCAATGACTGCATGAATTTTGCAAATGGACAATAATGAAATCTTCCTTCTTTGGGCTGATAGCTTCACCGAGTTTATGCATAAGCAAAACATCCTTTGTTGCATTTCCAGAAAGATCAGATTGACCACATGCAATTAGATTAATAAAATCTTCAGAAGCACCTGGCAAATAGTCCCCATCATAATATGGAAGTCTAGCTGCAGTCACCTTCGCTTTACACTCACCAGTGCTACCATCAGAAACAAAGAAATGGTCGTATAAATTAGTTATCTCAACCACAATATTTTCCTTTGCAGCTTTTTCCAACATTGTCAAATACCAGTCCCGGAGCTTATCAGATTTTGGTGTCTTTTGTGTTTCCGGATGACAATAGAATATGTAATCATCGCCCTTGATTGGAGGACAGGCCCAAATGTAGCAACTCGTGAAACCACGTGTTTTGCAATGTTCAAGGTATCCTATCAAAATTTCATGGTAAACAAATGTCCGAAGATCTTCTCCAGTAACTGCCTTAATCTCTGGCTTAAAGTACTTTACAGAATCCATGTACGACAAATTTACATGTCGGTGATTTGGTTGTTGACAATCTGCTCCATATTCCTGAACAATCATGGCAAATAGGCACACATCCACGCCTTCAATCTTCTGAAACAATAATACTACCTTGGACTTGTAGGCAAACTCATTCGGGTAATTCACTTCCTTAAAAGTCTCAGAAAACCGCTTCTTCACTTCCACTGTTTTGTCCACTGATGACACATCTCTGACAACAAGGCCTTCTGCTCCTGGAACCTCATCATAGTTTTTCCCTTGAATCCTTGCTCTATTTACCCTCTCCTGCTTCAGTTTTTTAAGCAGTCGTTGCTCTAAGTGATCGCTGAGGCTTGTTCTTGGAAGATCTTTTGCTCCAAGCACTGCACTCTGTTGCAAGGGCGAACGCTCTCCTCTTTCAACTTCAGCAATGTAGCAGATTGGACAGGTGAATTTACCTTGACCGCCTTCATTCCTTCGACTGTTAAACAATGCACATATCTGATGTTGCCAAGCAGGACACTTATCACACTGAACCCATCCTTCTTCTGCAATTTTATCATTTCTTTGCTTCTCAAATTCCGCCTTAGGATAAGCAGTTCCATCAACAACCAAACTTTCCCCTGCATTTTGCACAAAGCAAAAACTACAAACATGTCGTCGTGCATCAACAGCTCCTGCAGTGTAGTACTTTGCACTTCGTTTGACACGAGAGCCACAAAGCGTGCAATAAACAGGCACAGGCTCAAAAAAAACCTTCGCCATCCCACATAACTGGCAAGGATCATCAGACATTGTCTGCTCCACAGCATAATTCTTTCCTGTCTTCGGTTTACTCTGCTCCATCCCCTGCTTGAGACTCTTAATATGCTCCCGGACTTGCTCTGGACTAAAAACTTCAATCAACGACACTCCACACGCTTCCGCCTTCTCGGGCTTGGCTGCCCCCATTTTATTAGTACCCGAACCATCATTAGGTCCAACGAATCCTTCTGCAGGACTCGCGGGAGTGTCCATATCCATACCCGAGACACGAGACATTCTTGGGCACCAAGGCTCAACAGATTGCGAAAACTGATGAATCTTTAAGCGCTTCTGAAGCGGATTCACATCCACTGTATCGTAACTTCCATGAGGCATTGATTCTTTACGTTTGTTTTGCCTGTTCCTCGCAAGAACACAAACACGACAGTCCAGAATCTTGCAGTTCCTACAATGTTTGATGAATGATTTCGCAGAAACGCAGCGAGGATATCCACAATTAGTTCCAGCAGTACACGTAGAAATATGTAATAATAATTTCTTATGATCATGAACACGATTCATTGCATTAATATCATGATCATCGTGGCTCTTTCTCATAGCTTGAGAATTAAGTTTATTCAACTCCATAAATCTTAAATCGTCATATGACATCAATGTAACATGTAGCTAAACCTAATTGTTATTATATGTAGCTGATCCGAAACCTAATCTAATTAGGGATTTTAGAACTAAGTTAATATAGTTAATCCTAAACCCAATCCAATTATGAATTTATAGCTAATCCTAAACCCAATCTAGTTAGAAATTTATAAACCCAATCTAGTTAGAAATTTATATTATTGTATACATAACATCCAAATCGTTGGAATTTATATTATTGTATACGTAACATCCAAATCTTTGGACCAGGTCGAATCGGAAAGAATAATACGATTATCGATGGAACTGGACGTGTCATATATTTATATTTTTTAAAAAGTTATTTTTATATTATTTTAATTGTAAATGAGAATATTATTTTTGAGTAAATATGAGAATGCGAAAATTAATTCTATATATCACGTTTTCAAGTGATTGGAATCTTATATTTTACATGACTAAAATTGAGATTTTAAGAAAAATACTTTTCTTATCAATCACATAACAATAAACATAAAATCAATATCTAAAACAAAGATTTTAGCACAAATAATCTAACAGTGTAAAGCACGTTTCACAATAGTACGGAGCAAACCAATTTTTTTGGTAGAGCATATGAAAACGTACAAGTTCCTAATAAAATAATTTAATTAAAAAAATTAACAGTTCTAATATGTAATTGTAGTATAAATCATCATATAACTCACAAACATAAATTTGGATATTTATATATTTAATTTAATCAAAGAAATTAATGTAATAAATATAATATATCTATGTCCTTTAGGTTAGTTGATACAAAATAAAAATGATGATAGTTGAAGACATATATTTATCCTTAAATAAAATCATGTATTTATCATGTCATCTAATATGTAGATCATTCCTTACTCCTGTTACATGGATCATAATTGGATGAATCACAATTATAAAATTAAAATCCTATTTTCACAACTCATGTTTGATTAATTAATTTATTTGAGAAATATTTAGTTATATATTAGCAAGTAATAATCTAGGATATTGGTGCAAATTAAATATATATTAAACCGCTTATAGTTATGGTTAGAAATAAGATCTTGTCTATTTTAGTGTACCTATTAGAGATTTGTGATGATCATCAACATGGCCTCATAATTTGTTATTATTTTATCTGTTGTCATTTCACCAAGGAGCATCCCGGCAGAATTTCATGGTAAACAAATGTCTGAAGATCCTCTCCAGTAATTGCCTTAATCTCTGGCTTGAAGTACTTCACAGAATCCATGTATGACAAACGACAAATATACATGTATGTAATTTGGCTGTTGACAATCTACTTACTCTCTGTACTTCTATGTAGCTAATCCTAAACTCAATTTGATTATAAATTTATACTTTCTCCGTCTCTTTTTAGTTGTCACATTTGGTTTTGTATCGGTCAAATTGACTAAAGTTTGACTGAAAATTATTAATATTTTATCAATTAATTAAAATAAAACATGTCATCAGAAATAACTAAAAAAGACGGAGGGAGTAGTTAATTCTAAATCCGATCTAATTAGGGATTTATATTATTAATGTGTACCTATAATTAATGTGTACATATTAGTTCACTAAAGACAATGTACAATGTGTACATATTATTAATGTGTACATATTAGTTCACTAAAGAGCATGTACAATGTGTTTATCATGATAGTTGGTTCCATATGTTTTTAGCATAGAATTCAAAATGGAATTACTAATCCCTTATAATCCCAGCAACCTCAGCTTTGATTCTTGTCAGCGCTTCAGGTTTATCGAGAATCTCGGACATTGCAACAAGTTTTTACACATAAATCTCACAAGTGGATCAGCATCAATGGTTAAGAAGCAGATCTTAGAATTGCGGGCTGCAAGTTTTGTGATGTGAGAGGCTCTCGAGAACTGTGATCAGAGGTTTTGCACGATTTGTGTTGTAAGTCTTCCAAGTGATTAGGCGGCGTGTCGTTAGAGTAGGACCGTCCTACTCTTGGTTCTTTCATTCAGGAAAGTGAAAACAGAGTCAGGTGATGAGGATCAGAGAGTCTTTCAGCACTTTTGAACATCACCAACAATAGGCCTGAAATGAGTGATTCTCCTGACTATGAACTGGTTAGCAAATTCAACAGGAATTTTTCGCTTCTCCAAACGATCATTTCTGGCAACAGCGGTGTTTCTTTTAAACTCTTGCTGTACTGGATAAATGGAATGAATAGGCCGCGTCTACATCCTACCAAATTCTGACTTTTTTGACATCACACACATTTTTCCGGAAAAAAATGTATAGAAGAGGAGAAGTGATCAACATATACACAAGGATAACACTAAAGCTCAGTAAAATTTACAGTAGTGAAGCAGAATCAGCAAATATTATATTTACAATTTCCACTCCTGACCTTGTTATTTTCGATGGAACTGTCTGGCAATAAGGAGCTGATCCTTTCTAGAATCCCAGAACCTGTTAATTTCATATTTTTTTAGTATTGCAGTTATGGAGCAACCATAATATGCAGCAACCAGACTGCACCTAACCCTTCATTTAAAAAAATATGTAAACAAGGATTCATGAATATTTTAATAATCTTGAGAAGTCGAGGATAAAATAATAATAAATTTGAACGAAACTAGCAAAATATCAAGTACCAGAACAAACAAACCAGAGTACGGAAATGGAAAAGAGGATTGTAAACCACAAGTACAGAGCAGTAGCAGTGACATGCTCTAAATCATTTAAAGTTTAGCTAAACATTTGATTAAACACTTACGTACGTTATAAGAGCAAATGACTAATATCTAAGTCCATTGATTAATCCCCGAGGAACTCTGGAATACTGAACACTTGCACGGCGAGTTCGGGTTTTTGGATAAAAAACCGACTTCATTCCCTGTATGAAAGCCAAACTAGGAGTATATCTGAAGCAGCTTATTCTCGAATCAATTGTAGTTGCAGAAGATGTATTAAGGAGCATATAAGTCTTATCCGTTTTGCAATCATAACAGCAAAACTTACCACGATCATGAAACACAATCTCACCGCCAGAAAACCCCTGTGCCACCACAAACCAATCTCACCGCCAGAAAACCCCTGTGCCACCACAAACCAACGATTAAATGGTCCGATAGTGTACATCTTACTCCAAACACAACATCGCTCATCCCCGTTCAAAGAAAATAGATGGAGCATAAGCTTAAAAAAAAGGATCGCTGTCATACTCATACGCTATTGAAGTAAGACAATCATTCATATCCACAAATTTAAAACCACGTACTTTACGATCACAAAATAATTCAGGCAACAACTTGAACTCGTTACGTCCAGCATCAAACTTCACAGCAGTCGCCGTCAGATACCTCTCTTTCGTGTATCTACAAAATGACCAGTAAGGACAATCCTTTACAATAGTCACGGAACTTGTTGAGTGGACTCCTCTAATATTATCAAACACATTATCACTAACAGATATTTCAATCCAATTATCCGAATTAGAGTGGTAAACCATAGCAAACCTCAGATTCTCTGACAAAATGACAAGCTTGTAATTATCACTGACAGGATCAAAACCGAATCCTATGTCATACTTTCGATCAGCAAAGCGAAAGTATGAGGAAATTTGCTTGGATTGATGTGTTGCAGGTTCCATAACGATAACTTATTGCGACCAATAAGACAAACTAGGCCACGGACAGAACCAACCACATCAAGAATATGAGCAGAATCAAGTGCAACTCTTTCTTCGTAGCGCGAAAGAATAACGACTTTGGTGTTTCTTCTAGCAACGAGACAGTCATTATGATTTTGAGTGGTGCTGTGAGTCAAGTGTTGTGTTATAAATTGGGGTTCCCTTTTCGTTGTCCCACCCATTCCCATGTTACGAGAGGTGACGTTGTAATATGGAATAGGGTTCCAAATCAACTGGACCAGTAGCTGGTGGTAATAAAACAGAGAACCAAGAAACAGTCTGAGCTTATAAACAGGGGTGAGGGCTAAAATCCGAAAACCTTATTATCCTTTTTTCCGGTCCGATATCCGGTTACAAAAAATCCGAAAATGCGCATATTTTATCCAAGAAACCAATTAGGCGGCGTGTCGTAAGAGTTGGACCGTCCTACTCTTGGTTCTCTCATTTAGGAAAGAGGAAACAGAGTTAGGCGATGAGGATCAGAGAAGAGTCTTTCAGCTCTTTTGCACATCACCAACAATAGGCCTGAAATCTACCATCCATGGCTCATCACTCATAGTGTTCTTCTAGGCACCTCGAAGAACAATGGATGGGGCAAAAGCTTCCGAAAGCATATCAGAAGTCCGCGAGTACAGACCTAGAATTGGTCTGATAAGCCTCGTATTTTTAAACAGACAACAGCGGCGTTTATTTTGACATCACACACATTTTTCCGGAAAAAAAAGCATGCAAGAGGAAAAGTGACCAACATATACACAAGGATAACACTAAAGCTCAGTAAAATTTACAGTAACGAAGCAGAATCAGCAAATATTATATTTACAATTTCCAAATCTAGATGACACCACACAAGGAAAAAATAAATAAAAATTTACAAACAAGCTGTGCATAACAACAAAACTAAACTTGATAAAAAAAAATACATGTAATTACAGACTGTCCCTGATGCCCAAAAAATGCAAGGTGATCTATGCATCATTCTTATTACTGTCTCGTTGTTTAGAGCTTCGGTGACCAGTGAGTTAAAAAAATTCAGCTTCCAGAAAGAGTGCTCTATAAAATTTTCTTATCATGGGGACCCCAATATGAGTTGATAAGATTATATTTTTACAGAAAATGAAGAATTTCTAGTAGCTTTAATGCATTTACAAGATAATTTTTCGTACTTACAAAGATCCAACAACTTAGACTCAACATTGAGCATCACATAATCTTCATCTAGGCTCCTGCTTTAACTGGCTCCCGCTCGGCAGTCCAAACATCATTCTCTGGAGATAAAAAGAAAAAGTAGTAAGCTTGGCTGCTTAGCATTTTATCACTTAGCAGCGATATATGATGTATGGCAATGTGTAGCTTTATTTAAGGTAATAGGGTTTATCGCAAGACAGCAACAATATAGGTGATCGAGGATCTACAACAGACGATGTGGTACTAAACTGGAAATAAACAAATACCCAACTACGAACACCTTAATGTTGTGTTTGTTAGGGAAAATGGAACGGAATGGAGTAAGTAAAAACAAAAGAAAACATTAGAGATAGAAGGGAAGTTTTGAAGAAAAAAATGAGTGGTGCAAAGTTATTGCGATGAGATTTGAGAAGAAAGCGGAAATAGGAAGAAAAATTATTGTGATGAGATTAAGAAGAAAGTGAATAGGAGAGAATGGATCATTCCTTCTCAAATTGGAGGTGTGACAATAGGAGAGAATGTTTATGGTGTAAGGAATGGAATGGAGGAAGGAATTAAAATTTTGAACAAGTGTCTGTTGTAATATAGTTCAAATTTGATTCCATTCCTTTCGAATTCATTCACCCCAACCAAACACAACATAAGAGTCGTTGGTTACATATGCTGAATTAGTTTTGAAATGAACTTAAGACAAGATATGAGGTTCAGGTGACTGAAATTACAGGATAAACAAAACAGAAAGCAGGCATAAAAGACCACGTGCTGAACTACACTGTACTATAGAAAAAATATTTTACATAGTTACTATGCAAGATTGCAAGAGAATTACCTGAAACGTAATAGGCAAGATACTATTTGCAAGTTCCTCGTTTATGGATAAAGGCAGTGGTGGCATCCGGCTCATGACACCCCGCATATTACTCATGCTGCAATAATTTAAAGAACTTAACGATCATTGGAGTGATGAATACTGATTACATCACAAAAGTTAGACAGTGACTGCCAGACACAGTTGCAGACTTGCAGTTGAGCACCAAGTACCCTATTATGTGTATTCAGGAAATTATAATTCATAGTAAACACAAAGAAAACTGCACTAGTATGTTCCACGTACTGGTTTAAGATGGTAGTGATATTGTTCCTTGTGCAACTAAAGAGGTCAATGTTTTCCTGCAACTGTTTATAAACTGTGTTAGGATGTTTTATAGCTGCAAACATAGACTATAGAAATGTCAAAGTACAGTAGTAAGAGAAGCTTATTGCGTGAGTTCCAAATCCTTAATCTAACAACAGAGAATAGTTTGAAGAAAGGTCAAATGAGGTCAAAATAAAATAACTAAGAAACTGGGACATTGTTGAAGCCCAAATTTCAACCCTGCCAGGCCGTAACTACCCTTTCTCAAGAGGAGTTAAACAAATCCAATTTTGGACAATAGGACTTTGATTTACCTTAAAAACTGAAAGATTAGCTGAAATATGCCTAAGGACTTCATTGTTTTGTTCCAGAAGATGCCTTGCACCATCTAAAGCTGAAATCAACAATGAAAATATCGATGATGTTCGTAGTGTATGTAGCAATGTAATCCTTAACCCTGCGAAACATGTGGCAAGCAATAGAAACATAACTCTCTTCTACAGGAAGATAGCATCGCAAACATAGAGAAGTTGAAGACAAAGCAATGTGGGAAGAGTTGCATTTTCAAAGTTTGCTTGGACTACAAAAGGGTAGAGGTTATAAGATAGCAGAGGCAATAATAATAAGATAGTACAGAAAAAGAAAATACTTATATTTATTTACATTTGGTAAAAATAGAATATCTTGAGATGATAAAGAAAATATAGCATGACTAGTTTGTCCACATTTTCACGCAATGTCCCTTCACTTTTTACTTTGTATCAAAACAATGCTCCATTCCATAAGCTGTAAACTGTAAGTACTTATACACACTTTTAAACATGACGAGATTTCCAGTTTGCAAGCAAAGGACAAAAGTGATAGCATTGTATGCAATAGATAGCAGATGATAAAGCAGTAAACAACACTTAGAAACAGCAAAATCATTTTTCTACAAAGATTATGATTTTATACTACTGGAATTTC